>NC_064437.1:61317899-61928971 GCF_023343835.1 Lagopus muta | reverse complement strand
TTCTAATACATTCTGCAGTGGCAAAGTTATACTCTTTCTATTACCTTGTTCAAAATGTGCATGGGGCAGCTGGTTCTTTTTTCCTTTCCTTACATTTCCATGATTTATATAAATACTTTTGCTGCTGTATTGTATTTTATTTTTATCCTTTGCATTTTATTGGCACAAAACTACTTGTGCATTTGCAGTGCTCCCATGCGTATTTACCTATTTACTCCGTGATTATTTATTGAAAGCTATCTCATGCTCAGTTACTTTCCCACTTTCTTTTGCTTTAAACATTAAACAGATGCAGTATATTTTCAAATAATTTAAGCACAACTCTTGATGAGTGAATTTGTTCCTTCTGCTGCGTCAGTGACTTCTTTTTTCCTCCTTTTCCCTGTATTGGACATTTCAATCTGCGCTATAAAATCACTCTCCAATTAGAAAGCCTTGGGATCACCAAGGAGGCAATACAATTTCAAATATTTGTCTTAGCAAACAAATACGCTTTCTTTATATCTCTCTTCCTCTCCTTTCTCCCCCTTATTTCTAGAGAGAGGTCCCTTTGCAATTTCAGATCGTTCTCCAAATGGCTTTATTTCTCTTTCCCCTTGTTGAAAAGCCAGTTATTGCTACTCGGTTTTCCAGACTTGTAAGAAATTAATGACTGATGCACTGAATGGTGCCTCTCCCACAGCAAATTTTGCCTGAGTGGGAAGTAAAGACAGGCAAATTTCTTACATTCAATGACAAAACGCCCTGAAAAGAGACATCTGTGAATTCCTTCTCGCACCGAGAACGCTCAGGTACTGGAATGACGTCCCAGCATTGGTCAGTGGCAGAGATAGTCACCAAATGCAATTAGCAGCCATCTGCACGTGAACGCATAGAGAAGAAGGCAGAGAGGAGGGAGCAGGAGCTGCCCTGGGTTCACCAAGCCAATGGCAGCACCCAGCAAGTCTCCCCCAAGTCCTCAGGTGCAGCCACAGTTTTGGAGGAATCTTCCTGAAATATTCCAGGAGTCTTAAGAGGAACTGAAGACACGTCACAAGAGAGAGCCTCAGAAGCATCCTTCTTATTTCCACATTTATCCTCATACCCTTATTTCCCACTTTGCTGAGCATAACGCCATCCGTAACATAATCCAAACAATGCAAGCCCCTGCTTAAAGATGTTTTAACATTTAACACCCACCAGCAGTTGTACAAATTGCATCCACACTTGCTCTCAGGGACCTCACCCTGCATAGGCTGGCAGCAAATTTGGGTTTTTTTTTGCTCACGGAGCCCCTCCAGATGATGGAAAGATCTCTGCTTCCTTCCTGCCATTCAGCTTTCCAGGGGTAATCTACTTGACGACTGGCTGAAAGCCATTATTCTCCTAACTGTTGCTTATTTTTAAGTAATACAGCTGCTCTGCGCAATCCTAACCACCTTTTTGATTGTTCATTAGGGACCTGCAATCCTCTTGGCTTCTTCCAGTTAAACTTGGATTTAACTAACAGTAGTTTTGTGCCCCATCACCTCTTCATTACTGGACTGAATTGCTTCCTAAGGACCAAATCATGCAAAGAGCCTTGCTGCTCCTGCGAGGCGCTGGGCACCCTCTTCTCATCCATTTCACTTAGGCAGCTGCTTCTCATGGAAATTGATGGCATGCTCAGGCTGGAAGAGTCCCAAGCTGACGTTCGGATTCAGCATTCAAAATCTTCATTTGCAGCAAACAATGATGCACATGATGCTGGCCTGCTTAATGCAAGTTAATGTTGCTGCCTGGCCATCAAGGAATGAAGGCATAATAAAGGATCAATAATTGTAATGATCTAAGTAATGGTTTTGAAATATTTAACCAAAGGCAACAATTAAGGCTCTTTGAGATGTTGCAAACTTAAGGCCTACGGTCTTGAATCTCATTCAAGTGCTTACCCTTAATGAATGTACAAGTCTCTAAGCAGTGCTCCCCTCCTGTTCACACTCTGCCACCTACAGCCTGCACAGAATCAAATACTGTGAAAATTACACAAAAATGCAATGAAATTTTCTCCTTCCCAAGGTTTGCTTTGCTTTCAAACAATGCTAAACTGAGAATAAAATTAAGAATTTAGTTTGCATGACAGCAACCTGTCACGTTCTGCCCAAGGAAATTTTGGATCAAGCGGACTTGTTTTGTTTTGTTTTATATATATATGTAATTTTACACCACAGAGACCTGCCAGCATTCAGGAGATGATGGGGCTGAAGTGTTATTGGGATTCTGGGGTCTGTTTTTCAGATGGACGTTCAGATTTTGGAAATGAATAAGAAAATTTGCTTGCTGGCAGCCTGAATCCACTAGAGATACAAATCCCCATCTCTTTGAGAACGATAAAAAGAAGTCAGCCATCGCATTGTACACCATCTTGCACTGAGAGAAACTCCAAAGTTTAAGGCCATCCACATTTAAATCCAAGGCCAGATAAGACATTTAAATTTTAGTAGCACTCAGTTATACACCTGACATAGAGAAATGGCTGCAATCCTTTTTATCAGGCTGGAGAATAGGCATTAAATGACAAAATATTAGCCAGGCCATAGATCCACAAAACCTATAAGTTTTGAAGGAGCTTCATTAAATCTGCTTTTATCAGATGGGAGAGAAGGGCCTGGCACAACGTTGGAGGTATTTGAGGCATGGGGCTTTTAGAGAGCCGCTGCCAGGTCCTCCATCCGTCTGTCTATTTTCATATTTATTGTTTTACCAATCACTTTATCCATCCATCTGTTCACCTGTGTAAACCCATTTTTTTAAATTTTAATTTTTATTTATGGACTGACCTTAATAAACTCTCCTCAAGTACCGCGTGTTTATCACTGTCGCGGGTGAAAATGTTATTAATGACAGCAGGGCTGAGCAGGGGAGACGACTGCCCTCTAAATTCCTTTTCAGCTGACTGGGCCGCAGCAACTCAGCTGGGTGGAGGTGGCTGGATCGATAAGGTCGGAGTTCAGTCACTGTTCCCATCTCCTCTATCATCCCCATCATGGCCAGCTAACGATGCCTGCAGGTGGAGCGGGGCCCCTTCCACCCTTATGAATTGCCTCGCTCCGTGGCAGGGGCTCTCCGGGCCCATAGGAGAATCTGCGGGTAGCTCTGGATATTGTTTTGAAATGTATATGAGGGAAGACGTGGAATTCAATAAAAGAAAAGCCCGGTGTGTTTATAGTAAACAGCACGGGCTGGCAGTGAGGCGCTGGCACGATCTGAGGGCAAACCCGGCTCCCACGGGTTGCAGCCGTTACAGAGAGATTCTGACTAAACATAAATAAGGGATGCTGCAGTCATTAAATGCTTTCCTCATAACACAGAGAAATCAGAGGCAAGCACTCAGTCACGAATGTTCCTTAAAGTAAACGGCTGCAACAGTCGGCCACCTGGGGCTGATAACCCGACCCAGCATCGCACGGCCTGCATCCTCCCTGCCACAGCCGTGGCACATCCCTGCAGACTGGCATACATGTGTTTCTTTTTGAGGGTGCAAGTCACAATTCAGGCCTGAAAATGATATTTATCGCTGCTGCTGAAGTTGTTTAATTGCTAACAGCAAGGCGGGTGATCGCTACGTTGAAAGCGTAAGGCAGGGAGCGTGTCTTGAAGTACCTTAAAATTACACACTTATGGATTAAGACTGTTTCAAATTTATGATACGTAATAGTCACGAGGTGGCTATAAATGCTTTATGAGTTCACTTCGTTGACATAAGGTTTAACCTTGCCTCAAAAATACATTTTTATCCTGCTGACTTAAAGCAGGCTTGACAAATACTCCGCAGCTTCGCTCAGCCCTCACTTGTTATCCCTGGCTGGCCCAGGTGCTGCTGGTGACAGAGCTCTGTCGTTACAGATGTAGCTGTGAGGATGGGGACGTTCCTCTCACGGCTTCATTCTGTCTCCAGCATCATTTGAAGCCTCGGATCCCTGCCTTGGGTTTTATTTCGACATCGGAGGCGTAAATCAAGTCATAAACATATTTAAACTAATGTTGTTGAAAATCCGTAATTCTGACAGCAAAATGAGCAACAAAAGTGCATATAATATTTTGTGACATGTAATTTTAACTTCATCCAGTCTCTTTGCTTTTGAGACATTGTTACCTGCAGGATAAGGCAATAAAATAAGGATGTACAAGAATGTGTCAAATGTAGGGCTTCCCTAAATTACGCTCTGAGGCACAGATTAATACATTTAATACATTCCAGTCATGAGTGAAGTACTTATAGCAGAACAACTGCTTCTTCAGTGATATCATTCACTGGAATGAACTACAGCTAACAGTGACAAGCTGGAAAAATGCCCCCACTTTTCAAACTGTACAAATGGCATTTGGACACAGTAACTCAAAACTGGACACTTCATTTCAAGTTTAAAGCTAGTGGTCCAGTCAAAAGCTATTACTCCATCTTCTTTATTTGTAGTCCATGCTTTTGTGCTCTTTAAGAATCAAATAAATACTGGTGTAATGGTTAGCAACTGCCAGTTCAACGAAAAATACTGCTAAATTCACCAATAAGTCTTTTTTCTACACACACAAATTTATGACATAAGAACTGAACCCATTCCTGTTACACTGTCTGGATAGTTTTTTAATGCAGAGGGAGACTCACTTTAGTGATAAGAGTTTAAACCTGAACTCCTTTTTCCTCCTCCCTGTGTCATACATCTAGATAGAGAGGAGCGTGGAACAAATGAGCAACGCACGCAGGAGGTGTGCTGAGCTGGCTGGTGCTCAGCTGCACGAGCTGTGCAGAGGTGAGGCTTGAGCAGCACTGCAGTACGAACCAGTCTCTTTGCCTTTTCCATTTGCACCAAATGGAATGTGATCATCTAAGAGCAGATGCAAGGTTTGTCCCCCTCCTCTACGCTGAGAACTTAACCAAGCTCACTAGACAGCACCTTGCATCCCCATCGCTTCTACATGGAAAGATCTCTCATCCCCATCTTCTACCCAGGAGTCAGGCTGTTGGCTTTTCACTCCTCCTGGCACCACGGGCAGACTGCAGGACTTGAGTTTGCAAGCTCCTGCTTTGATCTGCCTATACAGAATAGCCCATACTGACAGGTACAAGGTCTGAGCTCCTCCTCAGCAATCAACATATGCATGGTGCTCCTGGAGAAACGCCTCCCAAAACCCCCCAGCACAAACTATGAGGCCACCTGTGAATTAATGCTTATTCCAGACAACATCTGTGCTAAAAAGTGCATTATTTGGTGCCACGTGAAACCACCTGGAAGAACACTTGCAGCTAAGGAGGTGACACAGAGGTGGTGGGACAAAGGGATGATAAGTATTCACACTGCCCAAGTGCCACGACTCCTCTCCATGCACACCTTTTCCAGGGCGCTGTATTAAATGCTCAAGGGTGTCTACAAGCAGAAATGACTTCTGCTTCCACAGAAAGATCTTAATTCTTTCTTTTATTCCATTTCTGAAAGATATTGACATTGAGATGAACAAGATTTTTTTTATGATGTTCTAAGTAATTTCATTTGGCATCATAATAACATCTTGATTAATTCTATCCACATTGAAAATTACAAGTAAAATTACAAGTCCTTTTGTTTTGTTTTTTTTTTTTCCTGCAAAGTGCTTTTTAAAGGCTTGGTATGAAGCGCAAGCAATGCAAACTGAGAAGAACTGTGGTAGTGACTGTGATGGGATGAATGATTGGTGTATCAAGATTGTATCCCTGATCTCTGCACTGATTAATGAGAATACAAAGACCTGGAACCTGCTGTAGGCTGCCAACTCCTAACAGCCCTCTGCCACCTTCCACCTTCTACTTCTGGCACCCTATACATCATGTCCTTTACTGTCTTTCCCTCTTGGAGAGAAGTTCTTACAACTTGCTGCGTGAGCCACAGTCCCACAGCAGCCAGATGCACGCCCCAAGAGATGTTACTCACCTTTCAGATGACAGGCTCTTACTCTTGGACACTTGCAGGCTTCTAGAAGACCACTGTAATTCTCTCACTCTGGCTGGTAGCACTGCTGCTTGATGGTTAGCAGGTATTCTAGAAAAAGTTTTCTTTCCTAACCACAAATAAGTGCAAGCTGCTCTCCAGGGCTCTGCCAGAGCCCCTAAGAGAAGCGTGAAAAGTCGTGCAGGCTGCAGGAAGTGCCTTCTTCTTGCACACGCAGGTTCACTGCGCTGCAGTATTGAATTCCCCACCATGACAAAGTCTGCCCTGAAAGGAGGCACTCACAGATTTGTGCCTGGAGACTTCCACGTGCTCCTTCAACCTCATGTGGCTTCAATGAGAACAAAACACTGCAGGACCTTCCAGGAAGAGAAAAGGCTGTGAATACCCATATATAGGAGAAAATGCTCACAATGAGGATTGAAAAATAAAACTGGTTTCTCTTCTCCTCCCCATCATTGTCTCATGTGAAATAGCTTCAAGAAAAGAAAAAAGAACCTGTTATTGGACATGGCACGTAGTATCAGAATCATTTCTCTCATACTGCATCCCATGGGCCCATGTCACACTGTGTAATACAGTCATCTCAGCCTAGGAAGTACCACCTATTTTAAGCAGGCCTGAAGTGCTCTAAACTATCTAACAGTGCAGGAGTGGAGCTGACACACATTGGTGATGCATGAAAACGCACTGCAGATGAAGAGAAGTTTCTCTATGCGAAAGAATGGGGAGTGCAGAGCTTCACACCAGCTGCAAAGCTTGGACGTTTCTCAGCACTATCTTAAAAATCTCTAAGTCTCAAGGTCATAACCCAACCCTGCTAAGATCTATTTCACTATATGAGTACATAGAAGCCTCAACACCTCATATCTTCAATAGGCTTATGACACAGAAAATGTTTAGCTTTGCCCATATCTGATCCCAACTCAGCTTGGAAATGCTTTGAAGTAGAACTTCTTTCAGCCACATAACTGGGTTTTATACGAATCTTGTACCATGGGCAACGGCTGGAAGATCAATACAAATAAAAATGAAAAATAATGCAGTGCTCTAAATTACTAGGACTGATTCCTCATAGTAGTCATACAGAACAACAATTGCATCCATACTTGCAGGATTTTATCAGTGGCCGATTACCAATTCAAAATCTTCATGGAGTCTACAGGCCGTCCCACGGAAGAACAGCAAAATGCATTTCCAATTCGGGCTTTGACTTCTGAAGTCGTTTTCAGAAGGCCTCTCCTCGAGGCACATCAGTGCAGAGGAAGCAGCCCTCAAACATCCATTCCTGGCAAACCAACACAACCTGAGGAGACGCGATGCTCCTGCTGCAGCCACCGCACCATAGGCAGCGCTGAGTAAACGGGCAAAATAAGTGGATTATGCACACACACAATTCAGACTTTCGGTTACTGGGTGCTTCCCGGCTCCCTGTTTCCACAGGAAAGTCAGGGTTTTGTTCCTTGTTCCTTAAGTCCTTGTACTGCTTATTTACATATGAAAAGGTGAGTTTATAAAAGAGCTTTCCTATTTTACCACATCTAATAGTTAATAATTCAAATCCGTGGCCATTATCATCATATAGATTGACACAAACGGCATATGGATCATTCTGGGGACGAGGGTTAGTTTCTTTTAAGAGAGAATTGTTTTAGTTTTTGCAGGAAATTAATCAGGGGAATGGGCTTTGTGGAGCATGGAGCAAATCTAATCTGTTCTTTGTTCAAATTTGCCTTGCTCCAATTCCTAGCAATTGTAGACAACATGCTCTTTTGTTCAGGAGCCACTTGTTACATGCATAATTAGAGACTGCAGTAGCTGTGTTTAAAGAAAAACTGTTTTCCAATGTAATGTGTGATCTTGATAATAGTATTTTCATCAAAGGTAGCAATTACATTCATTAAGCTGGGACTGGCAAGGCAGCGAGGAAATTAAGTGGAAGGTGAATAAAAAGCTCCCTGTTTCTTTTTGAAATCTCCATCTCTTTATAAGTTGAAATGCACCATGTTGAGCTGCAACTGGAAAATACATGCTGGATATAAAAAAAAAAAAAAGAAAGGAAGAAAAAAATAAAGTCCTCCTTAACCTTTCTGAATAATGATCCAGAAGATATCCTAGGGACACCTACTATAGATGCACTTTGCAAATTAAAGGGCTTTATTCTGCATTAATTTCTTATGCAAGTTTTAAACGAGCTCAACATATGATTCGGGTCTTTAAAGGCTCCAGGGCTCTCTAGGATTAATTCACTGTTCTTTTCACACATAAATTAATTGTTTTGTGTTCTCAAAAACGGCAAACAGCACATAAATCAACCGGTTTAGAAGAGACGTGAGGCTGGTACCTTTTGCAAATCACCCAAGTCGGCTATTTACACTTCATTACTATAATGTAACTTTTAAAGGGAAAGCTGTAAAAGTCGGACATCTGTTATTAATTCTAAACAGATTTCAATGCATAGCTCATTTTAGCCATTTGATTCCCTGAATGGCACAAGTTGTGGAGCCATTCTTCCATTATATTTTTTCCAGTTAATAATTCAATTAGACATCGCTAATGGACGTGCAAACATTAGAAGTAGACAGTTCACCCAGCACCGCTACTTTTTGCCTAAAGCCCAGTGAGATTTGCAGATGGGAAAACATGAAAACCTAAAGGTGAGCCGTGGAGCAGCAGGAGGGCTGCGTCCTGTCTGCAGGCTGCCAGCAAGCATTCCTGCTGATGGAGCATACAGAAATCCCATTCTGGGGTTCCAAAATGTCATTCTGCTGTCTTCCAGGCTCTGTACAGCAGGCTGAGAAGCAGGGGGGAGCGGGGTATGTCCCCTCATACCTTCACACAGCCAGGGCAGCACACTGCTGTCCTACTCACCGGGCAGAAGGCACAGCAAATTAGGGGTGCAGCCAAGATGCTCCCTGGCAAACAACCCTTTCATCAAGTGGGACAAGGCTAACTTACAAGCATTTACAGCAGAGCAGGAACTGAGATGCTGACCATGGCAGTGCTGTGCTCCTGCCTGAACAAGGATGTCCCAGCACGCTGTCATCTTGAGGAAAGAGAGAAAGATTAGAGCCAGAACCTGCCTGGCTGCGGCTCCCAAAATAACTGCTTCTCCTTCTGCCCTTCCCAGAAATAGAATATGAAACCACAGCATCTTGGACAAATTGGAATTTGCATAGTTCTGCAAAACATTTCCTTCAGTTAGGAATGATTTAATTATTCTTCACTTCCTCTTCTAGAAATCATTCCTGGATAATGATGTTAGCATAGAGCAGATATGTTTCAGTCAAGAGATTGATGTAATTCAGTGCCAGAAGGCTTTTACAGTACCAAAAGAAAAAAGAATTTTGTACACTTCTAAATAGAAATAAAGAGTATAGAAAAGGTTGGCAATCCAATTACAGCAGCCTGAGTCACTGGGTGTCTTAACCTGGTGCCATGTCAGCACCCTGAAGGATGAGGGGACAACCCACGTGAACCAGACTCTTAGATCCTAAATAATGATTAAATCATGAGTAGCTGCATTACCTCCAGAGAATTGTTTCTCTCTGCAAATTGAATCGCTGAAGTCAAAGTACAGAAGAGCTAGAATATTTGTGATATGGAATGGAAGAACTATCGCTGCACCTTGCTTTGGACCTCAGAAACTGTGATTGCTGCATGATAGTTACATGTTTTACAAGTAGCTCAACCGAATCCAGCTTTTATTCTTCAAGCAATAATAACCTGCCACAGCAATCAATTGGAGACCTTACCTCAATTAAACTGGGACAATTATTTCCTTTCTGAAGTTTGACTGGACTGATGCTGTGAAGACAAAAGAAATCTGGTATCTTAAGGAAGGAGCTCAACAGTTTGCATTTGGTAAAAATCATGGAATGGAGCATAAGGAGTTTTTCACTGAACACGGGGAAAACAAGACTGTGAATGTAAGTACATTGGATACCAATCTTCCAGTACATCCAGGGGAGTCAGAAAACATTTTCAAAGTTCAAAAAGTACCTTAGCTGAAAAAGTGCTTTGTGTCAATTCTTATGGGAACAGTCGGAGCGAATGCTGCATTTGGTGCACCAACATCTTCCACCTCAGGAAAGAACACCTAACATTTTCCTTCCTAGAACAAACAGCTTTGGCTTTGACACTAAAAAAACAACAGACATTTGCCGTGTACCAACACACCATCAGCTCAACTAACAAGACAATTTATATGGAGCTTTTCAGTATTCGAGCACATTTCCAGAATCTATAACTTCTGAATGAGATAAAATGCAAAAATAACCATAGAACTTTGAAATGATACAAAGGTGAACACAAAGATGGCTTTTTTTTCCTTTAGGAAACTGAACTGATGGAAAGGATGATCTGAAAGCTATCCTGGTCATCTGATGGGTCACTCAGCATCCAAAAACCCTGGCTGAATTCTTTCAAGAGAAGGGAGGAAGCACCTCTTCGACCAGAAAAACCACAGTTCTGGATACGTGTATCAGAGCTTCTTGCTTCCTGTGAAGCAGAGAGCCAAGCACAGTTTCTTTTGCAGGCCTCAAAATGCAAAGTTTTCAAACCCAAAACAATCAAACCTCCCAGACATGAGGTACAAATTCAGCATGAACAGATCACACTGCAGCTCAGCTCATTCTATCCGCACTGGGAAAGAAAGTTGTGTCATAACTGGAAAAAATAAGACATTTCTCAATCTGCCAACTTGCACTGTGCTCTAAAACAAGCAAGCAATGCCATTGCAGCTCTTCACACCAGTGAGTGCTTTCCCACACTGCTCACCTTTACGGATAGAGCCAGCTGCAAGCCCTGCTAATGCGTGCACATGGCCTTCTTTAAACACACCAGGAGCAGTCCAGCCCTGCCATATGCACTGATTTACTACAGATGCTTTTAAAACTGTCACAGATTGTGACAACTATTTGTATAACACTTCAGTTAGCAGCTCTTCAGCTCTGCTGGGAAGAGAGCAGAAATCACTCCTCAGCTCTCACGCGCTAATTTCCTGCTCAGGTGACCCGCTAATAACCAAGCTAGCAATGTGGTGTTGGGGACTTATTACTGTATTTTAGGTTTTCCTGTTTCTATCAGACTTTTTTTCCATCCAAGTATTATGTAAGAGAGTAGTTCCAGCTTGCAATAGCTTCCCTTTCTCCAGAGATCGCTGCAAAGTATTTGATGAACTTATTTCTCTGCATGTTCAGAACTCCTGATTGCATGTATTGCACTGAGTTCTGAAAGCACTGGTTACTTGGCTATCATCCACTCCTCCATCAGGTGGGGAGTGCTTTTTCTTAAGGTTATTTAGTGAAGTTGTCTTGTGATATATTCTTTTTTCATATGTACAGTCCTTCAGCATTAGTCACTGTACACTAATGAGACACGCAGGGGAAGATTAGCTCCAAAAGGATGTAAATTCACATGATTTCAAATGACAGAACAATATGCACAATGCTATTGCTGCCTGTTGAAATTGTCTATCTTTTTTATTTATATTGTATTTTGTCAGAAAAACTGTCACACTGTGCATCCTTCTGAACTAACATACCAGTATGAATCAACATGGGAACACTGATCTATGAAACAAGCCAGTGGGAAACACACTGGTTAGTTTTAGTTGCCTACCATGTTACTGCACACAAACAGAATACTTACAGGGGAAAATAAACACCAAGATTTCAAAGCTTAATCATACCTGTCATATCAGCCAATGAGAAATTCCCTCCACTGCTCTAAGTTGGACTTTGTTCATTACAGCGACTGATCTTACAACTGCCATGTTTAACCAAAATAATTATTGTCACTCCTATTTGTTAGCCCACAGCTCAGGATTAGCCACACTGATGTGTGACCTTGGCACAGACTCAGGAGGAGTGCTCAGAGGGGAACCAAGCAGGCACTCACACTCTCTCTCACCCTTTGTGTACAGCTGGCCATGCCATGGAGCTCCGGGCAACCAAGTCCAAAGAGAAAGCTTTCCAACCATTCCCTTCCACTTGGACTATGGAGTTACATTTCAAAGAGGACAACTCCTTGTCAGATGCTCTGCAACTGCTACATTCCAGTACAACAAACTGTGAAAACTCCTTTGGAATCGTGCTGCACATCTTCACCTGTCTCATCAGCTCTCGCTTGATTTGTGCCTCCTGCAACAGTTTGCACAGTGATAACATAACAGGTAAAAATATTCATGAAGTATTTCTGGCAGCTGTTAGCCACTCTTACATTATTCTCTTTGGAGAACATTTATCGCATTGGTACAGTGAAAACATTCAGGGGCCAAGGAAAAATGTTTCTTCAGTTTTCATGTATTCAGTAAGCCCAAGAAGTCAGACAGCTGCTTCTGAACCGGACGGTGCTTCAAATCGGGTTTATTGTGGTATGAAGAACTTGAAATAGGTCTCTCACCAAAAGATTTCCAAATGGAAAAGTAATATCACGTTAATTAGAAAATTCTTTACATAGTGAAAAGCTCCTGTGGAACAATTACTCTGTATTTCACACCATCCTTTTCTAACACAATCTTCACACAGGGAAAAGAAAACACGAAAGAAAGAACAACAGCATCAGAAACATCATATAAAAGGTTATATTTGAGCATTTTCCAGATAACAATTAAACCTTTCTGTGGATACCTGTGTCAGCTTTATCACAAACCAGAGTAACGTGAAAGCAATACAACAGAAGACATATTCATTCTGTCTCAGTACAAAAACTGCAATTTAAAAATTTAAATGACAGATTACTAGAGAACCATCAGCTGATACACAAGATTAGCATTGTATCTAGTCAGATATCAAATTCAGGCACTTTTTAATGCATTCTCAAAGGCTTTTTCTTCTAACCAGTGCAGATGTAGCATATGAGTACTGAAGATGTTGTTCCAAGGTAATAGACCACTGACTGAAATGACTAAGGACATGTACAGAAAAACTCACTAATATAAATACATATTGTGCATGAAGCAGCTTTAAGTCCTACTCTCATCACAGAAAGCCTTGTGACACTCACCATGCCAGCTCTGCTGCCCCACACCTACTGGTCCAACCACCATTAACAGTTCTATGCTCAACACTGCCAAGGGCAAAAGTGCAATTTATGATAATCCATACACACGTGTCCAAACCCAATCGGGGTGGGGGCCACAGGCGGCTCTTAACAGCTCCTGACAACAGAGCACACCCTATTACTAAACTAACAACTGCATTAATGCAGCCATGGAAGCAGGCTTAAGAGGGTCAAATTCTGCCCAGAGTAAATGGCCAGAACAGCCAATGCTGACACAGTGACGTGTTCCTTCTTTAAGGAAAAGTGGCATCTGGGAAGAAACCCGGTGATTCACATTTACTTGTGCGCATATTCCTCCACAAAATGTTGTAGACAGGAATAGAATGCATTCATTTTGTTCAAAAGAAAGAATTCGGACAGCACATGGAATGGAGAGACATGAAACACAGTCATAATACTAGCTAAAAGACTGACTTTGCCTTTCTAAGAAGAACTGTTGAGTTGCTGATGAAGCTGTCCAGGCAGCTTTTTGAAGTACAGCAGCCAGGTTCAGACTGTAAGAAATCACATTATTGTGAGTCTTTTCCTTTTTTTTTCCCCCCTATTTTAAATAGACACCTGACCCAGCTCTACACAAAGAGACAGTCCTTTTACACGAGGCTGAATATCCAGCCCTAAGCAGTCCTTCAAGGAGCTCTGCACTTTCCTTAATAAAGGGTTTGCTTTTAGCACTATATTAAGTCACTTAAGTACCATCACTCACTTTGTAGCCTCACACAAATCCAAAGAAGCCAAGCTAAGATATTGCCTTGCACTACGAGACCCATTAAACAGTACGGATCAAAACCTGATCTCTGCTGATACTCGTGTTAGCAAAGCAGGCTGGAGCAGCTGAGGACAGCCTCTCACATTAGCACATTGCATCATAGCAATCAAGGACACTCAAGTATTTATAGTAAGATTACAATCAGCCTAGTCTCACAGCTGCCTATTTTGAGCAGAGTAACTGCTGTTAGTCATTGTAGTGTTCATAGTCTTAACTGTAGTCTAGAATCTGAAAGAAAGTCTGCAAACAACCTGAAATGTGTTTTAACAATGTATGAGGAGGAAACTTTCAGGAATTCCTTTGAATAAACTCACATGGAAAGTGCTTTTTTTATTTGGCATAGTTATCACATTAGTTCTTTGCTGTCAACAAGGCAAAGAGGGTATGTGGGGAAAGTCACTCACTAAAATAGTTACTTTCCTTTGAGGCTGAAAGCAAGTGTAAGAACTGATGCTTTTCTTCTTGCTTGTTTCTCTGTATAAGGCACTGCAGTGTGCTTGTCAAAATACACTTATTGAGGGCCCTTTTCCACAGTTGGCCAGAAAATCCTCTGGGAGTCTCAGACTGGAACTTTCTATACTCCACTCAATGTTACACATAAGTGACCAGGAAGCTTGAAAAATGAGATCCTTCTAAGTTGGCCAAAACAGAAAACCAATCTTTCCCTACCCAAAACACTTGAAACAAATTGCCAGTTACAGCAATTATATAATTATATAAACTTCCAGTCTCTCGACTCTAAGTTAATTAGTTCTCCTACACTGAAGAGTCCTCACAAGTAAATGAAATGTCTAATTTTAAAGTAAACAGAGAGGGACAAAACAGCAAATACATCCAGACAATTATCTCCCTCTCTCCCCAGTGAAGATAACTGGCTCTTAGTGGTTGCGGAGAAACCACTGACTTCCATGATTTCCTTCCCCTCCACAAATCAATCATCTCTCCCTAACTCTCAGGAAGGTTCTGAGGACTGAAGTTGGTAACACACACTGAACACGGGAAGGCCGCTGTGAGGCAGCATCACAGCATTCCTATTATCTAGCTTATACCTCTGTCCTTCTCAAGAACCAGTAGAGCTTTTTAACCCCATTTCACAAAGATTTCAACTCAACCTTTTATAAAAGGATATCTATAAATAGCCTCTTAGATTTAAACCCTTAACATCTGTGAATGCTGGAAAGGGAGGCAGACATTATCTACCTTTCAATACTACAGAGTGGGGCTGGAAGGGCTTAATTACCAAGATATACTTAAGAACACACTAAAGGCTGCAAAAAAAAAAAAAAAAAATTACTCCAATTACAGCAGCTCCACAGACATCAATCCCCAAAAGAGGAAAACCATCCCTTTTACCTATTTCCAAGCAGCTCTCCTCATACCCCATGCTAAAAAAGGCATGAAGAACAAACTGAAGCGTTACACCGTGCAGCAGCTGGGCTGCACACGAAGAGACCTTTCCCACAGGCAGCTTAACAGAAGCTTTTACATCAGGCAACATTTCTTTTGTTTCAGTCTGAAATCTTCAAGTTCGGACACACTGCTTGTATAATCAAAAGCAACAAAATAATTTCAGCCAAGAGATTGCTTTTAACTCAAGATTTAGCATGATTTACACATTCACTGTCCTGAAATGTGGAATCCACCGTTTTGCTTGTGATTTTGTCTCTGATAATGTATTCTTATTTTGATATCACTTCTGATTTTGAATAAACACAAAGAACTTGGGATTAGTGATTAACGCTCAGTGAAGTTGTTGCTGTTAACAGTCACAAAGTTCTTAAGCTTTCAGTACTCCTGTGCTAAGCTTTTTGCAATGGTGCTCAACTGGATGTTTGAAGTTCCTTCATATATTGTGCCTGAAATCAGAACAGAAAGAGACAATAAAATCATGGTGAGTACTCCAAGAGATCAAGATCCTAACAAGAGACAAGAGATCAAGATCAAGAGATCCTAACAGTCCAGCTAGAACACTGATGATTACAAACAGAAGCTTTACCAAATAAGTTCTAGAACTAATATTCGTGTAGGTGTTCACATCTTATCTGTGACAATCAAAATGCTCTTCTTTTGGTACAACAATTTCCATGAAAACCAATTCCTAGATAACCAACAGAAGGCTAACCATCAACATAAGATGTCAGCAATTGGCAGCAATGTCAAACCCTTAGGTTCAGCAGTTACACTGGTAAACATGGAAACCTCCATGAAATTCTACATACATTCAGATCTTCAATCCAAAGAACTACATACAAAGATACATTTTAATCAGTGTTGGTAACAGTTCTCAGGGAAAAAAAATCTCTTTAAAAATTAGCTAGTCATTCATGTCCAAAGTATAACAACATCAATGCCACAAAAAACACCTGTTTAGAGGCTACCACTCACCTATTTTGCAGTCACGGTAGTACTTTTCTATTGGGTAATTCTTTGTGAATCCAACACCACCCATCCATTCAATGCATTTACTGGTTGTTAGCGTTGCAACCTGTGAAAATAGTTTCACTGTTACTATTTCAGCATTCAACATCTTGTAGGCAACGCTACACTTTATGGTTATTAAAAGTGAAGGCAAAATAGTAATTACAACAATAACTAGTGTAAGTGGAAAAATGACAGATTGATATTTTTGTATTCATCTTATGCAAGTTACTTGATACATGAACATTCTTCCACACCAGAGAACATCAAGAATTCACTATTACTGCAAGGGTTCACATGACACCCTATGAAACAGATTAGGGAAAATACGCAAAACAGCAATTAAAAAGAATCAGAAGCAATGCAGTTCTGAATCACATTAAGCATCACAGTTGTGGACCAGCTAAGTGGAATCATTTATTTCTCCAGCCACAAAAAGAATCCCAACAGAATGAAATCTCTCTACGTGAGTCAAAATACAAATTCACTTTCTCTTTTAATGACAGAATATAGAAATACAGCTACAGATTTCACAGCAAAACATGACTTAACAATTGCACGTTCAGTAACAGAAGAAACTTTCAAACAGCAGTGAAATAAGCATTAAATTGAAGAGTGTACATTACCTCTGCAGCATAGTATTTGGCCATGCTGGCCTCCTTTATGTAAGGCTTTCCTGTTTCTGCAAGACGGGCTGCATTGTAGGTCAACAGCCTTGCAGCCTCCAACTGTGTGGCCACCTGAGCTATCTGATGCTGCATGGCCTGTAATAAGCACGTCACAAGTTAGACAGAACTAATATTTAGTACTCACGTGACATTTCTAGCAAGAATCCCTTTCTCCACAAAAGGACATATCTACACTCAAAAATAGAATAAAAAAGTAATCCAGATAGACCAGCAATTCTTCATGGCTCTGCATTTGCGACAACAAATTTGAGAAATCTGAGCCACTGAAGTCCTCTGAGGAATTGCACTCTCTCCTTTCCTCTTCTTGGATTCAGAAGTACAGAGGAACTTCTTGCCAGACTGGAAATAGTCAACTATTTGAACCCATGAATACCAAAGAAATCTCAGCCAACTGGCAACGTTCTGCTCAGCAGTGCAGTGACAAGAGTTGGTCAAAGTGCTACATTTACTTGGCAGCTATCTACTGAAACAGTTGTACATCAACACATCTAGTTCTCCCATGAAGTTTAACTGAAAAAGACACGAAAAAAACTTCTTAGATAAGAATGGAGAACTGCTAGTGCAACAACTACCTCTTCCCATGCACAATATTCATGAGACAAAAGCCATGGGTGGCTTAGAAAGAAGCATAGAGGATGTGACTGATGAATGGATTCAACAGGATGGAAAGTGGTGATGGAATTCACCTCTAAATGGCAGGTATTAAAGAAGAATAGGATTACTGAAATAGATACAAACATTATGATGATTGAAAATGAATATTTAATAGTCTAACTTGCACCTAAAACACAATGAAATCTTTCATCTTACTAGAACATTAACACTGCTCCTTAAAATTTGCAGAAACATACAGCAGAAATATAAAGGCAGGTCAAAATAACAGAATAATTTGGCAATTATGAAATTCAATTTCCCATTTGAAAGACACAGTTCCAATAATTTGCTAAATATCTCTGGGTGCTTCCTAAAATTTGTACAAATTACCAGAAGCATTAATGTTCCTTCCCTTCAGCTGAGATGTAGGTTTCTTTTAACAAGAAAATTACTACAGTAATTACAATTATACATCTTCCTTATTAAACTATACCTCATTTTTGCAACAAAGAGTCTTTCAGTTTAAGATACAGATATTATCAGGAAAACTCAATGTCTTCATATAACACAGGAAATAGGATAATTTAATCAGTTTTCCTCATCTTCCTACATTTTCCAGTGTCTCCAGGAAAAGGCCTTGCCCTACACCTCACGTGAGTGTATAAAAACTGGGATGTGCTCAACATACTGTGAGACTAAAATCAGGGTGTATTTTTCAAGGCAGTGAATGTAATTGCAAGCAAAACGAGTTACAGCACCACTGTTTTAAAATTATGAATGATTTACATGCCATTTGAATAAAAAACAACACTGAATTGCTATAGTTCCCAGGCAGGTGGTTGAGTCACCGTGCCTGGGTGTGTTTAAAAACCATTTGGATGTGGTGCTCAGGGACGTGATTTAGTGGAGGGCTGTTGGAGTTAGGGTGGTATGGTTAGGTTGTGGTTGGACTCAATGATCTTTAAGGTCTCTCCCAACCTGAGCATTTCTGTGATTCTGTGATTTCAAATGGCAGACGAATGCTTGTCTGAAATTCTTCTGAAAATTTCTTCTCAAATATGGAGGAGTTATGGCAGAAGATCAAGAACAAATTATGAAAATCAGGGAACTCACTTTATGAACTTTATCTACTGTGATCACTGCTACTGTCTTGGAGAAAACCTCTCATGAGCCTGTTAACAAGTACCTGGAAATCAAATACGCGTTTCCCAAACTGGACTCTCTCCTTTGTGTATGGAACTGCGTGGTCAAAACACCCCTGTGCCAGTCCTAACATCTGTAAAAAAGACAAGGCATGTATTCAGTAAAACTCAGCTAATGAATGCACCTTACAGAGATCAGAGCAGAGAGTCTTTGATCAGTGAGTTCACCTTTGTAAAAAGCCTGGTGTTTAGGAGAAAAAATTTTCTTCCTACCTAATGAGTGCTAAAACAAATCCCAAATATTATGAAGGTTCCATACAGAATCTGAAGAGAGAGTTTTACAGTTACTCAGATTTCAGACATTTACTTTTTATTCAATTAAGATTCCTGATTAAAAAAACCACAATGCCTACAAAAAAGGGTATCTAAGAAAAGAACATAAGAAAATAATGCAGTACTTGGCTCATTAGCTGCACTGGCATATTTACTGTTGTCTCAAATAAACTCATGTGAATGAACTAAGTACATCAGCTTCAGCACCTCTACCAATATATACAGCTACCTTGCCCTTAAACTGTCTGAAACTGTTTTCACAGCCATAGTTATATTTTTACTTAATTTTAATTGTCTTTTAAACCCACCACACTGCAAAACTAAATTCAATACTACAGGGCTTTAACACTGCTCTTCTTGGTCATTCAAGTATATTTCTCACCATTTACCAAAAAAGTAGTAACTGAGATATAACAACTACCTGACCTTAACTTTTAATTAGGCTATAAGTGTAACTTGAAGTAATTAAGTTAAATTCTAGACCATGTATTTTACTGCCAGAGCATCTATATTATTTATATCTCTGGGAATAGCAGGGCCCATGGCTCTCGTTTTTAAATGCCATATGTGGACAGGTTTAATCACAGATGATTTTTAGAAATGATGGCAAAGCCAATGCATTTAACAACACAGTGTACTGCCATGTGAAAAGCCTGAGTTTTAGAAGGACCACTACTCCTGGTGTGATCATTCAGAGGTCTGTCTGCAAGCTGGAGGAAAAGGTTAAGGAGGATCAGCAGTACAGATGCATGGCACCCTAAACAGCATAGCTACATTCACAACAAAATACCAAGGAAACATTACTTATTAGGAAGTAAATTTGAAAATACAGAGAAAGCTTGCCATTAGCTGTTTTATTATAAGGCTGTATCTGATTTCCACTGAAGTCACCAGCAGTCTGGGATATAAAGTGAGCTTAAAACAAAATGCAGCACTTGGAAGAAACTCCAAGATGAGCAACTGAGTTCTTGAAGATGCCATTAAGATACAATTTTCAAACACAACACTGAACTAGGACACTTCTGATACAGAAAACATCATACTCATTTCAAAAATAAGTTAACTATTAACAAAAAGGCTACTGAGGAAACATTAGTTAGCCCAAGGTCACATTTGGCAATCCCATCATGATGAGAAACATTCACAGACATTTCAGTACATTATCCACAAATCTAGTCTTCAAAAAATAAATTTACACAATGAGAGACAAAAGTGTTGGAAATATTTGTGAA
Organism: Lagopus muta; assembly: GCF_023343835.1. Taxonomy (NCBI): domain Eukaryota; kingdom Metazoa; phylum Chordata; class Aves; order Galliformes; family Phasianidae; genus Lagopus; species Lagopus muta. Next base: position 61,908,793 of record NC_064437.1, on the reverse strand, counting down.
GCCATAAGTTCACCACCAAAGACAAGCTAATTGGTATTTAATGTGCTTAAATGCATTGCTTATGTCACAGCAAGGATTTAATCATTTGCAGTTGTTTTGGTATATTGCTGGTATATTACTTTAGACACAGGGACAGTGACACCTAGTGGCAATGTAGTTTTTAATAAAGCATCTCCTCAATTGTTTATCTTTACTAGCCCCTAATACTTTGTAAGGTCCAATGCAAATTCAGAGTTATATCATGGTTGCATTCAGCATCAAACAATGTTACCCACCTGTGCAGCAATCCCTATTCTGCCACCATTCAGCATCCCAATCGCATACTTGTAGCCCTGTCCGATCTGCCCAAGGATATTTGTCTCAGGAACCTAAGGAATAAAATCACTCAGTTGTTTCTGTTCCATTCTGCTTTGCAACTGCTAGAAGTGTTCACAGGTGAATCAATGTTTGCATCTTGTTTAATTTGCCCTGTAAAGGAGGGCATAAAACATAAACCAACCATCTGCGTATTAGAAGATCCAATTAGAACATTCTGATTATAAATTCAATTAGGAAAAACGGTGTCAAAATTTAGAACTTAAAACTCAATCATCCTGAGTATTTCTGAGGAATAGGGATGACTGTAACAAGCAACGAAGGGGAAACAGGGAGAAAGAAATGGAAATGTAGTTAACCTTCTTTCCTTCTGTGTGACCAAGCTCAAATCATACACAAGTTATGCTTCAATTGCTAAAGAGCCTACAATACCTTAACGTTTTCAAATGTTACTGGGCAGGTAGAAGATGCTCTGATTCCAAGCTTATCCTCCTTCTTGCCTACATGTAGTCCCTCTGTGTCACGATCTACTATGAAGCATGTAATTCCCTTGTATCCCTAGGACAAATTAAAAAAAATAATCAGTAACTGTTCTTTTATACTAGTATTATTACCAAATGCTTATATAAATATCACATTCCAATGCTGATGTTTCATACCTGCTCCATATGTTACTAAATAAGCAGCTGGCATTGTCATCTGCTCCCCATATCTACTAATTATAGCTCAACACAGGCCAAAGCAAACACTACTACTAAGACATTCCACATGAAAGACAGAATAATTTTGGAAGTTGTCTTGAGAGGACAGCAAACCAGTATTATGCCAATGGAACAGGATCACAGTGCCTGTCTGTACTGGAAATCACTGGGAAAGCAAGGTTATGCTGTGTTGGAACATGGCACATGTTAAACAGTGAGCTGCCAGACAGAGTGTGTTTAGGCTCAAGTGGACAAATGAATAGCAGCTCTAAACCCACCTGTCAGAATATTCTGTGGTATGCAAGTTTTTAGTTAAGCTCAATCTCTCCAGCTATGCTCCCAAAGGAAGGCTGCAATTAATCACTTCCTTGTCCAAAGTAAGAATGCTCATTAAGGAGACTGTTATCACTGGGAACCGTGTCTGAATATTCAGAGTTCAGTATAAGTACTATAAAAGCCCCGAATGGACATCCAGGATTGTAGGACATTCATTTTATGATTCCAGTCTGAAGAACATGAATACCACTGCCTTTTCATTTCCAAAAAGTAGTAGCAACATATTTTATGAAGTGCTCTGAGACCATTGTGATGGTTGTTGTACATATTCAGATCACAATCCGGACAGGACACTCAATAATGCATGTGACAATACATAAACTGTACAGTCAGTCTGAATTCTGGCACCTCTATGCACAGGACTGCAGTTTTCACACAGCTGAAATCTTAGAATCCTGAAGTACAGCAGTAATTCCTGATGACTGTCACTTTCCCTTCCTCTCTGTAATTTATTCTTATTTCCAGTTCTCTCTCCTTTCCCCCACTCATTCATGCTTTCTCAGCATTTCCTCCTGCCAGAACCACAGCAGTCTCTCACACCCCATTCTACAAGGCCCAGGAGAGAAGTGCAAAGTCCTCCAAGGCCACGCTCTCATCTCTTTCCAAACCAACTACCCACAGCACTTCTTCCCATTAAGAGGATGGCACAGTGAAGCAGGAAAAGCATTGTGGTCCTTGTGAAAGAGTCGTACCCTTATTAAAGAGGAGACAGTATTTCCTCTCTGTTGTGGTTTTATGATTTCTGCTATCAGTATTCCACATCATAACATCATGTAGTGCACTGCAAGTTAAAGAGTTAATGGTACACAGATCTACACTGGTCTGTTCTTTTATATATACTGTTGTTAACTGTTAGCTAGTCTTTGAAAATCAATGGCTTTCAGTCTCCTTGAATATTAATGGAAAAATCAAATTTCTAACTTCAACAGGACAAAACATATGCTGTCAAAATGCTACACAGAATAACAACTCCAGACTATAAGCAAGGGACAGCAGTTAACAAATATGGAAGTCACTTATCAAATGCATTTTCAGGTTATGAAGTAACTCAAATCACCCACCAGACTGTGATGAAATGAACAACATTTCAGAAAGCAACACGATGCTCAATGTTCTGTCTAATGAAAGGAAACAAGATTTTTTTTTGTATTGGATTCTCTCTCTGCTTTATGGTACAGCATACTTTAAAGCTTGCACTTGATTTTTCTTGGTCTTTACCACCAATGTCCAAATTAGTAAATGACAAAACTTGAAACATGCATATTCAGATACGGGTTTGGTTTTCTTTTTCTTTTACCTGAACTTTACTAATGTGTCCTTGTTAATTATTTGGTGCATGCAGCCTAAGCTCTGTTTTGCCTTGCAAAACAGCAACTTGTCAGTTGGGCCAGAAGTGTCACAAACAATCTGTTCTTCTGTTACTCAGAATAAGACCAATGCATGCTGTGCTTATCATCAAGTAATTATGACTCTGACATTTTTATTTTCCCTGGTGGGAGGAATTTATTAAATTGCTCAGCAAGTTCTCTATTTTTGTTGGAAAACACTTTAAAGGTTTGTTCTCAGCTAGGAAAAGGTGCAAAGAATATTAGCCTATAACATCAGATTATTAATACAAAATGCACAGACTCATATATCATCATCTGACATTGAAAATAACATTATTCTTTAGCAACTTACTGAGGCAGGATCTGTATTTGCCATCACAAAGAAAACCCCTGCATGTTCTGCTAAGGTAATCCACATCTTTGAGCCATTGATAATATAGTAGTCTCCTTTCTTTTCAGCACGAGTCTTCAAAGAGAAAGCATCACTGCCAGATCCAGCCTCTGACAGGCAAAAACTGCCTATCTGCCAATGGAAGGGAAAAATTCTTTTTAGGAATTCTGCAACAAAAATAGTTATTGGCAAGCACAAGCTTCTTGAATTCAAACCTTTTAACTTATCACCTCAAAGTAACTAAGTTTCAGGTATGGAGGTTAACAAACACCATGTAATTCCATGTCTCCTGCAGTCAACTGCTTCAGTGATTTTTTTTCCCCCACAGTAAGTTAAATTTCAATGGAACTGAGACCCTTTCCTCTTTTACCTCTCATCTACTGATGACAGGATACATCTCTACCACCACAGCTCTCAGCTCTAACAAGTGTTTCAAACTTCACATACAAAGATGTTTTCCACTGCTGCAGTCACCCATTTAGTTAGTGGGAAAAAGACACCCAACCACTACTGCTATGTGACTTCTGAAAACTGTCCTATGTTGTAGTAACATGAGATGCTGACTCACTGTATCTTTAGACACTTTAGGCAAGTAGGTTTTCTTTTGTTCTTCTGTTCCATATGTGGTAAATAACCTATTTGTCAGGGTATTTTGGAGTTCACACACTAGAGCTACAGTTGGATCAACTTTGGCCAATTCTTCTACTGCCAATATGACAGAAAAAAACGAAGCTCCAGTTCCTCCATACTCTTCCCCAAGTTCAATACTCATCAGCTGAAATAGAAAAGATGCAAATATATCAGTCTTTCTCATGAATTCTCATCACCCTGTTAGCCAAAAACTTAAAAGACTAAAATAAAAACTACAACATGTAAGCATTTCCAGGTCCTTTCTTGAAGTTCCTTTTAATACCCTCTACAAACTAAAAAAAATTATCAAATTATCATTTTTGATTAATTATCAATGATCAAATTTTGATAAATAACATGATCAAATTATCAAGAGTCAAGCCGTGCAAGAAATAATTCACAAAAGCAGAATACAGGCCAAACATCACCAAGGCCAGGCTGGACGTGGCTCTGGGCAGCCTGGTCTGGTGGTTGGCGACCCTGAACATAGCAGGGGGGGTTGGAACTAGATGGTCATTGTGGTCCTTTTCACCCCAGGCCATTCAATGATTCTATGATCACTGCAATTTCAGTGTAAGTCCATCATTTAGAGTAGTCTTTGTACGAAGTGATGTTTTCATCATAGATGAGCATTAGGTTTGATAGCAGGAAAGGTTACAATTGAATGCAGGAATGATAAACACAAGCTCCTGTGGCTGCCTTATATGGATATGGAAGACTCTCAATGCCCTCTTCCAGAGACACTTACAGTTATGCTGGTCCTAGTATTCCATGCAATTATTCTTGTCCAAGAAAAACAAAAAGTTGGTAAAGAAAGAACTCAAAGATAATTTGAAGAATGCAGTATAAGAGTGGGACAGATGGAGAAAATATCACAGTAAAAGATGGAGAGAAATTAAAAAACTAAACTGCCCTTCTGTGGATAAACCCCAAATTTTCCAACATGCGGTAGCTCAAATGAATTCTCTCTCACAATCTTTTAATCTAAAAATCTGAAAAGTGGACAGTTAGAAACTCGTATTACTGGTGTTGCTTTTGGACTAAATAATCAAGTAAAAATGTGCAGACCCCTTGTTCAAACAATCCCTTTATTACAGAGTCTTCCATTTTCGAATTCTCATCCATTTTTTGTACCAGAGGTGCAACTCGTTCCTGAGCAAATCTTTTCACTGTAATGAAAGAAGAAAGCAAGCATGTAAGTATCCTAACACTGTACTTGAGGATCACTAAAATGTCACACTTCTGACAGGTTATGCCTCTATTCTGACACTCCCTGACAATTTAAAAAGACAAGAAGCCACAATGTTCCGCTATCATTCACATCACAAGCTTGTGAACTGAACCAAACACTTTCTGTAGATTTAGAAACTTCAAAAAACAACTCAAAGACACTTACATGCAATTATCTGGCAAAAAATAAAGGGGGGGGGCAGGGGAAATATTCCCAATACGCCCCTTATTTTGTTAGCTGTATCTTCTTTACAAATTCAGCTTCTCACCTGGGCAGTCTTAAGGCTTTAACACATGTTGAGCGTATGGGATGATAAGCAAGACTCTTCCTGTTCAAGATGAGCCTTAGAGATCTCTGCTAGATGTGCAGGTTCTCACTCTGACCCCTCTGTGCCTCAGTCTTCCTCATGCAGGCCTGACTACATTGCAGGCACACATCACATCTGCCCCCATCTGGGGACAGGTGAAACCTCAGACAAGCAGCTGGAGCAGTGACCCACAGCTGAACCAAGCATTTCTGAAAGGGCATGAGACAACACCAGGCAACTTCACTGCTGGGACAGCAACAGTTTCAAACAGCTAATATTTACTCAAGCAGAGTAAACTGCACTCTGGTATGTGCACTTGTGCTCTGGTAACATGGAAGAAGGACCAAAACAACACTGCATTCTTCTCTTGTGATCGACAGCGATTTAAAAATTAAGCAAAATTCAACAGAACTATCTCAACTAGAGATTTAACTGGTATTAAATGACAAAAAAATGTATTTTTAAGGTAAGATTTCCCTTATAGCTAGGCATTTCTGAATTTTAACCACACCGAAAATAGGTACCCATATCTTTCAGCATCATCTCCTCTTCAGTGAATGTTTGAAGCGGAGCACAGACGAGTCCCTCAGTTGTCACATTTGGCTTAAGTTCTGATTTGAAGGATCTATAGACACACTGAGAAGCCCTCCAAGAGGCTGCCAAGTATGCTGGCACATTTCTTTTCAGCTGTTGACAATAAATACAGAACATCAGAACGGTTAGCAGAATTCATGTCTGTAGACTTCTTAAATATTCATGTAAAACAATGTGGATTTTTTTTTCCCCCACAATTCCACTCAACTTTAATAACAGACTTAACTTCTCTGATTTTCTAGGGACCAGCAACTTTCACTTTCAAAGCAATGACAGCCCTTTCTCTGATTATCTTGTTGTGAAAGGGCATGACTTCAACAGCACTGTGGATTTTTCTGTTCCAATCCAAATCTTACTTATCACTGGCTGATTTTCAGAGCAAACATTTCACAATCCAAGCACCAGATATTTGAAACTTCCTATATAGTTTAAATCCTACAGCTAGTATATTGATAGCACTCTGTAACTAATTATTAACGTGTCTTGGTTGATTTCTTTAAAAAGTAGAGGAGTACTAAACCTGAATGATTAACCTCACCCCTCTAAGAAGCGTCTCTCCATTCATCCATAACACAAAACAATCTCAAATGACATCAAGAAGCAGTGTGTATCCACCCGAGAGAGTAGAGGTATTACACAGCATTTTACTGCAGGGGGAACTGTGTTAAGCATGCATGGTAAAATCCAGGAAGTCACCAAAATGAATAGCATACACAGCGTGGCTGTTGGGAGCAAGCTGCACACAGGGATCATCAGCTGAGCAAACAGAGACAATGTGACAGAACGAGTTTTGCATCTTGGGGAGCTATGAACTACTTTCTGCTCAAAGAATTGCTCAGGTAGGTAATGGAATTAACATAGCAAACGTGAGCTGGCTCAAAAAGCAACAGGTTAATGTATGGAACCTGCTGCAAAATGTATTTTGTGCTAATCAAAAGCAGCATTCAAAAAAGAACAGTCCAATCAACTGAGCTCAAAAGAGATGAGACAAAAGGAGGCTTTGCCCTCACAGCTCCCTGAACCCAACGCACTCTGTGGCTGTTGTCCCATCAGATCTTCGCTACAGGTTTCTGTCACTGTTGCTGCCAGATGGAAATGCAGGCATTCATTTCTTATCAAGACAGCTGGTGACAGAAACCCCTAGCAGAGACACAGCTGTGCCATAAGAATAATGTATATATGAGCAGCCTTCCTGCCAACATATGTTTTTGCTAGCATGCTCTCTCAACCTCACAGTGAACTGATGACAGACTGTGCTGTAAGCAGAGTGCTGCCAGCTTACAAAAAGCAGGACAAGTTGGCAGTGCACATTATGATAGCAGCATTTCTCAAAAACCAGCAGAAGCTTTGAGGTTGGGAATTAAAAATTCCTTTGATCTTTCCAATAATTACTCTTCCATGCTGACTTTCAATACCTGTCACCACACTGAAGAACTGCTGTAAAACAGATCTGTGCACTCCTTTTGTCTTAGCAACAAGATGCCCAAGCCTATCACAAGCAAGGCACGTTACTCCAAACAGCCATGTACAACCACAAGAAAATAAAAGGAGTTGCAATGCAGAAAACAGACACTGCTATTTGTTTGCATGCAACACCACAGGTCACAAAACAAACACCGACTGTGACTGATTCAGGAATACTGTATTTAGATGAGCAGCAACAACTGCAACACTTTCAAACTACGATTAAGTCACTGGAGCTGCCACAGGTCTTCACAGGAAAGCAAACTGAGAGCTGCTTTAATAGAGGAAAAAATCCAAGCTAAGCACGATCCTGAGGTTGACAGTGGGTACAGAGCCAGTACTGCTGAAACAATATCTAGTAATACTCTGGGTGTCACCCACACTTCCCTTGGGGGCTCTCAGCACTGGGATGCAGACTTACTGACCGCACAGTGAACACATCACTGGATGCACACGGAGCTCTCTGCCCCACGCACAGAGGGAAGTTGATATTTATCGACCAGAGAGAAAAACACAAAGACTCTTCTCAAACGACGACAGGCAGCTGGGTGAGCTCGGCCGATCAGCAGCCCAGCAAGGACAAGCAAAGCGCTGCTCAAGGAAGCAGCTCTGCACAGCCAGCAGCTCAGCGTCCATCGCAGTGCTGCAGCAGCTCCCGGCAACTGCGCCAGAGGTTTGGTGAAAGCCAGCGCTCAAAGCAGCAGCCCCGAGCTCTGCTCCCCTCCCCGCCACTCCAACACAACAGGGCTGCTTCCCCTCCCCAGCACCGCCCTGAGATGGAGCCCACGTGGCAACCCGCACACAGATCCACTCCGAACAAGGGAACGCTCAGCCCTCTCCCTCACCACCACCAGGCGGGCGGCCCTCAGCCCGCGGCCCGCGCATCACCTTAGCGCCGCTCCTCAGCCAAGCTCCCGCCGCCGCCGCCATGCCGGCCCGCTGCCCGCCCCCTCCGCGCTGTCTCGCGAGACTTCGGAGAGGGGGGGGCCGCCGGGCGGCACAACAAACATGGCGGCGGCGGCGGAAGGGGGCGGCCGCGGCGCGGGGCGGCGGCGGTGAGTAGGGGCTGCCGGCTCCGCGGCCGTGAGGCGGGCTCCCGCCGGGCCGCTCGTTGAGCGCCGAGCCGCGCGGCTGAGAGGCGGGCGGAGGGGTGAAGCGGCGCGGCCACCTCACGCGGGGCAGGCGGCGGTTGAGGCGGACGCGTCCCGGGCCGTTTGGCGCTGAGACGGTGGTGCTGCGGAGATGGAGCCCCACTCTCTCCCGCTCTGTGGAAGCTGCCAGCTCGGGGCCTTCTGCCTCGTTCGTTTTATACGGGAGAAGATGAGGTTGTGACAGGCGGCTCTTCTGCCACACCCCTTTTTTTTTTTTTCCTTTTCCTTTCTGATTCCTTAAAAGTAAGTGGGACGCGGATGTGTGCTGTTAGTCCTGTCACGCTGTTCTCCTGCAGCCGCAATTCCTGAAGTCTGATGTGTTGGTGCATTTTGTTTTTTTAACTAAATACAATTTACTGATGATTTTGTGGCGTCTGAATGGTTTCTCATGGCAGAGTCGTGTGGTTGAGGGCTGGGGGAGAGCTGGGAGCAGCCTACAGGGCTGTGCCATACACAGACAGCGGGTTTGCTGCAGCACCCCTAGGGGAAATGGTGTCAGACCAAAGAAGGGGAGATTCAGGCTGGGTATAATGTTCACTGTAAGGTTGGTGAGGCAATGCTCAGGTGGCCCAAGAAGTGGTGTTGCCCCATCATGCAGACACCCAAGGTCAGAGGATGGGATCTGAGCACCTGATGGAGCTGTGGTGTCCCAAAGCTCTGTGCCTTCCACTGAAATGTATTTTGCTTGGATGAAAACTTAATGTCTAGAGACTGGGACACAGGTGTGGGTAACTCTTTGAAAGGGTAGATAACAGCAGGACAAGGGGAAACAGTTTGAAGTTGAGGGAGGGAAGATTTAGGTTGGATGTCAGGAGGAAGTTCTTTCATCTGAGAGTGGAGAGGTGCTGGAACAGCTGCCCAGAGAGGCTGTGGATGCCCCGTCCCTGGAGGTGTTCAAGGCCAGGTTGGATGGGGCCCTGGGCAGCTTGAGCTGGTATTAAATGTGGAGGCTGGCGGCCCTGCATGTGGCTGCAGGTTGGAGATTCGTGATCCTTGAGGTCTCTTCCAACCCTGGCCATTCTGTGATTCTGTGAAGAGGGTTTGTGTCCTACAGCGCTTTGTCCACCATAAGCCTGGCATGTAGCACTGCAACCAATGCTATGTGGAACAGCTGTGTAGTAAGCCAATAATCCACGTTCTGCTCAGAGCTATAGAAGGTGTGGTTGCCTGTGAAAATCTTTACAGGGAGAGCAGAGAAAGTGCCCAATGTGCTCAGTTCATTCGAGTACATGAAATGTGAGCTGCTCTGCTCAGGTTCTAATAATTAAAGTTGCATTTACTAGTATGCGGTAGTCTGACCTACTATCATTCTTCCCTGGAAGGGAGAGCTGTAAGGTGTGTCTCTGCTGTAAAACAGACTCTGTCAGATAAGATTCTTTTGTGCATGCAGATGTAGAGGGTTGTTGTCAAATTGGGGCAATTTATCTATGCTAAAATGAAAAAGAGTGGTGGGCATCTGCAAATTGAGCTGGTGACATAGAGAAAGGAGATCCCCCCAAAACATTATATTTTCCCAGTCTAATTTCTTACGTTGCTAGAAGGAAGCCTGGTCATCACTGTACTACATTGTCCTGTATACCCCTTTCATATCTATAATTCATGTCTTGATGTCCTTGTTTTTTTTTCTCATTGCAGGAGACACCAACAAATGGAACACAAATTGACCTAAGCTTACATCAGGCTGGTGACATCCAAAAAAAAAAAAAAGGTATGCAAAATTAACATGTGACGACGTGGTCAAAACTAATGACAACAGTAACATAGGTGTGATGTGGATACAAAAAGTGAATTAATGCTTGCAAATAATTTTAAAGAGGCAGGAGGATGTTTGTTGTTGAATATGGTTTTGAATTCATAACTTGAGTTTTCACAGCTTACCTCGTGTTTTGTGTAGTAACTACTGGAAAACAGTGATGTTTTTATGGGAGAAGTAGCAGTAAATGATGCTGATTACAATCTGCAGGAACAGTAATGTGACAGGCCCATCTTCCTCTTTCCACTTGAGCCTGACTTCTGTATTCACAAATTCATTGCAAATTAAGACCTTAAAGATTTGTCACTTACAGTCCCAGAAAAAAAGCATGACAAGTGACTTCTGGTGAATATTTTTATTATTTCAATGCATAATAAATAAGTGAATTAAGACCACTGCAGAACAGGAAGCTAAGATTTTGAGATGAAAGAAACACTGCTTTCTCCAAGGCTTGTTTCTGTCCTTGCTAATTCTGTAGTCATTCCCAACATGAGACAGCAGAACAGATGCTATGGCAGAATTATCAATCTCTGGTTTCTTTGGAACCATTTCTTCCCTGGAAACAAACTATCAGGTACATAGAATTGTCCTCTGGTGGGATAGGTGAAGCAGATGAAACTTTGTAATGCTTTTACTGGCAATGCTGAATTCTAATAAAGTGTACAGCACTAGAATATTAGAGTTTGTTCTCCAAAACATATACAATTTTTTCAAGTTTCTTTCCTACAACTCACAGAGGTTGGGAAGAATAATGGATTTCTTCCTTCTCTTTTTTTTTTCCCTTTCAGGTAGGTGGGGTATCCCTGCTCTTTGTTTTGTCTGACATAACAGGAGTACATTTTTGGGCATGCTCCCTATTCAGTAGGAAACTAAAGTTCAGATACAATCCATTAGGAAAAAAAAAAAATAAAGAAATAGAGCATAGAGTCATAGAATCACCAAGGTTGGAAAAGGCCTACAAGATCATCCAGTCCAACCATCCACCTATCACCAATAGATCTCACTAAACCACATCCCTCTACACAACATCCAAACATCCCTTGAACACCTCCAGTCGGTGACTCCACCGCCTCCCCTGGCAGCCCTTTCCAGCACCTGACCACTCTTTCAGAGAAGTAGTATTTCCTCACAACCAGCCTGAATTTCCCCTGACGCAGCTTGAGGCCATTCCCTAGTCCTATCACCAGTTACATGAGAGAAGAGGCCGACCCCCAGCTCACTACAACCTCCCTTCAGGTAGTTACAGAGAGCAGTAAGATCTCCCTTGAGTCTGCTCTTCTGCAGACTGAACATTCCCAGCTCCTTCAGCCGCTCCTCATTAAACCTGTGCTCCAGACCCCTCACAGCCTAGTTGCCCTACTCTCCTTGATGTCTTTCTTGCAGAGAGGGATCCAAAACTGAGCACAGTACTTGAGCTGCAGCCTCATCAGTGCTGAGTACAGAGGGACAATTGCTTTCCTGCTCCTGCTAGCAACACTATTTCTGATACAAGCCAGGATGCCATGGGCCTTCTTGGCCACCTGGACACACTGCTGGCTCACGTTCAGCCAAGCATCGACCAATACCCCTAGGTCCATTTCCTCTACACGGTCTTCCAGCCACTCTGCCCCAACCCTGTAGCATTGCCTAGGGTTGCGGTGGCTAAAGTGAAGGACCTGGTACTTTGTCTTGTTGAACCTTGTCCCATTGGCTTCAGTTCAGCCATCCAGCCTGTCCAGATCCCTCTGTAGGGCCTTGCTACCTCCAGGCAGATTGACACTCTGCCAAGTTGGTTTCATCTGCAGATTTACTGAGGGTGCATTCAATGCCCTCATTGAGGTCATCAATAAAGATATTGAAGAGGACAGGCCTCAACACTGACCTCTGGGAAATACCACTCGTGACTGGTCACCAACTGGATTTGACTCCATTCAGCACCACTCTCAGCCCTCCAGCCAGCTCCTTACCCAGCAAAGCACGTACCTGTCCAAGCCGTGGGCTGCCAGCTTCTCCCTTCTTCCATGGGAGGTAGATTCTCTTCTTCTCCTGGAGCCTCATGAAGAGCTCCCTGTCCATCCACACCAGTCTTCTTCCTTGCTGGCTCATGTTGTGGCTCAGGGGGATAGATAGCCTGTTCCTGTGCCTTTAAGACTTCTTTCTTGAGGAGCAACCAGCCTTCCTGGACCTCTTTACCCACAAAGACTGAATCCCAAGGGACCTTCTGTACTAGTCTGAACAATTTGAAATCTTCCCTCTGGAATCCCAAGGTTTTGCTGTTCCCTCCCGTGGCTCCACCAAGAATCAAGAACTCTACCACTTCATGGTCACTCTGTCCAAGACAGCTCCCAGCCTCCATGTCTCCTACCAGACCTTCTCTGTGAACAGCAGGTCTAGCAGGGCACCTCCCCTGGTGGGCTCTCTCACTAGCTGCAGAAAGAAGTTATCTTCCATACACTCTAAAAACTTAACAGACTGCTTCTTCTGTGCTGTGTTGTATTCCCAGCATAGATCAGGGAAGCTGAAGTTCCCCATGAGAACAAGGGCTGGTGATCACACAACTTCTGCCATCTGCTCATAGAGCACCTCATCTGTCTCTTCATCCTGGTTAGGTGATCTTTAAAAGACCCCCACCAGGATGTCTGCCCCTAACACAAGCTCACTAACATCAAAACACTCTCTAACATAGAGAGCCATGCCACCACACCTCCTTCCTTGCACTTCCTTTCTGAAGGGCTTGTAGCCATTCATTCCAGTACTCAAGCCAGGGGAGCAATCCCACCACATTTCTGTAACCACAATTCAGTCATAGCTTGCCTGCTGTACAATGGCTTCCAGCTCCTGTTTGTTGCCTGTGCTGCATGCACTGGTGTAGATGCACTTCAGCTGAGCCCATTGCCTCACCCCTAATCCCATTATCACTCCTCTAGGCTCATCTCTAGCAGGCCTGGTTTTAATACATTCCCTATTCATATTTAAAGCTCTCTCTACAAGCCCTGCTAGCTCCTGGGCAAGGATCGTTTCCCCCTTTGAGACAGGTGATACCCATCAGCAGCCATCAGGCCAGGTGCTGAATAAACCACCCCATAGAATCATAGAATTGCTCAGGTTGGAAAAGATCTTAAAGATCATCCAGTCCAACTACAACCTAACCACATCACCCTAACTCTAACAACCCTCTGCTAAATCACCGAGCACCACATCCAAACGGTTTTTAAACACATCCAGGGATGGTGACTCAACCACCTCCCTGTGCAGCCCATTCCAGTGCTTAACAACCCTTCCTGTAAAGAAGCTTTTCCTGATATCCAACCTAAACTTACCCTGGTGCAGCTTGAGGCCATTTCCCCTCGTCCTGTCACCAGTGAGAAGAGACCAACCCCACTCTCACTGTAGGCACCTTTCAGATATTGGAAGATAGCAGTAAGGTCTCCCCTCAGCCTCCTTTTCCCCAGACTGAACAGCCCCAGTCCCTCCTGTCTCTCCCCATAGGCCATATTCTCCAAGCCCTTCACCAGCCTTGTTGCCCAATTTTGGACCTGCTCCAGCACCTCCATGTCCTTTCTGTACTGAGGTGCCCAAAACTGAACACAGCACTCGAGGTGAGGCCTCACCAGTGCCGATTACTTCCCTAGTCCTGCTCACCACAGCATTCCTGATCCAAGCCAGGATGCCATTGGCCTTCTCGGCCACCTGGGCTCATACTCAGTGCTGTCCATCAGCACACCAAGGTCCCTTTCCGTCAGACAGCTCTCCAGCCACTCCCCCCCAAGCCTGTATTGTTTCCCAGGTTGTTGCACCAAAATGCAGGCCCCAACACTTGGCCCTATTGAAACTCACACAGTTAACCTTGGCCCATCGATCCAGTCTATCCAGGTCCCTCTGTAGTGCCTTTCTCCCCTCAGGCAGATCAGCACTCCCTCCCAACTTGGTGCAGGCTGCAAACTTACTGATGGTGCACTCAATCCCCTCATCAAGATGGTTAATAATGATTAAACTGGGGATGGGTTGTGATGGGAGTTGCTTGTGTCGCCGAGCTGGGACCTGCAGTCTCTTGATGATTTTGATTATGTCATTTCACCTGCTCTTACGTAGTCCTTATTTTCCTGTTTCTGCAGATGATTTTCATACTAATACTTACTTAATGATCTTGATTATTAAGATCCTGAAATTATGGTGTCAGTTCATGTATTTAGACAAGATACACGATAAAAATAGTCCCTCCCTATAAAAAGCTTGGTTTTATGAATGCTTTTAAATGCATTGGAACTTGTGATTTGAACATATTTTTCCTTCTAGGCACAAGAGGTTGTAAACTTAAAGAGGGAATATGGGTGAAAAGAAGCCAGAACCTTTGGACTTTGTAAAAGATTTTCAGGAATACCTTACACAGCAGACTCACCATGTGAATATGATTTCTGGATCTGTTAGTGGAGACAAGGAAGCAGAGACTCTTCAGGGAGGTAAGCTAACTTCAGGCCTATCAGCATTTTGGATTCTGGGAAATGACTGCACAGTCTACATTCTGGATAATTATGCACTCTACTCCCATTATGTGGAAGCACTTCTAGTAGTAGTTTTTACATCACAGAGGATGTATGTGTACCCTTATCTTTATTAGGGTTTGTTCTGATAGTTCTGTGTGTTTAATGAGCAAGGGCGTACGGAAGCAGAGATACTTGGCATATCTCACAGCACAGCAGCTGTTATCTCAGAGATTGTCTATTGAAATGCCTGTTGCATTCTTCACAGCTGGGACTGAAGGTGATCAGAATGGGCTGGATCATCCTTCTGTTGAAGTTTCACTGGATGAAAACTCAGGAATGTTAGTGGATGGATTTGAAAGGACATTTGATGGAAAATTGAAGTGTCGCTACTGCAACTATGCCAGCAAAGGCACAGCAAGGCTGATAGAGCATATCAGAATTCATACAGGTATGAAATACTCTACAGTACTTCACAGTGAGGCACTATGGTGTGCACTCAGTGTTACGTTTTGCATATGAGCAGCTGTCATCTTCAAGCAGTGTGATATTTCTTTGAGTTACTCGGCAGATAACCTGCTTTTTTTTGTTGTTGTTGTTGTTGGTATTGTTTGTTTGCTGATTCCTGAGATGTCTTTGGCTTTGTGTGCATGGGGAGCCTCAAAGAGAATGGCTGGAACAATGTATTGTTACTTAATATCAGGTGTAAATCTTTCTTGTACCACAAAGCAAAAATGAAGCTTCTTCAAGTGTGAGAACGTGGGTAACAGTACAGTGTCAGTATTTGTTCCCTTACTATAGAAAGTTGTCTATGTTCTCCTATACTCTTAGATCTTAACAGCTCTTCTGTGTTCTCCAAATGCCTTATTCTGCTGCTGCTTTATGGAAAAGAAGTCATTTGGTGGCTTGAGCTAGCAAAACAATATCTGCTATAGATTATGACCTTTTCAGTACAGCTGTAGTATACAAAAACAAGATGAATTCCATTTGAAAGCTGAAGTGCTGAGAAACGTCATCAAAATTTCTGACCCACTGGTAATTATTCAAAACCAAGCCTTCTGAGGACTGTGTACCATCTGCAAACAGGAAGGTCCTCTCTGGGGAGAAGTGTGACACTTAGGGTTTGTGCCTTGGCTAACATTCAGACTTGTTTCTCATGGCTGTAGCATGTAATGTTGTCAGCATCACCCCAGACCTGAACTTCAGGATGGTAAGTTGCCCACAACACATAAAACCATCAGTTCTTCATATGCCTTCTTTGTTTCAATTAAAATCTTTGCTCTGTCTTCAAGTTTTGGGAAATGCTGGAAGAGCAGAGCTTTATGTGACAGGTGACTGTTCTCAGTGCATTTGCAAATGTTGCCAGAACTGGAGAGTAAATGCATGACTCGTTTGATCAAGGAAACTGTCCTACTTAAAGGCAAGTTGATCCAAGACCTCTGTTTTATTGTGCTCAGAAGCATGGGGAGGAAGCGTGGCAAAGGGCTAAGACATGGATGGCATGACTATGAAAGCTCAGAGTGAGCCAGCATTACAATAGGGATCTGGGAGCTGACCTGTAGCTCAGAGAGATGTAAGCAAACAGATGATGCGTCCTGGATAATGTGCAAGTGCAGCAAGTATCTACCAAAGCAATTATGGCACAGGCATGACCATACGACTATTATTAAGTGCAATTTACTCTGAATAAAATTCATACTGGGTCTTAATAGCAGTGCTGTCAGTGGTTTACTGGCTGTGCTGTGTTTAAGGGTTTGCAACACGACACACAGATCTTTTTCTGTGTCACCAGTTCAGACTGAAATAAGAACTACATTAACTTTGCCATGGGAAGGGCTGTGTGACCATTAGTCATGTGACACCTTGTGTGTCCTGTGCAGTGCTTGCACATTATCAGTAGCCCTGACTGCATTCAGACATCTGGTTTTTGTTGTTGTTGTAGATAATGGATTTTGAAAGCCACAAAGCAGTTCTGTTGGCCTGTTCTCACAGCGATAGAGAATGCTTCAAAAGAACTTAAAGGCTGAAGAGAAGGATCACACTCTTCTGTTTTGCAGATTGCAAAACATTTTGCAACAGAAGTTGCTCAAAAGCAGTTTAGAAATTGGCATATCATTCTAGGTAGGAAGGTAAGCATGTGGAAGGTAAGGAATGTGGCATGTCAGCACCTGGACATGCATCAAATCACACCAAAGGCATTTCTAACCATCCACACATAGAATGCAAAAACTCCTAAGATATCAATCTGGGAAAGGAGGATTGAGAACCTCAGTACGATGTTACACAGGTAACACATGGAGTTGTTTGAAAGCTTTCAAAGGGTTGTGTTTGAAAACACAACTACAGAAGCGTTAGTGGGAAATGTCATCTAGTAGAAGAATGAAGTTCAAGCTGTCAGAAAGGACAGTACCTGACTACCATGTCTGACAGAGCAGTTGTCTGGTGGTTAGCTGGATTTGGTTTTCTTCAGTAACTCTTTAGCCACAGAATTCTTCTTGAAAATTCAGTTCTCGAGTACATGTATGTGTGCATGGGTTACTTGGATAGTAATTCCAAGATGTTTAAAAGTGAGAATTGTGCAGAAGATGTCAAAAGAATGCCTTTCCTCGATGTTAAAACTAAGGTAGATTTTGGATCTAATGAGAGCACCGCACGGACATCACTGCATTTGGTTCTTGGCATCATTGCTGCAATTCTCAGGCTATTGGCTGTGCTAGTTGTGCTCATGTTGTTTCTGATGCTCACTCACTTAGGAGAGGCAGACATGTGTAACTTTACTCTGCTATTCCACCAAATATCCAGCTAATCTCAAGACTAGCAACAACTCTGAAGCTGAATTTGAGCCCTTTGGTGAGCAGCACACAGCTATTTCCATGAAAAGACTTTTCCTGTGAGATGCCACAGTATCTTTTTTAATTTTCCAGGTGAGAAGCCACACAGATGCCATTTGTGTCCCTTTGCGTCCGCTTACGAACGTCATCTGGAAGCTCACATGCGATCCCATACTGGTGAGAAACCATACAAATGTGAGTTGTGTTCCTTCCGCTGCAGTGACAGAAGCAACTTATCTCACCACCGGAGGCGTAAACATAAAATGGTGCCTATCAAGGGTACGAGGTCTTCCCTGAGTAGCAAGAAAATGTGGGGGGTTCTGCAGAAGAAGACCAGCAACTTGGGGTACAGCAGAAGAGCGTTAATTAATTTGAGCCCGCCTTCTATGGTGGTTCACAAACCAGACTACCTGAATGATTTCACTCATGAAATCCCAAATATCCAGACTGAAGCTTATGAGAACATGACTAAGTCATCCCAGACCGGTGGGTTGCCAAGAGATCCACAAGACCTCATGGTCGATAATCCTTTAAACCAGCTCTCTACGTTAGCTGGACAGTTGTCCAGCTTGCCACCCGAAAACCAAAATGAGAGAGGATGCTCTCCTGATGTTGTCACCTGCCAAGACGAAAAGCCTTTCATGATGCAGCAGCCTGCTACGCCCGCTGTAGTTTCCTCTGTGTCAGCAAGCATTGCTCAGAGTTCATCTCCAACCAGCCCGGATCCTCGGCCTGCACACAACCAAAGGAACTACAGCCCGGTGGCGGGGCCGAGCAGCGACCGCAGCGCCCACACCAGTACTCCCAGCATAAGTAACAGCCAGCCAAGCACTCCAGCTCCCACCCTTCCTGTTCAGGACCCCCAGCTTCTGCATCACTGCCAGCACTGTGACATGTATTTTGCGGACAATATCCTTTACACCATTCACATGGGATGTCATGGGTTTGAGAATCCTTTTCAGTGCAACATATGTGGGTGCAAGTGTAAAAACAAGTATGACTTTGCTTGCCATTTTGCGAGAGGTCAACATAGCCAACATTGAGAACGTGCTTTCTTTTAGTTTTTTAACATATTGCAATATATTTTTCATACTTCCTGAAGGAAAGCTTGCACATTCCCATAAGGAAAGTTTGCGTTGAACCATTGGACAAAGAAGGCAAATTTATTTCTGTGTTGTCATGAAACTTGCCAGGGAAATTTTGTATAAGGTGTGGTGGTTGTTTTATATGTAGCCTTTAAAAGGAGGGGAAAAAAGAAAAGAAAAAAAAAAGAGAAATCAACCCACTGAAAGTATTATAACAATTGGAATTTATTAAGATGTTTTGGTTGCAAAATTTCAGTCGCTTGCTCTTAAAATCCCCATAAATATTACAGATGCAGAAACAGAGTGTCCTGACACGTAGAATACAGTCATCAGATTTGTTAGATAGGATAAAATATGTTAGGCATAAACTATGAAAGGTTACTGCACAGACAGATGTGGTTGCTTTGGAGACTTATCCTTAAAAACAGCTACTATCAAGGTTAAAACACAGACAGAAGCAACTTTCACATACAAATTGAATTTGACTTTAAAGCTCACTTTAATCTGATGAGATTATTATGTTTTTGCTTACTATAACCCAAACTCAAAACACTAATTTAACTATTATTGTTAAGATTCACCGTGAAACTAGAAGATGAAAGATGATTGTGAGTGAAACTCTGGTAGGAAAATAAAGTTAAGAGCCAATCATTCACTGCCTATAAAAAGAAGGAATAAACTTGACACCTTATTTGAAACTGCAAAGTACACTTAGCAAAATTGTATCCATGTTAAAAGGAGGCAATTCTTGTAGTACTAGCACAGATCAGTGTTAACTGCCTTAAATCAATTTGTACACACCTTTAAGATTTGCACAACTAGACTTCTGTCTGGCTGATGGAAGCTCTAATGGAAAGGAGAGGTTTATGAGCTGAATCTATCTGATACTCAGTTTTATCTTGGGCCGGGCGACAGCTGGTAGGTTGCCTTTCTGTTTGAAAGCTCTGTAATCACGTTATTGTAAGCTTTGGCTAACTTGGAAGCCAGTTTGTCTGGCATCCATCCCCAACATGTGTTGTGCTGGAAGTACAGAGAAGAGCTGAGGGTGTTTGTGGTGGGGTCAGGTTTGTTTTGTTGGGTTTTTTAAGTATTCATGTAGTAGGCAGGCAATGAAGCACTGGCTGGCTACATTTAATTCATTGTGATGAATAGCATACGTACACAAAGATGTACATGAAGTCCATTGCACATGTTTATTTAATCCTTTACATGTTACTTTAGAAGCACCTAGACTAATGGACAGGCACTTTAATAGGAACTTATATGAAACATCCTAGTAGAACTAATAAAAGCTCTTGATATGTTACACAGGAATTTGTAATGCTTCAGAAATTGAAGAACCATTACTTTTACCATACTTAGACGTGCACTTTTATCTTAGTTTGTCTTACTGGAGACAAATTAAAGCTTCTTTTATACGTGTTCCCTCTTTCCTGTCAGCAACATATGGCAGAAAATGTTTTGTCAAAAGTAGGAAGATTTTGTGTTCTGGAAATCAGTGTCTGCAGTCTGAACAGTGACTGTTTGGTTATTCAGATCTGTATTGCCATGGGAGCTAAAGCTTACAAGGACTTCTGTTTAAGAAGAATACGCAGGGAAAAAGAACCTGACAGTTTTGGCACCAGAGGTGATTTTCACTTGAACGAATTGGAAATCTAGGAACTGAATACACTTACCCAATTCATCCACTGTTTTGGTTTCAGGCTTGGTTTCAAATGCGTTTTAGTGAGTTGGTATAACTGAGAATATCATTTCCATTTTTCATATGGCACTCTTTATAATCCTCCGACGTCCCTTTCTCACTTTATAAAGTTTCAGAAGCAAAACAGCAGCTCTTTGCATGAACTGCATGCAGAGGACCTGGAGCCACCCACCTGTGTGTCCTTGTGTATTTTGAAGGCTATGGTGAAGTTGACTGAACTGGAATCCACGTGGAAGGCATTGCTCCTGTACAGGCTGTGTGACGTGGCCTTGCCAGTCACAGAACAGTACCGAGGTGACACACAGAGGTGGCTAAATTACACACTATTAGAACCACAAATATTAAAGACCATTACAATTACTAATCTTTTTCTTACCTTTTGGTACATGGTGCAGGCTTTGATTGCTAGGCTCTGGCTGCTGCAAGGAGACTTCCAGGATTGCACTGCTGTAAGGAATACCCTCCAGCTGTGAGTTACTAGGTTACAACAGCTGAGTTTGGTTTGTGGCTCCAGTCTTTGACACCAGAGGGATTGCTGTGATTGTGTTCTGTTCTTTATATTGTTTCTTCAGCAGTGCCTATAAGCAGTATGGACTTCCTATCAAGTGCAGTGACTTCTGAACCATAATTGCCCTGCATGTAACTGCAGGTAGAGCAGTAAGGTCGCTATGAGAAGCAGCTGGTAGCAAGAGGGAGTCTGTGTGACCTCACTGAAAGGGGCCCTATGTAATGCTGTGTTCTGTTGTGCCATACAGTTCCCTGACTATAACTGGCTCCTTCTGACTACTGAGTAGCATTGGAAGGCGTGTTTTCCTGTTGGTTTTGTTGTACATATTGTTTACTATAATTTAAAGACCAGAACTAATTCTGGAAGATGGATGATGAACCTGATAGTTGCCATGTACAAGCAGGCCTTACTTGTTCAGCCAGCGAGGGATTCCCTTATGGAACCATGGGATCAAGATCTTGGCTGGTGAGCCTTTCCACATTGGCTTCTCCATGGGCTGCACTGGCTTTTCTTTATGAAAACAAACCTTTGTACTGCAAGGTGGTAATGAGCACCTGACCTCGTATTACAGGGAAGTTTGGGAACGAGCTGATCTATTTTTTCCCCCATACCTTGACTTCTGTAGTTGCAAAACATTAAGTTAATGGTTTTGTTTTGTTTGTTTGTATTGTGATAGCTTATTTTACACATTTGTTGATGATCTGAACATGCATTATTTACAGCACTCTTCATACAGACTCAGTGCTTTGAGAGGTATTCCAGCGAGCGTGAAGATCTTGGTAGATCATCTCAGTTAATGCTTAAACCAACTGTAAAACAGCCAACAGAGAGTAGTAATAGTTGGTTTGTCACAGATATAATGTTTAGATAAAGTTAATTTTGACATCAAACTTTAATTGGCATTTTAACATAAAGGTGCGTGCCACTGTTTCCTAGCAAAATGATCTGTTGTATTTCTGTTCCAGGATGTTTTTGGGGTTTTTGCTTCTTTGCTTTTTGTTTCTTTGGACGATGGGAATGTAATTTAGAAGTTTTCACTGGCAAGTTTTCTATTAGTTTTCAACTTCTTTGAGAATCTACAGCAAATGGATGTTTTGGTGCAGGAAAATATATACCCTGCTGAAGCATTTTTCATTGAGCAATCTTTGTGTATGTGCTTCTAAGTACCTGCTTTGTTAATAATATGTATTTCAATGTAAAGAGCATATTTTGTATGCAAAAACGAAATCCATTAGAACTGTAAACTAAATTTTACTGTGTAGTGGATGTTCTCAGAAGACAGGGTTAATTCTGAAATAACTATATCTAGTGTAGTTCATGTTGTGGAGCTTTGCTTTTGTAAGGTAAGAATAAAATAATACTTTCTAATTAAGCCTTAGTGATTCATCTTTCAATTGCACGTGGATCAGCTGGTGAACTGCTCATGCCTAGGTGTGCTTTAGGTAAGGTATGGAAGGTGAGATCAAGCCTTTCGTCACCCTAAGCTGGATGTCCCTATGCATGGAAATGAATGTCTTGTAACAGCTTTGAAGGCAGCACCAACTTTTAAGCTCCTCTGGACATCCAAGTTATTCCAACCTGCATTCATGTGTGCCTGCAGCTCTGAATCTCAATTTAAGGTGTTTCAAATCTTTTCCTTTACAGTGTTGCTGTAGAGAGGCCGAGAGCCTGACCTAAAAATTGGACTTGGGAAACTGAGACAGCACTTGAATGGAGCATAACTGTCTGTATCCTGACTTTGGATGCTGCAGTTCATTTATTGTCAACCTATCACTCAATGTGCTAAATGCCATCTCACTGCTTTTACACCCTGTCAGGCACAAAAGAGCTGTGGAAATGCTCAGCTACCTGTTGGGAACAGAGCTGAGCAGGCTGCCATTCAAGGTGCTCTTTGAAACCTCAGCTGGATGAGGTTCTGGGAAAGCCAGGCCAGCCCGATGCTGGTCCCATTGCAAGAGAGAAGTGGAACTTGATGACTTGCAGGCATTCCTCCCAGGCTGCTGTGCTGTACAGCATCCCTGTTCCATAAACCAGGAGGAGTTAGAGGTGGCTGAGCCCTGAGGAGGAAGCTGTCACTCTCAGGTGTTTTCATCAGTACTGCTAAAGCAGCATTACGTTTTTAACGCTCTCTACTCTTCAAAGCAACCCAACATTCTCTGTATTATTACTTTAAAACGTATTTATTAACTATACTGGTTGCCTCAAGTTGGAATGAAGAAAGCACACTGGTAGCAGGGTCAGTAGTGGGATTTTGTTGGCCAGATTCGTTTCCCACATGACTTCCATGCCGCAGATCTTCCAGAAATTCTGCCTTGAGTTTGTTGAGTTCTTCTGCCAGGCTTTTCATCTCACTTGGGAGCACGTTCTTATCTTAAAGAAAATTCAAGTTGTCATTTTATGCTCATTTTAGAAGCTACCATTTACCATAACTTTGGCTCGTGCTGTTCAATAATTCTGGCAAGGCTTCTGAAGGATACTGCCTTGGTCACAGCTGCAGGGTTGGGAATCCAATTAATCCCGAGGGATTCCACAGATTAACCTTACGGTGCCAGCTAACACCTTGGCTGTGCTGCACCTCAGCTGTGCCTCACGTACCTTTTGCCTCCTTCATAGTTTGAGAGATGATTCGTCTGCACGTCTGATCAGCTTGATGGACAGCACTGGCTGCACAGATCGCTCGATCTGCTTCCTATCCAAAAGGACCAACAGACAGGGAGAAACGTGCAAACAAATGAGAATTCGTTCACGTTATGATCAGCCTTTGAAGTACTCATTCTCCAACAGGGAGAAATGTGAGCACCACCTCAGTGCCCAGCGCAGTGCACGTCTGCTCCTTCTCTTCTGAGACAGAGGGCAACTGCCAGACACGTACACACGACATGAAGAAGCGAGCATTATCGCCTTCACTGTGATCAGCTCCAAAAGGCATTCTTTACTGCTGCTAATTGCACAACAGGATGTTAAAGGCTGTCTGTTGGCTTCGTTTAATAAGGTGACAAAAGTACCCGTTTCAAATAGGATCAGCCTCTGTGTGCATGCTTTTGCCACCCAGAACCGCAATAGAACTCTTTGAATTTTTGTCACTGTGGTGTTGTGAGCACAACTCCAGAAGAAATTAATTCCCTATCATCTGAAAGAACTATGGATTTTAAAACACAGCACTCTACCTTCTGCTCAGTGTCTTCCTTGTTTTGCTTCACGGGATTTTGCAACGCAGTGCCCAGCAAATTAATTATCTGCACGCTAAGGAAACAAAGATTAGAGAAATGCATTAATCCAACAGTCTCAACAGAAATGTATCTTTCATTTTGTCATGATAGCTCATGACAGAAATCCCCCATTTCCAGTTAAATTTATGAGACAGTGAGATAATAGCTATAGAGAAGTCAGATCATAGAATGGCTTTGGATGGGACCTCAAGGATCATCAAGCTCCAACCCTCTGTCACATGCAGGGCCACCAACCTCCACGTTTAATCCCAGACCAGGCTGCCCAGGGCCCCATCCAACCTGGCCTTGAACACCTCCAGGGATGGGGCATCCACAGGTGGCAGTTCCACCACTCTCACAGTAAAGAGCTTAATGATATGAAACGACGACAAGCTTCAACCGCCCGTATGTGCAAACAGAACTCACTGGAAAGCCTCCATCAGCCCAGCATCACACTGCTCCTCCAGGGTGCACGCAGAGCAACTCAGGATGAGGCTGTTCTGCTCCCAGGGGTTCTTCTCAGGCTCTGGCAGCTCCATTCTCTGTGCCATACGGCAGATCGTCCCCTCGGGCACCGGGCTGCCCCGCAGGCGGTTCCTCTGCAGGCACAGCTCCAGGGGGCATTCCAGGAAGAGCTGGCAGAAGCCCAGGCAATCTGCAGGGATGCAATGGACAGTTGTCTGGACGAGGCCGTGCACGAGTGCTGATCCTGTGGATGAAGGAGCCCAGTTCTGAGGGCAGCACAACGGCAGCGTGAGACCCAGCAGCTCCTATGCTGCTTGCTCCAAAAGTAGCGCCTCCTGTTTATTCCCACGGAAAATACAACAGGTACAAAGGGCACAATACTGTTTGACAGAGCAAACTCTCGGCTACAAAACAGTGTTTTTTCAACGCAGCCACCGTCAGCTCTGAGACCAACGAGAGCCTGTGCGCTGCACCGGTACACGTGTAGACGGGCGGCAAAGGCTGCCCTGCCGGGAAGGTCCAACCCTCCTGCCATCCCCCCAGCGCCACCCCGCTGCCACCGGCCGACACGAAGCAGGACGCCCCGCTCGACCCACGCCCGGCAGGAGGAGCGGAGCACGAATTACACTCGCGAGCCAGCTGGAACACCTCGTATCGCATGCTGCGGTAGTAGAAGTTGTCATCCAGGACGACGCACAGCGGGCGGACCCCGGCACCGCCTCCGTCCCGCCCCGGGAGCGGCCCCTGCTCGGCGCAGCAGCTCAGGAAGCGGCCCCAGGCAGGCGGGGCGGGGCCGGGCGGGGGGGAGCCGGAGCGCAGCGCCCGCAGGAAGCGCTCCAGGAGCCGCAGCACTTCCCGCCGCCGCCGCTTCCAGGCGGAGTCCTGCGGGGCGGAGCGACGAGCGGGGTTTGCGCCTCGCCGCCCGGCAACGGCGGCCGAGCGACGCGGCCAATGGGAAGGCGGGAAGGAGAGCGGCACTGACCAATGGGGGCTCCCCGTCCGGAGGCTCGCCCCGCCCCCAGGCCCCCTCCGGGATGAGGTCGTCGTAGACGAGCAGCGCGCAGTCCCAGCCCTGGCGGAGCGGCAGTTGGCGGCGCAGAGCGCGGGCCAGCGTAGACTTGCCGGCGGCCGGCAGCCCGCACAGCACGCACAGCACCACGCGCCCGCCGTCCGCCCGCTCCATCGCCGCCGCACTGCGCTCAGACGCCGCTTCCCCCAGGGGGCGGCCCTGCGCAGGCGCAATGGCAGAGCGGGCGCGCGGCGAGAGCGCCCCCTGGCGGAGCGGCGGTCCTCGCGGCGGCGGCGGTTCGGGAAGTACGTGGAGGGTGAGGAACGGTGCGGCAGCTGCCGGGCGCTCGACGGCAGCGGGCTGCGTTCCACGGCCATGAAACCAAGATCGTGCCGGTGATGTACGTTAAGTCATCGCATTAGTGCGATTCTGCCATCTGAGGACTCCCGAGGGAGCTCGTTGCTTGCAGGAGGCGCTTTGCCCCGCGGGTTTCTACCTACAGGAGGGGGCGAAGGGGCCCGAAGGAACTGCGGGCTGCCCGCACAGGACGGAACTGGACGGCTGTTAAATGACCCCCATCCGCTTCTCCTCCCCTGCAGCTGAGGCTGCGCGCTGAGAAGCCCCGTTCTGCCACAGGTTTAAAGCAACCACAGCTGGACTTCAGGCTTTCCGTGCAAGAAATAAAAACAAAAAGAGGGGTGAGGTAGAAGAGGCACAAACGCAGCCAGCAGCTCTTAGGCAATAATACAGTAAGGCAATGATAAAAAGGCTGTGCTCAGGGTCTCTCGGCACCGAGTCTTTCCCAGCGGTACGTGCTGCTGGAAGGATGCACACGTGGAGGGCTGCGAGATGCCAGCCCTCGTGCTTCTCCTTATCAGTTCCTGGCAGCAGTTGTGGCCCAGGGAGTTGCTCACACAGCGGGTCGGGGTGATGGGGCAGGGCGATGAGGTCCTGAAGGAACCACGGGAAACCGCGTTTGTCCTGCCTGCCTGGAGGGGGGGGAACAGCTTTGAGAAGTGCTTCGGCACCGAGACAAGCCGTACTTCTGAGCAGGAATTTTGCCCCCTGTAGCAAACGTTTAAGTCATACAAACCTCGGACCGGGAAAATGCGATATGGTGAAAATATCAGGGCTTGCTGTGGTGGGCTAGGAGAGATGGCACAGATAATCAGGTTAGTGCAACACATTTCAAATCGTAGCTCACTATTCTCAACAGAGCTAATGCTATGCAACTTTCAGACAGGGTGTTTTGTCCTGTCCAACACCCTCTGTTAGATGGCTTTCGTGTGTCAATAAAACCACAACGTAATCAGTGAGGGCCTTAGGTGAAGGCACTGTATGACTGGGATTACTCAGCACGAAGTAATACAGCTATGCATCTGCCTTACCTGATCATTTCTGGTGGTATGGGTTGGTCTGTTGCTTTGCTTTGGTTGCTGTGCATTGTTATCCCTGAAATGAAAACACCACCATTAGGAAAATCCCCATTTGGATTGACAGCATGAAGGGATGGATGCTTACAAAGGGACCCAGTTACAGATCTCATGTTTCTGACTTCACTCCTTCCTGGATGTGGCAAATAATTTCCATGTTCATCATCATAGAATGGCCTGGGTTGAAAAGGACCTCAAAGATCATCTGCTTCCAACCCCCTGCTGTGTGCAGGGTCACCAACCAGCAGCCCAGGCTGCCCAGAGCCACATCCAGCCTGGCCTTGAATGCCTGCAGGGATGGGGCATCCACAGCCTCCTTGGGCAACCTGTTCCAGTGCCTCACCACCCATGCTCCATGCCCCTGTGCCCATGAACACAATTACAAGTACCAATGAGAACGGTGCAGTGCATTTTAAGAAAAAAAAATGCTTGAGAACTCACGATCAGAGCATCTGTATGAAAGTACTCACATTTACCAATAGCAGGACAGTCTTTCTCTTTGGGGGGCTATGTAGTATTTTTTACACAGAGCGTCTAACTAGATTGCTAAATTGATTTAGAGCACCCTCACAACCATTGAAATGCATTTGTAATAAGGATCATACCTGTGATGTCTTCTACTTTTCCTGCAGAACTTCCTCTTTATTGCGCCACGCTTAATTACTGCTATTACAGTCACAATCAGTACTGGCAGCACAACGAAGAAAAAAATAAGCAGGCCGTCCCGAAGTGATGTATCTGGAGAAAAATAACAGCAATCGTGTAAGACAGCTGTCTTGTTTCACCTCATATGAAAGCATTTTGCAGTTAAAAACACCTTTCTGAGGTAAGAATTGCCATCTTTAAATTGCTATAAAGCAAAACTAATAATTAGGATTTGCATTTCCATAATCACAAATTGTCCTTGCCTTACTCAGCCTGTGCTGTATGACATACAACATTCTCCTTTTAGTCACAGGTGTAAAAGGCTTTCCCTGGTCTCTCAGTGTAAATGTCAGAAAAATTCACTCCTTCTTCCCTTTGCATAATTTCATGGCTCTCAGCTGAGCAGTGATGGTGCAGCATGAACCTCCTTCATCCCCCTCATTGCAGTGACACCTTTTCCATATGTAAAGGCTGCTGGTTTCATACTCAAGCTGTAGCCTTACTATATCACAGAATCACAGAATCACAGAATTGTAGGGGTTGGAAGGGACCTCCAGAGATCATCGAGTCCAACCCCCCTGCCAAAGCAGGTTCCCTACAGCAGGTCGCACAGGTAGGCATCCAGGCAGGTCTTGAACATCTCCAGAGAAGGAGACTCCACCACCTCCCTGGGCAGCCTGTTCCAGTGATGATATGTGTTTTATCAGGTTCAAAATAATTAGGAATTAAATATTTGAGAACATCTGTTTTAAAATGTACAGGTAATTCTAAGTAATGAGTGTATTGTTTTTTATCTCAGATAAAACTAAAATGGAGCTTCTCCCTCAGACCAACTTGTGTAAGTCTGCAGCCATCACAAATCAGATGCTGTTCAATCTCCAAGGCAGTCACAAATGAGCAGTAGAGAAAAAAGAAAAAAAGCCTTAGAAAAGAGACAGAAAACCACCCTGTATGAGTAGATTAATTAAATGGTAATGTAATGGCAGTAATGGCAGTAAGAAAGCAGTTTCAGAATCATACCCATGTGAGCTGGACCACTGTCAGTGCTGCCACCATAGCCTGACTGGTTACAGAACGGAGGCGCCCATCCAGAATTGCAGTGGCAGTTGCCATTGTTGTTACACACCTGCAGCCAATGCAAAGGGGTTTCGTCAAGGAAAGGCTTTTTGGAAGCAGCCACTTTCAACCTCTGATGTATATCTTAAGCTACACATTAAGAACTGCAGGTGGGAACAAGAAATATTGCATAGTATTGCACAGAAGCATAGGAAGCATAAGCTCACTGCTTCCACAACGTTTCTTCACAGAGAAATATCTGCATCCTGAATCACCAGCCTGTCCTCCTCAGAGGAACACTCTCCTCTTACAGTTTGACAACTCAGAAATATTCAAATAGTCCCGAGGGAAAATTAGAAGAAATGTTTAGAAGTGTCTTGCAATGTTAGTGCTAAGGTGTTCACAGTGTACTGCTAACGTGAATTATGGATTAAAACGTGGATTTAACTTTCAGTACAGAGCAGAATAAAGCAAAGCCATCTGTCAGGCTGTTGCTTTTACAGAGGCAGTCTGCAGCTATCTTCAAGATGTAGAGCATGAAAACACCATCTACTCACCCCATTGCCATTACACTTCTGCTTTACATCGCAGCTGTAGCCCAGATGACTTGCATCCACACACTCAAAAGCTACACAGGCCTGGGAAAGTATTTAAGAAATGGCTTTTAAATGCAACATTCCCCCCAAATCCGATCCATTTTATACATATACTATATAATAATATACATTTTCAAGTCTACAGCTTTTGCTTATCAGCCCTTTGCCTTGACATACAGAACACTGAGTCCTTAACAGCTTTATAGCTGTATTTATCTCACATTTTCTTAAATCTATGGATGCAGCTTGATGGAAATAGTTTGAGTAACTGATAAGATTGCTCACTGATTTGTAGCACCACAGGTTGTTTTTAAGAGCTAATTAATTGTGTGCATATATCTGAACAAGCAGATTTCTAATGACATTATGGTAGATACATAAGTGAACCACTGAATGCTTTTGAAAGTTAAGAGCTTTCCAGCTGGTGCAATATATTGTGTACATATGCTGACATTTGTCTTACCTTCTTTTCTCCACATGCTGTTCCATCATGAACTTGAGCAGGATCAGGGATATCTGATCCTAAGTCAAAATCAGAGGACCAGCATAAAACCCCAGAGGCATTATTGACAACACTCCAAGCAGGAAGATTCTGAAGGCTAACAGAAGTGCACTGGAGCTTGCCACACAGACTGTGCCTGTAGTGAACAAATGGCACTTGGAGAGAAGATGAACAGCAAAAAAAAACACACAAAAACACCCCAATATAAATGCAAATACACCAGCCAGTCAAATGTAGGCTGCATTTTAAACAAATACTCTTGTCTTAAACCTCTATGCTCTACAAGTACATAATGGAATGTGTATTTTACACTGGAGATCTTAGGGGTGGCTTTTGTTTAGTACTGACTTACTGAACAGAACACTTCTTGTACACTCCACCTGTCATTCCACAGTTTCCAAATCTATCTCCTTTAATATTGGCTTTTTCAAAGCACAGATCAGGTGCTTTTCGTGCCCCTGTATGAAAAACAGAGATTCTTAGCAAGCCATCATGCTGTCTTAAAAACATGAGAAAGAAAAAGCAAGCAATGAAACGTCTCTAGAAGACTACAAGTCTTTTTACATTAAATTATCAACTTACCTTTTCCATATATAGCTTCACACTGCGAATCAAAGCTCTGACACACTCCGTAGTAGCAATATGCTTCCATGTTGTTGCATGGGTAACCATTCATGATGTAAACATCGTCTGGACAGTAGGCATAGCTTCCATTGCAGTATTCAGGGAGATCACAGAAATCCATTTTTGATCTGCATTCTGTTCCTGCTGCTTTAAACTGGAACAGGAGAAGAATGCTGCCTCACTTTTATTTCGTAACGGCACGACTTCAAACATGAAACAATGACAGCTGAGAATCTGTTTTTAAAGAAGATTTCAAAGAAAATAAAATAGGGTGGGTTTTTTTTTGATTAACATCTAAGAAAAAGTCCCAAACTTCCCTCAGGTTCATAGGGTGTAGCTACAAAGCTTTTGAGCTGAGTTTGCAGAAGAGTTGGGTAGGTCGTACAAATGCACACACAAGCACCAATTAAAAAGTAGCCAACAATCAGGGACTGTGCAGATGCCTGGAGTTGCATAATGGAGATGACTATTGCTGAATCCCCTGATTACTTCTTCCTCCTGTGAGGGATGTCACAGAGATGAGATTCCATTTCTAAGCTTCAGAACTCATCAAGAGACAAATTCTCTACTTCCATGCTCTCTGCTGGTGAATGTAGTTTGATGTGGAACTATGTCAAGAGATTCTATGGGATTCTTTTCCAACATCACCTAAGAAAGCCAGCCTAGTAATGAATATCAGTTCAGCATAATCAGACAAAGCCTACCTTGCAGTTTTTGCAGCACAGTCCCTGTGCACACTGCGATCCAGACGTAAGTTTGCAGGTGGCAGCATTGCAGCAAGGGTTGGTGCATTCCTGAGAAAGTCAGAAAGAAGGGAACACCATCTTTCTACCTTGTGTAGCTAGGAATGTAGCTGGTCAAGCCAAGTGCATGGACAAACCAAGCATTGCATACACTGCCTGTCTTGCATATGCTGAAACTGGTAGCCTCTCACAGAAAGCAACATAGTCTGGCTGTGTTTTTTTTTTACAAGTCATCAGAAAAACACCTATTTTGATGGGCTATGCCATAGGAATATAAGATAGGTTTCCACTTTGAGCAGGCCAGTTTGTTTTTAAAATAACACTACTTATCCCACCCTGTCTCATTTTCCCACTACACTGGCAGTTTGATGTAGGGAAATGCTGATATCTTTTCTTGGCTTAGAAGAAGACCTATGCAATGGGGTTACTGGCAGCCTTTTGATTTATTGGTGTCTTTCTGGAGACACCAAAGAACGAGCCAATATGCCCCATTCTTAGAAAGACACTTTCACGGTGTGAATATGACCAAAGTAATTGTGCTTTGGGCTAATTTTGAGGGCTACAGTTAGGAAACATGTAAGTGCTACACAAACTAGTGATCACTTTTCTGTTACATAAATCTCTACCTTGCTAAAACCAGCACAAAAACCAATGGCATTTTCACATGCTGTGCACTGAAATGCACTTCTCTGTTAGGCAATGACTCAAAGCTCTATCAAGTCCAGTAGCCCTTAACTGAGTTCCTACCAAAACTGATTGTATCATTTCAGGCTTTTTCTAACATTTACCTTTATACAGCTTGCAAAAATGTGAACTGAAAGAAATGCTCCCCAGATGTTAACACAAATTAGGTGTGCAAGTATAACACACAAGTACACAGCTGAATTCCATTACCTGTGGCTTTCCACAGTCACATTCTTCATTGCTATCAATCACGTTGTTACCACAGACAGGCTCTTTGTAAACATTACTTGTTTTGGGTGGATTTCTGAGGCAGTTTCCTCCTCCATTTAGAACAAGGTTCTCAAAATCATCAGCACTGCAGGAACTGAAATTCCTGGATCCCCTGGAAAGCACAATGTTTTCATTAGATTTTCCTTGCAAAAAGACAATTCAGTAAAATACTGTCACGTTTCCAGATGTTAGAGATCTTGAAATATTCTCTTTTTGCTTTGTTTTGTATTACTTTTAGAAATAAAAAGAGATTTTCCTTTTTTCAGAAGCAAAAAAAGACCCATCAGATTATACATTCTTATACAAAATAGGCTTCCAAAATCCCTCGTTTGTGCTGAGTCCAAAAATGCCTGATTGCAATATCTTCTGACCAGGTCAGAAAATAGGTAACGATTCAAATAAATGCAAATGAAATCAAGCCCAAACATTCACTCCGTGATCAAAATCTTCAAACGACTTCTCATTCACAAAAGTTCCTTGGTGCTCGTGGAATCTTCTCAGTGTACAAGACATAGGCAGTGCAGATACATAACAGTCATTAAATTAAATGGAAATCTTACTTATCTGTGCTGTACATAATGTAGGATGCAGGACACCTGTTATCATCATGTTTCATTCCAAGGTTATGTCCCAGTTCATGTGCAACTACTGTAGCATGACGTAACACATTGTTATGATTCAACTAATAAAGAGAATCAGTGTTAAAAATTATGAAAGTAAAGTACTATGTTTCTACCTGCCCACTTACTCAAGCCACAGGTTTCTTAGAGGCTACAAAGACAACACAAAATTGTGTTGCAAAGCAAAACCAGCAAGAAATGGCAGTTTGCCACTGTTTATTTTCAGGCAGGGCTGAATTCTGCTGCCCTTTCTGTTCCTTCTAACAGGATCATAGTGTGATAGTAACACAGTCAGCCATGGAATGTACTCACAGTGCTGATCGACCCTCCCTGCACCTGTGAGCAGACGGTTCCCACAAAAGCCATTCCGATGGATCCGCCGTAAGAGTCTCTGCCTCTGTGACAGAAGCAATTTGAAGGCGGTGTTGAAAGAGGAGCTGAACGTTTAAGGTTGCTTCTAAAAGGCGCTGATGAAACAAATACTGCAAAGCATGATTTGGTCTTCTTGAAGACAAGAAGAAAGTTGCATGATACCATGGTTTCAACTAATAATACTGGGATAACACTGATTGGAAATAATGATCAGTCACCAAAGCCTGCTGTATCAGTGCCTCTAAGATCAAACTACATTCATTACATTCTCTTGATTTCTTTTTTGCCAGGTTAAAGCTGTTTGGAAGTTGAGGGAATTGTTTTCCAGTTATGTTTTCATTCAGATATGAAACAAAACCCACATATATTAGCAACTCTGGCAGCATGGCCAGTTCTACCACTAAATAAAAACTTACATTATGAGATGGCTGACATCATTTCTGGATCGCTTAAGAAGATCTTTCTGTCTCCAAGAAACAAATCTACTCAGTACATCTCCAGCTGAACCCTCCATTACAGAGATTTGGTTTTTATCTGTCCAGATCTCTAATCCAACCAAAACAATCTGGATATTCAATGCACTGTACATCTGGAAAGGGGGAAAAAAAAGTGATTACTATCCATCAGTCTGGTTCAAGTGAGTTATGAAGGATTTCTTCGTTACTGCTTCATTAACATGAAGCCAAACAGTGACTGAGACGTATGTTTAGTTTCTTTGAATAGTTACAATCTAGTTTAATATTAGGAAATACATGACTGAAGGCAATCTACCTCATGAATGTGCTTAAAGAGATCTTTCAGGTGACATTGGAAAGATAATGTTCATTCATTTTCTTAGCTAACTGCATTGAGGAGAAACTGTGAGCATGTCATTGCATTCCTTATGGAATTGTTCACAATGCTGACAGTTTGCTTAGGGAAAAAACAATTGCAAACAAGTGAAGTACTCTTCCTGGAAACATAAAAAGTGCTGCAGACCTCAGGTTTGTGGTCTGCACCTCTACAAGTTCTGTGCACAGATACGCAGCATGCCTTAATATCACCAATTGCCACATAACTTCCAAATACACTCTCAGGACATAGCTGCAACAGATTTACTGAATTATTTTCTCTTCTGAAAACTAAGACATATAAAAGCTACTGAACATAGGGGACTGAACAGACCTACCCCATCAACATAATTAATCAGCTCAACTGTTTCCTTTTGCACTGCAGCAGGATCAGAGTTCTTCTGCAAAAACTGTAAGATGCCACATGCAAACATCAGTGAAAAGTGTTAATATTTTAACATAAGGTATTTAGCATTCTACAGAGTCATTACCCTGTGATTATCCACAACCACAAATAATTCCACATAGCTTTTCTGTGGCAGGACAGCTCGCTTCTTCTGCAAATTAGAAAGCACAGTAAGTTAATGCTGCCTAGTGGATTCAAGGTTTTTAACTCATCCTTCTCATCTTTTTCATTTAATGTATTTATAAAGAAATTTGCATTTTTAAACTGGCCTCAAATGTAAGTTAGCTTTAGATTTCCACGCCAGTATCAGTACGTTAGCACTTTACTTTTGGTCAGACCTTGAGATGCATGAGCTGAATGGCAGCTTCATGCCTTCCATACACCCATGGGCTGAGCTCTGCTAAAGGACTGCTTCAAGTTATGTTAGATTCCCATTGTGCTTTTCTTCTCTTTCAGAATTTATCAGAACTCCCAACAGTTTGGGGTCCACGAAAACGTGAGCAACAGGAGGTGCTCAGCCAAACCCACCTGCAGTGATACCATGCCAAAGCAAGGCTCTGCAGAGCCTTTGCTACTGGGACAGACTGAGGAAATAGTTTGGACTGTAGCCCTCAGGAGAGAAACAGGAATGTATTTACCCTCAAAAGCTCTTCCCTACTAGAGGTACTGTTTAGTGAAAATGCATATTTCACAGACTGCTTCACAAACATCTGCATCTCATGATGAAGGCTGTCATTCAGCACACCACAATGGAAAGGAATATGCTGCATGTCTTCTAACTGGTAAAACCTGTGTTCAAACGTTCTGGATGTGTGGAGTGGCTCCATTCCATACCATTTGCCAGCAATGTAGATAATTCCTCTGATGAGCATAAAAGAATGAAGAATTATTTCTCTCTCGTGATTATGACTAGGGCAGTGAACAGTAGATAAACACTTCAAAGTGTAATTGTTTGTGCCACTATCTTAACATAAATTATTATCTCAAATTATCTCAGTATAGGGAGTGAATTCAGAAGCCCAACAGGATCTCAAAAGAAAAAACAGTACTCATTGAAGATATTGATCTTATGGAAATATATGCTCCTTGAATCAATTACTGGGAAAGCATAACTGTTGTGGATGGTCAAGCATTGGAACAGGCTTCCCTGGCAACAAACAGCACTCTTAGATATATAGTTGAGCTCTTAGATTGCTCTGCATGGAGCCAGGAGTTGGACTCAGTGATCCCTGTGGGTCCCTTCCATGGACAGGATATTCTGTGCACTTGTATCAAGTATTACAGGCCTTTGCTCATGCCTGTGTTCTACATGTATTTAGATCACGCTCTCCCTCGTGTTGTCTTTCTCCCCGAAGGAATTTCAGATAAGTGATAAATAGTAGTGGAGACAAAGAATAAAACCTGTATAGAATGTCAGCTCCATCAAGATGTGAAACGTAAAAAATCTTTGCAAGACAGGATGGTGTTTCTTTCCGTGAGTAAGATGGATATTAAGGCTTTTGTTTTGTTTTTACTGGTGGTGCTGTACAGTTAATTATCTCCAAGCAAAAAGCAAGAGGTCATACCTCAGGCCATCGCACGTGCTAAGAGCAAGCACCGAGTCAGCCATTCCTTCAACAGCACCATGGTAATAACAGTGTGTCTGAAATGCAACAAGACCCCATAATTAATGGCAAAATAAGGTTGCTGTGTTCAAATTCAAACGTATTTGGTAACCAGCCTTATTATTTGCAGGATGTTATAGCTGACTTTTGCAAATTGAAAGTGTTCCATATTCTAAAACAATCCCAAATTTCTTGGGAGTTAAATATTACTTGACATGAGTAATAACTACTACAGCATCTGGTCCCCTGGTTCTAGAAAATAAAGAGCTTTTTTATTTAACCTGTCACCATCTTTTCATGAGATCTTTGTGTCTCTATTGCTTATCTTGTTCTCACATAGAATCCTCTCCAAGGCTGATCCAAGAAGCTCTGCATGCACAAAGCAGTCTCACTGAGCTAACATGCAGGTAAAGGCTGAAATTAAACATAAAAGCATTCTGAAGGTTTGCTCAAAACTACAGAGCCTTGATGCTGCCATTGTACCTTTAGCAGTGTACTATGCAAAGGTGACCTAGTTGGGTAGCTCAAATTCAATCTTGGCATAATTTCCTGTGCCTCCTTTCTCACCTTACAAAACAGTGATGCTGCATCATCAGAAAAAGTATGAGGACACGACTGCTCCCTCATAAAACATGAAACCTTCTGTTCTATAACACATAAACATTAATGCTATAAGTAGAAAACCTTGACAAAATCTCTCTCCCAGCATATAGTTCTTTTTCCTATGGGTGCCCTTCATTGACATGCCTGCATTTCCCTTTCCACTGCCAAAAATGTAAACAGTTTTTATTGTTCTGCTGTACAGACACAAAGACACTCAGAATGAATGGTCACACACATTCACTTTTGCTTTTGAAATGCATACAGATGCACCTATATCCTGGCTGCTGCTCTCAGTTCTATCGAATTGTTAATAAGGCCTTCAGTTCAAAAAGCTTGGGTTCTCTGCTTTGAGGAAACTCTTACCCAAAAGGGGAAATTTAAGATGTACAATACCTTGTTTTTTGATTGTGTTGCCTCCAGTTTCCCATTTTTCCCATAGGTATATAGCATAAAGTCTTTGCTAACAAGGTCTCTGCAAACAAAAACAAACTACTGCTCTGTTAAGGGTCTATAAAGCAAGAAATAAAACAAAAATTCTAGTAAGTACTACATTGTTAGCAGCATACTCCTCTTATATTATTACTAAACTGCATAGACATGAAAGAGATACCTGCAGAATGAGCTGAGCTATTTGGAAAATGTGTTGTTTTGAAGTAGTTTAACTAAAATATCCACAAAGTAGGACCTGAGCAGACTATGTTATATCAGGGCCTGGAGGCCTGGACTGTTACTGACTCAGAAACAACAAAGAACAACAGACAAATTTATCTTAACTCCAACATTACTAACAACCCTCCCTGCCAAAAATGGATATGAATTCTACTTTTCCAGGATTTTCTGAAATCTACTGCTGTGTGGTGCTAATAATAAATTCATTGAAATCAAGTTGTGCACAGAAAAATATTACCTTGTGCTTGTGAGGCAGCACCATAACAGAGACACTATAGAACATATTTTGTGATTATGGCAGTCTGCCCTCAAAGTGATTTCTTCTGTGTAACAATACTTGGCTGCATGCAACCACATTCAAACATGGAATGATATCCTAGAGCACTCTGTAACATACTTATTTTTCTTCAGTGTTAGGAGGTATGTTCCATTTCTGGTTTTAATGGAGTAAGAAAGATTGTCATCTGAATGCTCCTGAAAACAGAACAGAAATGTCATTCAGTTTTTACCTGGGTGTGCCAGTTCCATGCTTTCTTTGATAACAGAGCTCCAACTACCATGTATGTGTGATGTATTCACTTGATTCACAAAACACACATTTCCTCCCCCTCGCACTTTCTGCATTGAAAAGATTCAGCACCACGCTCTACATTCTTTCCTATGGAAAGTTTAAATTCTGCTAGGCTATAAATAATCATACAGAAGACATAATGAAAAATCATACAAACTACACAGAAGATTAAGTATGTCTGCCTTTAGAGATCTGCAGAAGGAATGAAGATACGCTGTCTACAAAAAGGTCAATAATTACCATTTGTGGTATTAATAACTAAAAAATAAGTGTTAATTAAGCTAAACATAGGCGTCCATTGTATAGCTTTACAGTCTCAGGAACCTCAGCATCCTCAGATGCTCCTGAGGATGTAGTGGAGAGGAAATAGGCACAGACCAGATGAAGGTAGTTTCCAAGGAAGGCACAGCCCATGTATGCACTCTGCTGAACTATCACGTCAAGTTTTGTGACACTCCTTATGTAAATCACCATCAGCCAGCTGAACAACACGCAAACACTTCCTTAGGTAATCAGTTTGCACAGAGATGACTAACCATTTCATTATCAGTTATTTCAATAATTGAACTCTGTATCTGGTGTAAAGGTAAATGACCTCGGAGCGGAAGAATTAAGGTTCAGATCTCTCTAACTCATTCATTTACCTGTAGGATTGTATGGGACCACGTGTACCAAGGGAGCATCTGCCCTTCAGGTGCTACATGATTGAAATCTCATGTTTTCTCAAAGGCTGTGTACCAAGTACAACAGAATATACACAGCATGGACATTAGCTCAAGTTCAGTGTCTAATCTGACTTGAAGAATGAAATATTCCCCATTCTCCTTCCTACTTCTGTCTCATAAGACAGGACTAGTGCAGTCCTAGATCTCTTTGGGAACAAATTCACTCAAAACTACTCAAGAAAACTTAAGAATCTAATCTGTATCAACATAAACATAAAGTATGTATGCATGCCTGCAATATAGGCCAATATTATGAAAAACAGAATCACAGAATTGTAGGGGTTGGAAGGGACCTCTAGAGATCATCGATACCAGCAATGTTAGAAACAAAAGTAACAACAAACCTCATGAAGAAATGGGTGATGTTTCTCTCTGCCTGTCAACCTTTGAGGAATAATGATTTCGAATGCAGAAAGTCTGGATGCCTCTTCAGAATATGCACCTAAAAATGAAATTCCTAAGGAATCAGAAAGGGTAAGTGATGTCTGGTGTTGGCATCAGGACAGAGATGATAGCTGAAAAATAATTCTGAGCAGACAATAAATGGAGAAAAAGGAGTTTCACCAGCATGGGACCCAAACCAAAACTGCCTGTGCTGAGTTTGGTTTGTTCCATCTCTGCCTGAGTTCTGGGGTTATGCTGAGAAAGTCAAAGAAATCAATGTTTTCATTCATGGCCAAAGTATTCTGCGTTCCTGGGTGTATAAACTAACTGCATCTTGGTTACTTACATTACAGACTGAAATGGTAACTCAAGTTTTGGTCATTCTTTCATATAGTCATTATGAAAACAAATGATTGTATGAAAAAAAATAAAATCCCACAGCTGTAACATCACACAAATCCCGAGTAAAAGAAAATCTAAAAATCTAACCAAAACAAAAAGCTCCTGTATTCAGAGCATGCCTTGAATAAATAGCTCAGGAATGGTCAGACTGATGCAAAAGGAGGTAAAATCTGGTTTCAGCTGCAGTCTTCCAGAGGACATAAAGAAAAGCTACCAAATTAGCTAAATCCCCCATATTCTAACCCTTACCTATTAACTTTGTCTGTCCTTTTTGAAACACTTTCTTTTCCCATGACGGATGCTTTCAACCTGATATACTGCAGAAAAAGTCAGTATCTATCCTCTCTGTCCACCCATCTGCCCTCTTCTAGGAAGTTTTAAGGCAGCTGGCCAGTTAAAATTAACCGTGCGTGAGATTTTGACATCTCAAATACCATTCAGTTCCTTCAGGTTTTGTGAAATCACCTTGCTGGATGTGCAATGTGCTGATGTGTCTGCTGGCAGCAGGGCTCTCTAGGAGTGGCTGATGGATGCTTGCTCAGTTATGCTCACGTTTCTCCTGCATTTTTTGGTGAAAGGCTTTACACACTACGAGTTGTCTTCAGAACACCATCCCAACTCAGGAAGCTAAAGCTAAGAAGTCAGTTGAGCGTCCAGTTTCAGTTACAGGCAAAAACCATCTCCAGTGACCTTTTGGAAAATTGGGAGAACTTCTCCTCCCCTTTTTTTCTGCCTGTTCATTAAAGTGGTTTTAGTGTTTCTTTTGGTCAAGAAAGACACAACCCTTGCTTTTAAACAGGTTACAGAGTCAACAATAACGTGAGCTTTAACAACCTGCTTCTTAAATTGTTCCCCTGTGAGGAAACAAAGAGATTCCTGCTCATTTGTAGTAGGACAAAGTTAACCCCAGCCTCACAGGTTTCTGTGAAAGGAAACTAACTGCAAAGAAGCCACAGGGCAATCATGAATCACCAATTCAAAGCAAGGAGAAGGACTCCTCAGTGTAATGATGATCTCTACCTATTAGATAACATCAGGAGTTTTGAAAACTAGGTGCAGGTAGACTATCATTAACATTAAATACTGCCATTACCATCAAAATGTGGAAGCTGCTAATAGCAAAACAGGCTTGTAGATAATATTGGCGCTCCCTCTTTTGTCTTTTTATCTGAAATAATAACTTTGTTAACTAAATCATAAAATCTGTTCTGTTTTGTAAGTGCATGTAGAGATAAGGGCAGAAGTATGGTTCTCACAATTCAAATGTTGACATCTGAAAGAAAGCTTTTTTACAATGATGGCGGTGAGGCACTGGCAGAGGTTGCCAAGAGGGGTGGTGGTGCTCCATCCCTGCAGACCCCCAAGGTCAGGCTGGAGGGGGCTCTGAGCATCCAATGGAGCTGTGGGTGTCCCCATTCACTGCAGGGAAGTTGGGCCAGATGACCCCAGAGTCACCAAAAGGTCCCTTACAACTCAAATAATTCTATAATGACTCTATAAGAAAAGCAAGAAAGCACCTGTAAAATTGGTCATAAACATACAACTTTCTAAGAAATATTTCAGGCATTACGTCTACTTCTAAAATCGGAATCCTAATCATCAATGTAAAGAAGTTAATGTGGACATCAAACAAAACATTGCTGGAATTTCAATTCTTCAATTCCATTTCAAATCTTTTTCTCCACTTTTTACTGTCCATCAGTGACACTAGCTGCCAGTTATCACAACCGGTGTCATGTGGGGATGGAGATGTTTTTAAACACCTCCTATGTCATGGGGGAAAAAAATCACAAAGAACTGAGCTATAAGAAGCTACAAATTGCAGGATTTTCCCTAAGCCAGAGCTTCTTGGATAGGAGATCTGCTAACAGCCTAATGCCTAAGGACAGTCATGCCTTGGTTTGAAAGGTCTGCACGTTTCTGGTTGGATTTGGAGAGTACAAGAATTCCTGGGTAAACTTTCTGAATACGTAACAGAAACGAAAAGCTTACCTTTCATCCAACAAGAGTTTCCAGTTAAAGACAGTCCAAAAGTGAGGAGAAACAGGCCGTGCCTTAGCATGACTAGATTTCCTGCAGACGCGGTACCTGGCTCTCAGCCGCTCTGCACGGAAGGAGAAGAACGAGCACCGTCTGCTCTGGAGGTAAACAACAGAAAAAGCTCTGATACTTCATCTCTGCTAAGGAAACGGGAAGTAAAAGTTCATCCATTAGGCTTGCAAGAAAACTGGTTAGGCAGCTTAAGGCAAACAAAAAGCAGCTCTCTGAAATGCTGATTGGAGGCAGACAGCCACATCATGCCAGGACCAAGCTGGTTTCTTCTGAAGGACTCTGAGTGTTACCACAGTGAGGTTATATGAGATTCAAAACATCCAGTCTTGCTAGCAACGGATCTGATATTTGAGATATTTGTACTGGTCGCTGCTAGCTGAGCAAAATGTACTCTCTGGAATTTCAGCTTGTTGTTTTCCTTTATTTTATCTCTACAAATATGAAAAACGCAGTGCTTATCAACACATGGAAATCCCACAGCTGTAATAACACAGGATAATTCTCCTCACCAAAAGTCTGTAATGTTGAGGACTCCATCACTCTTCCAGGATCAGAATCATCTCCCAAGGCACGGAGCGACAGCATCGTCACCAAGAGCAGACAGTGAACGCTCCCAAAGATGAATGCAGTGCAATTCGGAAGCACTGAGCACCTTTAGGAACCCAAACAGGAGACTGACACAACAAGGCTTTCACACTGAAACATTTATATTGAGCAATTAATTTTAATTAATTTTAATTAAAGCAGAGCAAAGCCAGCGCTGGTCAGTTACGCAAAATAAAGGCTCAAGTGCAAAAACTAAACAAAAATCAGAGATGTCAGCGCTGTCATATTGTCCTGGATAAAGCCTGTGCAAATCTCCCTAATTAACAGACCTAATTCCCTCAGCCAAAGCACCAAGAACTCGATATCTGAGCTCCCTGGGCTCTCATCCACAGCACAGCGGAAAGAGAAACGCTCCCTGACTCCAGAAGCCAGGATCCTACTGCAAATTAAATGAACCCGATCTTTTATTTATGCTCTCCTTCCTACTATTAGCATGCCGCCTGGAATACAGGGCCTGCATCGCTCCAAGCGCTGCTCTGCTGTGGTTATTTTATGGGCATCAGGAAAAGCTTCTTTACAGAAAGGGTTGTTAAGCACTGGAATGGGCTGCACAGGGAGGTGGTTGAGTCACCATCCCTGGATGTGTTTAAAAACCGTTTGGATGTGGTGCTCAGGGACGTGATTTAGCGGAGGGTCGTTGGAATTAGGGTGGTACAGTTGCACTGGATGACCTTTAAGGTCTCCAACTTGAGCGATTTCATGATTCTTAACTCCCGCAGCACTGAGCCCTCAGCGCCGCCCCGCGCATGCGCGCAGCCCCGCCCCGCGCAGCCGCTCTGAGGCCGGCAGGCTCCGCGCGCGGTGATGGCGAGCGGCGGCGCGCCCTGCCCTGCGCCTGCCCCGCCCGGCGTGACCGTGGGCTGCTCGTGGTCCTGCGCGCCACCGGGCGGCCTGGACCGGGCGCTGTGCCTGCGGCGCGGGGCGAGCCACGATGAGGCGAGGTGAGGGAGGAGGAGGGGAAGGGGGGCCTCCCGTCAGCTCCTCGCGAGGGGCGGCGGAGGGCCGGGGTGGGGAGCCGGCGTGGCGGGGTAACGCGGCTGTGGCGCTTCCCTCCTCAGCGGCGAGGCCGTGGCGCTGGAGCGGCGGGCGGGCGGCGGGGACGCGGCGTGCGTGCTGCAGCTGGAGTGCCGGGCGGGCGCCGAGCGGGTGGCGGCAGTCGGCGTGGTGAGCGAGGCCCGGCACATGGAGGTGTACGTGGGCGAGGAGTACTGCGGAACCGGGCGGGGGGTGAGCGCCGGAATCCTGCAGCCACCGGGGTGAGTGAGCGGCTGGGGAGCGGCGCGCTGCGGGCTGTCCATCGGGAACCTGAGCCGGGAGCGGGCTGGTCGTAGAACCACGGAGTCACTCGGGCTGGAAGAGACCTTAGAGATCATCGAGCGCTACTACAGCCTAACCGTACCACCCTAACAACCGTCTGCTAAATCACTGAGCACCACATCCAAACGGTTTTTAAACGCATCCAGGGATGGTGACACAACCACCTCCCTGTGCAGCCCATTCCAGTGTTTAACAACCCTTCCTGTAAAGAAGTTTTTCCTGATATCCAACCTCAAATAACCCTGGTGCAGCTTGAAGCCATTTCCCTTCGTCCTGTCACCAG
This sequence comes from Lagopus muta, assembly GCF_023343835.1. Taxonomy (NCBI): domain Eukaryota; kingdom Metazoa; phylum Chordata; class Aves; order Galliformes; family Phasianidae; genus Lagopus; species Lagopus muta. The sequence continues at coordinate 61,865,326 of NC_064437.1, read as the reverse complement.
TGAGAAGAGACCAACCCTGCTCTGCTGTAAGCACCTTTCAGATATTGGAAGACAGCAGTAAGGTCTCCTCTCAACCTCCTTTTCCCCAGAGTGAACAGCCCCAGTCCCTCCTGTCCCTCCTCACAGGCCATATTCTCCAAGCCCTTCACCAGCCTTGTTGCCCAACTTTGGACCTGCTCCAGCACCTCCATGTCCTTTCTGTACTGAGGTGCCTGTTAAGCCATTGTGTGGCACATCTGCTTAATTAGCTAAATGAAAACATCCAACTCAGAGCCTCAGGGGCAGTGTGAGTGATACATCCAACCCCCAGAGCTGCACTGACCTGTAGTGTGCCCACACATGGAATATCAATGTTAAAACTCCCTTGGAAATAGGTTGGGTGTCACAGATTTCTCCTTTTGTTTTGCAGTGAAACTGAAACTGTGACTTTATACGAAAAGTATCTGAAATTGGAATGCCCAGCAACCTCTTGTAGGATTAAGGTAGGGAGCTTGGTGGAAACCTACAACTTCTCATTGTCTTTTTAATCATTTCATTGACTAAATTGCATCATCCTTCCTCAGATTACTGTTATTTCTGTACCATAATCACATAACCAATTAAGATCATTTGGTTGTTGTATATCTTAATAGTTCTTGTAGTTTTCTTTCCCAATTTTCTTTTCATGAAGTTGCATGTGAGGAAGTTGCTACCTCATAGAGAAAAGCCTTCATACATCAAACACATTATAGGCAATCTACAGTTACTATATAGTCAGAACTATGAGCCCCACTGTAGATGTGTACATTGGTAATAGGAGCCCTGTGATGCAGATAAATAAGCTTAGGAAAATCTATACAGCTATTGCTGAATTTAAGTACTGAGAAGAGTATTGATTGATTTTTCAATCCTGCAAGCACCTTCTGTTCAGTCAGAATTCTTCTAAAAGTAACAACCAGAAAGAAATCAACTTCCCAACATATTCATACAAAGAAAATGTTGAATTGTGTTGTTTTTTTTTTTTTTTCTCTTCCTAACCAAAATACCTTTTTTCCTTCTTGCATTAGCTGCTCTCCATTGGTGAGAAACAAAGGGTACTCATCAGTAAAATAATTGTACAACTGAATACAGTTTCAGCAAAACTAGCAACTGATTTTCCTTCACTAGGATCAAGCATAGATCTAGACAGAGTGCAAACTATAATGGAATCTATGGGATCTAAGTTGTCTCCAGGTGCTCAGCAACTCATGGACATGGTCCGGTATCAGCAGAAAGTAAGTGACTGTGCTGCTCCATAAACATCAATAATGCTGTTCTGTGACTTGGCCTTCTGTGACAGTTAAGCATGTTCTGAACTGATTAGGTGGAAAAAGTTTTGGTTGTTTTTAACCTAGCCTTCCTGGCTTATCTGTTGCTAGCCTGAAATGCATGCAATGGATTAAGAACATGTGCTCAAGGAGTCACGTGAAGATCAGAGTTAAGCATGTTGTATCACTGTCGTCATTTTCAGCTTCACTGTTGCCCTTTTGTCCACGTCACTTGTCACTTCTTGTGGTTTCTTAGGTGATGGACACGTTTCTTGTTGTTTTTGGGGTGTAAGTAGATGGATTAGTTTGTCTTAATTGTTATTAAAAGCATGTCATGAAGTAATGAACACGTAGCACATGCAAGGAAAGTTTTTCTATGCTTTTCCTTATGAATATAATTCACAACTACTTATAAAGTCATTATACCACACTAGTAGAATGCTGTAATCCCTTGGAATTAAATATATAGCACAGGTGCTGTTCCAGTATCACTTTCAGTATGTTTAAGTACTTAATATTTAAACACATCTTTTTTCTTACCAGCAGAACAGTTTACCTCTTGGAGACAAACTTAGTTGGATGTTTGGGAAGAGCTCAGACTTTGGAAACGAGCATCCAGTGGATGGATTTCACGGTGCAGCCATTCAGACATCACTGCATCAGTCAGTCAGTGAATCTTCATCTGTCAGAAATCCTGCAACAAGTGAGACAGGATGTGAAAACATAAATCCTGATCTGAAAGCACAGCTTCCTGAAGGAAGGGATACTTCTAACTCTACAGAACTTAATACACAGCAGAATACAGTTGACCTCAGAAATGATTTTAAAGCTATGGGATCTTTGCTTATGCAGGAGCAAACAGACAGAATCCAGAATGTAGCAGCTCCACAGATGCTTCTTCCTTTTCTTCAGAACTTATGTAGTCAAGTTAATCATCTTCGGCTAAAAGATAATGAGAAGCATCTTGATAAAAACGTGGCCACTAAAGAAGAAGGCATTCAAACTGTTGGGTAAGTTAACTTTGTGCTTGCTTAACTAGCAGCTTGTGTGTATTAGCAAGTTTAAATGAGAACACGAGCATTTTATTCTCACTGTTTGTACCAACAGTGCAGCTAGTTTGATAGATACCCGAAGAACAACAGGAGAAACTGTGAGCTGCAGGAGCATTGCCTAGGAAGCAGAGTTCTAATAAAGCCTGGACATCTCTAGGTCCTGGGACAGTACTGTATTTTTAAAGAATACCACGTAAAAATAAAGAATTGTGTACTGTGTGTGTAACTCTGGAAATGCTTTGCTAGGAGAGAATAAAGCCTGTCATGTGGGCAAAACTTGAGCTCTTGTGTATACTGTTGAGCTATATGGATTTCCTTATTTATAACTAGGTCTTCTAATGCATAATTGAGTCTTCAAAAAAAAAAATAGGAGGTGAATTTACATCCTCTGTTCATTATAAAATTTGCACACATAAAGTGTGACAGACAAGGTTTTTGCTTATGGTAAAAATCCCATCAAACCTTCATTGTCTTAAGAAATGAGATTTTACACTCCAGCATCCATATCACTGTCATGCTCCTTGTCATCAAGAAACAAGGTTATACTGACTGTTATCTTGCTCTTTTCACAGAGTAGAACAACAGCCTATTTGCTCCTATCTGGAGAAGATCATCTCCAAAAACATGGATCTGATGGAGAAAAAACTGACAGACTACATCGATCGCCAAATCCAGGCTCTGCAGGCGCACATAGATGATAGAATGGTTCTCTTAATGGACTTGCTTCAGAACTCAAAGCAAAACAAAATTTCACAAGCACACTATGACTCTAATGAGGGATTCTCTAATGGGGAGAGATAAACATACGTAGATATGGAACTCCAGTGCAAGTATTTTTAAGGGCAGTTACACTTTACAAAGCTTCATATTTATGGAGTTATAACCGCAGAGAACCTCAGTGTTGATGACTTGCATTTTGTTACTGTAATTCTCCACTGTTGTACACAGTTGTTAGTTTTATGAAAGATCGTAAGAATGAGTGGTTTTCCTAAATAAGAATTTTGTATGCCTTTTGTGGCTTATTTATTTAAGGAGCTTTGCTGAAAGCCACGTAAAACATGGCTTCCCAGTGTTGAAAAAAATGAAGTACACTAAATAAACTGAGTTACAGCATATCTCTTTATGTATGTGTAATTAATTCCCTTTGCTTCTGTCTTGCTTTATGACGTGTAGCATGTTCCCACTAGAATGAAACATGGTTTCTTTGTGGTTTTGGTTTATTTTAATGGGACTCCTGATGAAGCTGTTTATTTCTCCATTTGTAAAAGGAAGGGTAGCACCTGCACTGCTTAATTTAAGCTGTATAAGAATCAGGCACAGAGAGGGAGGAGTTGCAGCCTGGGCCCTTTGAAAGCCTTGCTGGCTCTGCAGGCACTCACATTAGGAGTGTAGGTTCTACAAATGATCCCTAAAACAAGACTGTTTTGCTCTCTTTTCTTCCTGAAGATATTGATCCCTGCAGGAACGATCCATGCAGGTCCTTTCCAAGGGGATCTCCTTGCCAGGTAGGATGTGCTGGGGTAGGATCTGCTACGTTTTGGCACTTAAAGAAGTAGTCTAATGCTGTAATAGGATGATAATAGCAGCATGGCAAAGTCTTTGTCTACAGCAAATGAAAATGAGCCCAAATTCAGCAGCCATGGATGCAGAAATGAAGGAAAAAAAAAGCTGCTTACCTTTAGAAGGCCTCATTTAGGCAGGGATCTCTGGCAGAAGATGCCCTCACCTCTACAGCCAGCCCTTAAATGAGGTCTGGGAAGGGGTGGACCCTGGCTCCAGCCCTTCTGGTCACTGAGCTGCATTGCATGCACCTGAGCTGCCCTGGGTTGGCCCTGCCTTCCACCAGGTGCTCCATCACTGCTTCAGGCCATGACTTAGCATTTCCACTAAAAGTAGCCTTATTGCTTTGTATTTACTGTAACTTGTTGGGATCTGATCTGTTGTCATTCAAAGAGGTAGAAATGTCACAAAGTCCATCCTTATTGAAAGGTCAATCTTTGTACTTCACTCTGCTTATTGCTCTTCAAAATCTGGGGTGCACCATTTAACTTTGATTGTATACGGACCTCCTACCTTGGACAGATATTGTTATATTCAGTGTCTTAGATGCTTTGAGCAAAAACTGGGGGCAGCAAATGTTGACAAGGGGCACATAGTAGACACGTATAAGAAAACTGATGTCTCTTGAAAACTATCAGCAACCTACAAAAGCCAATTGCAGAGGTGGGATAATTTGTGCAGAACAGCTATCTCATGGTTGTCCCTCTGTTTAACTCATGCTAAGTACAGTTTCAAAATGACTTGAAAACAGGGTGGGTTTTTTTTCCTTTTTTAATAAGGACCTAAATCATCTCCTACTTTAGATGTGTAACATTACATCAAAAAGATTGAAGCGTGTTTCCAAGCATTGTTGCATTGCAGGACTGTTAATTTGCTTCATTTTTCCCATTCTCCCCTCTTTGAGTGATAAACCTGAATAGAAATTTGTTACCAATTCACAACGTTGTAGAGCAGTTAATATCAACTTTGGATTTTTTGGTAGCTGTATCTCGATAGGCATTTATTGTGACATTTTAGTGCCACAGCTACCACAGTGATAATGTTTGAAATCAAAACCACAAATGAAAGAGCGTAGAAGCTGTCTTGTAGGTTTGGGGTTTCTTCAGCATCTGTCCTAGTGAGGGATTCTGTACAGAGAGAAAAGAAAGTGGAGTGTTTAAAGCGTTGGGCACCGCATCGTTTCGATAGCACTCAGTAAGCATTTTCTCAGGTATTTTTTTGAGATGTTGACCTGCACTGGTGCTGAAGGTTGTTGGATTGGGGCAGGAAATCTCAGCTGTCTTAAAGTTTTGTAGCTCTCATTTTAAAGCATTGTGCTGAGGATTTTTTTGCTCCATTGCCATTCGTTCCATTTTTTGTCCCAGCAGGCCATGCATACAGTGAGAGGATATTTACTCTAGCACTGTCTCTTATGTTCATCATCTGGCATAGCATTTCTGTAGCACTAATAAATAATCAAGTGAAAGCGAGTGGAAGGAGATTTCTCAAAGTTAGTTCTATGACAAGATACAAAGGTTATAACAAAGCCTGATCACGCCTGGGGGTGCGTTTGTTTTTTAAAGTGAGTTTATGACTTGGAGAAATAAGCTGAATTCCTTAAGGTTTACTTCATTAAAAAAAACCCACAATATTTGAAAGTCTGAAATCTCATTTCCTAACTCTTTACAAATACATAGTCAAGTCCTGCTCACGCTACTTTTGTAACTAGAAGTGCTTATTTTTTGGCTTTAAAGACTTGAATGCAAAAGCCCATTGGGCTTGCAGTTTGAAAAGTGCTTCTACATTCACACAAAAGGCAAAGTCGTTGAACCCATTGCTCTGATACCATGCTAGATCTCAACTGCTACAACTCACCTCGCTTGTGGAAGGAAGGTAATGGATTTACATAAAGGAAGAGCTTGGTTCTTAATTCATGTGCCCTTCTTACCTAGATGCTCAGCAGCCCTGCGGTCTCGTTTCAGGCGGATAGGACCTACTACAGCCTTGGTTTTCCAAGTGAATGAGGAAGTGTCCCTCTTGTGCCTGGAGACACAGCCTTTGGTACAGCGAGAGTTCATGCTGTTGCTGTCACAAATTAAAACATCACACTGGAGATAAACTGATGGAGCTCTCCTCAGGAACCTGAAGGCATTAAAGCTGAATCTTCCATAGTGCTCCAGGGTTGGATATGTTACCACAGTGTCATCTTTGTTACAGCTGCAACAGAATTCAGAGAGCTGTTAAAGTGGACCACATCCAGTAGCCACTCTTGCCAGCTACTATTAGCTCTAACCCAGAGCATTTCACTAGGGCTATTATTTTTTTTTCCCCAGTATGTGGGCATACAACGATGTGCTTCCCCCCCACCTCCCAGTGCAATGGGGCACATGTTTTTCCTGGTTCCATTTATGTACTGCCTTTAACTTTCTATCAAATTTAGCTTCCAACCACGGCCTGCTAAAAACAGTTGGAGAAGAGACAAAGGTGAAAGGACTACAGCTGACATACAGTTTGTATTTTCTCATGTACTAGGAGACAATCAAAGTAATTTAAGGTCTTACCCACTTCTAATCAAGTCATATGTTATTGATCCAAAATCAGACTGTGGAGATGCTGTGCAGGTATCAATGAACACCAAAAGGTCTGGGTCAGTGGAATGAAGGCTGACTTGAACAAAAAGAGTTTGGTTCAAGTCTACATAATAGGGGGACTCAAGTACAGGGCTGGAGAATGAATCAGAATCATAGAATGACATGCTAATGTTGTATATTCCCACAGAGGTTGTGTTCTGGATTACATTGTTTTCTGTTACATAAATGACTTCTAGGGTTGAATTCTTTTCCATTATGCATTTTGCAACGATCTGGACGGTCTTTTTGCGGGTGATGATGTTGCCACTTTCAGAGAGAGTTATGATGTTGGTGTAAGTGATGCTCTGATCTTCCTCCTGTAGAAGAAATCGTGTGAAATGCTCAATTTTCATGACTGGAGAGGTGCAAATGTGTTGAAGTGTCCCAGCCGCACTTATCAGAGGCTCAAGATACCTTTGCAATAGGAGGTATGTTGCAATCAAAACAACCACATTCAGCCTTCTCACTCCTATTTGTGCCATGCATTTGCGCCATGAGTTGAGGAAAATAACAAAGCTACAGTTCAGTCACTCTTGTCTAAGCAATGCTGTTAACTAGCTCTTAGGAATCTTGCTGTCACAGGGCTTTTCTCTTTCCTCGTGACTTGTATCACTTGCAGAGAATGGAGCCACATACCAAACTGTGTTACTTCTGAATAACTGCATTGTGCAGGAATGAAATATAATACAAAAATGTTGGGAATTAATTTGTTTGGATTACCCTGGGTTTCCTTTGAAAGCCTCGTTGATCGTTAGGTGCTACCAGAGAAAAATACCTTTCATCTTCAAGACGGGAAATGTGTAATTGGGTGAGCAATGTGAAAGTAAATCTGCTGTTAATTCATTCTCATCCTATCCATAAACTGTTCTGATGAGTCCCTGTCATTCCCAAGCTAGTGTTGGCTTGTACACGTCCTTTTTTCCCCCTCTTTACCTCCTTAGTTGTTTCACAGCTGTTTAAAGGAAAGGAAAAGATCACTTGGTCTGTTGTAACTGGCCTGCAGGATGGGTCATTGAGCTGTAGGTGAGTTTCATTATAGCCAATGGAGTCCAGGTAAGCCTTGCTCAGAACAATTGTCATTCTGTCTGAAGAGCATGTAAGGGATGCTGCCATTGAGAGAGAAATTAAAAAAAATAGATTACCACAAAGTGTGCTGCAGTTAGTTCTCACCTGGTCCAGCTCAAGTCCTGCCCTTGAATCCGTTGCATGGTTCTCACTTTGTCAGAACCTGACCCTGAAATGGCTTACGCACATCTGAGGTCACTTAGAATTTCATGCTCAGCTCCCAGAATTTGCTAGGCAAGTGAAATCATGTAAAACTCATGCTGAAAATTTAATTTTAAGCACAGTAACATAATGAATTGCAGCATTTATAAAAGGGAAAAGGAAGCAAAGTGCTACTGCAGAATGGGGGAGAGGAAACAGATTTCTGGCAGACATCAAAGTTTTAGAGGCTGCCCTTTCTACCTTGGTTAATGAGAACATGGGTATGCAAACAACCGATAAGGAACCAATAAGGAAAATTTCCCAGCTCGGGGTAAAGGAAATTGCAACATTCAACCCCCATTTTATCAACTGCTGTGGACCATTTTCTGAATATCTTGGGAAACAAAAACATATAGTGAGTCAAAAAAAGCTTATCTTTAGATCTCTGGAAGGGCAACATTTCCTATTGTGTCCCAAAGAAGGAGAAAAATCATGTTTTCTGTGGAGATGTCCAGAAGGAGGACCAGAAAGACTGAAAAACATACTTTGTTTTGAAGATAGATCAGGGAATAACTTATAGTCTATCGGAGAAACTAATGTGGGTATTTTGTACTTTAAAAAAGTTAATGACTGCCACAATAAAGGCTGAAATCCTCAGGATCAACTGCCAGATCTTTTTGACTTCTATCATGGAGGGGAAGATTCGTATGTGAAAATGAGAAGCAAATTCTCACTGATAGCAAATACACTTACTGTCGGGCTCTGGGAGACTTGGCAGAATGCTGGTATATTGAGCAGAAAACCCTCTGTAGGAGTTGGCATAGTCTGTAGACAGCACGACTGTCATGACATTTGAAGAAGATTCAAACGTGGGCCGAGAAACACCGCATACTTTTCCAATTAGGCCAGTGTTAGTGGTGAGGCCGTCATAGACTGCCAGAAAATCAAACTGGCAGTTCTGATCTAGTTCCAGGCTATAAACAGAAAAACATAATTATTGTACTGGGAAGTCTGAAAACTCCCTCCGTCTTGAGGCTTTTCTCCACGCATAATGTCAATCCATGCTGCCATCCCACTGATACAGGGGATCAACCTTGATAAAAAGCAGTGAGAGCCAGGATGACCCACAAATGCTGTTTTAAAACATGACCTTTATGTAGCAAAAGACTTAAAACTGTTGAATTTAAATTCAGATCAACCACAATAGCTTATGGAGAGTCACCTCTTCTTGCTTGCCTGTCTTGCTGCCTGACTCTGCAACAGCTAAGAGGTAGCACATAGGGATTTGGAACATGTTGTGATTACCTGAACATAAAAGTCAGCAAATCACATTTGTTTTCAAGGTGTATAGATATTCTTACATGTCTTAGATAATATTATAGATATTACATATTATACACATGTTACATAATATATTACATATTATAGATAAGCTTACAAATACTTTTGCTTGCTGTATTTGAAGTAATGCTTCTGAACACAATGAAAGAAGAGTAATGGTGTGTAGTAAGCGTGTAGTAAATATCTACTCACAACAAATCCTGAAATTCTAAGCTTATCTTCGAGTTTTCTGTAGTCTGTATGTGCCAGACACAATAGGTAAACTCAGGATAAGCTGCTGGGTAGTTGGGGCTGGTAAATGTCCCACTGGGACCAGTCAAGTTTCCCCCACAGTTTTCAACTGCTGAAAGGAAGAGCAGACACAGCGGTTAACACAATGGTGTATGTGTAATGAGCCATAAAAAATACATTCTAAAGGTACAGCAGGGTTGCTTTTCTAGGATTCCATTCCTGTAGAAACGAATAAAGGCACTAAAGATAACATTTCTATAAATTTGGGGGAATTTCAGGTCAGGTGGCAGCTCATAATTCATTATAAAATGGAGCCTGTTAGCATATGTGCATCAAGGCGCCGTGTAAAGGAAACTGAAACGGCTGTAGATGAGTTGACTTTGGTACTGTGGACAACTGAATTGAATTCACTTTGGGGGTAAGTTAGTGCTTTGAAAAATGAATACTGAGAAGACTGCACCAACCAAAAGAAACCGTGAATGACTTGGTTAGAGAAATCTTGGTCATGGTCTGCATGGAAGTGCAAGGTCTTCATGTTTGACTGATAGGCAAAGGCAGAATAAAATCAAGACAGCGGAAAACTCAAAAAGAAAACACAGGCTGTAAACACAGGGTGTGTTTTTCCAGTAGCAGAGTTAATTAAACACTGGAGCAGTGTAAGCAAGGATGTGACAAGTTCTCTCTCCAGTTGAAGCTTTCAGGTGTTGGGTACCATGCCACTCAGATCAACAGGAACAAAGGAACTGATCGAGAGCTAGGGCTGGTTATTATTATTTTTCCTTCAGAATAAGAATATATTGAACAAATGCAGAGAACTTACTGGATGAAACTTTGCCTTATAAGCTCTCCTTCAGTGGTACAGCTTAAATGGTGTTTAATGACTGCATTAAGTTCCGGCTTACCTGTTTCTGGTGAGAAGAAGTAATAGAAGACAAAGAAGTTTCGTGTGAAATCCACAGAGTTTGTTGTAATGAGAAAAGTCAGACTGTTTGAAGATGACTGGAACACTGGGACGGCGTCAGTGTTGTTACATACTTGTCCAAGAAGAGGTGAATTAGGCGAGGCACCATCATAGACTTCAATATTTTCTGTTTCACAGCTTGAGGAAGGATTGAATCTATTTAAAAAAACAAACACAAACAGAACAGATAAATATCCAGGTTCCTTGGGGTATACAAACTCAGTAAGCATTTTACTGAAGCAAATACAGATAAATATTTGGAGGTTACAATGTCTTGAGATGAAATTAAGATATTCAGCCTGATACATTTCAATATTTTTCTGTGCTCTGTTTTGATGGAACAAAATGCTACCGGAACAGCTGGAGGAGATACTTACTTAAAATACGAGAAGATGAGCCTAATTGTTTGATTATCACTCCTCTGAATGTGCCAGACACAGTTTGCATTTGAATTGAGGTCAATCTTTAATGCTTTGTTGGAGTCTGAGAGCGAAGCACCGCATCGAGGATCTGTTGGGGAACAGCAGGACAGCAACCAGCTCAGCCTTGCAACAAGGTCTTGCCCTGCACTGTGCAAACTCTGGGACAGTCCACTGTAGAGCAGGCAAGCAAAGCATTGTACCATTTTGATTTTTCATTTCTACTGTAGTAGCCAATGAAACTTGAAGAATCAAACAGGAAAAGAGTATTAGAAAATATTTTTTTTCTCCTCACTTTCACGAATAGCAGAGAAAATGGAGCTAGGGAAACACATGCAGGTGAAGCCAAAGGCAAAACTGGAAATTCCAGATGACATAGGACACCTTGGCAGCTCTCATTGGCAAGGTTGGTGGTTACAAGCACCTCAAGCCCTGTCTTCCCCCTATGCTCTTCTCCTGAGGATCTTTGGATCTAGTTCTGGGTTTCAGCCTTTACATGAAAGCACCTGGGGACCCACACCCAGGGAATCAAAAGAGCTCTTCAGATGTGAGCTTCTGAAGGACCGTGTGTATGATTGGTGCTGCTCACAGGTCTGGTTCTCCATCTCTAAAAGGAGGCAGCTAAAGAGGGGAAGCTTCAAAAAGTGGCAGTGAAGGTGAGCAAAGGTTTAGAGAAACTTCTGGACAAGAAAGAAATGAATAAACAGCTTAAAGCAACGTAGGACAGAAAAGAGGAGCCATAGGTGAGGTGGTGAGGTGGTGAGGTGGTCTCTTCCTCTATAAAAATTCAGTGGCCCAAAAAAAACACAACCCACTAAGCTGTGATTTCGAAGCGAAAAACCCAGCTTTTGCATGTGGATTTTTGCTGTGGATTGATGTGAATTTTAAAATTAAACATCAAAACAGCTTAAACCTCTGAGAAAAAATGTCTTTGGTAACTATCGAACACTAAGAGCAATTCCTCTTCTGGTCAGGACAGCTTAAAGCAGCAGGAAGCATTTCCTATACAGCGTCTACAGTCCCAGATGAAGAGGTTGGAATTACTGCTGAACTCCAGAGGGGAAAGAAAGGTTTAGGGACAAACCTTTGTGTCACATAGGAAACCTCTGAGCTGTAAGAGCATTACAAGGTCTGCTCTGCCTGACTTGGTACCAATACTTCATCCCACAGCCACCACAGTGCCCAAAACTGTTTCAAAAAGCAATGCTTTCCAAGTCACTTCAGCCATTAGTTCAATACAATATCAATTTATACAAGCATGTTTCCATTCTGGAGCAAAATCTCTTCAAAATTGAGTTCTTCAGTTAAAAATTTGACATAACTACTCATATATTGCCATTTTTTGTTGTTGCTGTTGTTATTACAGTCTTTAGCAGTTACTAACATCTGAGTGTGCCAATATTTCGCAGCAGTATGCTAAAATAAGATGCACTGGGACGTACATTTGACATTTTTTTCTTCAGTTGCCTAATAAATAGTTCAAGAGATAATTAAATTCCACAATAAAGAATGTTACTTTCCATACCCATGAATTCCATCGAGTTGTCTTCAGCAAAAGCCAGAGCAGCTAAGAGGGGCAGCAGGAGGAGCTGTCTGAGCACCCGCATTTTGATGGCAGCTGGGGTTAGCAGCTGAGGGTTTTCTGCCTTTTATACCTCCTGCTATTTCCTAATCATCTCGTACGGTGTGGTATCCCAGAGCTCTATCTTAATATCTCCGTTGCTTTTTCTTTTTAACTGATACAAATGGGAAAGTCAACAGATGTGCCCTTTTTTCTTCCTCACATGTGCTGCGTAGAAGTTGTTTAACTGTGCTTTCATCAGCTCCGCGTGGTTTCAAAACATGTTCTTCTGTTGGTTCGTTGAGCATCTGTTCAGGTGTGCTGATGTTAGTCTGACATGGACAGCAATGTGCTGAGTGGGACAGACAGCCACGTCCAGCCTTTGATCAGAGATAGCTCCGTTGTTCCCACCTTCCTTTTGGCACATATCCCTGTAGGCTGCCCTGGGCAAATCAGCGTGTCCTTACTGGAGATTTCTCAGCTTGTAAAATATCATAACAGAGTTGTTCTGAGTAGTAATTTCCTGTTGCTGAAGCATTGGTGGCTGGACAAGGCCAGGTTAATGCCAGCCATGGATTTAACTGAACAGAATTAATTGCACTACAGACGCTTTGTGAGTAAAACTTGGTTTCAGAGTAAAAGCTCCAAGAGCCCCAATTAGAATCATAGGTTCATTAAGGTTGGAAAAGCCCTCTAAGATACTCAAGCCCAACCCATGCCCACTGACCGTCTCTCACATCCATCTCCATGGCTCTTGTGCAGTTTGTCTTTCCTGAAGGACTGAAGCTCTTTGAAGTGGAGCATTTCCTACTGCAGCAGCAAATAGCAGAGTTTAAAGCTTCCACAGGCTGTGATGCTGACAGTGCCACAGATGGCCTTTTTGTTTGGCATATGCCCAGCAGGGCAGACTGGGAGCCTTGCTGGGGGAATCTTTCCAATGTGAAGAGGTTCAGCTGTGCAAACAGGTGTTCTTTCATGTTCCCTAGCAAAGGCAAACTGCAGAGCAGACCTCCTTGAAACACATCCAGGTGCTTCTCATTTATAACCGTTTCTTTTTCGAATAAAACAAAATTCCTTTCTTTTGTATGCAAATATTGAAATATTGCATCTGCAATTATGCTTCCATTCTAGTCTCAGAGCATAACCTTCCTTAAAACAGTCCTCCCCGTGATTTTTAACTGTCTTTAAGGATTCTGAATGTAGCTCTCTTCCTCAGGACAAGATATTTGTACTGACTTTAAATGTGGAATGGAATCACAGAATCATTAAGGTTTGAAAAGACCACTAAGATCATGTATGCAACCATCAACCCATCACCACCATCATCCCATATACAAGAGGTATGGAATACGTTTCATATTTGAACCTTTTGATTCCAGAAACACCGAATTAACATTTATCCTTTATAGCCTTTCATTTCTTGAACCCACACACATATTTGCAAGCAATTTTCAGCTGCTAACACCCACTTTATGTGCATTTAAAACATGAACTGGTGTACAAAACTCAGCCCTGGTCAGTGCTGCGTCCAGGAGCACTAGGAATAAAACCCTCTGTGGCTGTTATGTGCTGGTACCTACAGGCTGGTAGGCAAATTCTTGGGAGTTTCTTATGTATGGGGAAATCCTGTCCTGCATTTGCTCTAAAGGATCTGGAGCCCCGAGCCTGGTGCCAAGTCTGAGTTCTCAAACTTTTACAAATTCTGCACGTTAAGCCCACGTTCAGATGGTGCAGTGTGCTCACGGATCAGGCAGAGCTGAAATATTAATGACCTTCTGTGAGTTCCCTCTTCCATCTCCAAAGAAAATGGCTGGGAGGTCTTCAGGAAAGTCCTCTAAAATGGGAACAGGATGACTGTATGGAAGGTATTTTAAAATAGCTGATCCTTAGAACAAATTAGTGTGCATTTTGGAAAACAGGAACAAGAATTCAGCTGCAGTGGATCTGTTATTTAAAGGCACTTTTCCTCACTGCCTGTGGCTGGGAGTGCAATAGCAGAGAAAATGTGACTTCAAGCACTTTAAATCATTACCTGTGAGAAGCAGAACAGCAGGGTTACCAGCACAGTGGAGTTCTATGTGAATGAAGTGCAATTAGGAAATACTCCAGCTCAGGACTGAAATCTCAGCCATTTTCCTACCAGGCATTACAGTCCCTCTGGCTTAGGATTGGCATTAAGTGGAGCAGCCCTGGGCAGAGCCACCGCAACAGGGACCTGGTCAGATCAGATCTAAGCATCACACAGAGCATCTCATTATGAGTTTGAGCAATTTGCAGATATTCACTGCATGGAAACTGAATACTGGCCTTCAAGATGCTTTTCTCATCCCAACAAAGCTCACCATGTTACTAAAGTTTAATAAATCTCTTTCCTGTAGAGTTCTGTGGCGACTTTCAAGACACTTTTCTCTATTACAAACTGAAAGTTACTCTTCTCCCTGTTTTCACTATGTCATTCCAATAGGGCAATTTAACATACTGAGTTAAACACATTCCTGGCTCAAAGTAATACAGTTGGAACAGATATTGAAAGTAAAGGGATGAAACAAATACGTATATCATGAAGAAAATATATATATTTTTTTCAGGTCTAATCTCCAGCAATAAAAACTGACATGGAAAATGGGAATAGGTCATAGGTATCGGAGAGATTACAGCTCTGGGCATGGACAATATTTCCCCAAAAACTGTTGGGCTCCTATTTAAAATAATTGCTCAGACATTATTGGTTACAAGGGGTTCCTATTCTTGAGCTTGTAAAGCAACACCACTGCTTTACAAGGCAGGTTAGTAATTCTTGAATACTAAATATTTGAGTTATGCAGTACAAGAGAGGGAAACAGTCTTGGTGGGGAAGAACAAAAAGCTGATCCATTACAGTTTATCACTGAGTTTTTACTAAAGTTTAGGCTTTTACAGATCTGGAATATAGATCCAAAAGTTTGAAATTAAGGAACACAATACAGTTAAGATTAAAATACGAGCAGGTGTGCAACCTACTGATCACATTTATAAGTGATCAGCGTAATATTAGAATTAGAAGAAGTGTTATTGGGGCTACTGTAGTCTGGAGATAACGATAATGACATTTCCACTGCCATCTCCTGTGCTTCTTTTGCCTCTGGCTATGCAGCCCTGGTAGCAGCGGGAGGAATAATCGTATCTGTTGCACACTGCCATCTTGCACTGTAGGTAAACGGATGAGTATCTGCTGATAAAACTGGGGGCTCTGAATCGGAACTGGACAATCCTGCTGTCTGGTGAAAAGTAGCTCCTATAGGTTGGGTCTCTGACACACCTGAGGTAAGATAGAAGGGAAAAGGATAATAGTTATCACACAGAAATTGTGACGTGGTTTTTGTGTCATTTGTTTCGTTATTTACCAGCAATTTTCTTTCTATTTATCTGTGAGATTCATCACAACTTATAGTCCTGAACTCCCGAACACAGATGCAGTAATACAGAAGTTATATGGGTAGGATGGTATATGTAATGAAACATACATAACTACCACACATATATGTAAATATATGAAAGTAAAGCATCTGTTGGAATTCCAAGTATATGAGAAAGGGCTATTGTGTAGCCCTGCTATCTTCACTTCACCCTTTGGCTTTATAAAAAGTACACAGAAACAAATCCATATCCCAAATCAAACAAAGACACTTAAATGAGTGTCAATTAGTTCATTCTTGCTTTTTTTTTTTTTTTTTTCCCCTAATAAGATGTGTGAAATGCTTTCTGAAGATTTGTACTGATTTCTCTCCCCTAGCAGAATGCAGTGGTGAATTCAATGGTGAATTTAGCATACTACAACAGCTTAAGAAGATGTGCTTGTGGTGTTAGCTAGTTCATGTAACATCCGGCTGCTTCTTACTAATGGATAACTCAAATGTTTCATAGAATCATAGAATGACCTGGGTTGAAAAGGATCTCAAAAATCACGTAGTTCCAACCCTTTCTATGTGCAGGGTCACCAACCAGCAGCCCAGGCTGCCCAGAGCCACATCCAGCCTGGCCTTGATTGCCTGCAGGGATGGGGCATCCACAGCCTCCTTGGGCAACCTGTGCCAGTGCCTCACCACCCTCTGGATAAAAAACTTCCTCCTAATATCCAACCTAAACCACCCATCTCAGTTTAAAACCATTCCTGTTTGTCCTGATACGTTACATATTAATATGTTACAGGACCATGGCTTTTTGGCGTGTCTATTTATTATTTCCCATATTGCCTCAACCACACACAAGGAATAGCTTTGAAATGGCTGCTGAGATATTTTCCTTACCCGTTTCGTATGATATCAGATGCCACAGTCACAAAGTCGTGGGGATTTGGAGAGACCACGCAGGTGTCTGCAAACAGCATCACGTTTGGCTGTGTGCTGTACAGGGTAGCACGAACAAACAAATCCCGGCTCGGCATTACATAGTATGGTGCTTCCTTCACTACATTGGAGAAGGATGGTGAGTCATAAAAGGCAAACTTGACCACAAATTGCCTAGATGGAGTTTCCTGGTACGCAGGCCGTATGACGCTGGGTATTGTTTGGGCACCAGCATCGTCGTATATTTTGCAGGCAAAGTTTAGCAGAGGATTTCTATTTCTGCTGTAGGAGTTGCTAGAAATGGATCCTTCCACTGTGTTGGAGTAAGTGATGGCTCCACGTGATATCTGTTGAAACATAAGTAGGTTAAGAGCTGCAGAGGAATGCTGAAAACATTTCCTAAATGCTCCTGGAACTGGGGGCACAGGCAGAGGAGAAGCATAGCCAAGGCCACCATGGCCTTGCTACCCAACACCATGGCCTTGCTGCCTGGCCTCAGAGCTGCAGGGCTGTGAGAAGGTGTGCAGCACAGTGCCAGGTGAGATAAGGGCTAACATGGGTCAGCTGGAGAGATGGCTCATTTGAGATCATTAGTAGCTCATGGACTTGAGAGGGAAAACAGGTATAAACAGAGGTATAAAATCCTAAAGGAAAAAAAAGAAAACCACAACATGGAAAACAACAAGGAGCCAGCAGGGAATGGCAGCTGAGCACAACAAACATGCTCCAAGGAGCCATGGGGAAAGAACCTTCTCCTGAATGGTACCTTGCCAGCAAAGACCCTCTGGGAGTCTCAGTGGTGTGGTGAGCATGCAAACACCCAGCCAGTTAACTTGTGCTGCATGTTGTATTCACCAAAGTGTAGGTTTGCTTTATATAACTAACCTCTTCCAAACCCACTAGCAGAGTCTTTGTGCACAGCTACATGTGAGAACAAGGTGACCTGAAGAGCAAGTGTCACAAAAGGGAAGGGGAAAAAAAGATGAGGAAGGTTCCTAATAATCTGTATAGCTTAGAGTCAAGAACTTCAAGAAGCATAATTTTGTTGTAGTCTTATTATAGTGTTCATCAATGCTTTGTTAACATAACGCTGTTGATATTTGTGCTCCACCTCAACTCCTCCAGGTCACGTGGCTGCATCCTCACATAACAAGCATTAGAAATGCTCGAGAGCTTCTCTCACAGATAATTTGGACTCTGTCTTGGCACACAATAGTTTCAGCCCGAGGTTCTCACCAGCCTCTGTGTGCCACAGCCATCGTATGGTATGCGGAACATGACGTGGTAGCTGCTGATCACAGGCTTGCACCTGGGGTCCCTCAGGTGGATGTCACTTGCAAGGTACCCTCGGGAGTTGATGTAGGATCTCCTGATGATTGCCCGCATGTAAGTAGGCAGACAAGCAAGGGTTGCTGGAGGAGAGGAAGTTTGTTAATAAAACATGTTTTACTGCACAGCGTAATGCAGCATGTGTTAAATACCATTACGAATGCAAATGCGGGCTTTGCTGGCAATAACAGCTGGCTGCAATAACCCCTGAGCTGTTTCTTTGGTGATGAGATCCCTCTGGAGTGCGCTGGCACACCTGGCTGACAGCCTGGCAATCTGCTGGCAGATGTTTCAGATGTGCTATGCCCATAAACGTAGCAGACATAGGCCAGCCTGTCCCTCAGCGCTACACTGGTGCTGAGCAGACATCCTCTGCCGTATACTTCCAGCCTCCTCCAACTCACATCTTGCCCAGCACAGGAGGGACTGGGGAAGAAATGTAATCAAAAAGAAGAAGAAAGGAAAAGAACTTACCTTGACTTGTAGGTACTGGCTTTGGAGAAGCTTTTAATGGGAACAAAAAAAGCAAAACAAAAAAACAACAGAATAAGTGAGAGCGAATGATAAAAATATGTGCTTGTGTGTGATCAGCTTACACAATGATAATCATCTGAATGCAGTCTGACTAGAAAAGGTAGAATCAACTGATCTGAGGAATGGAATTGTCAAAAGGTTTGCATTAAGAGAAGTGTACAGACTGGAATGATGGCATAATGCTAGCACTAAAGGGACAAGATTTAATTCTGCTTATTCCTTTGTGTAGTCAGATGACTCCATGCTCAAATGCATGTGCTGGAAGGTCAGCTCCCTGTATGTTGCCAGCACAAGTACAGATGTTTCTCTGGTGTGGCTGGAGTGTCAATGTGTAGCTAATAGGGCCAGACTTTAAAAGAAGACATTATTCTGCCTTCAAGAATTTGAGGTGTGATATTTGCAATGTATGAACAGAACTTGAACTTCAAGTTTTTTCAACAGTTAAATCCTGTCACAGGGAACTTTAAGGTTCAAACCAAATACCATTGGAAATATCAGAAATTCACAGTGACCTCAACTTGGGAAGGTGCTGACTCCCAGAACAGAGTAAAATGGGGAGCTGTGTCAACGTGTCATCGGATCACAACACTGCGGGCTGACCAAGTGCTTAAACCACAATAACACTGCATTACTTACAAGTGCTGATTTCTGTGCTTTGAGGAGTTGAAGAGACTGGTAGAGTTGAGGAGATCAATGGAGTTGTTGAGGCTCCTATTGTGAGAAGAGAAAATATGGAAGTAAACATGGTCTGAATCTTAAATACGTTCATCCCTCATATGATGAGTGTGTACCCCACACAAATTAGGCCAAGGATTCCTAGTGGCTTTTCTTGCCTGGGGAACTTCCCTGGGCTCTGAGCTCTGTTCATGAGCATCAGGTTTTGTTTTTTTTTCCTTGAGGGAATCAGCAGTTTTGTGCTAAGCTTAAACATGACTCCAATTGCAGTAAGTATCAAGCAACACATACCTGGTGCTTCAGACATGGTGCTGCCTGCAGGAGCTGGTGGGACATGAGAGAGAACACAAAAGTTAGAGGCTTCCCAGAGCAGGACAGGTGTAATGCATGTGCAGGGCAGGAGAGCCCCAGGCTCACACTCACACACTGACTGCACAGCCCCAGGAGATGAAGCCATGCTCAGCCCTATGCTGGTGCTGCTGGGATCTGCTGTAATGAGGGAGCATCCCCAACTCCAGAGCTGTGCCATGGCTTGGATGCTGGGCGATACAGAGATCCCAGTACTGTCTGTGGTGTGGGGTTGCCCTAGGAGCCATGTGGTCCAGTGCTAACCCCAGGTTATACTGGTCCTGTACCAGCACCAGCCCACATTCCTCCCTGGCTAGGTGTGGGAGCCAAGAGAGAGGTCACTGGGATCACCTCTGGGAATGAATGGCTGCATCCATGAGATTACATGCACTGGGAGCCAGCCAGTGCCTGGTCACAGCTTGGGCAGAGATCTGAGGGTGTAACGCTGAGCATCACTTACAGCTGGTAGTGGCTGCTGGTCCAGGAGTGGGAGAGGTGGTTACTGTGAGAAGCAAAATAATGAAACAAATTATTGTCCACAGCAAAGCAAGGACTGCTGATGTTGAGGAAATTAGTGGTTTTGTGGCAAACTTAAGCACCACACCAAATACAGTAAGTGTAAAGTGATGCATACCTGGTGCTTCAGACGTGGTGCTGCCTGCAGGGGTTGCTGGACATGGGAGAGAACACAAGTGTGGATCAGGAGCTGCCCAGGGCAGGACAGGCAGGATGTACCCACAGTGAGTGTGCACAGCCCCTAGGGATGCTTCTGCATCCTGAGCAAATCCATAAGGTCTGTGAGCAGAAATAAGTACCTGAAGTTTCAGCTGTGGTGGATTCAGTTGGGGCTGCCAGAAAGAAAGCAAAAGCCAAGCATTAGCAGTCTTTATCATGTGAGCAAAGCAAAACCTATCCAACCAAAGCCAAACTGACATTAAACTGCAATTAAGACCAATATAATCAGACCCTCATTTCAGCTCCATTGTAGCAATTGCCTTCACCTGTGCTCCCAGGGCTGACCAGATCCTTTCCCCAGGTGCCCAGTCAGTGGCTCAGGCCATGAGTCAACAGTCCCATACACCATGCCCACTAATCATGACCCTAATGCATGCCTATTCATCTGAGCGCTGTGATTTTTTGGAGCTAACAATATGTTCAGGGCTGTCACCTCCCAGAATGTAAATAGCACTACTGAAATCAAGGGGAATCAGCACTCCATGATGGGAGAAATAATATTTGACTACATCTGAGGTGACTGAGTGGTGAAGTGCTCCATACCTGTTGTTCCAGGAGTGGTAAGATCCACAGGCCCTGTGGGCAGAGAAAATAAACACCATCAAAAAAATGAAAGCCAGATCATTGGTTATAAAGAGAGATAAACAGAAGCACAGCCTGGTATCCCCTAGACCATGACCTAGGAGATGTTATCTGATGCCCTGGAGCAGCCAATGCCACCCTACTGAGGATGTCTATCAGCAGGGGATGTTGATGCAGGTGCTGGGGAGAACAGCAATTCCATCCCAGCTCTTCACCCAGACTGCAATAGGAATTGCTGCTGGCAGCAGAGCAGCACCACCTCTGCATTGTATGCTGAGGTGAACAAGATCCTGGATAATATGCCAACCAGCACTGCTTTTAAATACAATAACCTAGGTGCAGCTTGAGGTCAGTCAGGAAGAAAGCATTTTGCTCTGTCATTTGCTAAAGCCTCCAGGCAGGCGTGGCTCTTTCACACTAAATAAAATGTAGAAGAGGAGTACCTGTGCAGATAACACCAGCATCTTCCTTGTGCAAACAGTCATGCGTTCCCAGCTCCCTGTGAGAGCACTGCTCCAGGAAGGACTCATCCCCTGTGCATTTCACATCATCCATGAGGATATCTCCCGTGCCTTCCCCAAAAAAGGCACTTTTTTTGGCTGAGACGGCATCTCCGCAGCTCAGCTCCCTGCACACAACCCTGGCACTGTTTATGTCCCAGTCATCATCGCAGATGGTTCCCCAGCTGCCGTTGTAGAAGACTTCCAGGCGCCCTGAGCACTCGTTGTCTCCATTCACCAGCCTCAGAGACAGCTCTTGGAAAAACAGAAGGAAACACGTGGTTGCCCAGCAGCCTCAGCAATGGGCAGATGTGTTTACCAAAGAGGAAAAACCAAGTTGCTATGTAAAATATCAGATGTGAAAACTTTGCAAGACCTGCCTATGGAGAACTCACCAGCTGGGACAGGCTCAGTTGGGACTGGGGGAGTAACAGGCTCTGGAAAAGGAAACAGAAAAGTGAACTTGTGGTCTTGCTACAGCGGATGGTTAATGACATTCTTCAGTTCCTATGTCAGGTAAAGAAAAGCAGTAGTGACATAACCCATTAATCTCCGGGAGCATGGACACAAAGAGGAGAAGGCTCATTTCAGCCATTTCACCTCAGTCATTTTGGGTTCAGCAGATCTCTGGCACTGCAGGGCGAGGGGAAGGTGAGCTCGAGATAGCAAGAGAAACATATTTGAAACTGCCTCCTTTCTGCTTTGTCTGAGTACGGCCAGAATTCAGGCATTTGCACAACCTGGGCTCCAGCTCTGCCAGAGGGAGGTGGGGTAGGACTGCCAAGGCTGACTGCTCCAGCAGTGTTAAATAGGCAGTGCCTTAGTATCTCTCTTGGAAAGTCCAGCAGACATATGGCCATCCTCTTGCCAGGAAATGAACAGTGCATGTTGGCAAACGGTTCTTTTGGAGTGATTTTGAAGTAAATTCTCTACCTTTTCTTCCTATTTATTCCCTTTGCTTCTTCCAAGTGTCACCTTCCTACATTCCCGTGTTCCAGTCAGAATACAAAATTGCTGGAAAACTGGGAACTGATTTGCAAGAATTCTAAAGGAAGTTACTGTTAAACACAAGAAGAGGACGTTTTAATTACAACTGGTCATAGTTCACAACTGATGTGAAATCAGCACTGACATGTGCTCACCTACCTGCGCAAATGACGCCGGCGTCTTCCTTTGGCTGACAGTTATGCACACCTATCCCTCGGTGAGAGCAGTCCCACAGGCTGTCCTCATCCCCTCTGCACTGCACCTCATCCAGGAGGATGTTCCCGGAGCCCTGGCCGAACTGTGCTTCAGGCACTGCCAACATAGGCTCCCCACAGCCCAGCTGCCGGCACACCACCTCAGCAGCTCCCATATCCCAAGCATCATCACAGACTGTTCCCCAGCTGCCGTTGTAATAGAGCTCCACACGGCCTGAGCACCTGCTGTCACCATCTGCAAGGCGCAGGGACAGGGCTGGAACATCTGCTGGGGAGAAAGAACACCACAGTCAGTGACCCAAGGCAGTGCTAGAGACTGTCTGCATCATTGGGATGACGGGGACCGGTAGCCTGCGGTGTGGTTGGATATGAGAAAGCATCCTCCTCTGAATTTACGTGCTGTTTTAGGATTGATATTATGAAGTCTTGAAGCCATCTTTCCAATGGTTGATCATGCAGCACCCAACGGGCACAGACATAGTCCTCTTCCATGACACACTGATGCAGGGAAAACGATCCTCATCCCTACAGGGTTCTTACCATTTCTTTACCTTCTTTCTCATCTATATGGTAGCGTTGTCTAAAGGATGAACACAAGCACCCAGAACCAACCTTTCCCTGGGACACCTTGCAATCTAAGGAATATGGGTTTTTTTCTTCTTTAAATAATACCTGATTGGTCTTCTTTTCACTCTGGCATAACAGATGGTTGGCACAGCATCATTTCCCCAGAATAGTAGCACAGCTATTTCTACAGATCAGGCTCATTTCTGAGAGCTGGGTACTTATGGAATAATCCACACATTTATCTCACTTTCAGAGGGAAAGGCTTTTAGAGATCTGAAGTTCCAAATTAGTTTTATGGGTCTGGAGTGTATTTTTCTTTCAGAGAAAGAAATCAGAGACTCTGCCGACAACATAATTGAGTTCTTCTGAGTTTGTTGCCATCATAAACTGTACCAAGTATACACACCTGTCTTACTCCTTGGTAGGTCTGTGATTACAAGGTTTTCATTTCAGGACATTTTGCTGTCACCTGGCAGTCATTTGTAACCAACTAATGTACATCCATTCAGAATGAGTACCCTGTTCCCAAGGACTCTCTTTGCCCTTAATTCCTTTTTGCTGACCATGATCAAAGCTCCTTCCATCTGAGTACCGTGCTTATCATTTCCTTCTGCAAAAGTTGGCTGTAAAGAAATGTCAGGAGCGGCATGCTTGGCTCACTTCCCAAGATCAAGGCCTGAATTTCTGAGAGAGCTCCAAACACGATATCAGAGAGAGAAAAATAATTGACTCAAAAGATAACGTATTAAACAGGTGCTGAGTAGTCATCAGCAATAATGAAGGGTGTTAACATAAAAAGTTTAAGAACTAGATTTCATTAGTTATCTGTATCTAGGTGGGAGAAAGGGGGGGATTAAAAATTAAGCATCCAGATCCAAATATTGAGTTAGATTACAGGCAGGAATAAATGTGTCATGATTCAGATGATATTAAAGATACCAGTATTGAGAGAGAGGCAGCCTCCAGATTAAACATCCTAAGTAAGTGAAGTATTTCATTAGTCTGAAATATGACCATCATATTTCTGATTAAATAACAGAACTGATTAATTGACAGTCCCAGGAATTGTTAATGTGTTTTGTGAATGTGTCTACACACTGACGAAAGGCAGCTTTCTACTCTCATCAAATGAATAAAACTGTTGATATTTACTTTTCTTCGAAGTCAGTGCTTTGCACATGGCTATGTGTAAAAAAATACTCAAAACAATTAGTAATCAATTAGTTTTCCTTAGCCTTTTGTAGCCAAAGAACAGTTTTCATACAGTTGTCACAGTAAAAGTAACGAGTTGCTATAATTATAGCTATAAAGGAGCCTTTTTTTGTTTTGTTTTGTTTCTTTTAAACATTTTAAGCATTGACCAGCTTCCCTTGTTACACACAGTATGCCTAAATAAGATAAAATTGTTGGCTCAAATACATGGGTGAACAGGCATAAGCACAGCACTTAATAGTTACAAGCACTTAGTTGCACAGTTGTGAGGGCAGTATTAGGAAAGCACAAATACACTGCGTATTAGGTTCCATAAGCCTGCACAGTGCTCAATAGAGCTGTCATTTAAGAAGAAATTCACATTCAAACTTCTGAAAGCCAAGAAAATAAAAGTAAATCCCAAAGGATTTCTCAGTTTCACTGGTGCGTGCTGAGAAGTGCCCACTTCTTTTCATTCAGTTGGAATAGATCCCAGTCAGAGTAAGCAAGGCAGGCAGCAAAATCTGGTCAAAGCTCTGTTAAATACCCTTTAAAGTAGGAAAGTTTTCATTTATGTCCTTTTGAAATTGAGATGGCTGGCAGTAAAAAGGTAGAGAAACACTGACTTAAATCTCTACTGTGCTGAACATTTGTCTGTTAATTTGCAAGACATCTGCAGAAACTAGGGAGGGTGGATCCTAGAGCTCAAATATGAACGTACTGCTCAAAATCAGGTTAATGGGTGGAGCTGTAAGCAAATTTGTACCACCTTTCCT
This sequence comes from Lagopus muta, assembly GCF_023343835.1. NCBI lineage: Eukaryota > Metazoa > Chordata > Aves > Galliformes > Phasianidae > Lagopus > Lagopus muta. The sequence goes on along the minus strand of NC_064437.1, from coordinate 61,840,336 downwards.
ACAACTGCTGCCATGGGCATGGAGACACAGCTCTGAACTTCTGACAACATCGATAAAGCTGTCGAAGACAAGTAGGTTTGGAAAAGGTTACAAAGAGAAGAAATACCAGTTGCCTTAGTAATTGTTTACCACATTCTGCAGCATCTTGACCTAACAGATGGCACGGGTGTTAGATAACCAGCCACCACTACTGTACTGTAATGAAATCCTCAGCCATTAACTCCGACACTTTGGAACATAGGTAGAGTGACAGAAGGAAATGCTGGACCTGTGCGCTCTCTGGAGGACAAAATGAGAATTCAGAATGAACAGAATGAATGCCAAAAATCAGCAAGTTGAACTTCTACATCGACAGGTGCGATGGGATGCTCGTTGGAAAGAGAAAAGCGAGGCACAAAGGCTAAATCATCCTTTCAGCTGGCACAGAAGGACCGTGGAAAAACTGGAAGCCAGTAACATTGGCACTGCAGTGAGCCAGACCAAGCTCAGTCCTGCTCTCAGTGGTACATAGGAGCTGCTTGTTCTTCTCAGCACTAAAGAGGCCTCAGCTGCTTGGTCAATGATGTATATTTAATAAAGGTAGAGATAATGAGGAGAGCTGGGATGGATGATTCAAGAAACACAATGGGCTTGAAAATCACGAGCTCTGAGGAATGGTGTAAAGAGCTGTGGGAAGACTTTCAATAGCCTGAAGATGACTCTAAAAAAGATGGCATCCTGGTTGGATGGCCATGAGTTGTCCTGGCTGATGGCTGATGCAAAATGGCCCTGTCTGGTGAAACTATGCTTCTGAGATTTACAAAACTTAAGGAATTATTTCATAGACTCATTAAACCATTTCTGTGACAAAATCTCTGGTTGAATCTTTGGGGGAGGAAAACAGGAACAATGAAAACCAGTGTTCAAATGTGAATAGGAACCAAAGCTGATTACTTTGGTTAAAACAAAAATATACAGTAATAGCTCATCAGAATGCTTTCATAACTACAAGACTGGGGACATCCATCATTAAATGGATGTGTTGCTGATACATCCCAACAGCCTTTTTTGAATGAAGATGTCACAGAGGGCCTTGTTCCTTCACACAAATGCTCAATTTCTTCTTGTCTGCTGTGAATATTCTACAATCTTAATCCAGCCTCAAACCCCCAAGTAACAGCATTAGTCTTAGAGATTGCTTGCAAAACGGCTGCTCTTACCTTCATAAGTTGTGCCCGGGATTTCAGTAGCTGATGTGGCACTTCCCTCTGTGACAACAGTGGATGTGGAAGATGGCTCTGGGGTCACAAGTGAGTTGGGGGAACAAAGAGAATGGAGGAGAGAATGGCAGCAGTTAGGAGTGAATCTTGATGCAAACATGTGGGTATGGGTTTTCAGGGAAGTGAGTGAATGTACAGCCCTCTGTTCTTACTGAAAGGAGGCGTTCACCTTGATTTTACATTTAATGGCAGTAGATCTGGGTGTTACTTCTGCCTGCCTTCTTCTACTGCTGGAGATGCAGCAGTCATTGCTAAAGAGGCAGTGGCCACTGTTGGGGCAGTGAGGGATGTGATCCTTGTTGTGTTTGGGAGTACCTGCAGCAGAGGAGTGCCTTACCTTCCCCAGAGGTGGTCAGGATCTCTGGAACAGCTGTTGGCTGCGTGGCTGCAGTGCTGGGGGCAGAGGAGGAAGCTGCAGGGAGGGTCAGGGGAGAGGAAACAGGTTATTAGACAGAATCACCTGAACTGGATGCGAAGGAGAAAGACAGGGGTGTCAAAGGGACTGCTAATGAACTGAGGAGATGCATTACTGGAGTGAAGCATGAATCAGTCACAGACACTTGAGCTGATATTTGGTGATATGATTTAGTTTATATAATCTAATTTAATCAGAAGCTTAAATACTGTTCTTATTATATTTTATCACACAGAACCTGTTTTTACCTTTAGGAGCTGTGGAAGGGTTTTCTGGAGTTGAGGTCACAGTCACACTCCCTTCTGGAAGTGGGATGGGTGATGTTGGTTCTGCTGAGCTTTCAGAGTCTAACAAGAAGCAAGAAATAAGAAAACATGACAGCATTCAATAAGGCAGTATGGCTGAACCCAGTTCTTGATGCATTGAATTGGCTTCAAGCTTAGTGGAAAAGAGAATCCATGTATTCCCTGCCATCCTTTATCCACTCTCAGTGCTCAGAAATGAGTCTTCGTGTCTTTGCATTACAAGCATCAGGAAAGTTTCAGTCCTCTCTCTCAGTAATGAGAAAAGCAAAAGGAACGTGAGAAGCAAAAGTAGCACTGAGTGTTGTAATTTGGCAACGACAGTGGTTGGTAGGTAACTTCCCAGCACGGTGCTGCTAGCAGCCTGCCCACGCTCCCAAAAAGCCAGCAGGTTGGCACCAAGCAAATTCAGTTTATTTCATTTGTGTTGGTTACACTGAGAGATGGTGGCTTTGCCTGATTTTTTTAGCATGTCCATTGATCCCCCTCCCCCAGACAAAACTTACAGTCACATAGATAAACAGAGCAGTTTTCTAACATGCAGCATTGTGCAGATGCCTTTTACCTTTCCATGACAAGGTGGGGATTTCTGATGTCCCATCTTCCTCTGTAGTGGAGGTGGAACCTGAGCAAACAGAAGAAGCTCTCAGGATGGGAAATTAAATGTCTGCCAACAGCAATTAAAAGCAGATGTGTTTTGAGGAATTAGAGACTCAGTTTAGATCTCAGGCTTGATAAACAGCTGTGTAATTAGTCTGCTAAATTACTGGAGAGGCAGGGGTCAAAATGAGGGAGATGATTTCACATGCCTGACTGTTCTTTAATTGTCCTGGAGCAGTCATGAATCTTGGACACACCAATCACAATGATCTGGACACTTGACACAATGATCTGGACCACTACACAAAATTTCACATGTAATGCTACAGCTACAGGCTAAGGGATATCCATCATTATGGATGTATTGCTGATACATCCCAACAGTCTTTTTGAATGAAGATGTCACAGAGGGTCTTGTTCCTTCACACAAATGCTCAATTTCTTCTTGTCTGCTGTGAATATTCCATAATTCACACAGCCACATCTTCTTAATCCAGCCTCAAACCCCCAGTTAACAGTATTAGACCCCCAAGTAACAGCATTAGTCTTAGAGATTGCTTGCAAAACAGCTGCTCTTACCTTCATAAGTTGTGCCCGGGATTTCAGTAGCTGATGTGGCACTTCCCTCTGTGACAACAGTGGATGTAGAAGATGGCTCTGGGGTCACAAGCAAGTTGGGGGAACAAAGAGAATGGAGGAGAGAATGGCAGCAGTTAGGAGTGAATCTTGATGCAAGCATGTGGGTATGGGCTTTCAGGGGAGTGAGTGAATGCACAGCCCTCTGTTCTTACTGACAGGAGGCGTTCACCTTGATTTTACATTTAATGGCAGTAGATCTGGGTGTTAAATCTGCCTGCCTTCTTCTACTGCTGGAGATGCAGCAGTCATTGCTAAAGACGCAGTGGCCACAAATGCAGATGGTGTTAGCCATTGGCTAACCAAGGCTGATCACACACAGAGTTAAAAACACAGGTGCTGAAACACTTTGACTGAATTCCAAGTATTACTGCCTGCTGTAACCAAATTGCACACTACTGGATTTTATTTATTTTTTGTAGATTTACAGGTTGGGTTTTTCTCTTGCCTTTATCTGTAGAAGTCGCCAGTTGTGTAGTAGGTGTTACAAAGCGGTCTGTGACCAACGTGGTTGATGAAATTGTAGTTTGGGTCCTCTCTGTGGATACTGAAAGTGGAAACACATTATTGGAGAACTATAAGAATGGTCACCAGAACTGAGTCACTGATAAAATAATGTATATGTCAGGTTTTGTGTGGCAGTGGTGAAATAACCAAGAGTCTAAAGCCTACAGCTGGAATGTAGAGACTTGCCACATGCTTTCTCTAATTATTAGTTAGTGAAAGGCAATTAAAGTTCCTACAAATAATCCAAACGTCCAGGTCATTAGAATAATGAATTAATGAGGAAAATTGGGAACACACATTCTTCTATGATACTGTCTGGAAAAGAGCAGTAATTGCATGATTTTCAAGTTAAAAATCAGTTTCTGAGCATTTAGGCATACTGTGAAGTGCTAATGGACTTAGATTGCAAAGGCCCTGCCTTACCTGTTGGTGCAATCGTGGACTGCACTGCATCTGTGAACATAGAACAAAGCAAAAATTGCCATTAGCTTTGGCGTTAATCAAATTGCTTCAAAATAGGTGGCTTCAAGCTATGTGATCATTGCTTTCAGTGACATCTAGGATAGAAGTGTTGATATTTATTTTCAATTCAGACTCAATTCAACACAGTTCAGACCTGCTGGATGCGCTTCTGTCTGCTCTGAACTTGTTGCCTGGCTTAACTTGGGAAGTCTGGAATCAGCAACAGGATGAGGGGAGATGGTTTTAAATTGGAAGAGGGTAGATTTAGATTGGATGTTAGGAGGAAATTCTTTACGGTGAGGGTGGTGAGGTGTTGGAAAATGTTGCCCAGTGAGGCTGTGGATGTTCCCTTCCCTGGAAGCATTCAAGGCCAGGCTGGATGGGGCTGTGAGCAACCTGGGCTAGTGAGAGGTGTCCCTGTCTATGGCAGGGGGTTGAAACAAGGTGATCTTAAAGGTCCCTTCTGACTCAAACCATTCTATGGTCTCAAATGATTCTCCCCATATTCATACTCAGTGCCCACTGCTGCCAATTTTGATATGTTGCACATGACATCCTTGTGTTCCTTGCTCACTTGGTTCAGCCCAAGCACAAGGAGCATCTGCATGCACATAGCTCAGCTCCCATCTGATTTCCAAATCCTACTCTGATGTTTCTTGCTATTATGGTCAAGGATAAAATCCAAATCAATTTTTAAGAGCACAATTCATTTTTTTTTTACCTGAGCAGACGACACTGACATCCTCATTGTGTCCACAGTCACTTTTGTTCCAGCCGGCATGCGAGCAGTCCCAAATGTGAGATTCGGTTCCTGCACACTTCACATCATCCAGAAGGATGCTTCCTTCTCCAGGGCCAAAGTAAGCCCAGCCCAGGACAGAAACAACTTGGCCACATTTGAGTTGTCTGCACGCAACGCTGGCACTGTTCATATCAAAGAAATCATCACAGACTGTCCCCCACTCGCTGTTGTGGTAAACTTCAACCCTTCCAGCACATCTGTCCCCACCAGATGCCAGTCGCAATTGTGGTGTCTCTTCTAAAACCAAAGCAAAAATGAGCAAGTAAGCATATCAGTTTGCTTATTCCAGGATATCTAAACTTCTAACATCTAAGGCTGCATCCCCATCTGCTCAGGGGTGGGCTGTGTGCTGCTTCTGTGTCTCCAGTTGCTGGGGCTGACTGGGAAATGCCTGCAGTGCGCAAAGCAGTGGAGCCCAAATCAGTGCTGTTGATTCAGCCCAGTTCACTTGGCTCTGCTGCACAAGGACCTGTTCTATCATTAAAGGGCCATGGTGAGATAACCAGCTCACGCAGGGGGGGTCCATTAACCCTAACAGGGATGCCCAGAAGGCTCACTCTCAGGTCTACGTCTCACCCTCTTACCTTTGGGTTTAAATGTCTTCTTAAGCCATTTTGAGAATTTGGCCCATGGTGAGGCTGAACCTTCACTGTCTTCTGTTGACTGCCACCAGAAGCCATTTGCTGTATAGGATTAATAGATACATTAGCATTGATGTAACACAGTTCTAGATAAGTTTTATGGTTTCCTGTGCTGACACAGAGTTTGATAGAGTATTTACTGGTATGTGACATATTTTCAAAGTGAAAACCATCCTCCCTTTGCCTGGAAGGATGTGCTTCTTCTCTCATAATTCAGCGGAAGATGATTGTAGAGGACCTTATTTCATAGCATCACAAGAGCAAAGTGATCCAGCCCCACGAGCCCTCATGTACATGCTTCAATGGATGGAGACTCGGGCTTCTGGGAGCTGAGCTCTGCCAGAACTTGCTGGGGCAGTAGAGAAGTTCCTTATCTTTGTCGTGTTATTACCACAAAAGCAGAGGAGGCTGTGGATCATTTGTTTGTGCAGAGTGTGGCAGTTGTTTTGGCTGACAGCCCAACATGTCAGCCTCAACTGTTCTCTTTGCAAGTGCCTGCTCAGGTCTTCCTGGGGAGCCCAGACTTCGCCTAATTCTGCAGCATGGAATGTAATATATACTTGCTTAAAGGACTGACTAAACCAAACTGTGGCATTACATATCTGTAGAGCAGCTCTTCCAGTCTAGTTCTGTCAAGTTTAGGGAATGATAGATCTCTGTAAACTCATAGGCAATCCTTTGCTTCCTCTTATGCACAGAAATTGCAAAGAGCAAGCAGTGATCTTTCTGTCTTTATACCCATAAAGAAGCAAGAAGGCTCTTTCAAAATTAGCAAGCTCTGAAGATCCATGCCTGATTCAATCAAGAAATTTAGGAGAAATTTCTTTTAGAGACTGTTTTTTTCTTTTTTCCCAAGCTAGCATTTGCTCTTCAGACACTTTTGCTCCTGGAAATAGATCAGTGATCCTAAATTTGGGAGTTTACAAGGCAAAAGCCAAAGTGACTTTTCCATTCTAAATTAATCCAGGTCAAACTGAAGACAAAAGCAAACTTACTGGTGAGAGATTACAATGCTGGGATTTTACCACCTTCTTGAAAGGCAGCTCAGTGTCCTTTTATGCATCCTATTATGTCTGACTTGCCTTCGCTCTTGCTTTATAATTAATTCAATATAGCCAACCCTTGAATCTATGTTCTATGAAATTATTTCTCCTTCTGGCTGATGAGCCTTTGCTCATGGTGCCCATGGATAAAGACCACGTCATTCAAACCAGTGAGATTGTAAGGAAGGTTTGGGGTGACTTTTCTGAAGACTGAAGGACAATGGCACTTCTGCAGTCCCGAGTCTCTGCAAAGTAGATTTCCACCCATGTCAGTCAAGCTGCTTTTTTATTCTTTCAATGTCTTTTTCTACATTTTTGAATGTATCATGTAGAAGAATTTAAATTCAAAATAAGAGAATTAGAAGAAGAATGTTAGAAGGAAGAAAGAAAATGACTTCTTCAAGCTATTCCCCTCACAGAAGAGAAGCAACGAAAATATTCCTCAGCTTTAAAATCTAACCTGTGAATTTGATCTGAATATTTGAGTTACAAGGCTAATATTTGAATAAGAAGACAAATTAAACCAACAATTCCATCAAACAAAGCTTGCCAGCAATACATTAGAAGACTCTGCCACCACTTTCCAGCAGGCCAGGCTATATCAGTAATGAATTCTGTCCGTAACATTTCCATATAAGCATGAAAAAATGTACTCACTGTACCTGGTTCACACAGGAGAGAAGTACTTAGCAGAAGCATCCAAGTGAGACTCACATGAAGGTCCATTTTCATTGTGGTTATCTGCTCTCAATCTGTGAGGATTGAGAATTTATACTAAATGAGTTCTGTTCTCCACCAAAGGTGTGTGCTTTGCAATTTGATCTCTCTTCCTGAAATTCCAGATCCATGCCAAAGAAATGATTTACCAGGTATTTTCATTTTACAGGGTATATCCAGACATCCGGATGAGCAGATCCCGATCACACCACTGTTCCGGGCTGCCTACCAACATCTTCCCAAACACTCCCCTGGCTCTTCAATAGCTGTGCGTCGGTGTGGGTTGGTTTTTCTTTTTTTTCCAGGAAGCAAAGATTTACGTTTGGAGATTAGGCTGTTTGGTAAGGTTTTTCGTACCACCAGTTAAGACAGTTTCCAATGCATAATTGTGTTTCCAACATACAGCTGTGCCCAAACAGACGGTGGTGAGATTTGTGTCAGATTAGCATCCAAAAATTTTCAGAAAAGTCTCAAGCAAATTATCTCTGCTCTCTAGACATTATTCCTACAAAAAAGAATTTATACACTTTTTTCATATCTCTCTGGCTCCTGTTTAACCTGAAAGTAGATCCCTCCATCATTCCCCTCATCTGCAGTCAGTCCTTTTCTCACTTGCAGCCTACAGAGCAATGAAACAGCTATACGAGTTATCAACCAAGGTATAATTGGGTGGGAAAAACTCTCTTGGGGATAAATTAGCAGGGCAAGTGCTGAACTACAACAGCCAGAGAAATGGAGTAGGATAGGGCCAGAAGGTTAAATTAAGCTAAAACTCAAAGAATCTGTATGTAAAGTCAGAGTGGCATGACCAGCTGCCATGCACTGCTTTGGGGAAGACCAGTAGAGTCTACTGACAACTTACTCCCCATTCTCCATCTACCAGTTTCACAGCTGGTTTGTTCCTGAACAAACTAGCCTGAAATTTTCCTCTTCAGAGGACAAGTACACATGCTATCTGACAGTCCTGTGTGGTACATCCTTCATAACTATGGAAGCGGAGCCTTTGTGTGTTGCAAAATATGAGGCATGCTTTTGGACCTGTGAGATACTGCACAAAAGAATTGAGGCACAGAGCAATTGTCAGCTGAAGGGGAGAAACTAGTAACAGGTTTTTATTCTGCTGGTAACAGATAGCAGATCAGAGGAGGAGAGGCAGAAGATACGATAGTGCTAGTGGAAATCCAAACTTAAGGACTGAGAAAGCATGAAAGAAAATCATCTTGAAGAGGAAAAATACCACAAATTGTGCTGGAGGTTATTGTTTGCCATTAGCTTTCAAGCTATCTTTTTAGATAAGGTGCTTTGCATGAAAAAATCCCACCTGGAAGGGCCATGATGTACAACTGGAGAAGATTTGCATCTCACAAAGCCATGAATCCACCACGACCCCTTCAGACACAGATTTCTCCCTGGCACGAGGTGATGGTGACAACACACTGTGACCAAAGGATGCCTCCAGCTCTGCCTCAATAGGCAGGGAGAAGCTGGCTCTCAGCTAAAGAGACTAAACTAAACAAAACTAAAGGTTCTTAGCAGATACCAAAATGAACATAAATTCATTTGTTCCATGAGATCTTTTCTTATTTTCTCAACGCACTATTACATACTGTAGCTATCCAAACATCCATGTTCTGACATCCTAATACCTTCTTGAGCAAAACCAGTCATGTCAAATGTTTAAACTCCCGGTTCCGTGTGTGTGGATTACTTGAACTCTGCTGCCATTTCCTGAAGTGACTAAATGGGTTTATAGTAGATCCTTATCAATTTTTCTATCCAAACAGCCATAAGCTGGGTCTGGTATAGTACATAAGTTTTCTTTCCTAACAGCAATTAAGCTATTTTATACAAACACGTCTCGCTTTTGAATGAAAATAATTTTGGAAACAAATAGAAGGAACCTCATGGTTCTCTTTTTCAGCATTCCTCAATCTCCTTCACAAAACAGATTGCAAAGAAGACATTGGTCCCAGCAGACATGCTTAGGGCTGAGGGCTCCACATCCCCATTCTTGCCTGGTAAAACTGGGTCCTACTGCAGGCTGTTTTGTACCCTATCTGAGGAGTCATGGTGGTGAGTATAGATGTGAACAAAGGCAGCACATTTGTACAGCTAATCCGCAGTGTTTGGTGAGAAAGAGTGACCAACCTCCACGTTAAACACTGCAGCTCTTGTCACAGACATTGAAGGCACCATTAAAGAGGAGGTGGTGAGTCTTCAGTCCAAAGCTAAGCAAGCAAACTAATCCTGCATGGCAGGAAGCAGCAGTGATGACAGTAGGGCTGACCTTTGTGGCCTTGGAGTCGCAGTGCCGTTTCCCAGGAAATCTTCTTAAAGGAATCGATCAAAATTCACTCCGAAAACAAAGAGTATTTGTCCATAGTGAAAGATCTTTACGCTGGAGGGTGGGTGTTAAGCTCTCCTCGCAGAGTGCTGGAGCTTTGCTGCACCTACTCCTCCCTGCAAAGCTTTTTCCAGCTTTTTCAAACTACATCCAATTCTCATGGAAACCTGTAGCGTTATACACTCCATAAAGATGGAGCTTGAGGGGCTACGAGCAACCAGAAAATGCAGAGCTACAGCTGTGAGGCTGCTACCGCTGGAGGGCAGCGAGGCACTGTCCTTAAGGAGTGAATGTGTTATGGGACAACGTGACCTAACGGCACCGATCTTCTGTAGGGTCCCTGGAGGCCTTAACAGTAGCAAATACCATGACAAATAAGCAGAGGGCAAAATAAATGATGCATGAGACAGCTACAGGCTGCAGGTTGGTTGTTTGTATTCCTTGTCCAACAAAGTTTTGGAGAATCTGGCCCTCCTGAGGCAGCACCCGCTTCATCTTCCCTTTCAGCTCCTTATTTGTTATATCTCAGTGGTGTTGTAAACCACATGTCATAGCTCTCATAACTAATATTTGCAAGGAATTTAATTGAGGTGCCTGTGACAGATTAACGAGTGCTGTCTGTGTTTCTCCTAGCCATGTGTTTCTTGTACAAGTATTTAATTGTATTTCTTCTTCCCTGATAAAGAAAACCCTGATGTGTGAACCCGCAGCATGATGCATGGGTCTACTTTTGTTTTAGGTCATGTCAATGCATTTTTTAGGTCATTGCAGATTACTCACAAATTAACAGCAGTGAAACAGGCAGAATTTACTGAAATGCCATACAGTATTGCCACTTGAATGCTGCCATAGCAATTGCCATGTACTGGTCCTTGACTTCAGTCAGCACAAGGATATGGCTGCTGTGTAAGCCTGTGGGTTGGTGCTGCTCCTAGCTGAGGGTGAAAGCACATAGCAGATAAGCGTGCAGAACATGGCTGTATCTGGCTGCATATTACTCTGTGGAAAGATGTAAGGAAAGATTTTCAATTCTTTCATTTTTCACATTTCCTTTCTGCCAACCATTCTGCTAAATTCAACTCCAGCAAGTTCTGAAGTGCATTTTGTGCACTAACAATGTCTAGAGAAAATGGCAAGGCCAGTTTGAAATAAATCACATCCTTGACAATACAACCTTCAAGTAAGTTCTCCACACTTATGTCAAATTTCTTCATAAGGCAAAGTGGGACTTTTACATGGGAAGCCCTCTTTTGTAAACTAAACTGAGTACTGAGTGCTGGGTACTGCTTCCAGTTCCCAGAGGCGTTGTGTTGAAAGAAAGGTGTTACCATCTGGCCTCTGGAAGCCCCCTATCAACGCCTGTGAATCCTGTGAGAGAAGACCTTTGTCAGAGATGGAGGCTGTGCCAATGTAAATGGGTACCAATGGTCTTGGCTCTGCATGCAGAACTACAAGTCATTTAATCCTGTTACCCAGATAATTTAATTGGCTAGCACTCCTTGTCAACGTGGGTTACTTATCTTGGCATGTGCCACATTCCTGCTGTTTTTCCTTCTTTTGATGTTTACATGGTAAACTTTATTAATAATAATATAAAGTTCTCCCAGACACTCTCCTGGCAGTTTTCTCAACATCTTTCTCAGCTTCAAAGAAAATCCCTTCCATTTCAGCAAGTGCCATCGTTAGGAATCGCATAGAGAATCAGCTATGGAGGTGAAACACCCCTTTGGAGGATCTTGGAGGTCTTTTCCAGCCTTGGTGATTCTATGATTCTAACTTTGCTCTATTAGTTGCTAATTAAAGATAATGAAACAAGCAATTAACAAAATAAAAAAGGTTAATTAATAAATAAGGAAAAAAATAACAATCAGGCTAACTACACTGATTAATTAGGAAAGTTTTCCTTCCTGCATGAGTGACTGGGACGGGAAAGGAAAAATCACACATAAAGCAGCTATACAGATTGTTTTTGTTTGTAAACTGATTGCTTTTTTATTTTTTTCCACAGTGCAAGCTTGCACATGTAAACCTAACCTAACAAAGTTAAAATAGGCATAGGACCTATTAAGGGATCAGCAATAAATGCTTGAGTGGGACATCTGGGAATGCCACCTTCTGCCCCACATGCCCCAAGGAGCTGTGTTGGGTGAGAGGTTGGCAAGGGATGGCTCTCTTTTCCATAAACACTGTGTGGAAAAGCAGATATCCTGTTTAACTGTGACATTTTGGACAAATAATGCAATCAGAGTCTCGGCATGGAAAAAAGAAGGATGAGCTGTAAGCAACGTCATGCAGTGAAAGAGTTTATTGCTTATTTGTGATAGCTTAGAATCACATAATTTGTTTGCTTTATATATGTAAGAGAAATAATTCTGACTATCCTAAGTCCAAATGCTGACTCCATTTGTGAAAACGTTTTTACTGGATCAGTTTTTAATCAGATTCAGTTTCAGTTGGTTTGAATATCTGAATGTTTACAAGCCTGAGAGAGGATTAAAGCACAAGGACAAAGATGGATTATACAAATATATTTTCTAAAGTCCCACATGAACAGCACCATTAGCAAATGTAAAAAGTGTATAAGTGTAGGAGCATTCAATTTGAGATTGTTCTGGTTCTATGACTGCAGCCAGCAGCCTGTTATGGGTGAGAACTGAACTATTTTTCTCTCTCCAAATTCAGGATTGGGAGGCACGGAGTGGAGGATAACACAGGTACTACTTTTTTGACGAGCTTTGCTCTAATTTCTGCTACATGAACTAAAGTTCAAAAACACGAGTCACAAGTACTCATCCATGGGAATATCAGATAGGTAACAGACAAAATCACTGAGATGTTCAGTTCATAACAGATCAAAGTGATTGGAAAGAAGGTGTGCTCATAATTCCTCATTGAGAAATCTGGTTTTCATAGAGATTGCAGATCAGTGAAAATGCCTGCTGAGATTTCTTGCAAATGCCTCAGCAGTTTGCCAGCCTTAAAGGTAATGCATGTCTTTATTTCCTCTGCTTATGCTGCAGGCCCTGTAAGAACAAGCAGAGAGAAAAGCGATCAAATGAGCTGGGAAATGGGAATGAGATTCATATTTGTTAGGTCTTTAATAGTCCACAGCAGCGGAGAAAGAATGGTTTTTATCATGGGCTCGACTCCTAATGATTTCCAGCTGTACTTCAAAATCTATATCAAGGGAGATTCTTGAAGAAAACAAAGCAGAGCATACCTGAGCAGACAACACTGGCATCTTCACTGTGGCCACAGTTATGTCTTGACCAACCGCTGTGGGAGCATTCCCATACGTGAGCTTCGTTCCCTCTGCACTGCACGTCATCCAGGAAAATAACCCCAGAGCCTTCCCCGAACTGGGCCTCTCCTGGTGCTGAGATGGGCTGCCCACAGCCCAGCTGTCTGCAGACAACCCGAGCATCTTCAATATCCCACCAGTCATCACACACTGTTCCCCACTGTCCTTTGTAAAACATTTCCACACGTCCCTCGCATTGATTGCCGCCATTCTCCAGGCGCAGAGCTACTTCTACCAAAGACAGAGCAGAAATAAACGTCACGATGAATGTCTGAAGAAGTGAGTCCAAGGTTTTCCCTCCTTGCTGTGTGATCTGTTGATTTTCAGTCAGTAACAGGTTATGAAATACACACTTTACATTCCTCTTCAAAGTGTCTTTCCAACATTTGAGCTCTCCGTAATCATCTACATCTTTTGAAATGTATCCAAGACCAGGTTGGATGGGGCCCTGGGCAGCCTGATCTAGTATTAGATATGGAGGTTTGTGGCCCTGCCTGTAGCAGGGGGGTTGGAGATTCATGATCCTTGAGATCTCTTCCAATCCAAGCCATTCTATGAAATGCTGCAGTGTGGAACTTGGCCATCCTCCTCAAATGTTATCTTTTTCCCCAAGGCTTTGCACCAAACAAAAGCAAACTGTGTTTAACAATAGGTACCCAATTTTTAGAATGATCAGTAAAAGAAATGGTAAGACTTACCAGGTGTTCTGGCTCCCTTGGAAGCTGTGGTTTGGGAATAAATATGAAAAACTTAATTTCAGCAGCTTCAGTTGTATTTCAGAAGAAATAATCATCAACAGCAGCAGAACAAATACAAAACAAAACTTTGCTTCACCTGGTGGGAGTCTCTTATATTATCTGATTTGTTCTAAAACTAAGTTACTTTTTATGTACTGTCTTTAATTACCTTAATCAAAATAACATTTAACTTGTGTTGGAAAGATAGAGTAACATTTAATTCTTCAGGAACGGCTTCTAAAATTAAATTATTGTGAGAGTGCCACGTCTGTGAAGCCCAAAGTGTGAAGTGTCAACCAAGCCACCAAGTATTTCCTCCTCTGGTATCCTGCATAGAACAAGCATTCCTTCTCTCTGCACTCACACCAGTGTCACTGACTGACACCAGGAGCATCTTCCGAGCACCCCAGACCAGAAGATACATGGAGGGAAACAGAGGCAGCTCATTGCTTGATTTCTGCCTCACCATCCTTCTAATTACAGCTGTACTGTCTTTATTGCTATTTCCCTTGCCGCAAGCTGATGATTAGATTCTCAATTTACACAATGCAGAGTTTTACTTAAATAAATAGAACCACTTGTACCTGAGCAACGCACACTGGCATCTTCTCTGTGCCCACAGTTATGTGTGGCCCATCCTCTGTGAGAGCATTCCCACAGGTAGGATTCATTTCCATGGCACTGCACATCATCCAGGAAAATATCCCCTGTCCCTGGATTGAAATGTGCTTTTCCCAGTGCAGAGAGAGCATTTCCACATCCCAGCTGCCTGCAGACGACCTGCGCATCATTTATGTCCCAGAAATCATCACATACAGTCCCCCAGCTTCCCTTATAGTAGATTTCCACGCGCCCTTCACATCTGTTTCTGCCATTTATCAGCCTCATGGACACCTCTGTGAAAAAGAAGAGAGGAAATAAGAATCTGAAGGCTCCTGAACTGCAAAGTTAAAATCCTAGATTAGTTCTGGAGCTGATTCAACATGTTCCTATGGCTATTGTATTCTGTCATGGCCTTTCACCCCCAGGGAAGGCGAGGACAGCACTGATAAGTGCCAGCTGTCCTCGGGTCTTTGCACTCATGTGCTGTTTCCTGGTTCACCCTTGGAACCAAGTCTTGCTGCTAGGGCTTGGCAGTGTTCACAGTTGCCTAAACAGTTCAATTGCTGTGATGGGATTAATAGCAACGAAAGAAATAACCTGCATTAGATAAACACTAGTGGGCATTTATCGATCAATTTATTAATGACAGTATATTACAATTAGTAGAACAGAATCAAAGTTTTCCCACAGAAACAGAGTTGACCAAGAGATGAGGTTAACCAAGCCAAAGCATCACAACGGGGCCATGGCTTCCTAATAACTGTGTTGTCTCTTCTCCTTGTGTTTTAATATCACTTAAGGGGTTCTGAGTTTTATCAAAGCATGGAATAAAATGGTCTTTTTGTGTGCGTGGGTGCGTGGATGTGGCTCCATCCAACTGATGGAATGTTTAAAATACTGATTAATCCAATAGCTTTTCTTTTAGATAACCATGGACTTAAAGCACCCTAGTCCAATTTTTCACGCTCCAAAAGTCCAAGTCAGAACATGATTTGTAGTCATTATTGCTTATGCTTTAGAAAACTCTGGATAGAAAATATTGTATAAGTATGAAATTGAAATTACCAGGTATTTCAGTTCCTGTAGAAGCTGTGAGGGGAAGAAACAGATAAAATGCACATTTCAGTCATCAATGTTTCCAAAAGTAATTAGTTTTTAAGAGCTTCTTTTAAGAGCTTTTAGTGCTTCAACCTTCTTTACAATGTCTGTTTTTATTTCAGAAAGTGTTCAACGACTGGTTAAATAATCTGCTTCTGAAGATAACAAAAATGGTGAGACATGAAGTTGTAACATGACTTTCCTTGCCAGCAGCTTGAGAATCTATGGAGATTAGGATAGAACTTTGGAGCTGCTTATGCCATCTAACAGAAGCAGAAAGTTTCCAAGGTTAAATTTAGGTAAGGAGCTAAGACTGCCAAAAATCTTAGCATATCTTTCTTCAGGAGAACCTAGCAAAGCCCTGGTTCCTTCTCCTTGTTTCCTGCGCCTGGATTGCAAGAGTCATGACTCTACACCTTTGGATTTGGCCCTGATTATCTCACTCAAATAAATAGACTGCAGCACTCAATAGAAGCTTTGTCAAAGAAAGGCGTGTGAGATTAGGACCTTAAGCTTGTGAGAAGTCTCCTCTGTGAAAGCTGGTTGGTTCTTTAAGGGCAGAATGTGCCTCGGGATTATTTTCTGGTGCTTCTTGCTAGTCTGGTAGCAAGCAGATCGAACTGGTTAATATGGATTACAGGTGATTAAAATGGTGTGATGGCAGTACAAAAGCTGTGGATGCTTTACGACTGACACTGATTAAAATGCTCTAAAAGTTTTCGAAGCTTATCTGGATGGAAGTTTGCAAGAACAAATTTTGATCACGTAAGAAAAGAAGGGGAGTTATCTTTCCAGCAACAGAACCGCAACTCTGCTGAGAAAAATCTTCAACATCAGGGGAGCGATTTTCAATCTGACAAAATGTGAGATTAAACCACGTATTTCTCTTCGCAGTAAAGCAAATAGATCAGTGTGTACCTGAGCAAATGACGCTGGCATCGCGCCGGCTGTCACACTCCTCTCTACACCACCCCCTGTGAGAACATTCCCACAGGTAGTTCTCATTCCCTCTGCACTGCACATCATCCATGACAATATATCTCGGGCTGTGAGAAAAGATGACATTTCCTGAAGATGATACAGCATGTCCACAAGCCTGCTGGTTACAGACAACGTCTGCATCATTTATATCCCAGGAATCATCACAAATGGTCCCCCAGGCTCCTTTGTAAAGGATTTCAACACGCCCTTCACACTGGTTCCATCCATTCACCAACCTCACTGACATGTCTTTGAAAGAAAAAAGAGAGTTTTGCTGAACCTTCGTTGTTAGACAAAATCAGAGACTCGTGTGGGTCAGAAGGGACTTCCAGACAGCCCTGGTTTAGCCCAGAGCAGGCTATTCTGGGTCCTGTTTAGGAGAGTGTGGAGTATCTCCAAGGATGGAGACCCCACTGCTTCTCTTGTTCTCTGTTGTAGTGTTTGACCATGTCATGGAAAAGAAATAATTCTTTTTTATCAAGGTGGGATTTCTCCAATTCTGACAAGCATCTATTGCTGTGCACCATCTTCTCTATAATCTCAGGTTATTGTAGATGGCAACAAAATCTCCCCTTCATAATCTCAAGACTGAGCAAACCCTATTCCCTCAGCAACTCCTTGCACACCTCATTCTCCTACCCCCTGACCCTTAATGACCCTTTGCTGGGCTTGCTTACAGTTGAACTAGATGATCTTAGCAGCCTTTTCCAACCTTAATGATCCTATGATTCTACAATTCTATGCTCCAGGATGCCCCTACCTCTCTTGTACAGGGAAGCTGCACTCTTGTACTGGACCTGAGGCTACAGGTGTGTCTCACCAGTGCTAGTACAGGATAAGAATTGCCTCCCTTGACCTGCTGGCAGCACTCAAAGGGCACAGTGCTGGCTCATAGTCAACTTCTCGTCCACCAGGAAGCCCAGATCCTTTCTTGCAAAGCTGTGGTTGACACAGCTGGCTCTCTGCCTGCAAGCTGCGCTCCATAACCTTAGCTGACATGTAACGTCAAAGATATTTTTTGCTAAAGGGGAATTAAGGTGATACACTATAGATAGACAGATTTCCATGCCATGCTCATTTCACTAGTTAGGTGTGCATGTGCATTTCCAACCTACCTAGAAACTCCTGTTTTTCAGAGTCCCTGGGACAGGGCCATGCTCCTTAAACCACTATACCTGAAGATAGAGACGTTCCTGAATAACTCAAGCTCTGCAACACAGGATCCACAATACTGATGATCTGAACAAACTTTAGGTGTGGACTTTCATGTAACTCTGTATATAACAAAGCCAAGCCTCGTTTGTCCAGACTTAACATTTTGATGGATATAAATGAGGTGAGTTCTTGACTTTATTCTCTGCTTAACACTAACAGAAGAAGAAAGCTGAGCACCTGTTTGTTACATAGCTAAAGGGGTCTGTTATTTTAAAGGGAGGTCCCTTCCAACAGGCAAAGTCCTGGCTTTTCAATTAAAATCTATCATTGTTTTTAGCTGTACAAATCCAGTTCTAAAACATGTGGACATTAAAGAGAATGACAGGCATTTAAGACACTTACCTGTCACTTCAGATCCTGTGGAAGCTGCAAATGAGAAAAAAAACAGCTCATTTTTAGGTGTTTTCAGTCACTGCGGTAGCATCTGATTCTACAGATGAAGTGTCATGTTGGACATTATGCTGAGAATAGTGCTGAATCAGTCCTATACAGAACAGTTCTCTTTGTGTGGGGACTGTTACACAGGCCTAAACAGAAGCTAGATCTGTTCTGGAATATTAGTAGTACTAATATTCTGTAGGCCTGATTCTAGCATGCATTTTAGTGCAGTCTGTGCTGCAGTATTACTATGAACTAGCACAGAATGGGCACAGATTGCCACAGAGTTCAGCTGATGAGTGTCCAAGCAGGCTGTTACTCACTGTGACAATGAGGACCACTGTTTGTTCCACCTCCAACACAATGACACCTTTGTGTTCAAGTCTGCAGGGACAAGCTGTGCCAGGTGCCACCAGCACCAGGCTGGACCTGTCCTCTGCGCCTGCTCTGGCACTTTTCCATGGGATGGCTCTGCTTGCTGACCTTCTGTTTACACATTACCCAACAGTGAAGGAACATCCAGGTCCCAGAAGGAGCAGGACATACCGGCAGATGGACAGAAGCAGTTGGCAAATGGTTGTACTCCACCTGGTAGCTCTCTTGGGCTGTTATCCCATTTTCATTGGAAAACCTAACCTAGACTGACATATCTATGGAGTGCACAATTTTTCAATTTATTTACAGATTTTTTTGTAGTTAATTTCTGTAGAAATCACTAGTATACACTGCTGAAGAGTAAGGAAAAGCAAGTATTAAACAGAACCAATGCTACAGGTGAAAAAAAATTGCTTCAAACATGAAGGTTCTGCCTGTTTTTTTGGGAAGCAGTCTTGGCGAGGAGCATGGTGCCAGGACAGGGCTGTCCCTCATGCTGTGACTGGCCACGGCACGGAGCATTGCATAAATACATAAAACACACCTGAGCAAACAACACCAGCATCTTCCACGTGCGCGCAGTTATGGACTGACCACCCTCTGCTGGGGCATTCCCACAGGTAGGCCTCATTCCCTCTGCACTGCACGTCGTCAAGGAGGATCTCTCCCGAGCCTTGGCTGAAATTGGCATTTCCTAGGGCAGAAACAGCCCTGCCACAGCCCAGCTGGCTGCACACCACCTGGGCATCCTGCAGGTCCCAGGAGTCGTCGCAGACTGTGCCCCAGTTGCCCTGGTAATGGACTTCGACACGGCCCTCGCATCGGTTCCTCCCATTCACCAGCCTCAGGGACACGTCTTTGGAAGGCCAAAAGTGAGAGAGTTATTTAGGTTTTAAGTAGGTTGTTACACGTTTGAGACAACAGTAAGTCCTATCCAAAGATGGCAGATGATTGGCCAAAAATATTTATCGAATTTTTTTTTTTTTGGAATGAAGAATTGTGGAATTTAACTGATAAAACACACTGAAAACTTGGAGATACAGCATATTCCTAACACAAGAGGTTGTGGTTAATACATGATATGGTTAAAAACTTGTGGGGATGCATATTCAGAAATGTTCAATAGGAATACATCAAAATCATACCGTGACAAAGGTATTGGCAAATACTCTTCTTCACAAACTATATATACTGAATGACTACACTAGGTAAAATGACTTAGTAAACAAGATGAAGATATATGAGATGAAAATTACCAGGAATTTCAGACATCAAAGAACCTGAAATAAAAGAAAAAGCAGAGTGAGAAAGATCACTTTTTTAACAAACTTGCACTCAACAAAGTGAGCAGAAAAGATCCCTCTTTGTTTACTTGGCTATAAAAGACAGCACAAAACCAACTCTCAGCACATTAGGATTTTGTATATATAAGCCAATCTATGCTTTAAAATGTACGGTGCCATGTATTTTCACATCAAGCAATATGTCTCATGAAAGATCCAATTTCACACTGCATGTGGAAATCATTGCTTATTTTCTCAATGCTCTTAGGAATAATCAACTGAATTCATCCTTTAGTTAGGAAGCAATGGAAATGGCCAGATGGACAAGTCTCAGAAAGGCATAATACTCTACAGAAAGAAGGAAACATAACTGTCTAACTGAGCTAATTATGTGAAGATTTTGAACGTGGAAGGTAATGGGTAGGTTGTAGTGCTCTTTTAAGAAGTATTTGCTGAAATGCGGAGGAATAGTCTGGGGATGTCCTATATAGCTTGGTGATGGTTTGGTAGTTCAGCTGCCATTTGTTGAGCACCCAAACCTCATTCTGGCTTATACTTGTAACTATTATTGATCACTGATGCCAATAAATCTCCAGTTACCTGCACAGATGACACCGGCATCTTCCTGATGAAGGCAGTTGGTGATGAGCCATCCATCATGGGAGCACTGCCAGAGCAGAGCCTCGTTCCCTCGGCACTGCACTTCATCCAGCAGGATGTCTCCTGTGCCCTCACCAAACTGGGCTGCCCCCACGGCACCAGTGGCCTGGCCACATCCGAGCTGAGCACAGACCACGTTGGCATCGTCCATGTCCCAGGAGTCATCGCAAACTGTTCCCCAAGCTCCATTGTAAAATATTTCAACGCGGCCCTGGCATCTGTTCTGCCCATCCACTAGCCTCAGGCTCAGTTCTTTGGAAGACAGAAAGAAATTAGGTCAACTGTTAGAGTGGCTGCCATCTCTATGGGACCATGAGGCAACCAGAGGAAATGCTCTACAGCAGCTTTCCAAGGAGCATGTCCTCAAGGAAAGTGTGCTCCATTCTCTTCTGCTCACCAGTCTCGAGTTCCTGAGATCACAGACCTGATTTTAAAGCATCACCCAAGCATGAGGCATCTGAGTGTCCCTGTGGCAGTCACATTCAATTAGAGTTATACTGACACAAAGACATCATCATCTGGTGGGGACTCCAGCATAGCATATTGTGTTTCTCCTGGCCACCAGTGAATTAAATACAGAAGCCAATACTCAGAATATAATAGCAGAAAGCCACTGCCTACAGTATTTCACTTTTCACCTCACTGTAAGGAACAGATCTGTCAACCCTCGTGTGTCCAAAGCAATAATTTTGACCCAGGCTGTGTCAAAACTGCCACCTGTGTGCACCATGCGCTTACCAAAGCTCCTACCTGCTTGCTCGTGTCCTCTTTCAATGCACTGTACTTTGTCTAAGCCCTTCCAGTGGAATGCAAAAGAATAATTATTTGTTCTATGCATTTTTTCCAACAGTAATTAAAATACAACACAGTATATGCTTTTTACATTGCATTGAATACACACCCAAGATATTTGAATGGCATCACCCCCCCTTCAGTCCTACTAACTCTCAAGATATCTACCAGTTAGAATGGGCTTTGCTACAAGCTACGAAATGTGCAATATTGATTTTAAAGGAAAACACAAGAGAGGGAGGTAGGGTAGAACAGCATTAGGCACAGTACCTGACCCCTGGAGATGCCCTCCAAGCAGAAGTAGCATGCACACGATGGCCAGAGTGCAACCCATTTTGTCTGGGATCCGCATCGTGCTGATAAAACCTGGTTCAGAATTTATAAGCATGAAGAATTAAAGGGGTGTGTTCTGCAGCTTGACCAGCCTGATTTTATTAAAGTAAATCAGTGCTTTCATACAACAGGGATACTTCTAACTTTTAAAAACATTCTCTTGATTTTTTTTGGCAAGACTTTGTTTATAGTAGCTTGATTTTTCGATCACCTTATCATTTCAATCCCTTCTCTGCACATATTGGCTGAACACTCCCCTTCACAGACCCAATGGCTCAAGAGGAACCAGCTTCGTGCAGCCAGGGAGAAAATCAGTGAAACCAAGCAAAAAGTGCTGGCAGATTTTCTTCACGTCTCCATTTTTCCCTTGTCCCAAAGTGGAGACAGGTGGCTCTGTGTTCCCAACCTCTCACATCTACACCAGATGTCCACAGCTCTGTGGCTCTGCTCAGAGCACCAATGGAGACTGTGCCCTCCATGCTCCTACAGCCTGCATTACTACAGCAGTGAACTGCATTATCTGCTGGAAAAAATAGGGTTTCTTTTAAAATGCAGTCAGTCATCCCTTCAGACTGTATTTTAGTAGTTAATGGGCATTTTGGCTATTAATTTTCATTTTGCTCTAGCCTCCATCCTACCCAGGCTTTGGGAAGCACTTCATGTGTTTCCTGGATTAAACACTTCAGGCCTGGCAAAGAGAAGAGCACTTGTCTTCCTCCACATCACGTTCCTTACAGACATCCAACAAACTCTTACGAAACAAAGGTGGCTTGTTCCACACTGGCACGGCTCACAGTGAGTGTTTACCTGACACACGCTGGGGCAGCTTCCAAAAACACGCTTTCTAGGCTGCCCAGGAGCTCGAAGAGAAAGGGGAGCAGCAGGTTTGGCTGTCCTCCTGCATCTGGGGCTTCACAGTCAGATGTCTGAGCCTGTGGCAAGCAACAAGCAGAAGTGACAAGGGAGATATGGAATAACAAGATCTCGACAGGTATTAGAAAGTTATCTGCAGTGCTTTCAAGAATGGAGAACAGGGTAAAGGCAAGAAAGGAAAAAGTCATATGGGACATCTTCTAAAAATATAGGGACTGATATAGAGACCCCAACCTGATACTTGGGCTTATGTGCAGCCTCTGAGGCTACCAGGCAGCACTCATCTGACTGCAGCTGTTTAAAAAATATATATTTTATCTGCTCTGATTAGTTACACGTCTACATAAAACTGCCTTACACTTGGCAAGTTTGCATGAGTACATCTGAGGACAACACAGCCAGAGGACGTCACTGGGGGAGTCTGCTGCAGCCACCCTGCCATGGTGACAGCATCAAAGAACTGTTCTTTGAGGAGCAAAGGGATACCTCTGGATCAGCCACCCTTGTCCTTGCTGGTGACCTCAACTTGTTAACAGGAATTACCACACAGCTGTGGTAATGGAGCTTCCAGGAGATTCCTAAAATTCCTTGATGATAAGTTCTTGGTACAGATACTGAGGGAGCTAACTAGGATAGTTGTCCCCCTGAATTTGTGATTTGTAAACAGAAAGGTTCTTATGGGACAAGTGACAACTTGTGGCTGTCTTAGCCATCGTGACCAAGTAATTGAGTTTAAATTTTGCTGTGTAAGATGGGGGTTGGGGAAAGGCTTTGCCCCAGAGGGCGGTGGGCATGGAACAACTGTCCAGGGCATGGCCCTGAGCTGCTGGAGCCCAGGGAATACTGAGACACCATTGTCAGATATAGGGTTTGGGTCCTGTGTGGAGCCAGGGGTTGGGCTGAATGCTCACTGTGGATCCCTTTCTACTTGGGATATTCTATGATTCTACAACCCAGCCCTCATAAAGAAAGAGAAGGAATGGAGAAGCCCTCTCTCCAAAGATAAATTTCTGAAAAATGAAAGAATAAACAAGAGAGAGAAGGCAACAGCCATTCAAACTTGTCTTCTTCAGAACAGTGGTAATGCAATTCATTCCTACTTTACAGCTTGTGACTAATTCACTCCTTTGAAAAAGAACAAGGGAAAATCTGTTTGGATGGGTACAAAGTGGTTCAAGGCAAAAGAAGTGATCCAAGTGTTATTCCAAAAAATGAAAAACAGATGTCACTCCCAGTGCCCTCGCTGGGCTTCCTCAGTTTAGCATGATTTTGTAAAAATATGTTTTTCATGTCATAGTTCTTGAGCCTGAAATAGAAAGTCTCCCAAAATACACAAACTGCTGTGAGAATTTCAGTACCGCCTGGGTTTCTTTTCAGCTGGATATAAACTGCCCAAATAAATCAAAGTAAAAGCAAGTTTTTATTGAAATAAAGAATGAATAAATCAGGAAAACTGGCTATCCCTGTAACAGAAGATATTTGACAGAAATTGTGCAAAAATTCCTGTTTGGATTCAGAGATGCTCACCAGCAAAAGGCTGCAATTCTTATTCTGAACTCACCACAGAAAGGGTAGCAGTGGGAGTCTAAAGAAACACGTTTACTGTTTTCTCTGAGTTTTTGAAGTGTGGTGTGCGACTGAGAAGCCCAGCAGCAGTGGCTGTCTGCCTGATCTCCAGCTCAGGGCAAATTCTAGTATAACCCTGCTTAAAAAAGCTCTGTTGGCGTCTGCTAGAGTTGTTTCAAACAGTCAGTCAAGTGGAAATGATTGCTGCAGTATATTCATTTAGTTATTTAATTGGAATTTAGTGTAAGTGTTCCATCTGGGGTATTAAAAGAATACCTGATTGGAACCACGAAATAAAGGTTAATTGCTTATTTCAGGCTGGTGTCAATGGTATCTGTGGGCTTGTGTGGAGAGGCATGGGGAGAGAGTAATAAAAACAAGATAACTGTGGTTCTCATCCATATCCTGAAAAAGCAAACTAGCTCTCCTAAGTCTCAATCTACAGAACTTGGGGATTTGTTACTAACAACTGGAAAATGGATCTGTTTGTTAGCTGTGGGATCCAGAAACAAAACAACATTTATTTATACCCTTTTATAAATATTTTCATAATACGTTCCTGGGAAGAAGGCCTGCAGAGTCGTATTATCTTCTCCATGCTCCAAAATTAGAACAGAAAGATAAACAGGAGAGCAAAGTACGGGAAATTTAGCATACAAACAAGCAAACGAGTTTTGTTCCTGGGCTTTGCTTTAACCCCACGACTGGTCACATAGGCTCCATGATTGCACTGGGAAAATTACACTGGCAGGAACCCAGATTGCTATGGCTCCATCCTCTCTCCATGAAATACCACGAAGTACCACTTTGGGAGTTGTTCTGTGCTTATCAGGTCTACATGCACTTTTACTGACATGAGTTGTACCTACGTGGTGTAATTTGTTACCTTCTCCCAGCTCAGATCACACTGCAGATGTTGACACTCATATTTCAGCACAGTGCTGCAAAAATGTTTACATGGTGCTGAGGTTGTTGGTTGAGTGAATGAGAACAGACTGCATGATTGAGTACATGCCATTGAGTGACAGAGACAAGGAAAAAATAAAAATACCAAAGTCAGACAGTCATTCAGAGCAAAAGGCTGCCAAATGATGGTTGGTTGGTCTTCTCTGAAGGAGGAGCAAACTGCCATCTCCAGGGAGCTCATCTGAACAAAGGCAGTGCCGGATTGTGGTAGCACTGACCCACACAAAGCAGACAACCAACACCCCCAAAGAGGTCAAATGAACAGTTTTAGTTTGCATTTTGGTTTTAATTCCTTGTATTTTCAACTAAGACATAAAAGGCAAAAGTCCCAAACCTTTCTTTTCATGTTTTCATGCACCAGTGGTAAATGCTTATGTAGGATTTGGCTGTTTCAGCGTGTTTCAGTCTGATTTATGAATGTGTGCTACACACTCAGAAGGGCTGGGTAAGTCCAGAGATGTCACACTCCTCAAAAAACAAAGTAAACAGTTGTGGGGAAAAAAAGAAGTTAAATATTTTTGTAGTTTGATTGGCATCCAAAAGTGTTAAAAAAATGAACAAGGTTATTTCTTCTGGAAAGCAGGTGTGAGATATCTTTTGATGTTGAAATGACATTTTGGTGAGACCTTAAAAGACCTCTGATTGAAGTTCGATCTCTTGAATGAGATTTACAGTTTTGCTTGGTTTAGGCTGTATCCAAAAGCCACTGAGTCAGAGGGAAGGCTTCCAATCGATGTGACAAGATTTTAGATCAGATTGTGCAGTTCAAAGGTTGCAAACACCTTTAACAGCTCAGTGTTTTTTAATTTGGATTTCTTTGATGCAGAGAACAGAAAATGGAATGGAAAAGCATCAGCATAAGGCACCTAAAGAGAAAGGTGAGAGAATTTATTCTCATGGCCAAGAAAGAGAAGTCAAGAACTAAACGGGCTTGAAAAGCAAGAGTGAAAATTGAGAGGAAGCATTTTGAAAAGCTTTTCCACAGTGATGTCAGTTTGAAGTGTGAGCCTTGTTTAGCAAGAGGAGAGATTGCCTAGGCCAAATGGAGTTTTGGAAGATTTGGGCAAAATCTGTCAGGAAGACTTTGGGGTGGTGACGATGAGGGTAATGCTCAAAGACTAGATCAGCCATCTGCTTTGGAGGGAACATTGGGATGAGGGCTGATAATTCCCCTCAAGGCCCCAGAACAACGTGGATGATGTAGTGTTTGTGTGTGATACTCAGGAAGGAGAAAGTATTGGAAAACCAAAAGAGGGTATTTCTGCATCAGACATCACCAGCCTATTCTCTGGCTTCCTAAGGGCAGAAATTATCTGTAAACTTCCATGTTCTTGGCAAGTCTTTTGTCCAACAGACCACAGTCCCCAACACAACAAATTATTCATTTGTATTTTAATCGCATGGATATTAATTTGAAACCAAAAGAGTGAATTATTCCTTTGTAAACGTTCCTTCCTTTGATTTTAGGTGACGCTCCTTGTGCAACAGATTTCAGCTTAAAAATCTCTGCATTTTATAAACAAGCACGGATCTATTATTGTTTCAATGAAATTTTCAGCATTAAAAACAATGCTTCCAACAATTAGAACAGGGTACAGCTACAACACCAAATGGCATATTTCTTCTCCCAGAACTAAGTCTTCCTCTCTTTCAATAAACCTTGAAATATTTGTTATTGCCTCATTCATATTTTTTCTCCAGCTGACATTATTTTAAGGTATCTGATGAACATTCTTGGGAGAATGTGAGGAGATAATTAAAGAGGAGAAAAATGATAAAATGACTGCACCAAGCAAATTGTGCAATGATTGTTGAAATTATTCTTAAATCATTTAAGAGGAGTTAAGATTACAAAGTTATTTTGGAGCTTGCAACAGGCTAGGATTCACTCCATCTTGGCTTCTTACAAATGACACGTATGTGATTGCTGTCAGTGAAGCATTTTGGTGGCTCACAGTATGAGATTATCTCGTAATTGGCCTTTGTTTCACATTATCCTCTGTAAAAGTGGTTTCTTCATTGCAGGCCTCAGAAGAAAGCCGGCAAGAACGAAGACAACGATGGCCAGGACAGCAACAGCAGCAGTGAGAGGCCCGAGCACATTACCCGCAGTGGGAACCGTGTTGGGAGGAGGCACGGAAACATCCAGTCCTGTGAAGGAAGAGAGGAGTGTTTGGTGTTGTGGTGTCAAGGAGCAGGGCACAAAGAGCTGCTGTGCTAAAAGGGATGCTTCCTAAATCACAGCCAGAAGTTCTAATTTCATTGCCCTTTGAACAGGAGTTTTGGTAGCAAGGACGACAACTAAGCAAGCTTCATGAGCAGAAGACAACTGAAGGAATTAAACATTTCTGAATAGATCTGGGAATGTGATTCTCAGGAAGCAGAGCTGGCAGTCAGTTTACACCATCAGATCGGAGCTAATTAGTCCAATGGAATTATGGCACTACCTTGGGTTACTGTTTTGGGACAGCTAAAGCAGTTACCATTTTTCATGCATGCAGATGAAAATAGTTTGCAAGATGTTGAAAGAAGAAGGATGTTGAAGACAGGGTTCTATGTTCTTGACTTAATATCTGGCAACTCTACCTGCAGCAGAGAGATTGAAACTTTATGATCTTCAATGTCCTTTCCAACCTAACCCATTCTATGATTCTACAATTCTGTGATTCTATGATTCTATGATTCTATGACAATCGAGCCAAACAATCCCTTCCTGTTTACGATGAAGTTAACACAAGCAGATTTCAAGGACAGATGTCAGAAACAAATAGAGCTATGGCTTTTTCACTTGAGCAACTAAGTAGGGCTTAAAATAAGAACGAGATAAATTTACTTGACTTTACCAGTATTCCTGCTCTGAGCATCTCCTTCTCGAAGCTTTAGCGGTCCGACAATGACGTCTGCTTTCTCGTGGGCAGGACTTGCCTCTCTCTTGGAGCGGCTCAGGCAGCCCTGGTAGCAGCGGGAGGAGTAGTCGCCCAGCCGGCACACCGCCAGCTCGCACCGCAGGTAGACTGACGCGTGGCGGTGGATGAACTCAAAGGCATTGAACTTGAAGCGAGCAAAGTGGCTGTAGGGGGAGTAGTAGGAGGCATAGGAAGAATCTCTGATGCATCTAGAAAGAAATAAAGAGAATTAGTCTTTATGGATTTACACGTGGATTCCTTCAAAAATACGGCAAATTAAAACGCAGCCAGGTGCTGAGAACAAAAATAATGCAACTTTTAGGCTGTGTCTAAGTATACCTAAGTCCTGTGAAGAAGATAGAGAGGGAAGTATGCCAAGTGGTGAAGAGGGGAGAATGGGCTCCTTGCTCAATGTCAGTTCTATGTGAGGCACAACGAATGGGCCTGACACTTGACGTGGTTCTGCTGGATTTACTAAAATATGAATGCCTATGATGATAGATTTCTGCTCCCAGTTTTCACCATCTCATCCATCCATCCCACTGCTCACTGAGTGTTGCATATAAGGACAAGGACAAAGCCAGCCAAACAAAATATTAGTAAGGTTTAAGTTTCATTTCTTAGGCCTAGGTTGTAAAAATAATTTAAAAAAAAATCAGAGAACTCTTTTAACAGTCCATTGATAAGAAGACCCAAACCAGCTCTCACTGTCTCTATTCTTTCAAAATAAATGCAGGAAGGACATTACCACTACATATCTAAAGACTTGCGAAAGCTCTTACCCATCCTTGATTATATCGTAGGCCAGAGTGTTAAAATCATGAGGATCGGGTGATGCCACACATGTGTCCACAAACATCATCAGATTTGGGTCAGAGCTGTGAAGGTAAGCTTGAAGGTACAAATTTTGGTTCAGGTCAATGTAGTACGGAGAGTCACGCACTGGCCGCAAGAATGATGAGGAATCATAAAACGTAATGTTTACAGCATATCTTCCAAACTGATTTTCATTCACATCCACAGTATCGTCAGCAACATACATCACTTGCATCCATGTGTTTTGTAGCATTTTGCAACTGATGTGTAACAGAAGATCCTTTTTCCTCTTTATTATGTGCCCAGAAGAGATAACTTTGATCACGTTGGAATAGTTGATTGTATCATTGCTTTCCTGTAATGTAATTTAAAAAGAGGAATTGAATTTCTTACACATCCTGTATTCTAAGCTTTGATAAAGTAATATGCAATTAAAAGGGTAGTTTCATCTTAAGCTCTTTGAACTAAGCTTGGTGTTGGTTATTTCTGCTGAGATGTAAATAAACTTGCTGGTATTTAATTAAGCAGAAATTAGTGGAGAAAAACTTCTGAATTCACAGCAGAGCCAACTTGTTGCACTTCTGTACACTGACCATGAAATGCACAATCACCCCAAATCTGCACGGCACTTACAACGATGATTTTCCTCCCTGAAAAGTCATTTCTATTAAGCATGAAGATTCCATGAGGCATGGAATGCTGAAGCAATTAAACCTACAGGTCTCACTGCACTTCTTAGCACCAAGGACCACAGCGGTCCTTTCAGGACTCATTTCAGTGTGCCCTGCAGTTCAGTGCAGGGCTGTAAGCTTACCTCTCTTGTCGTCCCACAGCTGTCGTAGGGAATGTTTAACACAACCTCACGTGATGTGAGCATCGGTTCACAGCCAGTGTCATTCAGGGTGACCCCCTCTGCATTGTAGCCCTGGGACTGGAGATAGTCCCTGCTAACCACTGCATGCATGTAGTCTGGCAAGCACGTAAGGGCTGGTGGAAGAAGAAGGTAAGATACATTTGTGAATTAGGCAACTGGTTAATGATCAAAGGGCGCAACTGAATCAAATGCCGATTTTTACTTAAAGCAGCTCACACTAGAACCCAGAATATTTTGCACACATCACTTCCTTTCCCTTACATCTTTAAATACATGCACATGTTTATTTTACGAAACGACATGTTTTATTTTAAGAATCTATTACAGGCCTGTCTGTTGAGCAGCAGTTTCTATTCTGAACAGGAACTTACCGATGTTGTGATCTGCTGGAATGGAGGAGTAGTGGGCTTGAAACCCTCTAGATGTGTATCTTGAATCGCTGTGAAAGCGAACGCTCATCAGGTTTGAAGATGACGTGTACGTGCGAAAGGAACCGGCACAAATTCTCCCAAGAAGTGGAGAAGAGTGTGGGGGCCCATCATAGACTTCAATGTAGTCATACTGGCACCTGCTGCTCTGCATCCTGAGAAACAAGCATCAGCACCTGTCAGAGTGTTCCAGAAGCTCAGGCTGACCTGATGAAAGCCTTCAGCACTTGAAGTTTTTGGGGCAGAGGTTTTATTCATTGTGCATGTAGTTGCAAGCAGAAAACACCTCACTGATCCAATCTGTTCAAGTCTTCCAAATGCTGGAAGACACTCTTCAAGTTGGGAAAATGTCTCAAACATACTTTCAAACTCTTCAAGTAAGTTTTGGCTTTGTTATCTGCCTGGGGAATCAATGATTTACTTACTCAATATCTCTAAATGTGAGCATGACACGGAAATTATTCTGTACTTGTATTTCCCACACACAGTCAGCGTTGTTTGGATAATTTCCAGGGTGGTTTGGGCTCTGCAGCATCCCAGAGGAATTTGAAATTAAGCCACCACAAAAGTAAGGTGCTGCAAAAAGAAGTGAAAGAGAATTTACTCGCAGTAACCTTTACAAAACGGAACTTTTGCTTTACGTAACTAATCTACAGCTGCTGAAAAGCAGCTCTCCTGCTGGCTTCAGGTCATATTCAGTATGTTCCAAATCTAAACAAATATTTGGTTTTGCTGCAGGTTTACTTTCACATTGCTGGTTCGTTGTCACATCTGTGGTGTCAGATCACCATCTTCAGGCTGCTCTGATCTCTTCTTCCTGCAGTCAAGGTCTGGTTCTGGGAGGGGCCATGAGAATCAACATGGAAACACCTTCCTGAACAGACAGCATCCCCTCACATGGAAATAAGCACTCCAAGCAGCTGGACAAGGCCTTAAATGAATTATCTCTTGCTTTGCCCATGAGGGTGGCTACAAAATGCCAGCATGAATGTGTTCTTACATAAAACACACAGATAAGCCATACAGCTTCCTTATAGGAAGGTGGGCATAAGCTCTGAACTTAATTCTTACAGCATGCAACATGCAAAAGGCAATTCTCCATTTTGTTTTCTGTGAATGCTCAAGTTCTGAATTCTGCTTCTCACTGCAGAAAGAGCAGGACGAAGGCTATGGCAGCTGTACAGCCAAACAGGACCCAATGTGCAACACTTGACTGATAAACTGCCTGCAGCTGTGAATGCAAATGGTGAACATTTCGAGTAAAACCGTATCAATTTGAAAAATACTATGTGAGCACTGTATAAAAATCATCACACTAAATAAAGGTACTACACACAGAACTAATGTCAGTAGAGTAGCAGTGTGCATGCGGTCTTGGCATGCCTTGATGTCAGTGCACTTTGGTTTGTTAGCTCTGAACAAAACAACGTGAACACCTTGGCAATACCAGTCCATGGTTTGGTCCAACCAAAGAGCTCAACAAAATGCAAAAGATGAGAGCCACGGGAGAGTCTTACCTGCATCTGGTGCTGGGGTGCTCACAGCAGCTGTGGGGGAAGAATAGGAGCCACGGGTGAGCTGTGATGCTTAGATGAAGGAGCACCAGGATGGGGCGTTGGACGGAAGGGATGGAGCGCAACGAGGGGCTCATGGAGCTGGATCCCCATCACCCACATACCTGCACAGATGACACCAGCATCCTCCATGTGCCCACAGTTGTGCACGGCCCAGCCGCCATGCCGGCAGCGCAGCAGGGAGGTCTCATCCCCACGACACTGCACATTGTCCAGCAGGATGCGGCCTGTGCCAGCACCAAAGTGAGCGCTGCCCGGGGCGGCGATGGCAGGCCCACAGCCCAGCTGACGGCACACCACCTGCGCGTCCCTCAGGCTCCAAAAATCGTCACACACTGTGCCCCAGCGCTGCCCGTCCTGCATCTCCACGCGGCCCTCGCAGGCATGTCGGCCGTTGGCCAGCCGCACACGGGTGCCTGGGGTGTGGAACATTGAACACAGTCAGGGTATGTCAGAATTCCCCAGCAGAACCCATCTCCAAGGAGCTCCCATTCCACGGCACACTCATCATGCAGAGCATTTCCACAAAATACTTATGGAAAAATTTATCCACTGAAGGGGCACACACTCCATGACCCTCTTCTGCAGTGTCCCCAGCTGCCAGCAGTTTCCTTGCCCAATAGATCCTGGCCCCCATTCTGTGATTCTATGACATGAGAGGTCCAGGGCAGGAAGATCACCTCCATTGCTAACTGGTGTGGGAAGAGACATCGGGGACACAAAGAAGCACAGTGGGTGACAATGGGTACACTTACCTGCAGTGCTGTATTCCACAGGAAAGCTCGTCTCTCTCAACAATATTTCTGGAACAGGGGAACTTGTCTCTGTGGTGGCAGTCACTGCTACAAATACAGAAGATAATATCAGCCACAGAGGATGGGTGGAATGATGGAAATGCCCAATGTAGGGTACAGACAGAGTCTGTCAGGAATGAAATCAGGACAAATTATTATTCCATAATATTCCACCTTGACAGAAGTTAATTTATAAATGCATAAAATGGGTGCAATTTATCGAAAACACTTTGGAATAGTAAAATGTTGCAGTACCTGAACAGACAACACCAGCATCCTCATGGTGGCGGCAGTTGTGTCTCCCCCATCCAATGTGACTGCAGTGCTGCAAGGCCAGCTCATTTCCCTGGCACCACATGTCGTCCAGCAGGATGCTGCCTGAGCCTTGGCCAAAGTAAGCACTGCCCGGAGCTGCAATGGCCTGGCCACATCCCAGCTGCCTGCACACAACCTGGGCATCAGCGAGGTCCCAGAAGTCATCACAAACCGTCCCCAGCTGGCCTTCATAATACAGCTCTACGCGGCCCTCACATCTGTGCCGCCCATTGACCAGGTGGAGACCGGTTCCTATGGGAGAGAGGGAGTTGAGCACAAACACAGTTGGATGAGTTAGCTGGGAAGGGCCTGTAGAAGCTGCTTATCCCATCCTCCTGCCCCAAGATACCACCATTCCCCTTGGGTGCCTGTCTGGCCTAGTATTAGCCATTGGTGTGGACTGAGATGATGGTGGAGGAAGAGACCATATTTTCTTTCTTCCCATGGCTGGGAGATATCCTCCAATGCAATTGAGTTTAGGAAATTGGATTGAGGGCATGAAGGTGCTTGGTGAGTGATGCTGGGCAGTTACCTGCTGTGCTGTTCTCCAGTGGGGAGCTCGTCTCTGGACCTGGGGCACTTGTCTCCATTGCGGAGGTGACCGGTATGGTGGCACTCAGTCCTGCAAACAGGGGGGACAGAATCACTCACATCAGGATTGTCTGTATGATGGGCATGTCTCATGTAGGCTACAGACCCCTCAGGAATGGGATCGGGTCTAATTACCCTTTGTTACATTCCACCTTGACAGAAGTTAACAGAGAGAATGGGGGTGGGTAACAGCCTGTTTGAAATCATCATTAAATTGAAAGTGGTATTTAGAGATGGTGATGGCAGGGAAGGGCACAGCTGTAGCACCTGCCCTAAGGCCCAGACATTTTGAGCCAGCTGAGGCTGGAGCTCTCTCCTACAGCTTCCTGTCCTGGAGCTGTGGGACTGTGGGACTGTGGGCAGCTGCAGGGCTTGTCCCCATCACCATCACTCCTGCAGTAGCTCAGCTCCTTTGTGGGAGCAGCTGTTTGCTGCTTGGGGCAGAGTGTGCTGCAGGGCCAGGGAGGCATGACTCACCCATTGAATGGGGCCAGTCCGTCGTGTTCGGTGGACCTACAGGAGCCAGGTAAGAAAAACATGTCACTTGGTACAGCTCTAAAGACTGCATCCATACAGCAGCAGAGATATCATGGTAAGTCATATTGCTGTCTTGGTGGAAGAATGACTGAATAACACTACACTCAGATCAATTGAACGCATAAATTGGGGCCATTTATCGAAAACACTTTGGAATAGTAAAATGTTGCAGTACCTGAACAGACAACACTAGCATCCTCATGGTGGCGGCAGTTGTGTCTCCCCCATCCAATGTGACTGCAGTGCTGCAAGGCCAGCTCATTTCCCTGGCACTGCACGTCGTCCAGCAGGATGCTGCCTGAGCCTTGGCCAAAGTAAGCACTGCCCGGAGCTGCAATGGCCTGGCCACATCCCAGCTGCCTGCACACAACCTGGGCATCAGCGAGGTCCCAGAAGTCATCACAAACCGTCCCCAGCTGGCCTTCATAATACAGCTCTACGCGGCCCTCACATCTGTGCTGCCCATTGACCAGGTGGAGACTGGTTCCTATGGGAGAGAGGGAGTTGAGCACAAACACAGTTGGATGAGTTAGCTGGGAAGGACCTGTAGAAGCTGCTTATCCCATCCTCCTGCCCCAAGATACCACCATTCCCCTTGGGTGCCTGTCTGGCCTAGTATTAGCCATTGGTGTGGACAGAGATGATGGAGGAAGAGACCACAGTTTTTCTTCCCCTGGCTAGGAAATATCCTCCAATGCAATTAGGTGTGGGAAGGAATATTCAGGGAATGAGGTAGCTAGGTGAGCGACACTGGGCAGAGTTACCTGCTGTGCTGATATCCATGGGCAA
Organism: Lagopus muta; assembly: GCF_023343835.1. Classification (NCBI taxonomy): domain Eukaryota; kingdom Metazoa; phylum Chordata; class Aves; order Galliformes; family Phasianidae; genus Lagopus; species Lagopus muta. The sequence goes on along the minus strand of NC_064437.1, from coordinate 61,805,823 downwards.
GCTCGTCCCCAGCACTGCAGTTGTTGCCCTTGTCGTGCTTGGTGTTCTGTCGGTCGTTGGCACTTCAGTACTTGTCTCCGGCGCAGTGCTAGTCTGTGGTGTGGTTGTCATTTCTAGTGTGGTGCTCCACTGGGACATGCTGGTTGTTAACAGTCCTGTGCTGGGCACTGCTGCTGTGGAAGTCTCTTCAGCTGGTGTAGTGTATGTTGGCCATGAAGTTGTCAAATCCAGAATGGATGTCATTGGTGCTGTGGTGTGGGTTACAGCAGTCGATTCTAATGTGGTGCTTGTCTCTGACAGCCACATTGCGGGCAGTGTTGGGGGTTCAGTGGAGCTCCATTCTGTGAATATAAATAAAGGACAGTTGCCATATGAAGAACTGTATCTGAGTAATGAGTATGTCTATGTGTAAGCTAGAAACCTGGCTCCTCACGAATGAAGGCAGGATAAATTACTCCACCAGCATGCTCTATCTTGACAGAAGTCAACAGAAAGAATGGAGGCAGGTGAGCGACATGCTTTAAAATTATTACTAAATTGAAAGTGGTATTTACAAATGGAGATGGCAGGGAAGGGCACTGCCGTGGCACACTGCTGCGTGAGACACCAACGGTCAGGGGAAACCGGAGCTCTCCTCTAAATACTCCTGACAACTATAGATGCCATGTAGGAAATAAATGTCACTTACAAATGCACTAAACAAAACATGCACACAGAAATAGAGATATCACAGCATGGGGTGTTTTTTTTTTATATCTCAGAAGTATGTCTGAGTAATCCAACACCCAAATGCATCTGTTGTATGCATTTATAGAAAAAGATTTTGGAGAAGTAGAAATGTCCCAGTACCTGAACAGACAACACCAGCATCCTCATGGTGGTTGCAGTTGTGTCTCCCCCATCCAATGTGACTGCAGTGCTGCAAGGCCAGCTCATTTCCCTGGCACCGCACGTCGTCCAGCAGGATGCTGCCTGAGCCTTGGCCAAAGTAAGCACTGCCCGGAGCTGCAATGGCCTGGCCACATCCCAGCTGCCTGCACACAACCTGGGCATCAGCGAGGTCCCAGAGATCATCACAGACCGTCCCCAGCCGGCCTTCATAATACAGCTCTACGCGGCCCTCACATCTGTGCCGCCCGTTGACCAGGTGGAGACCGGTTCCTATGGGAGAGAGGGAGTTGAGCACAAACACAGTTGGATGAGTTAGCTGGGAAGGACCTGTAGAAGCTGCTTATCCCATCCTCCTGCCCCAGGATACCACCATTCCCCGTGGGTGCCTGTCTGGCCTAGTATTAGCCATTGGTGTGGACAGAGATGGTGGAGGGACAGACAATATTTTCTTCCTCCCTGCCCTACCTGAAAGTCAGCTGAATGTATTTCATGCAAAATTTCTATAGAAGACTAAGTGGGATAAGAACAAACTATTTTTGTAAGAAATGAAATTATTTGATCATAGGAAAACCACTAGTAAGTGAGTAAAAGAAAGAAAGTGGATTTCAAGATCCGAATCAAATCCTAGGAATATTCAAGTAAGAAAAATAGCACTAAAATTTTTTGCTTTGTTGATAGGAAGAAAATGTCATGCTTTAGAAACATGTGTTTATGTAGTTCTTTATTGCCTTCCAAATGTTTTCTGGTAAGAAGAGGGAGATGGAGCAATTTGCATTGAATCCTAGATAAGTTTAGAAAGTACGACAAGACTTTTCTTCCCCCAACCTGTGTCTTACCAGTAGCGTGTATGAGTAGCATTTCTATGTGCTGTGGAAAGAATGTTGAACTGGTGGCAGAGGCAAAGCTCAAAGTGGCTCAAGGAAATTGCTGAGGTTTCAGGGACTCAGCAAAATGCAAGGACATCCACTACCACTTCTTCCTAAACCTATGTTCATTGGGTAACCACAGTGGTGGCATAGAAAAATTACCAGGCAAACAATTTGGAATTCAGAAGCCATTCCATACTACTGATGTGCGACATTAAGGACACTAAGCAGTGTGCTAGTTCACTTAAAATGACATCAGAACAAGACCAAATTAATTCTTCTGAAAAAAGAGTGGGATTTTAGAGAAAAAAATAGCCATTCTTACCTCTTCTCCCTCGTTTATGGAATTTATATGGAACATGTCTTCCTGTAAAATTGCAAGGGAATTTTAAAGATCTAGAGTCCACATTTCACAACTAAATCCTGTATTTTTTAGGACTAATTTTACAAGAATTCCACTAAGTGCTCAAAAACTGGACAATGAACACAATGGAATTATAAGCATTTCAGTAGGAATCCACTGGCTTTTACTTTCTTACATGAAGAAATGCTGAATAACTTTTCATGAACACACCTAGATAGCTGCTCTTAAAATAGATCTATTCATGTGAAACCCATCTGCTTTTCAGTTTGATTTAGCTTTTTCATAATTCAGACAACCTGCATAAACAGCCTGAAAATATCAATTCCTAGATCCATTTTTGATGAGTTTATTAAAATGTAAGTAAGTCCCCAAATAAATGTTGTAATATAAGATCTCCAGGATTTATACTTCGGAAATCGAACTAGCAAGCTGCATTTGCCATGATTTTCCTATCTGTCAAATCTATGTGTTGCTCGTTACTTGACACAAAGTCATCCAAAGCGAAAGAATCTTGAGAAGTTACCAGCTCCAGGATTTCTTCACTTCATCTAATTCACTGCTGATGGACTAGAGGAGCTGTCAAGACAATGTCCAAACTAAATATTTCCCTATTTATGCACTGTTAACTGTCAGTTCAAAGTGAGGAGCCACACATTTGGCCCTTGATTTCTATGGATCTCAATTGTTTCAAGCATTTACTTGGAGATGCACATTTATAAACCATACTTATAGAATTTCTTCAAACTGGAGAAGCAAACCTGGGGAGAAACAAACTTGGCATTAGGAAATTAAAACTGATCTAAAATGATTTTACTTTCATTCAAGCAAAATAATTTGCTGGGAATCTAATTAGATACGATGCATCCTGCTTTGCACTTCAGAGGTGTCAAAACTGGAAAAGTCTTCAAAGCTCTTGCTGTGACCCAGGAGACAGAGGCAGGGCTGGGGAATGAAGGCAAGAGCAGAGAGAACAGAAAAAGAGACTGAGAGAAAGATGGCAAGGAGAGGACAGAAAGGACAGATAAAGAAAACTGGATGAGGGCAATATAAATTGCTATAATGATACTCATATAACTACTTATCTAGCTATAACTAGAAAAATTACCTGCAATTATTGTAGGTTAAACACATTATTATTTACCTCAAAGGTACCTACATGATATAAATAAATTCTTCCATAATTCCTAGGTCAAATTTCGGTAACAGGGAGAACCACATATACTTTATATAGTCATAGAAGCAACTCTAACGATTCAAGGCACTGAGACAAGGACTGTCCCATGGGTGCAGAATGCACTCCGCTAGAAGATTTAAATAATTATTACAATTTAATATAATTAGGGACAGTTTTGTTCTACTAGAATTGCTAACATGCACTCAATTTCACCTTTAATCTTTTTCCCAAGTTAATACCAGCATGACTATCATTTTTGTTAACAGAATCAGCAATCTTTATATCTCACATTTTCTATGTGCCTTAGAACAAGTCTAAGTGGTTTACCTGATCTGGCCTCCAGAACTGCTGCACCAAGCAAAAGGAAGCACATCAATATCATAGTGGTACCCATCTCATCAAAAGCTGTTGATGGAAAGAACCATCAGGATATATACTCTCTATTTCTGAAGGGGAGTGGCTTTATAGATCTCTTTTTCTACAGGAGGATGGTAAAATAAGCATGGCATGATAGTCTGAAGTAAAAATATGTTTGACTTGTTATTCAATATTTTGTCACATCCTGGTTTCTGCTTGAAGATAGTATCTCAAGAGTAACATTTTCCACTGCTTGGAAGAAAATATTTATGCTACTATGAGTTGTACAATCACCTCGTTGTACAAACAAAATGAGCTCTTATCCAAAGATGATTTTGATCTTGATTTTGGCTGATGAATCTTGTATTTTTCTTTTATGATGACAAATCTTGGCAAGTCTGAGGAAGGTAGTGGGATCCTGAAATTCAAATGGGATTATCTCCAAGAAGGTTGTTAGAGAACTTCATACCTTGGTTCCAGCTATTGAGACAAGTTCCCCGGGGAGCCATCAATGGGGTACAGATTTGACATACTTTAAATATGATAAAATAGCATCATGATCAAGAACAAGAGGGAGTCTCTGAACATAACCCACCAGAACTGTGGCTGTTGCTAAATATAAAGTGAAGATGACCAACAGACACCTCATCTAGACACTTGGGTCCTACCAACATTGCTAGCTTTACCTCAACTTCAGTGTTTCTACCTTCAGCAGTAGAGCCAACAAGAAGGGGGCTGCAAGTGGCTGCAGGGTCTTGATGGACAAAGAAGCCACTGGAGAGGCAACATGCTGGAGATATGAGGAAAGGAGAGGGGGCAATCAGTGATTCTGTGCTGAGCTACCAGTTGCCAGGTGTTATAACAAGAGCAGACCTCAGAGAGGCATCAAGGCTTGCTTGTTGATTTATTTTCTTGAGCACCTCAGCCATCAGCAGAGAGGATCCCACACCACTGTAAGTGACATACACTTTACCACACTATGTGGGCAACTTACTCCAGATAACTAGTGAGGCTGTTCTGAGGCTTTAAGTGAATCACTGTGAGATATGTGAAGAACCTTGCAGCTCCAGCATGAGTATATTTGTTTTTGGAATTTTAAGGTCATGCCAAATTCATACTCTGTTCACCATGAAACTGGTAATGGCAAGAAAACATGAAGAGAATCACGGTCAGCTGGTAACTTTTTGTTAAAACCAAGCAGAAAAATCAGTGGATTCTAAGCATATTTAACAAACTTATGTTTGTTCTAAAATTTGAAAAAGGCATCCAAATCTTTTCAAAGCATAAAATAATGTTGAATTCTCATTCATCATTCTCTTGTCAGAGTGGCTAGTAGTCTGACAACTATCCTAAGATTGAAGAGCCAAAATATCATTCTGCATTCGATTCTTACCTTTACAGCCATCAAGTCCTGAATGGCATTATCAGCAGTCAAAATCTGTGGCACGGTTATTGTAATGCACAAATCTATTGCATTCAAAGAGCCCAAGGGAAAAAAAAATGACCTGGAAGGTCTTTCCACAAAGGCCAGCATTATTGGAATGGAAGAAGGAAGTGCAAAACACAAGAGGCCAAAGATAAGGTTGGAAGCCTTGAAAGCAAACCTAAGAGAAGAGTAAATATATTTCTTCTTTATCCAAACAACCACATTCACACACGAATGAGGAAATGTACTCAGCACTTGGTATTCACAATTCATATTCTTCTGTTCTGACATTTTGACAAGAAGCTGAGAAAATACAGTACATTTGGCTGACCAATCCAACGTTGCAATCAGTGAAGCAAGAGTAAGTGATGGACAGCAGTTCTCCAAACTCTCGTAATAACTGAAAAGGCGTAGGAGGAAGGGGAACACAAAAGTGATTCCCATATGGCTCAATGGAAAAAATACCCACTAAGCTGTCCAGGTAAATAAACAACACTGATCATTTATTTTTTCACTTCATTCTTCATTAATTAATTCTTTGTGACAAATGTCAAAGATCTACGTATTTCTAGAGCTCTTAATCATCAGACAATCAGCACAGTACAAATAGATAACTACTATGTTCAGATTATATTGAATTAATTCAGCCAAATATCGTAAAAAGGAGGTTTTCATCCTTCCCATTGGGTAGAAGGTCTCTAGCAATAATGTATTTTTGCTCTCTAGGACTTCTTCTGGCAGCTTGAAGTGTTTCTCAGCATATTACTCAGTGAAAAGACTTTGAAAACACTTTATGTTCTGCTGCCTGTTGTTAGGGGGTTTCTATGGACATTCTGGCTTTTGTAATGTTCGGATGAAAACAACTGAAAGGACGTAGGAGACTAATCAGTTTTCATCCATGACTACTCCAAGCATCTACACTGGAACGAGGGCGTCCACAGATTTCTACACAAAGGGGCAATAGTCTGAATGCCTGTATTTTGATCCCATGAGGCAGTTTAGTCAAATTTATCAGGTTCCTTGATGGCCTCTTGAACTCTGTTGCCTGTGTGACATGAAGCATGTCAATACAAATCAATCTGTGTTTGTTTTACAGTGAGGAGACAAGTGGATCAGAAAAGCTGAGTCATGTCCCTTGGATTTACCAATAGAAAAGCTCCTGAATGCGGTGGGTCAGGAGGTGGGAGGGAAGGTACTTAAGAAAAGTGCCATTCACTGAGCACATTTACCTCAGAAAATGATTTTTTTCTTCCTCACCAAGCCTAGTTTTCTTGAACTCCACATTTCTACTTGTGGATCAAGGAAACTGTGGGGAGACTGGGACAATGGTTTTGGGACATCAAATAGTTGAGCAGTTTATTAGTGTTTTTCACAGCAACATTTAATATTGAAACCTCTGCACTTGGTACTTCTACCCTGTATTCTGGTACAACCTTGATTTCTCTTCATCTAGAACCCCTGGTACAGATGTAGCACGGGAAAACAATTCTGAAAAGCATAAGCATGTTGCTGATTGGAGGCATCAACATCCTGGGCCTAGGATATTTCTCCCAGTCTGATCACAGAGATACTCTGGGAATGTGAGATGTGGAAAAGGTGCCATCAGACTATGAAAAATTATGGGGTAGCACAACAGCAGTACAACAGCAGGAGCTGGTGCAAGAAAGAAAGTAGTAGGGGCAGAGAGGATGAGCAGAGAGTAGAAGAGAGCAGAGAGGATGGTCCTTTTCCTTGACTGCTTTGCCCTTCAAATGTGGTTGTAGGGTGGTAGGTAGAAAAGGGGAGGACCCTCCTCAGTCCTTGTTCCCCGTGTGTGGGAAACAAAATGCACTTCCATTCTCTGTAGGCACTGGCAGTCCATCCTTGTTAGGTCCCTTCTCCACAGTGCATGGGGATGTGAGGAGACGCCTGGGATCACCTAGAAAAGGTAGGAAGAAATACTACAGGCTGAAATGACTGTTTCTGTCTACTCTTATCCTCCTCACCAGGACAAGATGTAGTCTCAAGTATAAGTCACTACTTTGTCTCTGGCTCACCTCACAGGCAGTATTCATGCTGTTCCTAACTTTCCTCTGTCACTGCTTGCTAGAAAACAAAAAAGTCTAAAGAGGAGCATTTCTCAACTAAATACCAATGATCTTTTCACCTGTAGCAAGTGGGTTCTTCCCAACAGGTTCTTCCTTTATTAATGTTGTTATTATTTTGTTCTCACACAGGGATACGAGGCTGGTCACGCTTCCTTATGGCAACTTTCGTACATTCCCCTTGCCACTGCAGGTTTGGAAATGCGTAATAGCAAGAGTACAGATCGCTCCTTGGCAAAGTCACTTTCTCAGAAACCATGTCCTTTAATCTGATAATGTATCAGCAGTGAGCTCAGACACATAGGCAGTGTATTTGCAAGACCAAAAAAAAAAAAAAGAAATATCGCTCTACAAATGCTTCCTCCCCTGTGTTTTTAAATTACACACTTACACAACAGGTCAGATTGTATTTATCTTCTACGCAAATATTTATAAATAGCCTACATTTTCTGAGAGAAACATATAAATGTGAAGAACCATTCCCCCCAGTAAATTAACATTGTACAGGAACAATTCCTTATGTGCAATATCTGTGTATTTTATTCTATGGCTGATTACTGAGATTCTTTTCTCTAAAAGAAACATTTTTCTTGGCTACTTATGGAGTTTCTAATACCAGTAGGACACCACACAAGTGTTCTATCTGCATGTAAGCAATGGCAAAAGAAATCAGTTCTTTCCCAAGCCGCTGAAATCATTCTCCTGAAACACAACATCAACAAAACAGGAGCTCAGTTGAAATGCTCTGAAACATCCGAGTTGCACCTTCCACCTGCAGACTCTTGGTCACCTCTCACATTATCTGGTAGGGGATGGGTTCTTGCATTTTGCGCTGCAGAAGAATTCCTCCCACTGTGAGGATGGCAGCCGCCAGCACAGCAGCGGTCACAGCCAGAGGAACGTGGGAGCTGGCAGCATTCACAGGGCTCTTGAGCTCCTCTCTCACCTGGGTGTTGGAGGGCAGCTCTGTGCGTGAGAGAGAAAGAGAGGGACTTACATTCGCCTCCTGAGCTAGTTCATTTCAAAGGTAAAGAGAAATTGATATAAAACGGATCTGATCGGATCTGCAATACGGATCTGAATGGAAAACAAATTATCAGGTGTTGTTCAAGAAGTGATTCTGTGTCCATACCAAACAAGCAAAGATTATGGCAAGAACTTAAAAAGTAGCTAAGAATGATTGAGCTGCAGTTGTCCTTGTTCACTGCAGGGAGTTGGACAAGATGGCTTTAAGGGTCCTTTCCAGCTCAAACAATTCTAGGAACTTGTAATAATTACACTCCAAGACCATACATGCTGTTTCCTAACAGTGGAAACACCATTTATAAGGAATGGGGAAACATTTTCAAGGGGACCTAAAGTCTGGTTGCTAATAAATAAGAGGTATACCAATCAGGCAGAAAAAAACATTGAAAATCTAATACAAATCCAGTAGGTAGATGGGCTACATCTCATTTCTCTTCTGGCAGAACTAAATCAATTGCTACTTGACACGAGGAGAACAAATATTTGGCCTAAGTATAATAGAAAGGAAATTGTTTGTGAATACTATAAAATAACTTTATATACATTTAAAAAAATAGTCTTAAGAATTGTAATAGGGTTGTGCATAAGCCAGCAGAACTGGCTTTCTGAAATGACATGCAAACACACAGCAATATACAGAGCCCTACTTTGAATACAAGTTGTTTGCACTCACCAGCATTCCTGTTCTCACTGGGAGCCTCCTGAAGCTGAACAGGTCCGATGACAACACTCACTTTTCCCTGGGAAGATCCTGCATTCCTCCTGAACCTGTTCACACAGCCTTGATAGCAGCGGGAAGAATAGTTCCCAGAGCTGCACACCACCATCTCACACTGCAGGTAGACTGATGGGAAGCGGTGAACAAAGGAGAATGCATTAAAAGCAAACCGACTGACGCTTGGGTATGGTGAATAGTAAGAAGAGTAGGTAGGGTCTTTAACACACCTATATAGAGAGAAAAATTAACAGATTAGATTTCACTGGGCTTGTTCTCCTCATAAAGATCCCAGAGTTCTCACAGTTTATCCTATATTGCAATGATATCCCAACACCTATGATATTTATAAGAGGATATTACTGATTTTAGATTTAGTAAATACACTTTCTTTTGACGTTGTTAAAGGTCAAATGAATAAAAATTAACTGTAAAAAGACCAGAATCTATTTGACATGCGTCCTGGTTGAGTGCCCTTTCTGTTTCTGCTTGATGAATAAACATTTTCACAGGTAGAATCAAAAGAAATCTCAACAAGAGGAAAACCTTCCTCATATTCACACAGCGTGTAAAAGGGAGGACACTCATCTCACATGCAGGAGGCACTACGTCACTGCCCTAGCTTCCTACAAGCAACAGACTTCCAGCCTAATGGTTGTTTTTTTGACTTTGGTAAGGTTACCAATAAGAACTCCTTCTCAGGAGGTAGAAAGATTCAAGTCCCACTAAGCACACAAGGGAAATAAATTAGCAAGAGTTTTTCTTTCCTGGAAGAAAATGTGACACCAAGAGCAACACTTTTATGCTTCTAGCTCTTTGTCTATTTAGCATTACTGACAAGAGAGCACAAATATTCCATTTCAAATTAAAAGGCAAATTTTGTATAAATTCAAGGAAACAGTATTTTAAAAACTTTGATTTTGGAGTACAGAAACAAAGAGCCATCGACATTCCAGTATTTCATTCATCTACGTTGGAAACAAGTCTAGACCTCAGTTTCTACACTGCCTCCTGGAGTGAAACTGGAGCTTGACTGCTACTTCTCAATGGGATTTCGATTGCCACATTTAATTTTATTTAGTTTGTGGCAGAAAGTGTTCATTAAAAGTGTATTTGTATTGAGAACGATAACCAATGCACACTGGTCCTAAGTTATATCTTTCACAAATGACTCACTTTAAGATCTCTGTATCCAAATACTTTCAAAATCATTCCTAAGAAAGTTCTTACCCACTTCTGATCAAGTCGTAGGTCAGTGCTGTAAAATTGTTAGGATCAGGTGATGCCACACACGTATCCACAAACAGCACCAGATTTGAGTCATTGCTGCGAAGAGAAGCTTGAAGGAACAAATTCTGATTCAGCTCAACATAGTAAGGAAAGTTATACACTGGCAAAAGGAAAGAGGAGGAATTGTAGAATGCAACGTCCACTTCATATCTGCCATATTGGGTTTCATCAATGTTAGCAACACCACCGTCATCAGCAGTGTACATTACTTGTACCCAGGTTTTCTGGAGCATTTTGCAGTTCACATGCAAGTAAAGGTCCTTTTTCCTCTTGATGGTGGAATCAGAAGCAAATACTCTTATCATGTTGGAATAGGTGAAAGTCTCGTTGCTGCTCTGTTTGACACATTAGATGAGTGCAAGATTATTGCGCGTAGTTACGTTCACACCGTGCAGTACAAACTGTATGTGTCAGATCCTACTATTACTCAGAAAGGATGTGTCATACTCAAAAACCTAAAGCATCCTATATGTGACTGTTCACTCTATCCTACACTTTCTTCTTTAAAGCATCACTGAAATACATACAGATATTACTTAAAATCTAAGAAGGACAAGCAGGAATGTTTAATCAACCTTAGCCTCTGGAAAGACATGCTTCTTTTGTGTGTTCTGAATACTTGTAGACAGCAATGCCCCATGCAATTCTTGACAGTTTTCCAACTGCATATTAAGTTTCTGTGCCCAGATCTGGAGATATGTCCAAAATACACTGACACTCACCTGTCTACGGGTACCGCAGCTGCTGTATGGAATGTTGAATATAACCTGGGTTGATGTAATTCTTGGACTACAAGAAGAGTCAGACAAGCTAGCGTTCCACACAGAGTAACCCCGTGACTGAAGGTAGCTTCTCTCTACAACTGCACGCATGTGGGTTGGGAAGCAAAAGAGGGCTAGGGCAGAAAATATGAATTATTAGTGAAGTGATGTAATTAATAATGTTCACATGATAAAGTTTCACCAAATGCAAAAGCTTTTACCATTTAGGGAAGGTATTTCATTTTTACACCTCACGCTTAGATATGAATAATCTCTGACAAACTTCAGTTGACCTTCAGTTACTCTCCTAGCAAAAACAAGTAGAATACCATAGTATTTTGATGACACCTTGATCCAGTATCACCACTCATGCAAAAATGATAAGAGATGGGAGTCTTTTCTGAATAACCATCCAAAAGCTAATGTGGAAGTTGTAGAGATAAATGTACACTGTTTGCAGAAACACCACTTGCTTAGGGAGGAGATCTAGAAACCATCCTCATGACTGGGTCCATTACATGGAAAGGAATGATCCCAGGGAGATCCTAGCTTCTGTCAGAGATAAGTGTCCAGGGACAGCAGGTGATTTTGTAAGTATTGATGGCAACTATTTGTGCTTGGGGTGGCTGTGAGAACACATTAGAAAAATTCCCCCTCAAGACCGCAATGGAAGAGTTCACTCAGAGAAGTTGTGGCTATGAAAATTTCATCCTTTGGTGATTTGCAACTGATCATCAGGTTCAATCTTTCATGGGATAAGGAAGCACAGATGAGGTTATGTAGCAGCCTGTCCAATCTCATCTAGAGAAACTCCAACGACAGAGATGCTAGAGACTGATTCTTCTCACTGAAATTTTTTTTCTTCTACCAAGACAAGACCTCTAACCATGCAACTTGTACCTGTTGCCTCTCATCTCCTCCATGTGGCCCTCTTGAAAAGAGCTTCCATCCTCTTTGTAGCCACACGCTTAGTACAGGAATACTGTGATGAGGTCCTCCTATCTAACTCCTTCAGTCTTTCCCCCTAAGGCAAGTTCTCCACCCTTTGAACATCTATGTGACCATCTGTGGACACCTCTCCAGTCTGTCTACATCACTTCAGAACTGGTGGGACAAGAGCTGAACACAGTACTCAGGCTGCTGTCTGACAAGCACTGAGTAGAGGGAAATGATCACATCTGAGTGTCTGCAGGTAAGACCCCTGGAGATGCAGCTCAGAGTCCAATTTCACTTTCATTGCTGCTTAAATTCATAATGGATGTGATCTGGTGCCGGTAATAGTCCTGCTTGGAATAGTTGGAGTAGGGAAAATTCAAATATCCTTTCTAATGAATTTTTGTACAAGAAATTGTCCACAAGAATAGAAAAAACGTGAAAATAATGAGGTGATAAGAATAAAGATGAGTTTAGACTGACCACCATAAAAAAAACCATGTAAGTGGAACCAACTTGATACTTGAAGGTCTTTATAAAATGAAAAATCAATTATTGTCTGGAAGTAATCAGTTAATAACCACTTATGAAATTCAAGTAAGAATGTCATTTTTTTTAGGAGCGGTGCAAAAACATTAACAAATAGTTTGGCAAATAACATCAGGGTATAAAAGCCTTTTGGCCAAGAAAATGTTATAAAGTGAATGGAAACTTACTGGTGTTCTGATCTGCTGGAAAGGAATGATAATCAGCATAAAACCCTCTATTTGAATATCTAGAGTCACTGTGAAATCTGACAGTCAGCATATTTGAAGAGGATGTGTACATGATGTTGTAACCAGAACAAATTCTTCCAAGCAGAGGAGAAGTACTTGGTGGACCATCATAGATCTCAATATAGTCATACTGGCATCCACCTTGCAGCCTGGGGAAGGAACACGAACATAGGGTAAAACATGAACAGTGGGGTAAAACGCATTTGGTAAAGTTCAATATTACAAATGCTGAATAAACAACAAACCAAGATACTGCACTGACACAATTTCAAGGTAATATTTATGATACGCGTTTAAGTATTGGGAAATGTTTGAGAACTGTGCTTTTAAGCTGAGATTTTTGCCCCATTTACTAGTCAGGAACCAAGCCATTTACTTACTGAATACTTCCAAATGTGAGCATAATGCGATAATTGTTCACGACTTGTATTTCCCACAAGCAATCTGCATTATCTGGATAATTTGAAGGATAAAAGGGACTCCGAATTGTTCCAGATGAATTGGAAAGGAAGCTACCACAGAGATATTTTTGAGCTGAAAAAAAGAGATGTAAATGAGATTCACTTAGATTTCCTTATCAACAAATTGATATACAGTAAACGTACACATACCAGAGCAAATGATGGCAAAGTGTCCAGATGAAATGAATGGATACAGTCTTCTTAACAAGGCTAAGGTGTAATCATTACAGAACTATGAAGCTACACTGCTGATTAGCATTTGGCAGGCTTAATGCATAAACATGCATGAAAGAAAAGAACAGAAACTGGCTAAAATGGCATAAAGCATATGAGAGATCAGGAAAGTGACAGATGCCAAAATATTCTCACAGGACAATCAGAGTAACGGAAGGGTAAAAGGTAGGGTTTCACAAGTTAGTAGATATCGTGGAAAATTCAGAATTTTATTAAAGACTATAAAAGACAGAACTTTGAGATATGAAATATAAACGAAAACCCATACAAAAATAAGCAAAAATAAATAAATACAAATCACATACATACCAGGTGTGCTGGATGGTGGTGAAGTAGGAACAAGGGTTGAGGTATTAGCACCTGTTGAGGCAGGAAGAGAAAGAAGCAAGTAAGGGACACTGGGAGGAAGGAGCGCACCAGGTTTGCTCCCAGCACTGGGGATGGCAGTGCTGCCCTGTCACGCTGCAATGCACAGCGTGGGGGACTCAGCAGGGCCATCTCCCATAGGAGCACAGCAAAACACGGTTCTGCAAACATGGCTCCACGACATCCCCATGCCAGGCAAAGCAGGGCCAATTCATCAGCCCAAGTAGCAGGACTTGGGAAGGACAATCAATGGTACCTGAGCAGATCACGCTGGCATCCTCAGAGTGGTTACAGCTGTGCACGCCCCAGCCACGGCTCCTGCACTCAAAGAGGGACGACTCGTTCCCCGTGCACTGCACATCGTCCAGGTAAATTGTGCCTGTGCCTTGTCCAAAATAGGCATTTCCTGGCGCTGAAACTGCAAAGCCACAGTCCAGCTGCCTGCACACAACTGTGGCATCATTGATGTCCCAGGAGTTATCACAGACTGTGCCCCAACTCCCATTGTAGTAGACCTCAACGCGCCCCTCACAGTGGTTCCAGCCATTCACCAAGCTCAGAGAGGCATCTGGGAAAGGAGAAACAAGGAACACATGGGAAAACACTGCAGCACGCACACATCTCTCCTTCACCAGGCAATTTCAACGCCACACAAGTTCGAGGCCATGAGGATTGCTACTCTCAGCTGACCTAGGCTCCTTGTTTCCATTACTCTTCTCTCCCATTCCTCTCTTCTGCATCTCTTGTGCTTGCTTGTTGAAAGGATGTAGGAGTTCTGGTGGATGGAAAGCTCAGCATAATTCATTTCTGTTCTTTGGCTTTCAAAAGGGCCAAGCCTATTTTGTGGTGCACTAATCAAGCTGCAGTCATCCTGTCAAAAAGAACACTTGTCCCTCTACACTCAATGGAGGTGCAGCTGCACATCCTGCACCACGTGAAGCTTTGGGCTCTGAAGTTTAAGAAGGATATTTAAAAAATGACAATGACCTAGAGGCATGGCTTAATTGATACAGAGAAGTCTTTTTTCCAATGCAAACTGTGATGCTGTCAGGTATGATACAGCTCCAGAAGTGTTGACTGGGTATATTGTGTATTCAAATATTAACTCCAGCAAAATATCAGTAGTAGTCAGAAAGTCCTCAGTAATACTAAATATTGGTTTCTCACAAAGCCCAACCTACCTGAACACGGTTGTGATTTGCAAGTGTAAATTTGCCAACTGGGCTTTTATTGTCTCCAGGTTTTCTTTCTATGTGTATGAAAGCCTCAAGGACACATTTGGTAGAAAAATACACGTCCTTGAGACTTCATGATACCATATATGACAGCAGCTGTATCTTACTACTGTGTTTCTATTACATGATATAAAGTGAAGCATCGCTGCTCCACGTGCATCTGCAAGTTGAACTTTGAAGTCTTTTAAAGCAGGTATGCACTACAGGCAAGAAACTACATTCCTCCTAAATTCCATACTAATAGACATGGATTTATACAAATAAAGCCATTAATATTTTCACAGTAGTACTTTTTGTTTAATCTATGCTACAGGACACTGCTGTAAAAGTCAGAATAGCATCAGTTCATTGCACTAAATTTACTTCAACGTGAATAATAGTTAATCACAAAGTTGATTCATATTTTTAATAAGAACACAATGCTATCTAATTGCAGTCTGTTTTACATATACAATCTTTGAACATAGTATTAGCACCTGAGATACGTGTATGAAATTGCTGAAGAGGACTAAGCCCCTCTTCACTACCTGTTTGTAAGGATGTTCTAAAAGATTTTAAGTAGTTTACCTGAGATGGCACACAGAATTGCTGTGCTTATGAGGAAAAGCAGGATCTTCTTTGTGCCCATCGTGCACAAGAGGTGCCAATGAAGCAGAGCATCAGAATTTATACCCCCCACCTGTGAAAGGGTGAGGCTCCCAAAGCCAACCTGTCCAAACACTGGATGATTATGAAACGTAGTTCAACAGTCATGATCCCAGTTATACTTGATTTCTTATCCAGTGTTTTATGACAACCAGATCTGTACAGCAACAGAACCTACTAAGAACAAAGTTCCCGTTTCCTGGAAAATTTATTCTATCATCATTATTACAAATTAACTGTATCTTTGACTTGTGAGCATGTCCAGTATTACCTTTGGAACCAGACTGGTGAACTTAGGTGTTCCTTTGCTCTTATCATCCCAGTTTGATTTCTTTGCTGCCTGTAGCTAAAGACTTAATTAAGCAGATTGCAACACATATTGCAAGGCCAGGCAGCAAACTCACGAGCAGAGATTCCAAACTCACAAGCAGAGATTCTATGTCATGAACATAGATGTTTATGTTTCTGATGGCTTCCTCTTGAAATTACATGCTTGCTTCTCTGTTGGCTCTCAACAAACAGCACATAATACATGGGATTAAGTCACGTATCAAAAATAAGGTATTGCAAGTTATTTGTTAAATACCCTAACTGGAGCTCATTAAGAGTCTCTGCTGAGCTTGCTCTAATTTAGCAATATCTGCCCCAAATCTACCACGGTGCTCTTCTGTTGAATTTGTCAGCAATTCTTTGAATCATAAAGCTTATCAAAAGGGAAGGAAATAAGGCCTGATGAAAAATCCATAGTTCCATGGAAATGGTTTCATCAGTTGGTCAGTGTGAAGTCTTAATGCAGTTTTAGACAGCTTTGGGAACAACTGCTCATAATCCTGTCCTGCTAATCTCTTAGCTGGAGTCATTATATTGCAGTTCTGTAGTTTTTCCTCCTCACATACAGGCCAGCTAGCAATAGATCGTTTGTTGGTCTAATATTCCATTCAGTGCACTTCACCCAAGATTTACCTGTCTGCTCATTTTGACTATGGTACAAACAGCAAACAAATAACAGCTGAAATAATTCATGATTCCTGATGGTATATTCCAACTTTTCTCCTGAAGCAAAACAAGTCTTGCGTGTAGAAACAAAAGGAAATAACAAGTCCTCTTTCTGCAAGATTCACAGTGCTACAAGAAAGGAAGAAAAGACAAAAGGGCAGGGTCCAGCAACAGAATCAGGAATTATCAAAGCAGCCACTGAGAAGAGCAAACAATTGGAGCACAATGGTAAATACGACTGATTGTATTCATGTACTGATAAAGAAATGTAAGCATGAACATTGCTATTCACAGCTCTGCCTTCCTGACAAAAAGCAACAGCACCATGTGCTCAGTGGAGTGATGGCACACTGTGTTTGGGAAGGGGCTATAGGCTCTTATTCCTTCCTCTAAATTCCTGAGAAATGACCATGACATGGGGCATCTTCAGGGCTCTCTCCTGATGGGGGGCTCCCCTGTGCCCCCCTGCAAACAAAATCCAGGTAAGCCCAATGCAGTGAAACCCACCTGGGGTGCTGATTCCAGTCTTGGGTTACCCAGCTTGTAAGAGATATGGACATAGTGGGGGGAGTCTACTGAAGATACTAAAATGATTAAGGAGCATCTGAAGAATGGAGCATCTGTCTTACAGGGAGAGAGTGAGATATTTGAGACTGTGCAGTCTGGAAAGAGAAAGCTCAGAGGGATCTCATTCGTTTGTATGAAGACCTGGTGGGGTGGAATAAAGACACAAGTGGACTCTTCTCAGTGATGCCTGGTGGGATGGCAAGAAGCAATGCGCATGAAGTATGGTAAATTCCATTTCAACATAAAGCATTTAGGTTTGATAACAGGTAATTTTGATTTACGTCTGCTGAAACGCCAGCATCCTCTGTTAAAAAAAAGAAAAAAATCTGGAGTTTATTCTTCCTTCCTACTGTACATATTGAAATCACAGCAGGAGGAAGCATGATGTAAAATAAAGTACCATGAAGACTATAAAACACCCAATGTATTGCACTGCAGTCTTGATAACATATCAGCAATTAGCTGCTGTTCTGACAGCAGAGCTCAGCTTTTGGCCAAGTGTCCTCAGAGTACTTCCACTTGAATTAAAGACAAAATGTTGTATTTTTTATGCAGTTAAATTAAGTATTCCTCAGGTTTTTGTTCTTAGCCTGTTTTACTCTGCCTCTATAACATGAGAAAAAAAAACGTTAGTTGACAGTCTACAAAATAAAATATCAGAGCTCTTAGAAAGAGCAATATACAGATGAAATAAATCTGTCTGGGCTCTAAGTAAGTCTAACATTTGGATAGTGCCTGGCTGGGTAGGTTCTCACATCCAGCAACACATCTGGGAAAGCTACAGATCTTTCAAGCTGAGAGTTTGCTGCAATGTCCCATTCCTTGAATGCTGCTTTCCATTCTGAACCCGCTCTTTCTGCCTGTCAGGAAAGCATATAGGGAACTAACACACATTTATCACTTCCTTTTTCAGACATTGTGGTCTTTCAGTATTCAGAAGAAAGAAACCAACCATTCAGTAAGGTCACAGTAATTCCCAGCACCAGCTCACTTACAACGTATTGCTCAACATTTATGCTACTTCTCAGCTTATAGAAACTGTTGAACACGAAAGTCGTTCTAGAGAAAGCTAAAATTAGCCTACTTACATCATTTTGTCTAAATGAGAGTAGCCATTCCGACTCCTTTGATGTCCTGTTCCTGTGTATTTTTAACTACCCTACATTTTTCTTCTTGTTCTCACCACGTTAACAACAATAATGTAATTCCAAAGACCTTCCATGCCTTGTGAACTTCACAAAAGCCTTCAAAGTGAGTTATCTCACTGCAATACACCTTTATTAAGGACTTCCTCTTCATCCTATGTACCTCCCTTTGTCAGCATCTAAAAAAATTATCGTGTGACTAAACATAAAAATGCAAAGAGAAAGACAAACTGGGTTGCTTAAAAAAAAAATTACATGGGATACAAAAAAATGTGACTAATTCTTATTTTTAATGTGTTATTTGAAAATCAATTGCTAATAGAGTAAGAATTCCTTTTCATTACCTGTCACAGTGAATTCCAGCCCCATGTCTTTATCACATCTCTGTCTCTATCACACACTTCTGCAGAGAAACACTTGTAGTTCTACATGGAAAAAAAAACATTGTATTTACTTAATGCTTTTAATCATAAAGAATCCAACAGGATTAAAGGCGTTGATTCCCTAAGATAATGAGCGCTCATTTTGATGATCAGCTCGACTTGTACAAGATGATTCCCAAACTTTCTGCTTGGTGGCTGGCACAGCACATGTCTACGTTGTGCTGCCCAGAAAAGTCTCTTGCAGGAATTTAATCTTATTTCACAGGTTAAAAAGCAGAAGAAACAAAGAGCCATAATGGAAAAGTCAAGATTACTGGTTTGGGATATTCTCATCTGAAAGGTCTCCAGCATTTAAACACGTCCAACAAGCTCTGCAGGGAGAACAAGGAAGGCTTCCATCCTTGCACGTGCTGAATTTCAGCAAGGCCACCAGATTTCTGCCAGGGAAGCAAGCCCTTCCATCCATGCAAACAGAGGGGTACCAGACCCACAAACAATCCAGCTGTATTATCGAAGGTAATGGGAAGTTCCATCAGGAAATTTGTCTGCTGCACTAAGGCTGAGCCAAAACACAGCTCCTTGCCAACACAAAATCCACACAGCTAACACTGTGGTAAGAATTGATTGAAATGTGCCACTGGGGAGGCTGCTCATAGCTAATGCTATTCAGTGCACAGGTCTCGTATGGTTGTGTCACTGAAGTTTTTTTCCAGCTAAATGGGCAGATTGTTTCCACCAGTGCAGAACTGTGCTTTTCATCATTTGAGGAGTGCCATGCATGTGATATTCTGTGAGGTAACAGGAGCGTTGGACTTACTGAATGATGGAAACACAACCATCTTGTTCCCCCCACCTTTCCCCTTCATTACTATACGTTATAAAAAAAATCTGTACACAAGGAAAAGATGTTAGTGAATTTTGCCACACTAGATAAAGTCAATTTTAATTATATGTTGCTGTATCATATATTGCACTACTTACAGTTTAACTGGGAGTCAGGAGGAGTTGTTAAAATTAAACATTAGAATTGACAATGAAACTCTGCAAGTGTTTAAGCTACTTGCATAACTTTTCTGCCATGAATGGTCTCCTGAAAGCTTTGGAAATATTTAGCACAGCTAACTGTTTGCCTATCTCTCTTCAAAATCAAGCCGTCAGTACTTTCCCAAAACCATTATGAAGATATTTGCTGAAATGCTTTTAGCTCAAGTGATGCCTTCCATTCATACTTTACAAAGAGGGTGCATTCTGAGGGCACCATATCTCAAAATCCACGCTGGAAAACTTCCAGAGGCCAATCCAGCCTATGCAATAGGCTCCTACAAAGCCCAGCTTAACTGGAGCATAACCATAGCGATGCCAAACAGTAGGTTTTGTTCTTTAGTATGAAGAGAAAACACAGGAATGATCTTGGGTAGGCTGAGTAAGCAATGAAATCTGCCCAGATAGCTCCATGGTGTGCTTGCCTTCACATAATTAACAGCCAAGCATTATTTTGAAGGAGAGAGCTTAAAAGCCAGCTGTAGCATAACATATGGCCAAGGACAGGCCAGCCAAGTTCATCAGCTGATTCACACCAGGTGGCCCAAGTCTGCTGAAAAGGCTTCAGCTTTCAGACCCAGTCACTTTGCACCTTGCAGCTCTATCCTCATTAGATAAAGAGCATCGTATCACTCCATCTTGCCTAATAAAAAAGCAGAAGGGAAGGAAAGGCGATGGAGGAAGTGATTAAAATATCTTCCCATCGTTTTCACTAACATTCAGTTTTATTAGATTGATAGCAAGCTCAAGTATGATACAAGAACAGTGCAGATCAACAGAAGCGTTTAAAATATCCTAAAAGGATTCCAATACCTTGTATTTGGAAGTTGTATTTGGCAAGATTCTAATGCATCTTCTTCTCTATAGGACCTGTGTTTCTATACTGAGAACTTCAGTCATGCAAAAGCCTTTGGCATTCACTTGTTCATGTGAATACTGTAGTACAATGAATCTACTCTGTCATGCATCTCATAAGGATGCAAGAATTGTCCTTTAAAATAGGAAAAATACAATAGCCATTGATGAATTCCATTGTGCATTTTCTAGCTGCCACTCTACTGCAGTCGTATTGGTGTAGTTTCAAACCAAGAGCCAAAGCTAAGAACAGTAATACAGGGTCTTGCTGAACTAACAAAAAGCACTGAAAAAGAAATAAGTACTACAGTACTCCATCAGAAACGTTCTGCAGAAAATTTCCCCCACTGCATGCAGTTGCACTGTATCAGTGGTAAGTCAAGACACTGCATGCTGATCTAGTTCTTAGTTTGAATGTGCTCCAAAACAGGAGGGCTGTACCAGTAACCCTTTGCCCATTTACAGCTGCTTCCCCCAGTTGCACCCAAACTGCTTAACCTTACGTGCAATGAAAGGCTCCGCTTCTCTTTTAAATGTTGCAATAAAGGTATAGAAGTTCTATTGACTCAGGTGAGACTGCCCACTCATGTCCATTTCCACTGCCTTGGCCACATTACTGAGCCAGCGCCCAATGCACACAATCCAGTGCTATAAGACAAAAGCACACAATCCAGAGTTGAAGTCCACCCAATAATGAGAGCCATAATGACACACTCTTGATTGCTAACAGCATTACAGTGCCTCTGGTGTCCTGTTTTGTGCCAAAGACACTGGAGGCACAGTGGGGGAGCAGGCGGGGGACAAGGAAGCACAAAATTTCTTGGGTAAACCAGATTGTCCAAAGATCTTTTTAGAAGCCTCCTCGTGATGGGCAGGCAGAGGCAGATCTCCTGATATCTCAGCCCAACGTGTTCCATCCAAATCACCTCTTCCTGCTGAGAAAACTAAAGACGATGAATTGCCACAAACCAGATTACAATGCAGGCACCCTGATATCTGAAAGTTAACCTCTTGACAAGGATGCTATTCTTCAAAAGGTTCCCCATTTTGGTAAGTAGGAATGTTTGGTAGATTGCTGGAGTTGCTTATCTTTAGTGAGAGCAAGTTTCAAGTTGTAGTAGTAACAGCAGCATAGTTAGCATGCTATAACATATTGTTGTAACCTCGATCAAAGGGGTTTCTATGGCCAATTAACGTATTTGAGCGTTATCATTCATGCTTGACTCTTAAAAGAGAATTTGCAATTGGCCAAGTGTTTACTACCACCTTTTATACTCTTTTGATGGTTATATGATAGTTAAAAGATTTCCCTACAGTAACATCTGGATATTGTGACATTCATATTGTGATAAGATAAACAAAATAGCTACTATAATTTGTGTTGGCACGGGCTGCCCAGGGAGGTGATGAAATAGCCATCCCTGCAGGTGTTCAGGCAGGAGCCATGGGGATGTGGCACTGAGGGTCATGGTCAGTGGGCATGGTAGGGGTGGATTGGGCTTGAGGATCTGAGAGGTCTTTTCCAGCCTTCATGATTCCGTGATTCTTTGTAATATTATCCTGTATAACATCACTCCACACTGCTATCTACAGATTAATAGATGGCTGGTCTCTGATGAGCCATCCCTGGGAGGTGTAGCTGGACCACAGCATGTGGCTCTATTCTGTCCATGCAGCTGCAAGTGGGGTCCACCAGCCAAGCTGGGCATTGATTTCAAAAGGGATTTGGATCAACTGGAAAGAACCCAATGGCAATGAGGCCGTGTTAGGAAATCTGACCTCAGATGAAAAACAAAGTTAGTTTCCAGAGGATGGAAGTCCAAAGGGAAGCCTTCAAATACATAATAGGCTGCTGAGAAGAGGAAGCAGACAATGTACGATGTCCATGCCAATAATACACAGGTAATGTAGCAAAGTCATTCATTAACAGCCTAAAAGATTATTCAATATCCAGACAAGAATGAACTTCCAGGTGATGGGAGTCAAAAAGTTGTGGATGTCTGAGGGGCTGATTCAAGTTCAAAGAAACTGAGCTGTGTACAGATGATGCAACCCATCTCTAGTCCTGTATGCCAGGAAGACATTATATGTGGTTGCAGGAATACCCCTAGCTAAAAACATTCTCCTCTGCTCTGCAGACAATAAACCAAATTGAGCAGAGGAAGCCCTTGAATGTGGTGGTATTGCTTGCAATGGCCCTCAGTGCTTACAGGGCTGGAACAAAACCCAACAGAGCCATTCCTTCTGCACAGCACTCCTCCTTTCTCTTGTGAAATGCTTTTCCTTCAAACAAATTAGAAGAAAAAAAGGAAACTCTTTGAGAATAAATCAACAGATTGTAAAAAAGAAATAAGATGTGCATCATAGCTTCAGCACAGTGTTGTCCTTTATGGGCACAAGCTGGAAGACAGTTACAAGTGACTGGTTCCGTCTAGACACTGGGCAGCACTGCTGTACTGTGCCAGTGCCAGAGACCTGACACAGGGACCAGAGAGGTTGTGGGATCTCCTCTTTGGAAACATCCAAACCCACCTGGATGTGGCCCTGGGCGCCCTGCTCTAGGTAAGGTAGAACAATGGGAGGAGAGGGAGGGGGTAGAGGGACAGAGGTTTGGGACTTCAAACCAGTCACAGCATCCTGTAACTTCCTGTGTTTCCAGTCCAGACTATCCATTCTCCTTCCTTGCTGGACACATGAACTTACACGAGATACACATCTCTTGTCAGAGATGCTCAGCCACTCAAAACTTGAAGTCAACTCTTCTGATGAAAACTTTCAGTTCTCATTGCTGAGCAGTTGGTACCCACTTCCACACAAATCTGCTTTTCCCATTTTCTCTCCCTATCTTAAGCTTGATCTTTCCCCCCTTACTCAACTACAACATTGGGATTTTTGGCTTCAATTCGCCCCCTCGTGGACTCACCTGAAAAGAGGTGCCCATAAACACCTATTTATACCATGGGACCACAGCTGCAGAGCCAGCCCCATGGGCTGCTTCTCCTCTCTAAGCTTTTGGGCTCTTTGGGAAATGGGGATGGAGCGAGACACCACAGCCTAAACCACAGCACCTACAAGGGTGCAAGAGGTGAGGGCTATTAGCCATTACCATCCATATTTCATCAGTAACACCACCTCACAGTAAAAATGTCCTCCACCACCTCAGTTCTGTTGGTGGGGAAGCAGGGGCTGTGCTAAGCCAGAAAGCAGCCATACCTCAGAGATGGGAGACAGAAGAAATGCAGCAACCCCACGTGTGCTCTCAGCCACAGAATATCCTTAAAGCAGCACGGTGGAAAACTTTGCTTCTCAGGCACAAGTTGCCAGCTGGAAAGCATATGAGGTTACCTTGGAGCTCAGAAGAGGATGAATGAGTTGAGTTAGTTGTAAATCACGGGGCCTACGCTCTGCATGCGAGAGGGCTTTGAAAGAAAGCAAGGGAGCATGTTACAAAAACACCAGTACAGGATCAGATTCACTGCTTGCTTTAAATAGTAGCTGAAAGTATAAAGCCTGGGGAAAAAGAAAGCATTGAATGTGAACTGAAGTGATGAAAAAGCTGGAAGGGATGAAGGGAGATGGGTCTGGTTTTATTAGTAGCATAGTCCCTAATTATTCAGGATATGTAGCTTTATGATTGTGCTCAAAAAAACCCAAACCTTATATGAAGTCATTCAGGTGTTTCCATAATCACTCATCTCACAACCTGCTTAGAAAAAAAATAGTTCTGCTTAATGTTGTCTTTCCTTGAAGCTGGCCCATTGGAGCCATGCCTGCACAACAGGTCACAGCTGAAGGAAGCAGCTGCCATTGCTGTGCACTAATCCCAGCGGCTGAGGCAGATGCATTCCCTTTTTGATACATCAAAATACACCATGGGAAGGTGGTAATTAATGCAAGCAGTATCTTTCTGGCATGTTCATAGGGAGCAGTGATTGCCACTGCTGACATCCAATGAAGAACAGAGCAGCAGCTGCATGCCTGTGCAATGCACTCTGCGTCCCTCACACCTCCACACTGCAAACATTCTGACAATCACTGCACTCTCCCTGCACAAACACTGAGCAGAGAAGCAACAAAGAGCGTACGTGATTTTTGTTCTCCAGCAAATTAAGCAGTACTTCCGAGCTACTAAAGTTAATTCTTCATGAAATCCAATTGATTTGACAGCAGTTCTTTAGCTCTGACCTCATTTTCTCTCTAATCAATTCCGAGTTATTATCTACTTGAGGAGAGAGGTTAAGACAACAGATGCTACTGTGCTACAACCACTGAAAAACAATGACACTGACCTTCACATTATCACAGAATCTTTCAGGCTGGAAAAGACCTCTCAAATCCCCAAGGCCAGCCCGTCCCACCCCCACCATGCTCACTGCCCACGTCCCTCAGTGCCACATCCCCATGGTTCTGGAGCACCTCCAAGGACGGTGACCCCACCGCTCCATGGGCAGCTGTGCCACTGCATCTTTCTGAGAAGAAATGTTTCTTAACATCCAACTTGGACCTCTCCTGGAGGTAATAATGCCTCTAAAAACCACTGCTCTGGACTGATGGGTACTGCTTGACCAATACAACTGCAGCTTTAATCACCTGTATTTTCTTGTATGTAATAATAACAAGTGCACGTTCTCATGTGCTACTCGCAGCGACAGACCTCTAGTAAAACAAAAAGATACTTTCAAAACCATTCTCATCTCCCTTAACATAAAAGAGAATAGGCATTGTAAAAAAATACCTCCTGGTACAGAAAACACAGGAGCTCAGTGTATCAGCCACTGAATCCAGACAATTGTTACTCATTATTATTATTAACAGCTCTGCAGACATCTCCCTTATGGAAGAAATGACTTTGCTGCACTGAAGACATCTGACTGCGGCCACATGTAGCAATGTACTCAGCATCAGAGATTCAGGAGCTCCGCTTTCCATTCAGACATTCCACAGCCTGGAGGCCTGATTTCCCTCATTTAGTGTCCAACACTTGCTGAAATTTCCAGGAAACGGGTATTTATGCAAACTGTGCCAGAGTTACTCCATACAAAGTATTTTCAATCATACTTTGGAAAGAACTGTGTGAAAACAGCAAAGAAAGAAAACTTTCCACTCTACAACCCAGCAATACACCTGAATTTATGCAAGGACAAATGCCATTTTGTTGTCTCTATCAATAATCTTATTTAAATATTTATAAACCACTCAGAGATGTTTTTAAGGAACCTTAAGCAACAAATGGGGCTGAACACAAGAGGGAATTCTAAACCTTTGTGAGGATGTGCGTGCCTTGCTGGGGATTGGAGGCAATTACAAAATATAAATACATAACAAAAGTAATGCACTGGCACAGGCTGCCTAGGGAAGTGGTGGAGTCACCATCTCTGGATGTGTTCAAGAAACATGTAGATGTGGCACTGAGAGGTATGGTTGGTGGGCATGGAGGGGATGGATGGTTGGACTAGATGATCTTAGGGGTCTTTTCCAACCTTAATTATTCTATGGTTCTATGAAAAAAAACAACCAGCTGCATGAGAGAGACCAGCTGGCATCCCACTAGATGGAGCTGTGGCCTCGAGAACACCAGCTAGAAATGCGATGAAGCCTGTCATTAACCCAAGATGCACGAAAACCACTTACAGAAGTTACATCTGTTTGCCCCGAGTTGAATTTGTGCCTCACAACAGTGTGCAAAGCACAGGCCCTAAGGATGCACTGCATTTGTTGTCAGTGCAAGGACATCAGCAGCAAACTGATAGTAGGTAGATTATAAACCATGCTGAGGACAGCAACAGAGGGGATTCCTATTGAGAGAACAGCACCACTAGGAACAGAGAATCAACCTATTTTGTAAACGATGCAAACACTTGCTTTGAAATAAAAAAAGGCAGATAACTTGTTTGAAATACAACATCCCAGCTTCAGGGCTTTGGAGCTTTAGAGTGGCTAATGGAGCGGGGAAGGTAGGTGGCATATTTTAACTTGCTTTTGCTGAGTTATTTGTGACCACACCACGCACATCTGCAATGCACACAACTTCAACAGAAATCTCAAACGTTAATAAACGTGGATAAAATGAACATCCATTGCAAACATGTTAAAAGGAAAAAAAACAAAACAGCTCTGCAAGGTGTTCTACCTTGTATCAGAGATGCTAGGAAGTGCTGCAGGCTTTCAACACTCGGCAGATCTTTGGGCATGTGCATTTTTCCACAGTGAGCCAACTCCATGCGACTGCCCACTGTAATTTGGGTGAGTCTGGGCAGGTACTGGCACGTGGAACTTACCAGCAACGATGCTGAAGAGTTTCACTAAGAAGTAGTTTAAAAAAAGAAGAGAGTGTTTAGGAATGGCAGTCAAAGAAAGTTGTTGACTGACCTCACATTTATTCTCTGAAATGCATATTTCAACAGGGAAAGGAAAAAGCTGCTTATCCTGTTGTTTACCCATGAGTAATTATTTAATTTAGGTGACCTTGACAGCAAGATTACCTCTTTCACCTCTCAAGCCTCAAGAGCATCCAGAAATTTAGTTTTCATGTTAGAATAATGCCCAGTACCCTACTCAAAACCAGTTCTTACTAAACACACACCAGCAATCAGATTGTTAACAGAGGAGCCTGTTTTTAAATGTCTCAGGGCAGCCAGATCTACAAAGCTTACAGACACATCCCACCATCTGAGAGATGCTCTGTGAGCACAGTTAATGCGATAGGCAAACACTGTTTCAGGCAGCATTCGAGTCATAATGAAAACCAAATAAGGAAAACAAGCTAACAGATGGAAGACAGGCAACACTGGAGAGCCAACATGATGCACATACCAAGAAGCACTTTGCTTTGTGATGATTAAAACGAGGACATCCTTAAGGCAGATGTGCTGTTCACAAACAGAACGCTCCACAGGGAGATGCGAAATGAATCACTCACAAAAAAGTACTGTTGAAGTCTTTTAATAACACTAGGAAAATATCATAATATTAAAATCCTGCTCTCAAGGGGTTATTTCGGTTGGGATATCTGTGTTTATAAGCCAAACTTTTTACCCAGTTGTGTTTTACTTTAAACCAACTACTCCTTTACAATGGCATTTCCAGTTAAAACACAGCTAACCTATAAATACCTGAATACCACAGCACACACTGCGTGCGTGGGTTTTGTTTAAATCTTAGTGGAAATAATGGAAAATCTATTCAACACAGGGAAGCAAATGTCGATTTGTTAAGCGGGGAATGTAATAGCCAGTAAAGAGTACATTGCATATATAATACAGAAGGAAAAATTATCGTCTGGAGTATGTGAAATTACACGGATCTTTGCACCTTAAACCTATTAGAAGTTATTCTGTTGGCCAATACTAATCCGCTGAAGAAGCAGAACGTTGGTCAGAAGTCTAACGTTTCCTGTACCAGCACAGAGAGAATATAAGCAGTCCAATGCTGTTAAAAGAAAACATGAAATCCAGCTCATGTTTCTGGTTAGGGATCAATTTCTTCAGGAATTACTGTTAACATAACATCTTCGTTACCCCTGCGAACAACCATGTTCAAAGTACTGTCCTTTTTAATAATGTCACTGACATCAGAGGCTGAAGTTATCGACTGTCCATTGATGCTTATAATCACATCATTGTCCTTCAGGCCACCACTGAAAAGACAAAGGAACAAGGAATTACTATTACGGCCATTTCATTATCCCCGCTGTACTTTTGACCAAATCCAAAAGGCACTGGCTATTTCCAATTTCCCACCTGACAGCAGTTGGACAGAGACGCAGCAGGCCCCCAAAAAGCAAACAATTTATGTAGCGGCGCACATCGCTTGGCAGCCATTCATCCTACCTTCATATTTTAAACATACACAGATCTAACTCAGTCACCAGAAGCATCTGAGTGCCTATAGAAGCCAGACCCAACCACCAGACAGACACCAACCAAATGGGACCGGCCCAGCATGGCTCCTCTGCCCAGGGCTGCCCAGACTGCTACTGGAACCAACAAACGGGGTGCTGAGGGATATCATCAACCACAGTGTCTTGCCTGGTCTTGCACAACAATCTGGCTCCAAGTCACGGAAATATTAACCAAGAAACCAGATCAGACATGATTCAGCCCTTCAGCATAATCCGTTTTTGCAAAACCACAGACCAGTCATAGGCCTCTTCCGCCCGCAGAAAATGCCTTACATGAGTGCCTCTTGTAAGCAGGTTGCCTCGGCCAACGTTGTCAGCCTGCTAACAAATCTGGTTGCCAACTTTTAGCTGTGACTTTCAGCATTTTCCCCAGAAAATCCATCCCTGAGTGCCTCACACTGGTAGGCTCTTGACTCAAATCCCACCTAAGTGCTGCAGACTCCCCTGAACATCTGTCCAAGTGGAGCCTCTTGAGTTTGCCTTCAAACTACAAGGCTTTGCCACCTCACTGTTTTCAAACTACCATCTTACTCTCACCCTCTGCTAACTATTGTTACCGCTGCAACGTTTTTTTCTGCACCTTCAGTTTGGACCTGCACGTCAGGGCAGTTGGTACATTTCATTTGTAGTGGAGCAAACAGCCAACAGAAGTTTTGGTTCACATTATAGACACACACTGGTATTCTGCATAATCAACCTTGCTAACAGGAATTATCTACAAAAAGCAGCAATAATTTAAAAAAACAAGCTAGACAGCTAACGTTACATCTTGTATTGACAACCATCCCCGTGATAAAATATGGTGGCACCAAGCAGCTTTCTGCCCACACCTTTGGTTCTACATTTGCTTCTCTGCTGCCACAAATTTGTGTCTTTCTTAAATGACTTCCAGTTTCAGAAAATGGACAATGTTTCCTATTTCCTGCTCTGGATTACTGAGCAATTTCATATTGACCAAACTCCAGAAGGTAGATGCTGCCAGCAGGAGCCAGCCAGCCCAGTCCCACTGACTGGAAGCCTTCAGCAAGGCACCCCATGAAGCATGGCACCGAGCAGCCTTTGAGGTTCTGAGCAGTGCTGAGTAACACTAGGAAAATATCAGTTGGCCAAACCCAAAAGCTCTTCCCAGCAGCGTGGCTCCTGGAGAGGCTTCGTGGAGAGGAATGTTCCATGCCAAAAGAGGATCTCACCTCAAACAGAGGTGCACCAGGAGAGCCATTGGGTTTGCCATTAGCAAGCACAGAAGTGCCTGGGATAAGTCAGCCACATCCTTGCAAGGCAGGAGCAAAATCTCCCCCCCTTGCCCTCACACAGCAGTGACCTGCAGGGCTGCAGGAGCCATCAGCTCCAACTCAGCCCTGGCATTGGGAGAGCAGAGGTTTTGGAATTGATAGCTGAGAAAAAAGAACAGTGAGCTTTCATGCTCCCTGACTCCTTGCCCTTTCAGCTGGGAACTCTGACAGGGCTTTGCAGCAACGTGCTGGCACATCTACATTATTGCTGATCAGGGAATGAACAAAAACCACAAACTGATTTCAAGCTGACAACCTAATAGCTATCAGATGGTCACAATCCTGTTCATTTAGCTTAACCAGGATAGCCAGCTAAGCATGGAACATTCTCTCCTTCAGACAGTGGCAGTGGTTTTGAGAAAAAAAGCACTCCAACTTACGCTTCAGCTGGTGTTTCTGGAATTACATCAATAACATAGGCCCCAGAGACAACGTCAGGAAAGTCTTTATGGCGATCTTTCAGCTCTCTAGCTTTGCTGGAAAATGAAGAAGCATCCATAAGAATATTGTGCCAACAGGGGGGGAGAAAACCATGGATTTTTATTCAGTTAACATTTGCCAGCTGGGATACTTTACACATTTTGATGTGACACCTCACAATTCACTTTAACCCTTAAAAGTATATCCAGAGTTATTACACTTTTCCATGCAAATGGCTTTTACTGCTCATTTCTGTCAGCAGAAAAGACCAGCTGTTTTAAAACTTGGACTTTAGTCCTAGAAGATTCAGAACACCTAAAAAAAACTTTCAGTTTTCAGTGCTTTGTCATGCTGCTGATCCTTAGGCATACTGAAATGCAAACTGCCTGCTTGCTCTACTACAGAAAGTAGTAACAGTCCATATTCTGCAGCCTAGAACACACAACGTGTTTGTTGACCATTCCTATTAACATAACTTGCTCTTTTCTGATTTGAGTTTGAAAAAGCAAGTCTACACAGAAGCTTCATTTCACATTAAGGTATCCTAATCAAAATCATTTCACACAAATGAAGCTATGCAGGGAGCTGCTGTGACCCTCGACCATGGTGACAATGCAGGATAGATGGCAGCAATATCAGTTGAGCCCCAGCACAAATTAACAATTGCTGCATCTTCTCTTCTGAAGGGCTAAGGGAAAAAAATCAAAAGGCAGGGAGTTGCTGGACAGCAGTTCATACAAGAGCCCATAGAAGAGTCCAACTGTGTAATGGACGCAGCAACAGAAGGGAACAGCAACTGGGAGGGTTGGCACCAGCACTCTTCTGCCCCTTCCTGTAGATTGTTAGCTTGATCCAAACGCATGTGAAACGACCTCAGTTCAGCAGGATAAAAAACATTTTTCTACTTTTACTTACCTAGGAGTTAGTGACATCATTCGTATGCCAATGTATTTCTTTTTGGTTATAGCCTTTCCTACAAGAAGTAAAAGAGGTCTTCATCAAATTCTCTTATCAAAAAGAGAGCCTTGGGGGCTGTTGGCTCTCTGTTGGATCACCAGTATTACATCTATCTCTTTAACAGCAGTGCAGTATATTACCTTTAGCTTGTCTGTCGTGGGATTCAGTTAGGAATTTCTTGATTTTATCAGATGGAATAGCAAATGAGATCCCAGCCGTAACTTTCAGTGTGTTAATTCCAATGACTTCACCGTCCTGGGGAAATTAGGAATTGTTGTTAGCAAAGGTGAAACGTACATCTCAAAGTGAAAGGGATTATTTCTTCTGAGCAATCACAAAGACAAAGGTGCAAAACAATTCTGTAGCTGGTCTTCAGTCTTCTGAAGTTCCTTTTCATAGAATCATAGAATTGCTCAGGTTGGAAAAGACTCTGAAGACGATCAATTCTACCCACAGTTTCATCCCATTTCTCTGAATCACCTACTGATATGAAAAGTATTCTACAAGTTTTGGAAAACCAAAAGCTCTTCCCGGCAGCGTGGCTCCTGGAAAAGCTCTCAAATGGAAGAGCATTCCATGCCAAGAGGATTTCACCCCAAGCTCTGTAACAGCAGAGCCAGTGGGTTTCCCATTAGCAAGCACTGACGTGCTGGGGCTGAGACAGAAAAAGGCTCTGGATTGAAAGAGCTAACTATCCAACCACAACTTTTAAATGGCAGGTTACTAGTGCTGCAGTTTTTTTGCAAGTCAAGTAGAAAAAAGTTGCCAAGTTTCCAGTGCAGAACCTCTGAGAAGCATTTTCTCCCCGTCTGGGGCTGACAGAGCTCCTGCATGGCCAGCTGGTTTTGCACCAAGTGCAAACACCTCACATTTAAAATGCACTTACTACTTTTCTTGCAAAGTACAGGCAAATTACTTGGGCATTACAAGTACTCCAAACTATGCAAAGTGTAAACACCTAAATAGTGAAATCGTGGTGCAGTTTGTGATTTGACAACAAAAACACAGACAAGTGATTAGTAAGTGCCATGTGAATTTTGTGTAGTCAGGCAAATATCAAAAGCTCTGAATCACACTTGTGGTGCACTTGTTTTTGTTTTTGGACCAGAAAGTAACAGGTTTCACACTAAGCCAACAAAAACTCTTACCAGGTTTACTAAGGGTCCTCCGGAGTTTCCATACTGCAAACAAACATGGAAAGAGCAGATTTAATATCCACCTTTTAATTCACGGCTCAAGGAATTTTTGAAATGTTTTTGTAGCAATTTTTTCCATTCACTATTAAAGATATGCAATTTACAAATCCAAACTATTGCTTAACATGCACTTAACATCCCCCCTTTTTTGCAAACACTTCAATCCTCCTTCTCTTGCCAGGGTAACCTATGGAAGCTGGGGCTTCTCATTGGTTTTAATAGTAATGCACTAGCAGCATAGAAGACTGTAATACAGCTTGGGAGCTGCAAGCAAAGACCCCCTACAAGGCCAACAGTAGACAAAAACTATTGTTTTGCCTTAATGCTGTAACAAACTTGAGTCCTTAAGCTAAGCGTGGCTGCTTTCTAGAAAGCATGGCAGATTTTGAGCAGATACTCATTCAGCAGAGAATGCTGCCTCCTCCCTTGCAAGTAGTAAGAAGCCAAAGGGAAGGCAGCCATTAGACTTGGTGTGGTCCCTTTGGGATTTGGTTTAATAACAATCAGGCACTGCTGCACTGCAGATGTCCACATTTGCGAGGATGAAAGAAAAGCCAGCTCTGCTCTCTGTACTTAAGGACTGCATTACTGGAGGAACTTTCAAAGCAACTATTCCAGAAATCTGAGAGCCCAATGGGCTGAAGCTCGAGGCAGGACCTACATTGATGATGGCATCTGTCTGAATGTAGTCCATATCAGAGTTGCGGAGCCCCAGCTCCTTCCCTCCGCGCTGCGTGGTGCTGACAATCCCTGTTGTCACCGTGTTTTGGAGCGAAAATGGACTTCCAATGGCAACCACAAACTCTCCAGGCCTCAAGTCTCCAGACTGACCCAGCAGAAGGACTGGCAATTTACCCTACAAATGGAAATAAGAAGAAAAGAAACATTCATACGTTGTTAGGACGTTGCTATGCAGGCAGAACAGAACTGTTCTTTAATGGAGTAGAAGAAAAAACACTGGAAGGGTGCTTTTTCCACAACAGGTACCCATTAAATCAAAACCAAATGAAGACCAAAGGAATGTTTGTGTACTGCTGTACAAAGCAAACATTCGTTGATACCAGGAAGGAGCTGTTCCCAGCAGCTTCTTGAAGTAATTAGCCAACAGCTGTTGATGTAAAAATAATATATTCCTTAAGAGTGAATTCTAAAGGGAGTCATGAAAGCAACAGCCAGAGTGTATCAAACAAACATGTGTGTAGTTAAAAGCATTTCATATTCCCCTAAGACACGAGCTAACGTTTCATCTATTGTTCAGTAGACAACTGGATTGCCTCCCACATATCTAGGTGTCCTCTGAAGATGTGAGGACTTAAAGACTTCCGAGTGTTTTTATGACAGTAAGGGATGCTGTTCTTTCCTTTCAAGATCTTATCTCTAAACATAAACTATCACATCATTAAACTTTTTTCCCCCCCGAGACAGAAAACATTCCTAAACCCAGCATCAACGCAGAGCGCCGCAATTTACAGCAACTAAAAAAGAAACGAATTAAAAAGCAATGGTTGGACCTAAGACCCTTGTCAAGGCGGCAGATAAACTCAGCATCGTTTCTCCAGGCCATCTGAAGAGGACATACAGCAGATGGTTCAAACAAGACCAGTAATGTCCCAGTGTCCCTTGAGAGCTGCTGATAATGGCAGGGAAGTCCCGCAGGCCTCCTGCTCACAGAGTAATTAAGGGCATTCTGAAGGTGTTTCAAAGAAATGCTTTGCACTGATGTATCATCCGCTTGCACAACACTGCCTTGGGTTTGCTTCATGTTTTTAAAAGTCAGTCTACACTCTTTTAACGATGTTACATGTTTGTAACTCTTTCATGCTTAACCCTTTGTCTAAAGGATCCTGACCATTTCCAGGTACTTAACCGCGGCACCAGATCATTTCCATCATTATCAGTGGATTAGGACATGCATCACTTGAGGCTTCAGTTTAAGCATCCTGCAGGAATAGAAAGGTACTGAACCCTAAAAGAAAACAGGAATCCCCCAAGACAGATCTTTTGCTTGGTAAACCTGAAGACAGGTTTCCTCCATGCCCATCCAACTGAAAAATCCTTTCCTTTGCACAACAAGCTCAGCCCCCCCCCTCCCTCCCCCCAAAAAAGGCATTAATACAAACTTCCAAAATAGGTGACTAATTCCAGATACAGTGGATGCCCCATCTACGGATTAACTTAAACCAGTTTCGAAGAAATGGGTAACATATGCAGTTTTAATATAAAAGCTATCTTTAAGGTATTCCTGAGCTTTGTCCCTAAAATGAAGGTACAAATTGGCTTAATAATCGCTCTTGCTGCCATTGATCTCTTACTGGAAGCCAGCAGAGGTTGTCTTTTTAGCCTGTATTTATCCCAAAGCATGCGACTTACATGCCTAAAGTAGAGGGGTTTATAAAAGCAGACTGTGTGCTTACAGAGCAAAAAGGCAAGGCAGCATTTAGTATGTCCTGATTATTTGTAGATAGCCCAAGGTAGTGATAACTTTTCTTTAGAAGTCAATAAAAGCTGAATCACAGCTACACTTTGACAAAAGAGAAAATACTACACGTTTGATTTGGAAAACAAGAGCTAGCTCGTTAGTCAATTTTTGTCATTAGCAGCTTGAAAGACTGTACCAATAAATCACCCACAGGGACAAAAATCCACTGAGCAAAACTGAACCAAACGCACATCACTTTGTATTTGTCACCTCTGGTTTCATGTCAAGTGTCCCAGGAGATGCAGTGTCCAAAAGTAAAAACAGGAGACAGCAGCTGTGTCCCTATGTGCTGCCACAAAGACAGGAGTCACAGCTCCAAGATTCAACCAGCTTCATTCTGAGGATCCTTTATCCAACTGCGTTACAATTCCACCAGCACCACTATGCTCAGATGAACATATTGTTTTAATAAAGCCCGTTGCCAAACCCCAGACAAGATCAGATGCTCTACGGAAACTCCATCTCTCGGTCTCAAGATGACAAGAAATAATTAGCCAACTGCTTGTTAAACAGAATCACTTGGAAGAGCAACAGAACAGGCAATGCAATAAAGAAGAGAGAGAGAGAGAGAGAGAGAGAGAGAGAGAGAGAGAAAGCAATCCCAAGCTTGCAACCAAGCAGCACCATCCCAGGTCAGCTATGCTGAGCAGTTCATAACCTCAGAGCACAGCCCTGACTCCGCTAGCACAGGACAGCAGCAGCACGAGCTGTGCTGGAAGCACACAGCTCCATATGGGTATTGTTTGCACAGAGGGAGCACCCTGGCCCTTCCTTGCCTCCAGATGCTATTAAGCTGACGTAGCACGTGTTTCCAAGACGCCGTTGATCCAGAAGCGCATCTCTTTCTGGCACTGCTTTGCAAACAAAAAAAGACAAGTGGCCAATGCACGGAAAGCAGATGCTTTATAAAGAAGGAGGGCATTTAATCAGTAAACAAAACAGACAAGGGACTATGAAGAAAAATCTCTTTCATTAACAGACACCTGATTGGTCGCATGCAGAGTTAAGACTTAGACAATCTTTCTCAGTTACAAAAACAGTCAGAAAGCCAAAATCGCGTTTGGCGGCAGAAAGGCACAACACGGAGCAGTCTCTGACTAACAGTTATTTCTTATTGTGCTGAGTTTTCAAGCCTGTGCCTATACTAGTCGGGCCTCAGTTCAAAGCCCAGCGCTGCACGGATTGGCGTGGGCCATCTGTGTGATTCAGCACGCCTTCTGGAAAGAGTTAGGGCTAACCTTTCGTCTGCTAGCAGCAAAAACCTACTGCAAAAACTGCCTTGCTCTGCACATTGTGACATTCAGCTGTGGAAAATGTGCCCTCTATGCAGCACATTTCTAGACGCGACGTTGCCTAATGTAAAAATGCATTATGCCAAGTTAACTGTAAGTGACATCAACACAGTTGGTTTGCCATACTGTGTTCATCAATGCAACAGAACTGTTTCCTGTTTCATAGCCCCATGCCAACACACCAAAAGAACGAGGAGGATGCTGAGCACACTTCATAAAGAGCTACAGGACCCATGCTAAAAGAAAGACAGAGGGACTCACACAGGTTTTCACAGAACCATAGAATCATGAAGGCTGGAAATGACTTCTCAGATCTCCGAGCCCAACTTCAACCACCCCCACCATGCCCACTGTCCACATCCCTCAGTGCCACATCCCCACGGCTCTGGAACACCTCTGGGGATGGTGACCCCACTGCTCCCTGTGCAGCTGTGCCACTGCATCACTGCTCTTTCTGATAAGAGATTTTTCCTAACATCCAACCCAAACATCCCCTGGCACAACTGGAAGCCATCACCTGTCCTTCCAAACATCATCTTATCGTGTTCTCTGCAAAATTAACAGCACTGCATGTAAATATTCCCATCAGCACCTCCGTAGGTACATGTCAGGGAGAACTGGTTACGACGAATATATCTACATCTATATAACATATATTCCAATGGTTTTAAATTCGTGAGCTTGCTCCCTAACAGCATGACACAGCTGCAAATCATAATTGTCTTCACTCAGCTACGGATTTGCCACAGCAGTTAATTAAAAACACAGGCTAACCAGCATGCCCTGCAGTGCTTGAACACAGAGCCAGAAGCACCCAGCACCTAAACCCAGCTTTCCCAGTGACTCACTCCATGACCTTGGGCAACACATAACTTGCTTGCTCTCCCTCCATCTTTCATTAGATTAACCCTCAGGCGCCTGCTGATCGGCACTGACTCAACCAGGCAAATCTGCAAGCGCACAGAAATAGGACTAAACATGCAAACCCATAAGTGGCACATGACTCACTGTTTACACCCAGCCGGAGAGGGAGCCATTAATTAGCGCTAATATTTTAAGCCTCTCTCATCCCGAAGTGCTCCACACATTTTAATATAGGGTTTTGACTCAAGCCTTGGGTAAACAGAACTCCCACGAGATGTGGCTTCACCCAGCACCAAAATGCAGCCATTGCATGTGCTGAAGGGCAAAACACACAGCCAGATGTTCACCAGGGACAGCAGCAGAGCTGGATTTGGGCAGAGGACAGCCACCAGTAGTGCCAGTCATCAGTGAGCGTTGGGTTGGAAGCTTTCCATCCACAAAACGTGTGAATCCGCCTCTACATTGGCACTGAACAAAAGCAAATCCCATCTCTGCACAACCATCTCCTTCCACCAGGGATGTGAACAGTTCACAGTTCAATAAAGCAGTGAAGAGGAGACAAACGTTTCGGGCTCTATTTCTGTTAAGGAGTGACAGACTGCCTCCATGCTTTCCATGTTTAGGTAGAAAAGAAGCAGATGTTTGTTGTGGTGCTCTAATTCAGCTGTAAGCAACCCTGGCAAAGCACGCAGCTTCACTGGGAACTGTATTCTGCTCTCATTAACAGAACTATTTAACTTCCAGAATACGTTATGGCAAAACAAAAACACAGGCCGTGAGCTTATGAAAATGTGGAGTGTCATCTACGATCTTGGAGCTATTTGACCGAATGCCAAAGAAAACGAAAAACCCCAACTGAACACATTACAAGTCTCCAAAAGTATTTCATCGACAGTTAGAAAAACAAAACTGAGTTTCCTTATCTAAATATGGAGCATGGGAAGCTTGCAGGAAAAAAAGGCCAAACGCTGTCTTGCCATGTCTCTGGGACTTCAATGGCCTGGCAAGGCACTGCTGCTCTCCCTTGAAATAAGACGTAGTAAGGATGAAAGCTCTGTCCATTGCAAAGGCTGTTCTCAACATGTGGGGAAGGAAGCACATATGACAACATCCTCTGCTCTTAAGATGGAAATAATAAAAATAAAATTAAAAAAAGCTTTTTCAGGGATAAGAGAGGGGCACAGGGCAGACAACCACCCCCATGCTGCCACCCAGCCCAAGGAGCACCTGGAGCTCGCACCCAAGCCTTTCCCATGCTGTCCCATTTCCACAGGTCCCAAATGCTTCTGCGACAAAGATGAGGGCTTCCTTGTGGGAGACTCGGGAGGAAGCAATGCAATATCCAGTGACAGATTTCCAAGTCAAAATGAATTGGAGAAAAGCCACTGACATCTGGAATTCAAGTAGTTTGGTTTCTAAAAATGCGAGCTATTAGAATACTGATACGTAAACAGGAACGCTTGCTTCCCAGCTTCCTGCAGTGTGTACACACAGGGAGAGAGGCAAATCCCCTCTGGCCACAGCCATACAGAGCCTGCATTGCCTCACGAAACCACCAAAGCAGTGAGGGCAGGAGGTCCTGTTGACTTAAGAGCGCTGAACCGAGTGGCTGTTAGTACAATGTTGGAAGGAAGCACGAGCAAAGAGCTGAAACACGACCGCAAAGCAGAGGTGCAACACCAACCCGCTGCTGCTGTATCGCTTGGGTGCCAAACCCTTTCTAGGAATACAGAAGCACGCAGGTCTGCTTGCACTGAGAAATGAAAGCCTTCACACCTTGGCAGTCAGTGGCGAATGCCTCAGGGCTGCTTTTTAATTCTGCAGAAAGAAGATATGCCCCAAAAGAGCCATTTGTAGGGACCAACCCATGGGCAAAGGCAAATCTGCAGGGTGAAACAGGTCCCCATTTGGAAGGATAGTTCCCACAGCTGTAAGCCACATCACCTTCAGGTTTAACACAGCTGTCCCCAACATGCTGCCTACTTTCAAGATTTCAGCAAATTGCTCTGGTTTTCAATGGACACAAGAAATCATAGGATGGCTTTGGTCAAAAGGGACCTTAAAGATCATTGAGCTTTAGTCCACCCTGCCATGAGATGGCTGCCTCCAGAACCATCCAACCTGGCTGTGGGTACCTCCAGGGATACCACTTCTCCTTTTATAGACTGTGAAAATAAACCTCTTTGAGAATTGGAAGAACAATCCCAGCATTTCTGTTCCTCGCTGACTTTGGTATGTTTTTAAATGAGAATTTCATCAGGGAAACTGTTTACTCTTGCTGGTGCCTAGATTTCACCGTCCTCTTTAACTCCCTACTCCACTGAACAAAACCAAATAACTTTTAGAGATGTCCTTGGCCAGATGTTCACAGCTTAAAGAAAAATACAGTGCAAGCTGCTGCAAAACCTTAACAGCTTTAGGAACACCAGCTAACAGTCTCAACTCATACTTCAGGCTCTTCCTAACCACAGAGGCATTCCTCAGCCTTCAGATCCTGCCTTAACACGCCACAGAAAAAATAGAAAAAATAAAATGACATCGTTGATGTCACCTTCAAATAACATGTTCAAAAAAGAGACTTTGCCTCTCACTTCACAAACATTGTTGGGGATGGCTTTCATGCTGTATCTAGCTTTGTAAGGGGTTATTTGTACTGTCACATTAACTTCCTCAGTTATCAAATAAATCAGAACTCATGAGCTCCTCAGGTGAAACAGGCAGTGCCAATGGGGGAGCAGCACACCAGGTGGAGTTGTACAAAGGATAGGGTGCTTACCGAGCACACAGCAAACTACAGCTATCAAGTTATGTTCTGCCCAATTTAGAGCAGAGTCCTGCTGCCCAAATGAGTGTGCCCAGTTGCCATCACACAAGTAAGGCAGCAGAGCCCACTCACTTCCTTCTGCAGCAGCTCTGCCTCCAGGCATCAGCTCTTCCCAACGATCCTTTCCATCATAGATAGCAATGTCAACATGTCAACACATCAAGAAATCTCCTGCTGAGGTAGTGTTGGGTGGTTCCAAGACAAAAAATGTTCCCCAAGAGAATGTGCAAACATGAGTGAGCTGGGTTGCAATGCTCACAATCTGAAGCATGCACTGTGCTGGCAGCTTCAGAAGCCAATACATCAAGCCAAAAACACCATCTTGTATCCTCAGTTAGCACGCTACATTCAGAGAATTCTGTATAAATAATACCTCTAAAAGACACTGCTTGTCAGATCAGAATCATCTATTTTTGTCTGTTCTGTGGCTGAACGCTGAAAGAGGATTATACCTTGGAATGATAAACACATGCAGAATGACCTGAGGTGCCATTCTCAAAGGAAGGACACGCTTATGCCCAAAAGCTCGAGTGATGGAATAAGACTGTGATCGGCACTTCATCACATACCTGCAGAATTCTTTAAAAAAGAAAAAAAAAAGAAAAAAAAAAGATGAATATCTGTCATCTTGAAGCCCAACCAGAATCACCAGTTCAATCCTGCTTAGCAGTGCTTTCCACTATCGGCGTGAAATCTGCCTGCCTTCCCTTTTTTCCAAGCCACTTTCCAGGCTGCAGGCGCCCGGCTCTCCCTGGGGCTGTGCTCACTGCTGCTCTGCACGAGCTTCCCTGGGTCCTTAAGCGCTCACTGTTTGCACAAGTGAGGCCTATTAGTTTTTAATAAATGCACTCAGGCTCTTCCATCAGGCACTGCAGTGCCAGGGAAATTTTGGAGCGATTTTTTCAGGGTGTCAGATAACACAAAACTCAATGCCTGCTCCCTCCTCATGGCCTCAAAACAATGTGTTGCATCAGCTCAGTGCCTCCTCCCCCTCTATCTCTGAGTTACCAGCTACTCCCTTCTCTGCAGCCCGCTTTCGTATTACTTCTTTAATCCTCAGCAAAGCAGGAAAATATTTTGGGGATAATTTTTTTTTGGCCACATTGTTGATAAGAAGGTTTTAAATAAGAAAAACCTGACAGAGCCTTTAAACAACAAAGGAGGCGAGGGAGCAGCCCTTGGGTCATCCAAGAGTTCTGCATCAGGCATCTGATTTAGTCACAAACTCTGGAACAAACACTTCTGCCTCGCTGGGGAATAGCTCTGAACTAAAACAACCCTGCAAGGTCTACTGAGTCACGTGTTTCAAACAACAGATGACTGCCCGTCAGCTTTGGAGGTCGTTAAGCAGAAGCCCAAAGAAGGGAAACCAATATGAACAGCACCTCAAGCCATCACATGCATCTGTGTTATGCAGAAGTGTTTCCACACAAGATTCCCCGTGCACTCCATATGCACAACCACGTGACAACTGTTCTGCTATTGCAGGAGGCAGAGTAGCACTGAGAGCCACAAGTCTGACACTGCTGAAGACTGTGGGAGAGAGGTTCCATTCCAGCTTCTTTGGAAAACCACCTGCAGTGGAAGAACATCCTTCCACGTTGGCTTTAGCTTGAATGTTTGAGATACGTCCTACAGTAGTTCTGCATTTTGCTATCTACATCTGTGTGGTGCAGACCTTCAGAGGCACAAACCTACCTTCCTAAACCTACCTTCCCATCTCTGCCAACCGCAGGGGAGTCCTCCCACATCTCCTCTCAAAGCAGGAGAGCTGCACTGGCAAAGCACATGCTGATCAGCCAGCGAGCTGCACTGCTGCTTGAGGATGCACACTAAATGCTAGGTGCTTGTTTGCATGACACAGAGAGGTCCTAAGATAAACCATTACCAAAGCCAAGGTTGTGGCTGAAGAAATGCACGCCCACCACGTTTGCTCCAAGATTTGTCAAAACTCAACACCAAACCACTGCTCTTTCCTTTAAATTAGCAACAGGACATCCTCTTTTCTGAAACAAAGAGGGATAAAATGCACCTTGCTCACTGCCTTCACTCACCTGAGCATCTATTTTAATTAGTGCAATGTCAGCTTTCTCATCAACGTCTTTAATTTTAGCTTCGTATGTTTCCCCGTTCTTCAGCTCCACCTTCACCCTGTTCTTGTTGGTGACCACGTGTGCGTTGGTCACTATCAGCCCATCCTCTGAGACGATGAAGCCCGAGCCACTGGCAACAGGGATCTCCCTCTTGGAGTAAGGAAGTCTGAAAGACACAGGGAATAACAAACATTTATCTCTGCAAAAGCTTGCAGGACCACAAACAGTGCACAGCCAAAAGGAACATGGTAGATTTTGATGCTTTAAAGTATCTGTTGTTACTTTCTGTCATTAATAAGGCAATGCACATGCATTAGCTTAAACTGGGGTGGGGTTTCTTATGCTAGTTTTTTTGTTTGTTTGTTTTTTTGCCAGGACTCTTAAGTTATTTCTAATGCTTCAGCATGACACATCTGTCAGCTCAGAACCCTCTTTGCTGCTGTCTCACAGTCAGCTGCTTGCAGGAATACAAAGTCAAGCTGGGCATGGTGTTTACTTGCGGAATAACTCGATGTGAACCACAGCAGGAGCGATCTTCTCCACCACATCTGCTATAAAGTTGTACTTGTGCCGCAGGCTATTAGGATGTTCTTGGCCTGAAATAGAAACAGAACACATGTCATGAGTTCTTCAAGTGACAGGAGAAGGATCATTGCAAAACACCTGAATTGAAAGCACTGTGTGGGTCTCTCGCCCTTCCTTCCAAGTCAGTTGCAGCACAACCCTTGCTCTGCAGTTTCCCTTCTGGCTTTTTGCACAGCAAGCTCTGCTGTTACAACAGAAAACCCTATGCAAACTTCTCATTTCCAGTGCATGCAACTGGGCCATGGGGCTGCAGATCTGCTGCACTGGTGTCTGCGGGCTGCAGCACCCTGCATGGAGCAGCCCCTGCTCCAGCCCATAGGTGATAAGGCCCTAATCCCTATCTAAGCCTAAAGCTGGGAAAGGTTAAGGTGGGCACAAGGTTTGTGTTGCCTCCCAGTGAGTCTCAAAGCCCAGCCCTTCGCAGGCACAGACACAGAAGCTCCATGCATTGCCCTCAGTCCACCAGCCACATGGAGGAGCAGATCCCATGGACTTTAGAGCTACGGAAACACCCCTAAAGCTATAAAAATAGATACGCACATGGAAACAATGGGACCACAAAGCTTTGCATTCCTGGGCAGTATTGGAACACAAAAGCCCATGGTCACCGAGTATTCAAGAAACGTCACTGGGATTTTCAAAAGCAACTGGATGCTGAGCTCCTATTGTAGCCAACAGAAAACCTGTCTGCACCATCAGATGTCTAAAAAGCTCTGGAAAAAAACAGATAGATCTGACGCATCTCCCTCTTCTCACAGTTCAGAATTTATGTTAAACCGGGAGCAACTCAGCAGTCTGGCACCCTGAGGAGCACCAAATATCACATTTCCATAGAAGCAAGAAAGAACATCCCCTGTTGTCATCAGCACTCTCATTTTCTGTGATACACGTAAAACACAAAGGTGATCTGTGTGACTTCCAGATGAGCACTACGTGCCATGCTGCACCGTCCACCCCTGCCATTTGGCTCCTAAATCTGCAGATTAAAGCAGTAAGCAGCTTGGGGATGCTGCAGGTGCTCGTGACAGCTTAAAAGGAGGATTTATTTGCAGAACCCTGGGAGACATGGGACTGTGCTCTGAAACCATCCTGTTTATCCATATCCGAACCACTTGCATTACCTGTTGATACCAAACCAGATAAATCTGAACATTTTTACCCAGGTGATGGAAAAAAAATAATCACTTTCCAGAGGAATAACTTGGGAACGAATCATTGGTGCTCTCAACCAGATACTGGTTTG
Organism: Lagopus muta; assembly: GCF_023343835.1. Lineage (NCBI taxonomy): Eukaryota > Metazoa > Chordata > Aves > Galliformes > Phasianidae > Lagopus > Lagopus muta. Next base: position 61,762,087 of record NC_064437.1, on the reverse strand, counting down.
TTTCAGGGTGAAAACCAGGTTTCAGCTGACTCAGAAACACCAGCTGGCACATATTGCCCTCAGGCACTGCATGATGCTCAACCCAACCCAACCACTCACAATCCTATCTCCCCATTCGCACCCTCTGAAGCACCTCAATTGCTTCTAATGCAATCAAGGAGCAACAGCAGCAGCTACCTCATCTACTAACAGTTCGGACATGTTAATCTGCTCAACGATTCAAGCACGTGCTCCCACCTATTTTCCTCTAAAGCATCGTCTGACTCGTGCTAAGCGGCGATCCTTGGATTTAGCACCAGAAAGGCAGAAGGATTAGCAACCTGATTAGCCAACACCTTACCCACCACAGGATTTACATTTCCCTTTATTAGAAAGGCCCAGGAGAACCGCATCGTAAAGCTGGCAATGGAAACTGGAGTTTCGGGAAGCTGTAGAAGAATGAGAACCATGCTGAGAATGAGCTTGAATCCATTCGCTCCCATCAAACAGAAGCTCAGACAGATTATCAGACTGGATTAACGTGACATGGGGATAAAACACCACGGGGCACGGCCGTATCCATCAATATGCTTTTTGATCACCGCTTCCAAAATCATTTTGCCTTCGTTGCAATGCTGCAGGCATTTAAAGGTCACATCCTGCCCTTGGGAAAGAGAGCCTCCACAGATAGGGGGGGGGGGGATCTGCACAGGGAACACAGTCTTGTTTTTTTTTTTTAATGCTTTCAACCTATTTTTCTTTCAGCATTTAGCTATTTGAGAAGAGCTGTGCATGGTGAGACTGCTAATGCTCCATCACTTTGAGCCTGGAGCTGCAATGGCCAAGACCTGAGCAGCGATGCTCTTCTTGCATAGAAACCAGTGTGGGCCGTCCCAGACAAACTGAGTGAGAAGGTCAGAATTTTGGACTGTGAAAAAGTTAGGTAATAAATACTGATTCATGGCATACTGACCTAAAAAGCTTACACCAGCTCACCACGCCTGTCCTTTGCTTATGTATTAGGAATTCTTGCATTGTGTAACACGGTTTTGCAACAGCTCTTGACTGAGTGCCCACTTAAATGGAAAACACACCTTTTTTTTTTAAGCAAATAAACAAAAGTCAAAGTACTATTCAGATGGATTCATTGAGGAACATCAGCAGGAAAAATCCCTCAGAACTGGTCTTCAGCATCATACAAAGAACATAAAATCTACAAGAAATGGTGCAAGAATTAACGTGTTGAAAAACTCTTGTGTATCTGTGGAATAGTGCCAAGGGGGGGATAAAAGCAGACCAAAATGGACACCTGTGTGCATCCAGTTTACCATTACGTATGCATTCAATGCTCATCCCAGAGCACTGCTCTTCGGGATTACTGAGCAATGAGCTGAGAGGTGCAGTTCCCTTTCCTCCAACAACAACCTCCAGGCCCAATTTTGTCTTGGACTTGAACCACCAGCAGGCACCAGCTCCTACAGGGGAGCCCAAACTGCCCTGCAAATTGCAGCACTACCAACCTAGCATGAACTAATGCTCATTCCTCATCAACAATGTGGCAGCATGCAACCATCAGCAGCCACCAGAGAAAAAAGCAGAGAACTTCAGGACTTCTGCAGGAGATGCATTTCTCTTCTCCCTAACAAATGCATTTGTCAGCTCTGGTGATAGCTCAGGGTTTAGCAGAAGACACTGAAGGGTGGAGCAGGTTGCACTCAACATCCTCTGCGTTCTGACTTATGGGGCAGGTCAGGAAATCATAGAGTGGTGTGAGTTGGAAGGGACCCTTAAAGGCCATCTGGTCCAACCACCCCACGGCTCCATCAGGAGCTCAGAAGTAACCCCAACCTATCCCCTGACCTTGGGTGCCTGCAGGGATGGGCACCACCACCTCTCTGGGCAGCCTATGCCATTGCCTTACCACCCTTATTGTGAACAACTCCTTCCTTATATTCAATCTATATCTTCCCTTTCATTCCCTATTTCAACTGATCCCTAAAACGTAGATTTCTCTCTTAAAACACACTTCTCTGGGATAACCACTGTTGAATCCATGCTACCATTCTTCCAGTTTCGTGCATCTCTCTTTTGTATTCTACCCAAACCCTTCTGCAGTTAGGTTCCTAGTAGACTCACTTTATCACTTTGTGGGTTTTTTGGTAGGTTGGTTGGATGTTCCATTTTAAAAATCAAGAGTTGGCTTGAATAAAGCTCTAGTTCCCAAATACCTTCAGGCTTCAGTGTTCAGATCTCTGCAGCCTGCTCTCTGCCTATTTATATGCTGTGATTACTTGTTTTGTATCATTTTTATTGAACTATTGCACAATGCCCCAAATGCCCACAAGCGTGGTTAAGAAACTTTCATTAATGCCATTAATAAGATGATTGTTGTGCATTCACTTAATGACCAAAAACTGCCTAAGAAAACATAAATAGGTTACAGCATGAAAAATTCCCAAGGCAACTACATTTTCAAGGACTTCAAAAGGTGTGCTGGCTGCCAGCCTCTGAGCAAAAAGGAAAAACCTCTGCCAACTGCCATTAATGGCACTAATATCAGTAAACAAACTGCTGAAAGGAAAGGCTGAATCCCAAGTCATGGAAAAAAGCACATGAGGCTGTAAACAACTGAAAGAACGTGGTTTCACACGGAGGAGCCAAAAAGCATGCTAAGATCTAGGTTTTCGTTTCACAGCTGCAATGATGCTGTAATGCTGATACATGCTGCTTTTGGTAGTGTTTGGAGCTAAGCTGAAAAGATGCTTTGGAGATAGAGATCTAGCAGATGTCACCTCTCCCCTTCAGCTGTGAGAGCTGCATCTGCTCACACAGGTGGACCCACGTCTCACGAGAGACTCTGCATATGAAGTTGTAGCAGTAGATCTTCTCCCCATTCAGTTTTCCTGAGTTTTCAAGGGGAACCCATCACCCAGGCAACTGATGAGTTTCAGCTCTAACTGAATGAGATGTGAGAAAACCTCAAAGTTTCACACTTGTCCATAACACAACTCACCTGTGGGCAACTACCGGCCAATTTCTGCCTTGCACAAACCCCTGGCTGTAATCAACCCAGACATCTTCATGTTCTTTTTCAAGTCAAAAAGCTCAGATTCATCCTGGAACGAAGACTTCAGTTTCTTTAAAGCCTTAATTCCCCTAAAGATCAACAAACTTCCCATGAAACAGAAGTCATCTAGACAACTACCCAGGAACAACACGTATATTGCAAAGGCTGCTGCACAGGGTGCTTCCATGCAGGCTGCAGGGAGGGTGGAGCACCTCCTCCCACTTCACCCTTAAAGGTGCTTCAATGGACAAGCACTATGCTCCATCTTTCCTGGGGAGCCAAATTTGGGCTTGCTCCGTGAGCAGTGGGAGGACTCCATGTTCAAGGCCAGGTTGGATGGGGCTTTGGGCAACTTGGTCTGGTGGGAGGTTTGTCCTTACCTATGGCAGAGGATTAGAACTGGATGACTGTTAAGGTCCCTTTTAAACCAAACACTCCTATGGTTCTGTGACAATCACCCCATCCACCAGACCCATTGATAGCACCCTGAATATTGAGATCTTGGGGTCCAGGGATCCAAAAGCAAAGCCTTGGTTTCCCTGTGGCCCCAGCAGAGCTCCAGCACTCATGGGGACAGCAGAACCGGTGACTACTGACACAAACCACAAGATCGTAAAGTTTGACTTGGAAAACTTCCACCCTCCCAACAGCACTGCAGCCACCAGCGTCTGCACAACTGCCATTAATACCATATAGGAAAACATTAAACCTCTGGCACTGCTATAGAAAGTGGAGGAAATGTGCTTTGCTCACACTGAGAACGGTGCTATCAGCACTGCTGGAGAGGCTGAAGGAAAAAGTGATGCGCGGGATGATCCTGCTGCCACTTCTTAACATAAAACTGCAAGCCTGAATATTCTGCTTCCTATTCAAGGGTGAGTTGTGTAAGACGCCAAGAAAGGATATTATGCAATGAAAATAGTAGGGAAAGAAGAAACAACACTACGTATTGCAGGCAATCTGCTCAGGAACAGCTCTGAGATCAGAGGAGGGAAGTTTGAGTGGTCTAAACCACAGAAGCACGGTAATAAAACCACCATTACATCAGTATTATTTTTCCTGCAAAATCAAAGGCGAAAGAAACAAAACGTCACTGATTTCTGAGAAGAAAGTCTATATCTCCGTGACATCCCCAACAACAACAAAAATATTTTCGTAGCACTAAACGAGGGCGATTTCAAGCACCTGACTCTACCAAACAGTAATGTGAACAAATCCAGCATTCACTCAACACATCTCCTGCAGCAAGAACCACGACAAGACTGAGGTGAGAATGGGAAGTGAAGTTGCTTTTTGGCATGAATGCAACTTGCACCAGGCTGGTCTGGGCTCTGAGCACCTGATGGAGCCGTGGCTGTTCCTGTTCACTGCAGGGAGTTGGGCCAAATGGCCTTGAAGGGTCCCTTCCAACTCCAACCATTCTATGATTCAAAGGTGAAATAAAGAACCCCCTCGAGGTAATGCGCTCAGCTTTGTCAGGAATTCCTATGCAATTTCAGATGTAAACCTAAAAATTCAGGCCAGCCAGGAACACTTGGCCTGAAGGCAGAACAACATAGGAGTCAGGGAGAATGCTGTGTTGCAAAAAGCAACTGAATTGCTAGAGAGATGTCAAACAGTTGGCCTCAGGAGGAGCAATAGCCAGGCTGTGTGCATCCACTGTATGGATAGATGCCCTTTTTCAATATCTTACTTGAACAATATTTTAAAAGTCAGCTTTGTTACTTATACACACTGACCATACAATGTGTTTTATATGTGGCTCGAGATGATTCCTCTGGACACAGCATGGACAAAGCAGGCAGTGGGGCACCCGTGGCTGCAGCCCCGTGGGAGCAACTTCAGAATGAAGCACTTGAGAAAACATAACGCATCCATAACTCTCTCAACTGTAATTAGCAGAAATATACGACCAAAAGCTCTGTAGCTGGTGGGGGCAGAAGCACGGGAAGGCTCCAGCAGCCTCATCCAACACAAGAGGAAGCAGCATCTCTCTGTAAACAAAGTGCAAGTGAGCCCAGCTCCTGCCAAGCTGCTGCAGGAACACGCTGTCCCTGGGCACTGCCACACAGCAAGGACAAGTGATGGGGACAGCAAAGCTTGGTGCTGCTTGGCTGTGCCCCGTCTCAAAAGCTCAGAGGCCACAACACTGGAGAGGGGGGGAAAAAAAATCCTTTTTTTTTTTTTAATTTAAATAAATTAAAAGTAAATAAAAAAAAAAAAGCAAACAAAACAAAACAAATAAAAAGCGATTCAGGATGAGAGGAAAAAAAAAAAGTGCCAAGCTCGAAACCAGCATTAACAGCAGTCTTGTCTGAGCTGGAAACTAGGGAATATAAGTCAGGTTATGGAAAAGAGTCTGCCTTATTTCCTGCCGGCAGATGAAAAGAGTATTTCAGGCAACGGGTTAAGGCGGCCGTGGCATTCTCTCCTCTGCCGAAGGCTGAAAATACAGCAGATGAGTCAGGAATTGCTTCTCCGCTGCTTTTTCCAGCGCTCGGCCCCTGGAGCTCAGCGCAGCTCAACGAGGCAACAACGAGCCGGTAATGCCGGTAACCCCGCCGGCACCCGACAGCCGCCCGGTGCTGAGCATCCCCTCCTGGTTATCAAAGCTTCCGAGTCTCATTCTGAGTACGTGAGAAACGTCCGAGAGGAGTGCCCAGAGAACAGACGATTGCTTAATTGCCTTCTGCTCGTAGAAGCCCGGGTAAGAAGGCATCAGAGAATAAAACGTCGAGTTTTCTGTCGTGTTTTGTTGGATGTGTTTACGTTTTCTCCAACGAGAACCTTTAAAAACCCCTCGTTAGATGCAGGCTCTCCAGCCAGAGGTATTGGTGTCACCACTTGGCAGCAGCAGGACTCTCCCCATGGTGACAGCAGAGAAAGACTCAACCCACAGACAAAAAGCCCCAAGCGGCCATAAAACCTACATACCATCCTTAGCATGGGGTTTCCTAATGGTACAACACATAAATCCAGCCTATCTCCATCACAAAGGCCGAAAACATCCACACATCAGACAAGTCCCACCACCTCCAGCAATACTTTCTATACGCCTTTAAGAGCCCTCTTAGGAGCAGAACAAAACAAGGCTCAGCCATGCTCTGCCTGTACAGAATTCTCTCTTTTCCCAGCACAGAAGTGGGCTCCTGGGGGCTGCATTCTGGGGTGGAATGGTGAGACTTGGTTGGTTTTCTTGTCCCTCCCCCCACCCAGTGCTTGGTCCCACCACGTTTGCCTTCTCTAAGGTCACTTTCCACGGGAGCAGGCTGGCATCCATCAATGCTGCTTGCAGACCTTCCCCCAGACAGCAGAAATACTCATGGAAAAGAAAGATCATGGAAAATGGAGCAGCAGAAAAAACCAGCAGAGACTCAGAACGGCTCCATCTGCTCTCAGCTCTGCTCCTGCTCAGTGCTGACCCTGAGCAAAGCTCTCTATCTTCCCCTGCTCCACCCACTGGTTATTTGTCAGTAAAAATCAGTGCAAACCCAACTGCTATCAGAAGCACGGGGCGATTTTTCGTTCTTACCATAGTAACTCTGTACAACCAACGCTTTTACTGCAAAGTCTGCAAAACTGATCCAGGAACTGTCCCAGTAGAGTCAGTTTGGACTGCAATTGGACTTGATGATCTTTTCCAACCTTAGCAATTCTATGATTCTGTGATTTATCTCCAGGCACTAAACGGTAGCCGAGACCTTCCTTATCACTGACACTTTAAAGTAACACCATTAGTGACTTGAGGCCCATTTTAGAAGCTAAAACATAAGTCTCCTGCTACAAACGTGAGGGAGATGTCTTCAACCTGCGCGCAATCAATGCATTCCACTACAGCCCTCAGACCCGAGTGGCTGAGTGTGAGATTTTAGTTCCGTTCTGCTCTCTGGAGCCAGGAATCACAGGCAATCACAGTGACCTGCAGTGATCCAGGAGGCAGAACCGATTCTCACCACATTCCCTACATCCTGACTGCACACCCACTGCTGCTCATCCATGGCTCCTGGGGCCCTGGCATGGCATGAGAGCAAGGAACGACTCTGATTTACCACAAAAGTCACATTCCACAGCACGCCGGTGTCTATTTGTAGCGTCATTTTCTTTTGCTCTCAGCTCACGTAAACTCACATTTGAAAAATATTTTCCAGCTTCCATTTCTTGGACAGCAGATTCTTTCCTCTGACTGCTGAGGACAAGCAGCCCCATCCCATCCAGTCTCCTTAATGGGCTCCTGCTTACTCACAGCTTTTAGCACTCCTCAGGTACCTTTACATCTCAAAGCCCAGAAGATGAAAGCATGGAACCCTTCCTCGTTCCAACTCCACACTCCTGTTTGAAGTCAGAGTTCCTCCCAGTTCCTGGGAAGGAAATCTGCACACGGGAGAGGGAAGAGGTGAGACCACAGCTCCCATCACTCCCAGCCCCCCCTCACAGAGCACAGCACTCAGCTCTGGAGGAGTTTTTCATCCCTCTCTGGGGAATTGCTTCTCTTCTGGAAATACGTGGCTGTTTATTTCCACTGCGCTCGGCTGCTTTTCCCTCCCTCCCATCCTCCTGCTGCACAAGTGGAGCAGAGGACGAGGCCTTAGGACCACCCAGATGTGAGCACTGAGCAGATGGAGGGGCCCAAAGCCACCCCTGGGGCAGGAGCCTCTGTGCACACAGCCCCTTCCCAGCCCAGCTCATTGCACGTGTGCTGAGCAACCTGCAAAGCTCAGAACATTTCTCCAGCACGTGTGTCCATGGTCATCTTTAGGGAAACAGCTGGGAGCCTGATTCACAAGAACAGTATCTGCTCTCCTCTAGATACATCTCTGGCTTCTTTCCTGACCTCCCCAGAATGCTGAGTCTCCCTTCCTGCCCTGATTACTCATCACTGCACATCACAACACTGCCAGAGCACTTGGCCTAACAAGCACTGCAGGCAGAATTTAGGCAGCTCCTACTACTTTTCCCCATTCTTTGCTGTGTGGATTTCGTTCTAATCTTGTTCTGTTGTTAAGGGATCAATTAATGACAATTCTAACGATGTGAGTCACAAGCAGTCAAGAGGAAAGTTGGGAACTGAGATCATCAACGAGGAACTTTTCCGTTTCTCTGGTTAAAGGTCAGAAGAGGAACGTGGGTTCATCTGTGTGCAGCTCTTGGAGCAGGACACAGAATCACACAATCATAGAATCTTTAGAGTTGGAAGGGACCCCTGAGGGCCATCTGGTCCAACTCCCCTGCAATGAACAGAGACATCACAGTTCCATCGGGTTGCCCAGGGCCTGATGCAGTCTGGCTTTGGAAGTCTCCAGTCTGGGGCATCAACCACATCTCTGGGCAGCCTGTGCCTGTGCCTCACCACCCTCACCTTAAAGAGATTTTGGGAAAAGACCTGTAAGATCAAGCCCAACCATCAACCTATCACTACGAAGCCCACTATTCAAGTGGAAGGAACATTGGAACCACAGAATGGCTTGGGTTGGAAGGGACGTTAAAGATCACTAGGCTCCAACCCCTACTGTGGCTCAGTGCCCCATAACTCAGGCTGCCCAGAGCCCATCCACAGCCTCAGGCACCTCCAGGGATGGGCACACACAGCTCAGCCCAGCAGTGCCAGGTTTTTCTTACATCAGCTCTAAATCTCCACCTGTTACGATGAACAGATAGAAATGTTTTATCAAAGATAGCTCCACTGAAAACGGGACTCGAAATAAAACTAAAAATCAACAACTCTTTGGAGCTGCACATGAGGCATTGCCTTCTACCCCCGGGGAGCACAGCACTGCAGCCTGCTCTCATTTATTTTGGGTCCTTTACATATGAAACAACTTTGTTGAACGCTGGGAAGAACCACATGCTGCTGCTCATCTTCCAGCACCTTTCTTTTGTCCCTAATGAAACGGAGCAAGAGGAGGTGTTCGAGTCCAGGTTGGATGGGGCCCTGGGCAGCCTGGTCTAGTATTAAATGGGGAGGTTGGCGGCCCTGCATGCAGCAGGGAGGTTGGAGATTACGATCCTTGAGGTCTCTTCCAACCCAAGCCATTCTGTGATTCTGTGAACAAGAGCTGCAGTCCCTACAGCAGTGCTTCTACAGCAGGCAGCCAGGAGCTGGGCTGGGTCAGGTCACGCCCAGCATCCTTCATGCAGCAGAGGGAATGTCCTGAGCTCACAGCCCAAATTCTGCCCATGCTATGCAGAACAAGGTGTAAAGCAACGCTATCAGTTTCGTTAATTGAGAACTGAAAGGGACAGGAGGGAGGACAACAATATCACGAGGCATTGTGTTACGCTGCAGGTCAGGAAACCTTAGCGTGAAAGCTGCGATTGTGTCGGGCATTAAATGCCAGCAATGTTTCCAGGAGCACAATGCGGCTCTTACACAGAGGGGGAGCAGAGGGATGGAAAACGGGCTGTATGGATGGAGACACTGGGAGCTGGAGCTGTACAGCAGGACCGGGCCCTTCTCTGTGTCCTGCTGGGGGGGGTTGGGGAAGTGGAGAAAAGACTACAAGCTGCTGCTAAACAAAGTGCACAACTGGCTCAACCCATACTCAGAGGGTCAGTCCTAAGGGAAACGGAGCTACTCAAACCCTTCTGCCACTCAGAAATAGGCTTAACTCCTGTTAATTAATGAGCACGTGTGCACCGAGTGGCTCGGAACGAAGGCGTAGCTGTAGCTTAACAGATTTAATCCGATCGGTGTTAGGAAGACATCCTCCAGGCTCATCCTGCTTATCCCTGCACCCAGCAAAGTGAGAGCAAAGCCCCAGCGGTACATAATAGTACACAGCAGAAATACCGAAGGAAAACCACGCCACTTGTTGCTGCTGGAGATGCTGCTGCTTCTGGACCGTCCTCTAGAAGCACTGGAGTCAGCCTCAGTGCTGCTCAGCTCCACTTTCCCTCCTCTCCAACAATCCCATTATTAATGAGCACCGCTCTGCTAAATCGGGCGCAGCCCTGCTGCAGCCACTGGCTGTGCCCAGCTCTAACGGCGGCTGCATTCCTGGCTCGATTTCCCATGGCATTACACGGACGCGGCGCTCGGATGAAAGGCTGAAAGCGCACTCGGCACTTCATAGCATCCTTGGAGTTGGAAGGGCCCTTTAAAGGCCATTTGGTCCAACTGCCCTGCGATGCACAGGGAGACCCACAGGTGCTCACTGTCTCGTCCTCTGACCTCGGGTGCCCGCAGGGACGGCCCCCCACGGCACCCCTTTTTGAGGCAGAGGAAAGCAGGGCACAGCGGCCGATTTTCCGAGAGGGACGGCGGATTCTTTCCCCCTGACACTTGGCAGCCTCGGAGCGCTGCATTCTTGCTCCGCTTTCTCACCGCGCTCCAGCCCCGACCCGAGCCAAGGTCCTCCTCCCCGCTCCGCGCACTCTCACCCCTTACCCTGCCCGCAGGCTCCGCGCTGGATGGCGATGATGGGCGGCTGCCGGAGCCTCTCGGCACGGCGGCTGGCGGCCCGCAGCTGGCAGGGGCTGGCGTAGGTCACGGCGTCGCTGCCGCACACGGGCTCGGAGCTGGCGCACACGCAACGACCGACGGCCGCCCGCTTCCTCACCGTGCCCGATGCCGGCACCCCTCCGCCGGGCGGCACCGAACACCGCAGCCCCTCTCCGCAAGGCGGGCCGCCCTCGCCGTTCCCGCACGGCTCTCCTTCCTCCGCCCCGCAGACGCGGCAGCAGCCGCACGCGTCCAACACGGGACCGCCGGGGCAGGAGGAGGGCAGCGAGGGGCAGCGGGAGCGATCGCAGCGTTCGGGGCAAGCGGGCGGCGGAGGGGCGGCGAGCAGCAGGGCTGGCAGCAGGGAGAGCAGCACGGCGCTCCGGCACCACGGCGGCAGCATCGCGGCGGTGACGGCGGAGGGAGGTGGCGGAGCGGGATTTAAGCGGCGGAGCGAGGGCGGGGCGGGAGGAGGGGCGGCCGAGAGCACGGCCCAGGGGTGTTGAGACCCCTCCGGTTGGGGTTTGGTGGATTGGGGGCGGGGGGGGCGGTTTAGGCTGGGTGTTAGGGAAGGATTCTTTGGGGAGTGAGCGGGCACGGGTTGCCCTGGGAGTGAGGGTTGTGCGACGCGGCCAGCGGGCGTGGAGGGGTCGGACTCGAGGGTCCGAAAGGTCTTTTCCAGCGTTCATGGCTCTGTGCTCGTGGCCCCCGCGTTTATACCCTCGTATTACAAATACCAGCGCTCAGACCATAAGATAAGGGCGGGATGATGGGGACACGATGCTTACCGTGCTGCCCGGTTATCCGAGGGCACAAAAGCACCGTCTGCAGCGCTGCGATCAGAGCCGCTCACAGCTGCTGCCTCCCGCTCTCCCGACGTGGCAACAAAAGAGGAGGAGTTATTGCAGAAGCGACTGAAACTAATAATATGGCACAGTGCAGAGCAAAATCACAGAATCACCGAATGGCCCGGGTTGGAAGGGACCTCAAGGATCATAAAGATCCAACCCCCCTGCCACAGGCAGAGCAGCCAACCTCCACATTAAATACTACAGCAGGCTGCCCAGGGCCCCGTCCAACCCAGCCTTGAACACCTGGCTTGCATCACTGAAGTGGTTGTAATGCTAAAAATGATAAAGAACTGTTTAGAAATGTACACACATTGATTTTCCTTTAAGAGGTCACATATATAGGAGTTGGAGTCAGCGATCCTACATGAGACTCTTCCAAAACGGGATATTCCGATTCTGTGATACATAGCACAGGTATTATAGCAACATTTCTCCCAGTTATTTATGCATCCGTTACTTATTGGCTACTTTTGACCAACTCCCAATTGGAAACGAAGACAAGGCTGTGAGATGAGCACTAATCAGCACAAATACGTAAGAAATTCAAGTGCAGAGTGACTGCATCAGCTCTGATCGGCCCCAGCAGCACATTCCTCTGCCTTCCCCACCCAGGCATCGTGCATGGCATGGTCTATGCCAGATAACTCACAATGGCTCTTTGAAGCCTCAGCTGCTGCAGGACCGACAGGGTTACAGCATGACAGCTCCTTGTTCCTCCCCCATCCGCGCTGGTACTGCTGGCATGGCATCACTTGGGATCTGCAGCGGGAACAAGGGTTTGCTTTCAGCTTACTGGAGAATGTTGAAGGCCTCCTGCTGCCAGCCGTGGAACCAGAAAGGACTGTAGAACCATAGAACCATGAAGGCTGCAAAAGACTTTCAAGATCTCCAAGTCTTGTCTCAGCCACCCCACTATCCGTGTTCCTAGGTGAAAGGTTGTACGTGGAGTACTTTATTCTATTCATTTTATAGGTTTCACATGGACACACAAACATGAACACCCCACTTTTCAGACTAACCAATATGTTTGGGCTGTTTGATATCCTGGTTTGCTGACAGATTTGCTAATTACCCCTCTGTGTAGAAGTGCCCAGCACTCAAAGGGCAATACAAACCCAGCCACGGCTGCAGCTCCCCCTTGCTGTAATGCTTCCACCCAAAACAACGTTCCAAAGCCAGGAGACATCTATCAGAAGGGGCTCAGCATCTGAGAAAAGTGCACTTTGGAGACCCGCCTGTAGCATCTTGCATCTCCTGCTCTCCCAAAGGAGCACCTCGGTTCCAGTGCTGGGGTTTGCTGATGGCTGGGTTAGCAGCAGGAATGCAGTGCAGCAGAGTGGTTTGGATTCTTGACAGGTGTGCTCACACTGCACACACAGATATGCAGAATTACAGTGCTGATGGACGTTTCAAATGCAAAGCCCTTAATTAAAAAGTCAAAGGTACCACTTTGAAGAGCAGTATATCACTGCTGCTCCATTAATTACCTTTACCAACGAGTTCCAGTTGCTTTCTTAGGCAGCACAGCAAAGCCAAAGCAAAAAAGCAAGGCAGCCATTTGGAACACAGTTCACAGAGCAGCCCTCATTACTTCAGCAGAACATCCCCGAAGTGCTGCAGTCACACTGGCATCAGACAGCTGCACACTGTGCTCCAAAGCACGGGTGGGAATTACAAGGCTATAAGCTGCTGATAGCACCAAAGCACTGGAACAGGTTGCCCAAGGAAGTTGTGGGTGCCCCATCCCTGGAGGCATTCGAGGCCAGGCTGGATGTGGCTCTGGGCAGCCTGGCCTGCTGGTTGGAGACCCTGCACAGGGCAGGGGGTTGGAACCAGATGGTCAGTGTGGTTCTTTTCAACCCAGGCCATTCTGTGATTCTATGACAGAAAGCACAACTACACTCATCACACAGAGCAATGCCATTGTAGATCCTGACTGTGACCTCTAGGTGGTGCTGGCATCCCGTCACTGCAGGAGCTCAGACAAGTGCACGCACTGAACTATATTCTGGACCACTACGTTGGCAGCTGCCTTCGGAGCAGCTGAATCGCAGGTTTAGCAGTCAATACTGCAGCAAGGAACTTAAGGAAAGGTATAGCTGTGAAGAATTAGTCAATTTCCTCTCCAATAAAGGAGAGGCAATAGCAAACGCTTAACGAACAGATGTATGACAGCACACAGCAACACACCTCACTTTATTTCAGTGCCCACGGCTCAGGTCACAACGGTCCCTGAAGAAAAGCTAAGATGCATTAATTCTGTGAGCAGATGTCACAATCTAACTGGATTTGGATAACTATGTACCACCTGTATAAAGCACTGTATTCAGTTGCATTCCTTTATCTGAAGCTTGCATTGTTGTTGAGACCCCAGTTCACTGCACCACATTGCAGTGCAGTTGCTCTGGTGTGATGAAAGCCTGCTGCTGCACAGTGAGCTGCTTTCAGGTGTCACAGACATGATTTCTCCTGTGTCACACTGAAAACACCACAAAAACATTCAATGCACTGCAAGAAAACAGAGGCAGCTGTTACTTTAAGTTACCCAAAGTGATTTATTGACAATTTAAATGTGACATATTTACAGCACTGTTTCTAAAATAATTTAACAATTTTCATAGATTTATAAAAGTACTGATAAATAGGAGACCCTGACAATTACCAACCACAAATATTTCCCTATTCTACTGAGCTACATCAGTAGTTCTTTCTGCTGCCCCCCTCCCTCTCTTTTTAAAAGATCCACAATGGAGCTGCTTCACCTCCACCCGATGTGTAAAATTGCCAATACCAAAATATAGTAAAATGAACATGCAGTGTGAAAGCTGTACCAGAGCAAGTGATTTCAGATGTTAGACTACAGTAAAAATATTTTAATGCAAAGTGCCTTCCACACCGAATGTACTTGTGAAAAAATAAGCCTCTGAAGAGCTATTGTTTTGTCTTTAAAGAAGTTAAAACCTACAATACTAGTTTAGACACTTACAGAAGCTTCCAATTCTGTGCTAGTTTTCACATGTATCTAAAGAGTCAAAGAAAACCAGTAATATACAAACACCACTGCCTTAAGACTGTGGTTAGTTAGCTTATGGATAAAAAATGAAGGTGCTGACATAACTTAAGGTTCTGAAATCAGACTATATTTCACTGTTCCATCCTTGGATCAGCAAATGATCACGGTAAAGCCATCCGTATCTCTCAGGCAGGAAGTCAGTTTGGAAGTCAGAGAGAAGATGGACTGGTATGATATGTATCTTAGGTCAGAGCAGGCAAAAAAGTAACACAAAGCTGGACTGAACCACAGTAAGCAGCAGCAATGGCATGTCTGTGGGCTTCTGATTAGAACAGCTTTCCAGAAACGATGAGAAGCACACGCTCAATCTAATGCAATGCTTGAAATGTAAAGGTTCCTCCCCTCTGCACCACCGAAGCCCCGTGACGCAGTGTACACAAACAACAAGCATTCATTCTCTCTTTCCCAAAAACATCTATTGCACAGCCAGTAGATGCAATACCAGAAGCCTGGCATCCCTAGTGCAGGCTTCCTATTTTTAAACAGCCGTTTCAAACAATGCTATTCAGAACAACTCTCAACCCGGGGTTCAAAGCCACTGAGAATGGTTTGTGTACACACCTAACATGAAAGTGTTTCAACAACGTGAGAAAAAACACAGGCACTTAAGATCGTTAGTGCACCAAAAGTTATAGGCCACAATTGCATGACTGTGAACAGTTCAGTACCAAGAAGGACAAAACTAAACGAGGAGGTCTTCCACTGATCCAACACAGAAACAACTGTTCACAAAGCACTGATAAGAAAACCATCCTCAACACAGTAATCAAACGATACGTTCAGACACTGAATAAAAATAATTACTGCTAAGCCTCATGTAACACAATATAAACCCTACGTAGTTCAAAAGGTCCAAAGTGTCCAAACTCACAAGTCCAATTTCCCTCCTCCCCCACTCCATAACATTACATGCAGTCCGTTAAAATCCAAATGTGCAAAAAGTTATAACCCACCTTTAGGAGTGCATCAAAAATAGACTATTCAAAATATTATTTTAGTGGAAATTTTTCAGCACCATAACTAGAATTCCAAGGGAGCCCAGAATTCTTATTCTGATAACAACTCAGTTGACACTTTCGATCCTAAAGAACAGAAGAAACATTTTGTGCATTTCCTGCTATCTGAAAGCCATGGAGAGAAACAATTCTCACACATGCATAAAATCTTACCGTAGTTCAGAATGAAGTTAAGTAATCACATATTTTGGCAATCAGGTTTTCACAGCACAGCATTAATTGTAAATTTAGTTTGCCAGATTAGGAATGAAAACTTGCTGGTACTTTGCTAACCTGCAAAAGTACATTTTTGGTTTTGTCTTTTGTTTAGTTCATTGTAAATTGTGCAGTTTGGCCCCTCCCTGGTGATTCACTATCAGGCTTTGAGAAAACACATGAGGTCCATTTTTGACCCTCGGCTGAAAGGCAATATACAAACATATATATACACATATGTGTACATAAACACACATACATATATATATATATATATATATAAATCAGTGTTTGCTTTTTATTTTTGTTCTTATTTCCTGTAATTTTCTTTGGTTAAAAGTCTGAGCAAGGAAATTAGAGGACCGAACAAATGGATCATTCTCCAAACACTTCCATCATTACACATCGCTAACTGGAAGGCTGGCGTCATCCAGATCCACAAGGCCAGGATCCTGTTCCTGAGTGCCATTTTTGCTTTGGGGTTCCCAGAGGCCCTGTTCAGTCACTTTGGCAGCTGATTCTCTTGCAGCGACAGCCGGGATCTTGTAGCTCCCTGGCTTGGCCTTGGTAAAAGACTCGTGAAATCCTCGCTTCTCCAAGGCAGGGTATTTGGCGTGAGGGTTTGGGACCAGAGGGCTGTTGTGAGTGGCTGTGGAATGTGAGGTGGCTGGGGCTGGGAGGGCAGAACGGAGAGCATGGTTGGGGTCGGAAGAAGAGTCGGGATGCTCCTGGAAAAGAAGGGCACGCGTCAGATCAAGTTGCTGACACCGCATTGCAAAGATGCAGTCTCAGATTTCACTCTCAGAAACAAAATCAAGACAGGAAATACACAAAGCAAAGCATCAGCCATAGCAGGAGGAGGCAAGTGCTTTCCCAAGGCAGTGTATTAAGTGTGAGCCTACAGCAGTGTGTGACAGCAACATCCATTGCTTCATTTGAAGAAATTACATTTCTCAAATCAAGCGCAGCAGCTCCTTACACTTTATAATGTAGTCCAGCAAACTGAAGCTTCTCATTTTATTAAGACTTTCATAACCTTCTGAAGACGTGCACCTTCAAAACTATTGTAAATGACATCTTTCAGAAATAAATTGATTCCAACGTTTACATACAACAGGCACTTGCATCCTAAATCCTGAAGCAGCACGCATTTTACAGGCTGCCCAAGGAGGCTGTGGATGCCCCATCCCTGGAGGCATTCAAGGCCAGGCTGGATGTGGCTCTGGGCAGCCTGGGCTGCTGGTTGGTGACCTGCACACAGCAGGGGGGGGCTGAAACTAAATGGTCTTTGAGGCCATTCAATGATTCTATGATGCTCTTCATTCTTCTCGCAAGGATCAATCTCCTTCATTTATTTTGGGGACTAAAGAGAAATGGCAACTCTGCTTTGCTATCAAAACCACATAAGAGCTCCAAAGTTAACGGCCCAGAAAAAAAAAATCTTATTCCTTTCAACTGTCAAGTTACTTCCTTGGGTTAATAACTGTTACCTGCCATTCTGTTGACCTTTACAAACCACATTCATGAGACTGACACTGTAGAAAATAATCTAACATTCACTTCCTGAAAGAAATAAATTACCAAACCATCTAGGTACTATTTAGAAATCTAAAGCACAGAGCTCACTTTTAGACCTGCTAGGTGATGGGAGCAGTAAGGGATGCAATTTAAGTATAGTGAGAAAATACAAAAAATGGCTGCTTAATGCTGACAGGTGAAAAGCTCTAAAGGCTTGGAGGCTCAGTCTTTGACCTGGGAGCCTGGGACATCTTTCAGCAGTGCAGGTGGCATCCTGAAGGTACCACTAGTAAGGATGAAACAAAAGAACTGAGGGACAATTGATCTTAGAAAAGCTGGAATCGTTTTGGATTGGCTATACTTGTACTGTCTACTAAACACATCCTCACATCCAGGCAATAACTGCAACAGCTTTTATAGCTGTATCTATCCATATTGGTGATCTACAATGAACAGACTTTAAGAAAATAAAGCTTTTGTGTCCACGAGCATGTGGAATCAAGCGAGCCATCATCACAGCAACTTCTATGCAGCCAGGGGCTAGGTATCCCTTTGAACCATAACATGAGGACAGCCTACCTGACCTACACCTCTACCTCCATAAGACAGTGTCTCAGATTCTGCATCCTATCTGTCAGTTCTGAAAGGATGTCTCAAAGACCTTGGGACAGCTAAAACAGCACGGGATGTCAAGTTAAATAATACGACCAGAACAACGTGCAGTGATGCACTGAATACTTCACTGCATGTATTAGGAGCTGCCGCTGCTGCCACTTCTGCAATGCAATGTTCTGTGTTAGTGCAGGAACTGAAGAAACCGGCAAACCCACGTGTGGACACAAATCAAGGCACTTCTCAAGCACTTTATTAGCCAAAAAACCTATCACAGATGTGTCCAAGATGCAAATACATATCCTAAATGAAATCATTTTTCCATAGCAGTTTCCATAGTTTCTTTCAGAACGCTATGACAGCGATTCATAAATGCAGTCATAATTTGGCTCAAATTATTTGAATCAAAGGATTCTGCCAAATAACATCATATTTCTTTTCCATATGATGCAATACTACAGGATGAAGGAGCTGTTCATCTTTCTCTGGACTTCAATTTTGTGCTCAAATTCAATAAAGTTTTACATATCAATTGCACTGCTGTATTTCAGACCTGACTTGACAGCTCACTTTAAGAAAAACATTTGCTTTAGGAGATTGTATGATTCAGCATAGTACTACTGCTCATCTTTTTAACAATGCTCACAGGTGAACACATGGACAGCAGTGAGGGAGCTGAGAACGAGATCTCTACACAAAACTTTCTGATTATATCAGCCAAAGGATACTTGGATTTTACTACCCACACTGATTTCACATTTAAAAGACTTTGCTGCTACGTTCCTCTCAAGCTGCACTGCTTTGAACAACGACCGCACATTACAACGCTGCTACGTTTGAACTAAATTTCATGCAGACACTTACAAGCCATGCAGATCAGGCTGCAGTATTATCCTTCCAATTGCTGGAGTTAAGACGTGCAGTTTTGTGTGCACGCATCTGCATTAGTTTGTGGGTAGCTGAAGTTTAATTTTGCTTTTGCGCAGTTTCAAAACAAAATTTGAAGTAAAATGGCAACATGAACTCTCATGCAAATTGGTTTCTGTACTTTCGTTTCTAAATTATATTACATAATTTGCTGTGTTTTAAAACACATTCTAGTTTGAAGTAAATGTTTTTGTCACTTTTCAACTCCAATTATTTTAAAGGCAAGAAAATACAGCGCAAACCTGTAAGTGAATGATGTAATTTATGAGTTAGTTCTCAGTAATGGTAACAGGTAGCATTATTTTTAGTTTCTTAATAGCGCAAATTAGTCTCTAGTTCTACGCCCTCTGTTAAGAAGGCAAGTTTCCATGAGAGCCCACATACGTGCTGCATTCACCAGTTCTTGATGTATACCTCTGTATACAAGGATTCGACAGCCTTCTGGCCTGCCGCATCTGGAACACAGTGCAAAGCTAAGATTAGAGTAACCTATACTTGGGGAAAGAAGAGAGGGAGAGAGAAAAGGGATGCAGACAGTAACAGCGAGGTTGCTCAGTTAGCCCCACGAAGGAAACAAACCAGCATACACAAGGAAAAGTTATCTGCACATTTTCATGCCCCCCGAAAGAAATAAGATTTACGATAGGAAGTTATTATTTAAAACCAGCTCTCAGCTGCAAAAATAACTGGCAGCTTAGGTTCAGTTGACAGAAACATCGATGCAAATATGTAGTCAGGTGCCAGATTTAAGTTACTGGATTTCAGATTATGGGGGTGATGACATATTCATCTTATTACAAAACATCCCATAGCCAGAAAGTGAAGAAGCATACCTTGCAGCATCTGAACTGTACAGCATTCCATTTGTTCTATCTGGCTATACGTGGGGACGCTGTGACGTAGTTTAAATGCAAGTATGGATGAAATGCTGGCATCCACACAGCTTCACAAACATGAAGGTTTGTCACAGTGCCTCAGTTCAGTAATGCTAGATGGTGTTCACACTACGTTTCCAACAGCAAAGCCTAATTCATGCGAGCAGACATTTCTTCAGAAAGTGTTTTAAATGTGAACCTGTATCTGCACATACAATGAACTACGAGCAACAGACAATGATAGTCTAGCAGCTAGAGTTGTTGCAAGCACATTAGGATTTCGTCACTGGAATGCAAAATTCAGTTACCAAAAATGCCTCGCAGGAATTAGGAAGGTTCCATTTTACTCATAGCAGCATAGCAACAAAAGATCCAACTGAACTCAGAAGAATTCTTCTATGTTAGCACTTGCATTACCTACATGTTCAAGACAGTACAATGCATGTAAAGCAACATATAGATAAGACTAAGCTAAGTGTTCATTAAAAACACAAAATAATTTATGCCTGTCAGTAGGAAATTTCATGCAAAGATGCCACATTACTACAGGACAGAATGGAAGACAGACAAAAAGTAAAAAATCTAGAACCTCATGTGCAGAAGTGAACACCAACTAATTGCATTTCTTTAAGTTTCAGAGTAACATACGGAAGCTGCTGATCTTCCAGGTCCCCGCTGTGCTACAATGGCCCCAGAAATTGCTTTTATCCAGCTGTGCATGTCTTCTGGGCTGTCCGCCTGGATCAAACAACACGAGGCAGGTTTAACTATCAGCTCTTTTCTCAGCATGCTGACCATCTGCATAAAAATCAGAGCCTTATCCCACTTTAACCATCTCTTATTTAAAGCCACATGGACTTGTATTTCTTAAAGCTGACATTTCTTAAAATTTTGCCTTGAATTTCCATTACATACTTATGTTTCTATAAAATAATAAGCAGCAAGTGCATAAATAAATACACACACAAATACTATTTACATATTCTAGGTTCATTTTTTTCCTTAGTTTAAACAAACAAATTAAACCACCCACATTAATTGTTACAGGAGATCTGCTGACCTCCCTCAGGGGACTCTGCACAATGACAACTTCTGCATCTCAGTCACTTTACTTCTATGAGGTAATTACTGAAGAGCTACAGCAAAATAAGAAGCAGTCTATATTCAGAGTCTGCTATACATTTACATAGATCAAGGGTCTTATAAAGATGAAACAGATTGACAGTGAGTGTCTGAGACAAAGAAGAAGCTAAAGCTCCCTCTATTAGGTTGCATTTGACTAAAACTAGCATATACACCATCAGAAGCACACGCAACATGTCAATTCTGTTCAGCTGTGAGACAGCTCAGAACTCAGCATTTGGCTCCAAAACCTTTATCAGATGATACAGGCCATTCTGATCCTACAAGAGAAAGCTGGAAATGATTTCCTCCTCCAGAAACAGGAGAAATAGCACTATAAGCATCACACTCCCACACAGCTAGACAATGCAAGCCTTTGAGATTTACACTAAATCAAACCTTAAAAAAATAACATGGTAAAGATGCAGTGAATAACATGCATACAGATACATACTGCCAAAAATACTTTCAGATACAAAAACTGGGTGTTCCTGTGCTATTTTCATGTGGCAACTAATTTCAATCTGAGAACTCGATTACTATAAATAAAGATTCAGCACCTCAAAGTAAAAGGTTTAGTATATTGAGTGGATACTATGGAATTTGAAAACCCAAATACCAACCAAGTCACACTAGGATTCACTGCTTTTTACTGTATTGCTCTTAGATACCAACAGCGCTTGCTGTTATTCAGAGTACCTCTCACATGCATCTTCTAAACATAATGAAAATTGTATTCCTTCTGAAAATTACAGTACATTTAAATCCAACTTTATAAGACAAATAGCACTGCTTCTTTGTTCTGACAATGTCAATCTGTTTCACCCAAAGTTTAGAAGAAATTACCTGTACATAAAAGGTTCGAGAAGTAGTGACAATTTCAAAGAGATTGTCTCTCATCATGATATCACTGCAAATGAAAGAAAAGAGTTCACCAGGAAGTCCAACTTTCCCAATTCACTTTAATACTCTAAAATGTGCAGAGAACCAAAGCATGTGCTGCCTAAAGACCTCTGCATTCTTCATCACCCTGTATTTTTTCCTTTAAAAAAAAAAAAGTAGAAGAAGAGCAACTCATATTGAACTTGGCCTGAAGACTCTTTAGTTCACTAGTGACACACATGCTTGCTTGATATTTTTAATCTGAACATTCAAATTCCTATTATATTAAGTTCAAATACTGTTTTCATCAGATTTCTCCTAGACTTCATATTTATATTTTGGTTTTGATTTGGCAAAACATTATTCCTAAATAGCAGCCTGCTTAAAAGAAAAAAAAACACAGTATCTATCTCCACAGCTACAGAGCTGATTCATTCCTTATATTGCCACTCATTAGAAAGCAAACAGAAGGAGACAGTGAGTTCTCATCTAAACTTTGGTCGTTTGGCTCGAGTGCTTGAGTAAGAGAAAGGTCTAAAGACTGTAAAAGCAGAAAAGGGACAACTAGAATTGTTGCCCCAAATCAGACAGTACTTATGCTTCTCTGACTCATGACTGTATGATATTCCTTTATTCTGCCCTCATCCAATCTATTTGCATTCCACAACAGTAGTCAAACACTGTATGCGTGGAACACAGCATAATGCAGCACTCCCACTATCAGTTTTATACACAAACTACCTGTTGCAAATGAAGAGCATCATACATGCATAGTAAACTGAAGCTATTTAAGTTCCTCCATGTTTCCAACAAGCAGCCCAGTCACAACATGCAGCATACTGTGTCCCAAGCATCAGCTCTTCTCTCCTCACCTTTGTTTGCATTCCTGAACTTTATGGACCTCTTTAAGTGGTATAACTCTGAGAGGTTCCTTCTCCTGAAAAAAGATAGAAATATTACTTTTAGGAAAGAACAGCAGATTTCCTTCCCTGTCTTGGGTGCCATGGGGAAAAATCCCACCATTTGTATGATAAGCATCCCCTCATCCTAACTTCAGATCAAGAACTGCAAGATTAGTCACGTCCCTCCACAAAATGAGCTGCTGTTCAAGAATAAAGTGTATGTGAGAATGAAGTGACACAAGATATTAAAACAAAATCAAGGTGATTACAGAATATACCCTATCATTCTTCAGTGCAGTACTGGCAGAACCCTAAAAAGAAGACTGAAGGCTGATTTAACAGCCACTCTAATCATTTTTAGCATTAAATGGGGAGGTTGGTGGCCCTGCATGTGGCAGGGGTTTGGAGATTCATGATCCTTGAGGTCCCTTCCAACCCTGGTCATCTTGTGATTTTTTTTCTTCTTCCCAATCATGAAGTTATTATAAGACACTGGTACAAGTTTCAAGAGTAGAATGATACATTTTTCAAAAGCATTTTGGATTTTCTTGGAAGTATTGTTGAGAACCAACAATCAGAATCTTACCAGTTCGGACTTAAAATATCCTATTGTGTTTTCATCCAACTGAAAGTATCTTCTTTTCCAGTTCTTCATCTGCAAAAGGAAAATAACTTCATATATAATACATACACAGTAATATATAATATATATTCCCCAAGACTGCCTTTTGGCAGGGGAGAGCACTGAAAAGATTTTATAGTAGAAAATACTGGCTTCTGAAAGCTTTTTGTGCAAAAAACTCCACTTAAAATTGTAGCAGAAATGTAAGAAGACACTAATTAAGTTAAATGCTTCTAGTTAATTTTTAGTGAAAAACTGAAATGCTACCAGAAGGTTCATAATTCAAGATAAAATGAGTCTGAGGGCTCACAGTATGTATATCTTGCCTAATCTGAACAGTTTATTTGCTTTTAGTCAATTTAGCAAGGCATCACATGAACAGTTCCACTTGCATTAATCAGCCTAACAAGTGGTACAATTCCTCCTCTGAACTACAGTAAAATTGTAGCACACTAAAATAGTGTTTTGTAAACACCTCAGTGATTTAAAAAGGAATTGATTTCTAATTCTAGGAAACAAAATAAGGAGCTCAACATAACTGCAGTAGAGCAGAAGTTTTAGTTGAATGCACTAACCATTATGTGAAGACCTATGCGTGAACAAATTTTTCTCTCCAAAACATCAACAACGTGGAAGACCATGAATACAAAAAAGACAAATTATATTCCACAGTAGGACACTGCTTACTTTTAATCATCCTTCATACTGGCAGCAATGCTGTAATTGCTGGTAACCATGTTTTTTTCTTTACATCTGTCTACTTGGTAAGTAGAACTACCACGTTAAGACCTTTGCTCTCGACTAAGGAAACACGCCGATTTCAAATGCTTACCACTGCTCCTTGTTTTACACAGTAGCCAGCTTTGATAATAGCATTATCTGGGGGATGTTTGGCAGTAAAATAAGGAAGGTGACTTTGTGATCGTTTCAGGTAACTCCTGTCACCTCCTTCACTGCACTCGTTGACTTCTTCTTTCTAGAAAAGAAAAAAAAGAGGGAAGTTCAGCATATTCTCATTCTTTTTTCTAATGATGAACCTACACTACCACGCTATTATCAGGGTCTGGGCAGGGAAAGACAGGATTTAAACAGCAAGGATGTTTTCTAGTTTTTTTTTATTGTTGTCCTACAAACTCCTGATGTTTCTGTGTGAATTTCCACCCCTTCTCCCACCCCAAATGTTACTGTACGCCAAGGTGATGCTTTTGTGCAAGATTAACTCTTACCTCTCACTCAAGAGGAAATGGTTACCTTAGAACATAATATTTTCTAGGCAAAACTAGGGTTACTTCTGAAAGAATCCTTTACCTCACATATTTTCACTGAACTTCACTTTCTGTCTTCACAAGCTCATTTCCTAAGGTTCTTTGTGATAGTTTAATCTGTTGCCATCCTTACTACCTCTAGTAGCATAGCACAATCAACTGACATCAACTCCTTTCACTCCACTCTTCCTGCCCATTAAGATGACAGAACTTTGGCACCATTAACCCCAACAACTCATTTCAGACACATCCAAAAAAAATAATACCCCATTTCTTCCAGAGGTATTACCTGGGTAGGTGTAATGATAGGAACACCACCAACAATTTCTGTCCTGTAAGACACTTGCTTCTTTCCACCTGGGCTTTCAGCTTGACGGTTTGCATTATCCATTTGACACAGAGGATCAGACTGCTTTGGTACCTCAAATTGAAACACAATAAACTAAGTTTTACAAAATTCGTATGAAAACAAAAACAAAAACCTAAGAAATACTTTCAGTTTGCACTCAGCAGGATTTAAGAAATGTTTTCTAATTGTACAGGCTAGAAACAGTTTACATGAAAATATGTTGCAATGGCTATTCTTCAGTCCTCAGAAGAAAACCAATTAAGATGCCACCAAGTTGAAATGAAGTCTAAAAATCAGTTCCAAGCTTTGCTATGATCGCTAGACTTGATCTTCCAGAAGGATGTCTGATTTGTAGAACTTGTTCTTTATATCCCACTTCCTTTCACATTTCCTCAAATCAGTAATAAGTGCTGAATGGAGACTCACCACTGACTGTGGAACTAGCAACTAGATAAATATACAGGCCAGTCAAATTCCTTCAGGAAGAAGTGATACCCAGATTCTCTTTTTACACAGTGAATTTTCACACAAGTCTTTGGTACACTCAAAACTTGAAATTGAATGGATCTAGCCAAGAACAGCAGCTACTTTATAGTTTGCTGTGATTCTAGTCTGTACAGCCAGGACTGCACGTTTTACAAAACAAAAGAATCATAGAATGGCTTAGGTTGGAGAGGACTTTAAGGATCATCTCGTTCCAATCTGCAGAGAAGTATGAGCAGTCCTGAGAGCACAAGTGTCAGCCTGGGACAGCTTTCCCCTGCTCCTCTTCATGAAAAACAGAAAACCACAAAGCCTTCTCACTCTGGTTTTATTTATTAGTAATAGTGAAGTTTTTCCAAGTCCAAACAAATGCCTGCATTAAAACAGTTCCAACAACTCATAGAAACATCACATCCCTAGATAACCCCCAAATATGAGAAAGCTATCACCACCAACAAGAAATAAACTGTGCTCTGCTCAGAACTCTTTCTTGTAAGGGTGTGCTCTTAAAACAGCTCATATCATCACTTCCCCAAATATGGACAGAAACAAAACCATAACTTCTGTCTCTTAACAGACTGAGGTAATCCACAGATGTTTTCCGTGATGTGATAACCAGCTGCCCTGCTACAAACCAGGAAAGTAATTTAGCAGTTTTAAGAACACAGTTAATAGCTTAATACTTCTTTGAAAAGATATTACTTGAAATCAGGTAAGAGCCTTTGTAACACAGCATCATGTACCTGTTCACTATTTTAATAATACTTTATGAATTATTAAACTTCAGGTGACAGCAGGTAAATGCGTGAGTACATTTCTTTGCCTGCAAGCATTTTCCAGATATTTCAATTAATATGACAGCATACGGTAATTTAAAACCTTTATTAGAGACTACCATGTGTTTTATTGAAGTTAAGCTCACATTTTTGTCCAATTTCCAAAGCAAAAGGCAAACAAAAATGAACTCAAGTTTAGGAGGGAGTTCTGTTTGGTTCCCTCAAGTCTTGGAAATGAGCCAACACTTGTTTACAGAGATAAAATGGCCACTGCAGTGTGAAAGCCAGAGATGTGCAACACGTTGACAAAGCTGACGTTTGAAAACAGTGCTACATAGGAATGAGATCACTTACTGTGATTTTGGTAGCTTTGTTCAGAACATTCACCCATTCTACTAGGTCTTGCTGATCATTGGCTTGTAGAAAATATTTTCTCATCCCTGCATTCATAACTGTTAAAAAGCATTACAAAAAGTTAAGAAAACTGAAATTCAAGAGCAAGCTTCACACCACAGTAAGAGCTATTTCAAACAGATAAGCCAGTTCAAGTGATTAAGCTCAGTGCTGCATTTCTTCTTGGTAAGATACACATACACCCATTGACTGGCTTCCTTTATTCAAAGGAAGCCTCACCTTCTTGCCTTTTCAAAAACAAAAACAACTGCAACACTTAAAATGCAGCACACATGATCTGTTCAATACTTTTTATTTAAAAGGAAGTACTGGATTTTAGTCAGAATGCTTTTTTTATAGCTGTTTCCTTTTCCCAGTCTCAATTTCCCCAAGCATCAAGCATTATACTTCTGCAGTTTTGACTTTCAATCCTCTGCCCACCACCTACCATCCTTTGCAATAAATTCATTAATGCAATACAATCTCAGATTATTAATTAATGATCAATATTGATTTTTCCAGCAGTAAATACATGATGGCCTGGACCACACACCTTTAAAAGAGTCAGGAACACAAAACTTTTATTTTATTTTAGTAATTTGACAAAGAAAGCAGAACTCTAGTAATTCTGTATTTCCACCCAGCAACACCCAGCAGACTTTTATCCAAAAAGGACAAACATCCTTCTTTCTGAGTCAAAGTGAAAAACCATCACTAGGGACCTCACAAACTAAGAATTTACACTGAAAGAGCATTAAGATAACCTCCAACTAAAGCTCTCCCAGAACTGCAAGGTATTTTCTGCTTTACCTGTAACATCACAGTTCAAGTCATCACTAACATACGTGCTAGAAACAGATACTTCCACATTGCCTTCACCACTTCCCCCAAGTAGGTGGCTTAAAGCAAATATTATTAGATGCAAATATCAATTCAAAATGCAGAACTGTAGAATGAGTTGACAACAAAATTCCTTCAAAACTTAAAAGAATGACAATAAATAGGACTTCTTTTTCCCCCTCTCCTGAAAGGTTCAAAGACTCTTTAATGAGCCAAGAATATTAGAAGCTGTAAGTCAGCAACCTGGACAATTAAGGCTTCTTAGAGCTGGCCCAGAATTAAATGTAACTTTACTGCTGATGAGGATAAACATCTCTGCATGTCGATATGGAGAGGAATCTGTAGATGGCACTGAACTGCCACATGAGGTACAGAATCCCTGCAGTTCTACACACAGGGTGATTTCCAAGA
This sequence comes from Lagopus muta, assembly GCF_023343835.1. Classification (NCBI taxonomy): domain Eukaryota; kingdom Metazoa; phylum Chordata; class Aves; order Galliformes; family Phasianidae; genus Lagopus; species Lagopus muta. The sequence goes on along the minus strand of NC_064437.1, from coordinate 61,734,491 downwards.
GTTTCATGAGCTCCAACACAGGCACCTTAGAGAAACCCAGTGCAAAGAAGGCAACTCCCTCCAGGGAGGAAACAATACATTGCATGGGTCACACCATGTGTTAACCTTGTGTGGATCTGCACAAAGTGCAGCAAAGCTGCCTCCTCTGGGCCTGTATGTAACACTACCCTTGGCAAAGGTGCTACCTAACTGCCAAAAAGCCCTGCAGGCATTTCCAGCACCTTCAACTGAGATAAAGCTCTTATGAGAATGCAGTCATAAAGAAAGGTTGCTTGTGAACAGAATAGTGGCCAACGACCATCTTTATGTATCATTTTCTGAGTGCTAATAGCTTGCTATGAAATTCTGGAATCATGTTAAGCTCTGGAGAAGTGACTTAGTTATAAGAAAAATTATTTAAAAAAATCTAAGGGATTTTATGAGCTGCCAAAGCTTCATCCAAGTTGAAACAAGCTCAAGCATCAAGAAACCTAGAAGGTACCCCAAGCAAATTATTTCCTTCGCTGAAGCACCATAGGCTGAAATTTAACCCAAGAGCATTGGCAAGCATTATGGTGTTTTAATATCCATTAAATGTACTCTTTTATGAGCAATACAGATTAAAATAGTTAGATGACTTGCCTCCATAGCTGACAGGCATGCTGTATCTCTGAAAACAGCCATCATTTTTAATTAGCTTATTAATGTCTCAAAAACTTCAAAAATCTGAAGAAACAACTCTTACCTACTCCTCATTAAGCTGAAATATGAAAAAGCCATAAAAACACATCACGAAGAAACCAGCATCACACCCATACTAAAGAGGAAATGGTGAGCACAAGCCATTTCTAAAAACAACACTACCAGCTGTATCTAGTAATAGAATTGCAGAACATATCTTTGTTTCAAGTTTCTGAAGAACTTACTTGGCACGCATGCTGCACACAATAACTTACCAAAACAGAACTCTGCCTTTGGCCTCAGCTTAGTTGCATCGCTAACCTAGCAGGAAAATTAACATTTCAAATATCACTGAGTACACAAAATATACATCAAACATCACCACACTCTCTTGTAAACGGCTGAATTTGAAGATGAGCAACATAGTGTGTGCTATAAATCTCATTATACCTATGATGATACACAGACAAAAAGAAAAACATTATGTAATATTCAGTTTAAGGTGTACATCCTATGGCAAAAAGACAGCTTAAGCCACATGCTCCTATTCCTTAAATGTTAGGATTCCCCATCCTTCTAAAGAAGGGAAAAATCTCACAGACAAAATGCTGAAGTTGCCAAATGCAACACTTCTATTTGCATTTTAACTTCTGTATCTCAACGGAACTAAAAATTCAAAAGCATTTCCTACTGCTCAGGGCTTCAGTCACTAAATGCGAGCTTTCAGTCAAAGCAGTAGGAAGGAAAAAAAATAGGAAGGAGATGGGTACAGAAATGTCTGTAAAGATGTGCCCGTGATATCGATGTGGCTAGTTATATCTCTTATAAGAACAGAAAAAGTAGGTGATAAGATGAAGGAGAAGAACAAAAGGAAAAAGTTACATGCAAAGAAAGGTTGATTTTTTCCACTTATTTCTTAATGCAAAATTTGCTGTAAGTTTAAGCATAGAGACTCTTTAGTTTTCCTGGGCAAGTAAATGAATAAGAATTCAGTATTTACTACAAGTTTCACTGTTCTGTTATTCAAGATCATTATTACTGCAAACTATCACACCCAATGATTTATCTTCTACTTCATACCCATATCAATATCTACCAACAGGTGTCCTACGTATCATCTTACCTTTGAAATATAGGTAAGTTTAATGACTCCAACAGGCGGAGACCCAGAGGGAAGATTCTGAAACAAATCAATGTTACAAAGCAAGACTAAACCATTGTCACTTCACGTTCAGAGTTCACAGATAAAAAGCAAATCATTCAATGCCACAAACAAAGAAACTCCAACAGGTTTTTACAGACAATACACAATGTACGCTTCCAACAGGATCTAAACCACTTGTTTATTACACACATCTGGTAATAAACTAAAAACAGAAAGACTGCTAGAAACAATACAAGCAGTAATTGTTTCAGAGGTGTATGCATTTGACTAGAGGAAAAAAGGATTCTTGCAGGTCTCCAACCAGGAAATCCGGAAAGAATACTTTTTCCTTAACAGATGTTGGCATCTTATGTATTTTGATCAGGGCAGGCGGAAGGGACAAGAAGTGACATTTAGCTGTTATGCCATATACTTCAAAGGCTGCCTCATGTATTTTCTAAGAGAGATGGAAAAGCTGTTGTTTTATATATATATTTTTTCCTTTCTTAGAGTTTCCACATGCACAGAACTAATAATAAAGCACTTGTTCAACTTTTTAATACATGTACAGAAGGGAACAAATCAAAGTGATTCATTTGGCCTAATAACTATTGCACCTCACCTGGGGGTTATCCATGTACCAGACCAGACTGTCTTCTCTCGTGTCCAGAATGAAGTACCGCCGCAGAAACTTCCCGCTATTCTCATTTTCTTCAATGTCTAAGAAACCACAAATGCGATTCTGACGATCCACATAAGGCATTTCTGACCCAGAACATCACACTGCAAAACAAGAAGGAGACAAGTAAAGCAAAGCTCCTCAGAACTGCTTTTAAGACCACTCCAACTTTTCAAGCTGTTTCAACTCAGACCCAAAAGAGATTTCTACAGAAGAATCAGTGAAGTGTAGCTGTTTCCTCCCACAGATGGCTCGTCCTTACTTCCTTGAAGCACACGCTCGGGATATCTAAGCAGTAATTAAAGTGCTTGTTTTTACATCAATAAACAATAACCACCAATAGGGCAAAACTGAGATAATGTTAACCTCTTTACAGAGAGAGTGGTGAGGTGCTGGAACAGCTGCCCAGAGAGGCTGTGGATGCCTTGTTCATCCCTGGAGGTGTTCAAGACCAGGTTGGATGGGGCCCTGTGCAGCCTGGGCTGGTATTACATGTGGAGGTTGGTGGCCCTGCATGAGGCAGGGGGTTGGAGATTCACGACCTTTGAGGTCCCTTCCAACCCTGGACATCCTGTGATTCTGTGATGTTTTTTTATGCTTTTGTCTTAGACATTGACCTCCGTGACCAAGGGTCTTTGTTCGCAGCACCACCATCCAACATGCTTTTTTTTTTTTTTTTTTTTTTTTTTTTTTTTATATATATTTTGCTCAAGAAAGGCCTACAGGGCAGAATTTGGAAATACTGCTCACATTTTCTCTTTATTCCTAAAAAAAAATTTCATGGCTGACAATGGTGCAAACAGACAGCACTTCATCCTTGTACATCAAGCAGTAAAAGCGACGCGTGCAGCAGAAACATGAACACATTTCCCAGCCTTAAGCAAAAGTCTCAATATACACATGGCACCACGAGGGTCACCATGGGCTGTCATTCTTTTGGGCTTTCTTTGCTGCCAAAGAATCTGCACTACTGTCCACCCATTTCCATTCTGCCTGCTTCAGCTTTTAAGGCTCCACTCTTTTTGGTTTTGCCTTCTCTTAAAGGACAGTTGCTTTACCTTGCAAGCCAGCCCTGCAAGACTAAAAGCAAACTTCAACATTAAAAAAAAAAACAAAAAAAACCCCACCAAAATCTAACTTACCAACACAACAATATTAAGTTGTTGTGCTCAAGAACTAAAAATATTAAGTTGATGCATGAAAGGTTTAAGCACTTGAGACTTTTTCCAAGAACTTCCACCTTCCACTGTGTAATTTAATATTTATTAAAATTGCACTCCATTTCCATGCTTAGTTACTTGATTTAAATAGATATACATGCACATAAGGAGGCAGACACCTGATAACTGTCTGTGTCTCACACATCACAGCACAACACAAGACACTGGTGAGTACATTTTGAAGTGCTCATGTTTGGCAATCAGATGTAGACATAACATGTACTTATTCCTGGGTATCAGATACACAAATACACAGACATAAGCTTGCATTTACAACTGTCCTTTTGTACCACTGGTTAGGATTTGAATACCATTCAAATTTTGCACCAACCACTGAGAAATAACTTTTTTTGCTGTCGCAATCCTGACACCATGCAAAAAGTTGTTCAATTAACCAGTTTTAAGGCAATTTATTCCATCTGTGAGGTAACGAACCTTTTTTGCACCAGCACCACATTAACCTCCTGGTGCCAATTCGAGCCTGAAATGCTGCCAGCAGGGACCAGAGCTTCCCAATTCCATTCAGCAGCAGTTGCAAAAAAAAGCTGAATAGACTGCAGTATCAGAGTGAGAGGGTACTTTAAAAATCCAGTTGTTTTTCTTCCTTTTTAAATTCTTTAATCCTAAAGGCATATACATTTTTGCATACGATGAAGTCTGCACACTTGCTGGAGATGCAAGCCGTTCTTTGCAGAGTGGCAAGGATGTTACTTGGGTATAAGCCTGCTCTGAGAACCCAACCAATTGGTTCTTTTCCCCCTTAAGAGGCAGAGGAGTGCCCACATAAAGTATGCAATGGTGGTTTTCAACTTCAGAGACACAAGTTTGATTTCTAGTGAAGTATCACAATTTCCTAAGGTGATTAGATTTTCTTACCATGCCCTTGCAATGCAAGTACCACAGAACTCAGACAAGCTCTGTAACTCAGTTCAGCTTGTAACCAAGTGTGAAAGCAGACACTTGGGCACCCTCAAGACTCTGTCCTAACAGTAACCCCACCAGCTCTTGGGATCTCTTTACACTGGAGGAACACCTTCTCACTATGAACCCTATACAAACAGCAGTAGCTAGGGGCAAGCTTTAGGGCGGCTGTTTTCTAAACTATATCTCTAAACTGGCAGAACTTGGCATCACAGTTTTAATTTAAATAAATGCAAAACTTGTTATTTACCACTGCTCTCCCAAATTGTGCCAGGCTGTCCCAACAACACAAGTAGTGCTTCTGAGACACAAGTCCAGCTTAGTATCAAGTGCTGAAGCTCTCAGAGAAGCTGATAAGAAGTATGTGTCAGTGACTGGTTTCCTGCTGGAGTAGGCTGAAGCTGCACTTCATAGGGTTTCTGAAACCTACCAGATGCTAAAAAGCCTTAAGCTTCATTATAAAATTGAAATCCAACATGAAATCATGCAGTCATCCTCCAGCCGCAGAACTCTGCTTCCATCCTATTATATCTTGGCAAGAATCCACCCCCAATTAATACCAATTCCATTCAGCTTTCATTAACAAACCATAATTTGATAACGCGCATAACGATCAATTTAGGCCTTTCTTCCAGTTATAAAGCAGCTGAACACATGACAAAACCTCACTGCAGCACCCTGCCTGGCAGCTCCAGACAGACAGCAAAGCAACGAATACAGAATACTGCACTGCTAATGCCACTAATATCAATGCCTCAGGTTGGAAGACCAACCTAACAATTCTTTACAACATCAGCTTAAAACTGCTCTACGTAACACAGTGTTATCTAAGATACCACTTACTGTTAGTGACATTAGTTCAGTGGAGCAGCTCTTTCAGCCTCGCTGTGCTATAACCCAAACAGGACGCCTTGCTTATTTTTGTAGCCTTACATCCCTTTTTTCAGCAGCAGAGCACTAAATTAAGAAGGTACGTACCTCAGCCCAACTTCTCTGGGATTTCCCCTCTCACCACTCTTTTCCTCTGTGTACCAACATTCCTTAAGATTTATATCACAGCTGAAGGCTTTCGAGCCTCCTGGGCACCTCCATCTAAAAGTTACTGAGCGCCTTGTTCCAGCCTGCAGCTGGGTTATATGACCAGAACCCCCGAGAGGCACACCAGCATCTTGCCCCACCAGCTGAGAACAGCCTTTTCTAACTCTCCTACACTATCTGCTATTTTTAGCTTCACACCAGCACCTGCTGAGCTCAACTCCTTTACAGTTTGAAGGCTTCCTCCACCTTTTCAAGTCCAAAGCCTTTATAAGACGAAGAAAGCATGCAAGGTAGTATTTCGATTACTTCAACTTTCCTTTCACAGTCGGTGCTTAATTTACACAAAGCAGGCACAAACAGAAGGGGAAAGGGAAGGGGAAAAGCTCCAGCAATTGCCTGTCTTTCCTGCAGTTCCAGTGGCAGCTCAATCGCTGCCAGCTCTTTGCTTCTGCCTCGGCAATTACCACCAGCTTCCCGCTGTAAATCAGCAGCTCACGAGTTGGTCATCATTTTTACTGACCATTTACTCCATTTATTGATTCCCATGGGTAAAGGATGAGTTCAGACTGTCCCACTTGTACCCCGCAAACCACAGCAATGAAAGCTTTCCTTCTCACACGCATACAGGACAATAAAGAGGAGGAGGGAGAAAACCCTGAGACAAGCAGTTCTGAAGAGCTTCGGAAAACCATGTAATCTCCCAGTACAGTTGCTTAAACTTTGGACTGTTCATCCCTTGAAATGTTTTCCAACAGGGAGGCAGAATGCTATGTTGATAACTGAAGCCCAGCAACAAATTCTCTCCCATCCCTCACAGACCCCTTACAGTTTTCTGAAAAGTACCCAAAACATGCAAGAAAAATAAAGCAAAATAAAACCAAAACCCTGGCAGCTAGAGAGACAGATGACTGGGGCACTATTTTGATGATAATTTAGGACTGACTGTTCTGAAATGACATGCTAAGCTTCCCTATTTCCCAAAGATCCATCACTGTTTCTGTTCCATTTCTGTCCCAGACGGCGCAGCAAACTGAGTGCTTCTGTTAAACTGATGACATGATTGATTTGCTAGAAGCTAAAGAAGCTGTTAGCAGTGATCTGCAGATGAGAATTGGAAGTCTCCAGGAAATGTTGATCCCAACGTTTGGGCTCCTTCTCCAAAGTCAAAAATAAAAGCAGCTGCACAAGAGAATTCTTAAATACACGAAGAAACACAATCAAAATTAAAAAAAAAAAAAAAACAAATAAAAGCAGCAGAAGCCTCTCCTATCCCTGATCAAGCTATGAGGCATGTCTAACAATAGAGCCCTCTGCTAGCAAGCATCTAACCCAACTTCCAGCCAAGCCACAATACAGAAGCAGCCTTACTTGCACTGATGAATCACCTCTGAAAAAGAGCAATATTATCATGCACTTAAGCCTTACTCAGTCATCACCATGTTTAAAACATCTGATCTATTGTTTTTCAAGCCTTGTTAAGTCACAATAAACCAACTATTCCATTCCCCTCCTTTCCTTACCTCAGTGAGACAAATGCCCATAGCTGTAGTCCACATTATCTACAACTTGAATGCTACAGCATTAATGTGATTTAATACTCACATATGACAAAGTCCTAAGGAAAATGCTCTGATGTTTCTTGAGTCAGTCAGCTATTATTTATTATATTGACAACTAAATATTCATTCACTGTGCAAAGCTTTGTGTAGGTCAGAATCCCCAGCACCTGGAAGGCTGGAGGGCTCCTCCAGAACCAGCCTTACTTATTGCATCCCATTAGTGTCACATGAGGATTCACAGTGGTGAGGAGTAATCTTGGAGCTCTACAGTAAGAACAAATTCAGTGGGAGCTCTTCAGTGAGAACAAGGCTTTGTCTGCCTCATATAAGTGAGCCAATACTCCTTTAGAGGACACATGCCAATCATCAAATGGCAAGGTTTTCAGGTCACTGTCTTCCTTTTTGTCTATTGCTTTCCCCTACCAAATTAATGAAAATCCCATTCTCAATAAGAAAGAAGCAAGCTGCAAGCCTACAGAATATGCCTTGCACCAGGCATAGCCCACAGCTGGTTGCTGGCTCCCCCCCTCACGCACTGTACTGCCATGTCATAAATACCAGCTCACAGTGCGGCTGCTGGCTGTGTTGGGACCGGTGTTCCTCACAGCATGAATTACAAAGCGTGCAAAGAATAACCACACTCCACCTACAGACTAATCCTAACAGCACCAGGAAGCCATTGGGCTCCTGGCATTTTGCAGGATTGCCCCATGACCTACACGCAGCAAGACGGAAATACTCCAGAAGAATCATAAATCCTGTCTATGTGCAACAACATGCCTGGAAATCCTGAACTTACCATGAACAAACAACAGGCTGGTTTTCAACTTACTGCCTTCCCCCAAGGAGGGAATAAATGGACCTCTCACAAAGCAGTGCTGCTCCTCCACTCTTCCCCTGCACCCCCCAAAAAAGAAAAAATAAAATCAGAGCAGCAACACAAACTAGGCAGCACAAATGAAGAAGCCAGTGTACTTACAGTGAACTTCATTTAAGGAGTGAGGAAATGAAAAGGTTAACGAGGAAAAAATACAACAAAAGCCTGAAGTTGTGACTAAGCAGGAACATCACTGAAGCAGAAACATCCTTTAAGCATCGCTACCTAACTCTGCAGCACAAAGTCTTCAAGCTGAAGAAATTAATTTGCCAGATGAACTATTAGTACAGCCTAAGTTCCCATCTGGTATCATAAGCTTTCCTAAAGAACTAACCAATAATTGAACAAGGTCCTTTGAAGTGCAGTGCTGGGAGGACTGCTCCCTTACACCAAACCTGGCGTGTAACTGTTCTAGCACTTAACAGAAGAACGCTTAATTAAATCTCTAGTCTGAACAAGTTCAAATATTTTATTGGACAAGGGATGTAAATGTGATGGGGACCAAAGCACTCATACACATCAAAATAACTGCATATTAAACTGATGAATTTATCACATCTCTGTCAGTGCAGAGACTGCTCCTGGGGGCGTAGGCTCTCAGCAATAAGAACTCATGTTTGCACAGCTTGATAATTGCTGTCTAGTCTGCACTTTCAGTTTACAGCAAGGACAATTCCATCTTTAACTTCCAGCAGAAGGATTTTCAACCAAAATACTTTTAGCTCAGTGGTGCGGTGGAAAAGCTGATCTGTTCTCATCTTCTTTCACCTGAAAAGCCAATAAAATCAAAAGGAATTTAGGGCATTCTACCGTGCCAGCAATAACTAATAAACAAAACTGATAGCTAAACCACTCAGATGTAATGCTTACCTAGAACTAATGGCATTTTCCACACAAAAGGAGAGTTGACAGCAGAATGCAGTTTTGCTATCGTTCCTTGGATCACAACAGAAAGACCTGGCTCATTCAGGTTTTTAAGCACTGCTTTTATACTTTTGCTTTTAATACACAAAACAACGCAGTGCTCCTCCAGCCTTTAACAACCTGCTTTCTACCTTTAACTGACCCGAAAGGTTTTCTGCCGAATTCTTTTTTCCTCCACTTCACATTCAGCACGGAGCTCATCTACCCTCTAGCTTCCAACATAAGGAAGCCCTAGGCTCCAGGCACCTCAAAGCCTGACTGCTGTACCTTGTAACGGCTGGTGATGCACTGAGCTCTGCAGCTCCAGCTGAACGTGGAGGGACAGAGCAGCACTTTGTCCCAGGCCACACAGAGAGCTTTGGCAACGCACAGAGCTCAACCTGTTTCCCAAGTCTCAGTGCAGCACTCACCATTGAACCACCTTTCTTCTACATAAAATACCTAAACTATTCAGATTTTCAAGGCAAAGGCATATGTTCAAACCTGAAAACTGTTTAAACTGTTAAATGCCACAAACGTCTACCAGACCTGCAACTCCCTACTCACGCAGATAACATCTGTTAAAAGTAAGTGGCTCATACAGTTCTGCCCCAGAAAGCTTAATAAGTTCCTTCTCCAAGATTAAAGTAACACCTACACATTCTAGATGCTTCTGCAAGTCCCTGGAGGGAGAAAACGCTGCTCAGTGCTGAGACAATGAACCAAGCTTCCTTCCTCAGCAGCACAAAACCCTGCTGCTTTACCTAGCACTAACAGGAAGGTGTTATTTATAAAATTGAGCCATACACTAATACATCTCTAAGTGTTTCAAAATTAGACTACAGCATATCAGACAATGACCTTTGACTTACAGATGTACAAAGTCCTAGTCTCAGAGAGCAGCATAGGAGTAGAACTCTTTTTTTCTGAATAGTTCAGCCTTATCTCTACTATCAGTCGCTTTGTACATTAACACATATTACTTCAAAACCCAAACTGAAACAAGTACTTGTTTCTCTAACCTCTTCAGCATGCTTTTTTTTTTTTTTTTAAAGAGAACATACATTATTTTTATGTCAGGTAAGCTCACTGGGATTCTGATGTTTCTGTTTCTTACGCAGTTCTATAAAGCACTGTGAGCAGTACATCCCACCACGTCTCGCCGCATTTAGCCTCAATGAAACCAAAGAACAGACAGTTTTATCTCTTGTTCTGAACTACTTACTCCACTTTGTAAGAATGTTCTATGCTAAATCCAGTTACCTAAATTCACCTACTTTGGCACTGAAACAAATGACTGCCCTCTACTTTCACGCAGCCGTACAAAGGCTTACTCGGCTCGGCTCCGAACCCCGCAAGCATTTTCAGAGAACACTTTCCGTTGCTCCTGACTATCAGGAGAAAACAACTGGTGCAAAGGATGCTTTCTCTTCTATCACAAGCCATTGTTCAGACTAGCAGTGACATACAGCTGGCTACAATGGAGCACATACCACCACAGGCTAGGGAACTTCACACTTCTGACTCGCTCTCACTTTCCAGTGCTCCAGGCTCGCTGCATTTTGAAGTGACTCCATTTACTGTGATAGGTGTCAGCTCAAATAACCAGGGCCATTTAGTAATAAAGACACTGATGGAATTCTAAATCTACTAAAATAGATTAAGAATTTTGCAGGCCTGGCATTTTGGACTCTGTCCAATCCTGCGCTGGAGGCTGTACTGCAGGCACAGATCAGGTCACATTTTAGTAACGTCCTAAAGCTTTTTTCTAATCTGTTAAAGTCAATAAAAATGGACTTTTGCACTTCCTCTCTTCTGCATTAACCCTCTGACATACAGTCAGCCTTTATTATTCCTGCTGATAGAACTTGTCTTCTGAAACAAGCCACAGCTATTTGGAAAAGTCAAGGCCTTTTCTCACATTCAGGTTTTTTCCCTGCTTGCACACATCTCTGCACCCCATGGCGCACATCTTCTATCACTCAGTCACTGCTCCTAAGAAAGGACAACTACAGGGGAGAGGTGACAGAAAGAGGAAAAAAAAACATTAAGGTGCTTCCTATTTCCCGTACACACTACTTCTTTTGTCCTCTCTCAAGTTTATATGTAAGCATCTCTTCTTCCAAAACACTTAAATGCTGCAATATACCCTGTTAGTCACCTACCACACATCCTTCTCCTGATTTCCATCTCTGAAATGCACACAATGGAAGCTTGTGCCAGCTGCAGTTATGTAACACAGAAATAGCTTAAGAAAACAGATTTCATCTGTACATTTTACTAACTCAGAACTGATTTTTCCTACAGTAACAAAATAGCACCGCTGAGTAACTGCAGACACCAGATTCAAGACAAGTTTGACTTTTTTTTATGCTAAGCTGTCTCTGGCAGCCCAGTACTCAGTGGTATCATGCCAAGTATTAACTGTTAGAATGCACAAAACCCAATATAAACTCTTGAATTAATACTTTATGCCGTATCAGGGCTTATTTACCACTGAATTACAAGGCTGACAATCCCTCTAAGCGAGACTCCAGCCCACCCCCTAATGCTTACGGATGTGACAAACAGGAAAGCAGAACTTCCACACTTCTCTGCTTTGGGAACCTGACAGTGTCATGCACATTGTTACTTGTGTGAATTGATCAACACGTAAAAATAATAACCAGAAGTGGGAGACAAAACTGCAGGAACCTAAAAGGCAAATCCACTGCTCCAAACCCACTGTTAACGCTTTCTAGAATGATTTCCTCTCAATGTATCCAGCATGGTACATCATAAGAAGCAATGACTAAGCTCAGAGGAAGAATTCTTTCCATAGGTGATCACACTCCTGCATGTACCTGAAAGATTCACCGTAACTCAGTTGTGAAATAAACTGACACAAGCCTTCATTATATTTCATAACTATTTTTACACCAAAAGAATAAAAAAAATCCTTAAAAATTTCAGTCTGGTTAAGTTTGTTAAGACAGCCAGAAGGAGTACCTTGTCGTACAGCATCCAGCCACAGACATCCCCCACAGCTCTATCGTGGTAAAGACTGGGTTTGTGCTGTATCATAATGAACATGGTCAAAGTGTAGAAAAAGGAAGTGGATAAAGAGAAAAAAATAAAAAAGACAAAAAACCCTTCTGGACTCAACAATGCAAAGCTATTCCAACACCTCACAGAGGCAAACTGTGATCAAATACGGTTCTGTTTTCCAGTGTCACATATGGGATTGGGTGAAGGGGAAGAGAACAGGACGTGCACCTTTGCAGACATAATGGCCCCTTCGTAGTGAAGTAAAGCAATGCGTCAGAAGGCAACAAAAAGCTTACAGCATCCAGCAGTCTGGATTCCACGCACATCTTTGTATATATACATAAATGGCTGGTAACCTCTGTAAAAGCACAACGCCTTTGCAAGGTGAAGCACAAAGAAATGCAGGTCTTAACAACTGAAGAAAAAACATCAGTCCCATTCTCAGCTTCACTCAGTCAAATGAGAGCACTTTCTACCTAACGATCAGCCTAATAAGTTGTGTAACTGAACTTTTCCCCACTTGACTATTAAGTGTTCTGTCAGAGCATTTTTAATCTCCCCCAACAAACCATGAGAATTAAGACAGAAGACTTTTCAAAAACAGGCCTCAAAATAACAGCCTGCTCCCCAGAGACAAAACGCTGCTCTCTTGAAGTCACTTGGCAAATATTTTATACAGTAATACAACACCTTTTGTGCAGGTTATGCGTTAATTACTCCCAAGGCATCTGCAGAATTTAAGTCTTAAGTTCATAACACACCAAACGCACATCTGGAATGATACCTGTGCTACAGAGTGCAAACGTGACAGAGTTTAACACACATTTAAAGGCAAGTTGTCCACTCAGAGACTGTCTGCATTGAGAAACAAGCAGCACAGGTGGCTGAGCAGCACGCTGCTAACCTGCAGCTCCCTCCAACAGCCTGTGTGCAGCCACAGCAGCGCTCAGGATGAAGGCTGGGGGCTGCCACAGCCACCACAGCTCCGCACCTCACAGTGGCCCACGCCCAGCACTGCAGGCTGTGCCCTGGTAACACCTGAGAATACAGAAGGGAATGATAACAAATAATAATAATAATAATCAGCACCAGCACTGTAGGCTGTGCCCTGGTAACACCTGACAAGACAGAAGGGAGAAGTAAATAATAATAATCATCATCATCATCAAAAAATCAAATAAAACGCGGGTCATGAGATCATCCTCTTAGCGCTGGGGATGTGACTGAGCCCTGAACGCTCAGCGGGGCGATGGTGCCATCGCCTTTTGTACCTTTCGTACAGCCCCCCTCGAGGTGAAGCGCCCGCAGACCCTCACACCAAAGCCAAGATTTCGTCAGGAAGTTAAAAAAAGAAAAAATGACATTCGAAAAAAAATAACAACCATAAAAGAAGGAGAAGGGAGAAGCCCGAGGCGACCAGACGGAGCGCTGCGCGAAGGCGGAGGGCAGCGCCTGCCCCGCACGGCAGGAAGAACGCCGCCGCCGCCGCCGCGCCCTCGGGCCTCGGGCGGCCCCACGTCGGCCCTCCGCCCGGCCCCGAGCACTTACTGGAGGCCGGCGCAGTCCGGGAGCTCCGTGAGGAGCCGGGCCGCGCGCGGGTCCCGTTCGCCTCCTCCTGCCGCGCTCCCGGCCCGTCACGACGGCGGCGGCTCGAACTCGCTCTTCCCTTCCCCTCCCCTCCGCTTCCCGCCCCGCTCAGGAAACTCAGCCGCCCGCCCCCCCGCCGCTGTGCGCGGCGACGCCGCCGAGGTCCCCGCCCTGCTGTGCGCATGCGCCGCAGGTCAGCCTCCATAGGCGCAGCGACGCCGCCGAGCATCCTGGGATATGTAGTGCGCGGGCAGCGCTTGGCGGGAGTTGTAGTCCCCGCCTGAGGGGGAGGTGGGCCGCAGGCAGGCGGGGTGCCGGGCGTGTCATTAAACAAACACGGTGGTCTCCTACACACACACACACAAAAAAAACAAACAAACAGTACAGTCAAAAAGGGTAAGGATATGTACAATAATTATGTACAATAATTATGCACAATAAATATGACAATACAGAAGGTGACGCGCTGCTTGTGCCTCATGCCAGCAGCACCATTTGAGCAGAGCCGCACGCTGCCCACGTTCATTGCAAGGGAGTTGGACTGGGTGACCTTTAAAAGTCCCTTCCAACTCAAACGATTATGATTGCTGCCATGTGACAGAGTTTTCAGCAGTAGTTATGAAACGTGAGCAATGACGCTGCAGCCATTTTGTCCCTGGGGAACTGAGGCAGGCAGTGTGCAAGTCATTGCGGTGTGGAATGCAGTGGTGGTGGCACAACCTGTCTCACGGAGAGTTGTGCTACCGACTGCACTCTGCCTTGGAAAGAATTCACTGTTTGGGCACATGAAGATTCCTCTGCTGCACTTTTCCTCTTGGTTCAGGTGCTGCCTCAAAGCCTTTTGAAGCCGTAAGGCACAATGGTCCAAGTGGCACATAACAATTTCCAGTAGCGATATTTAGCCAATTAGAATGGGAATGTTCCTATTTTAAGCACATACTGAACTTGTTCTAAAATTTTTGGTTGCTTTCCAAAATAGTAATAGGAGAATTTTTATTTTTTTTCCTAGCTCAAAGCCGTGATATCTCCAAAAAACAGAATTCATTTGAACTCAGTTCTTGCATGTAAATGCATCTTTGTTTCAAGCTGGCATTTATCAACTGTACTTTTTACAGTCAAAGAAAAGCTGTAATCAGAGTACAACAATAAAAGCTGAAGTCAGCTACAAACAATGCTTTACAATTCCCTTGGCAACTTCTTCCTATCAAATCCTTGATAGGTCACATACTCTGTGGCTGCACAAGCCAAAAGCTTTTCAATCTGTACTCCATTCACAATCATTCAAACATTTTTTGATGATTTTCACATACCAGTACTTTACTACAGTTAATGTAAGATAATTGACAGTAGCCAGCACAATGCAGTCCTTCCCCTGCTTCAGTCCCGATTTGTCATTTCTGGTGCTGACAGAATGATTGCAAGCGTGGCAGTTCCCCACAGGACTCCAGGTTGTGGCCTGACATTGCACTGTATGTGGAAAAGCCATTTACCAATATGAAATGCTATTTCTATAACCAAAACCTGAGCAGTCAAAAGCCATATCATAACACACATGCAGAAGGTGAGGAGAAAGTAGTAAGGTGAGGAGAAAATCGTGTAAATAAAGAAATATCTGCTGGTAAGTTGAGATACAAACTTTTAGAAATAGCCACATGCCCTCTGGTAGTGACACAGCTCACAGAACTTTTGGAATACGCAAGTGAAGAAGCAAGAGATGAAGAGCTCATCCACTGATCAGTGTGAGATGGAAAAGACAATTGCCACTTACACCCATCCCTCTATATCCAGAGTGTCTCCATCTCATATGTGTTAAAACCTGGATGTAGTCACCTTGAATTCCTCTCTTACAGGGAAAACCTCCTTTTGGTAGAAGGTTGCTGATGGCTTCAGTGTTATAATATCACACAGGACATTGCTGCTACATAGGCAAGTTAAAGCTCTGCTGCACTTACCAACACAGGCAATTCAGTATTCTTAATCTTTTCTATTAAGTGTGCCAACGTAACAACTGAGAGAAATTGTAGTGTCAACGAGGTAAACTTCAGGTATGAAGTGATGAGGTCCCTTAGATATTCCCCTCAGATATGTTCCCATTCTCCTGCAACAAAGTACATGTGCAAAGATTAAAAAAGACAGAATCTGTTTTTACCTACCCTGCAATTTCTTGAAATTGTCAAGAATGAAGTCAGCACTGGCTTACCACCTATGCAATGCCATTGACTTCCATTTAGAAGTTGGCTCAGAGCCTGGTATAATCCAGCAGAATTGTAAAGCAGGCTTTTATTCCCTCTCCAGTTGTCTCTATTCATACTTTTCAAATCTGGCAGGTATTCTTATAACAGTCTTCAGGCCTGTGAAAAAAAAAAGTGACCCTTTTGAACTCATCTCTTACTCAGAAGTTGCTTGCGATTCTCATCATTGTAATGTAATACATTTTGGATTTAGATTCCTGTTGGAATTCCAGTTACTCAAAATACAGTGCATAATAAATTGTTTGGTGACATATGGAATTATGCGCCTAAGAACAAGGAATGATAGAAAAAGAACTAAATGTCCTGTTGTTTCCTACCCTCACCATTTTCACTGGTTACTTTATTCCAAATGTAGCATTGCCGTGCTCTGTTCCTGTCTTTCTGAGTGGAGCATTATTTTCTGGAACCCCGTCTTCATCCTTTCTCTTGGAAGGAGATTTACCAGGAAACAGCAGGTAAAGGGCTTCTGCTTGTTGGTTTTTTCTCTTTTAAATAATTACATTTCCTTATGGCAGCCCACCATTATCATGTGACTACACCTGACTTGTGGGCTTTTAGTCTTGACTCAGAAGGCATGTTATCTCTGTCACCTCTGCTCTTTGGCAAAGGCTCACTTTGAAGAGCCTTAAAACAAGAGCTGTTATCTAGTGCATAGCAAATAGATTCAAACACTGCACTTGGATGAAGAAATCTCATTCAGTTCAGGCATGTGTGTTCTCACAGTCATCAAAATAGTAAAGCTGAGCTAAATACTCCTTCCACTTTTACTTCAGGGCAGTTTTTACAAGACAAAAGGAATTACAGCTTTCACTGAAGGTTTGCTGGAACATCTCATTCTGATCCTGCAGTGCTGTGCCATTCAGTTCAAGTCAGGTTGAGCATGACTTATAAATGAGATCAGAGGCAGAGAGAATGAGAGAATCCTCATGCATGTTCCTTCCTGCTGGTACCAGGCAGAGCCATTAAAACTCCATGTTCACCCAACCCATGCCATTGCCATTGGAGAGCTCTATAAGTTCTTAAGTTAAATAAAAAAGAACCTGCCCTCAAAACAGTAAAGTAACGTTTAGGGGGCCCACTGTTCTTTATAGTACTTGCGTTTAAAAAATTAAGGAACTATTTTATTTAATTAATTTTGTACTTTTAAATTTAATTTACACAAGTTCCTCATGTAATAATTTTACTATATTGTCGTTCATGTACTCAATTACAATGCATGGTGCTATTCTTTGAAGTATTTTTTCGTAAGGCAGGAAACTCCCAGTGGAAAATGGATCTATAACAGTAAAATCAGAAAGAATAATAGGCATATATACAAGATATAGATGCATATATACAAGTATAAATAACACATGTATATCCTCTATGTAGAAGTGGACATTGCGTTCCGGTGAAGAAGCAGAAATATCCAGTGATTCCAAAATATCACAGTTCTCAACTTTCCTAATTGTGTTTTCATGATGGATAATTTTATCCAGCAGAGGAAGTTCAGCAACTTTATATACACATGGAAATAAAGAGCTGTGAACAGAACCTCACTTCATTGCTATGAAGAAATTATTCTGCTTTAGACAAAACGTTTTTGTTAAAACTAACAGTTATGTTACAGTGGAAAACAGGAAAAAGCCTGGCCAGCGAATTGCTAAGTGTGCAGCAAAATGCTCTCACTATATTCCTTTTCTGTGGGTTCAATATTGCAAATTCCATCTGCAGGCAGTGGGTCTCCTGTGCACTATTTTAAGAGGGGTGTTACTGGAATCAATGGGACTCCTCTTTTTAGAGGTTATGACCAGGAAGCTGTCACGCCGCTGACACCTTCACCTTCCACCCAACCACCTGCATATTGGCAACCAAGGGAAGCTTTCCTGCTGTTAAATGTTACTATAAAGGAGGAATTCTGAGTTTTCTGCAGTGGCATGGGATTGATTCGGTAATTACGTTATTTGCCATAATGTAGAGAGCTTCGTAGAGTTCTCTGAGGTTCTTGTCAGTATGACCTGGGCAAAATCCACCCTTTGCATTTGGGGTTTACTCACAGCTGTGTCTTCAAACATGTGAGCAAGGCCATCCAACAAACAAGGTGCTTCTCCACCTCGGAGCACACTGCTGCTCATCTCCAGTCACGGTAGCTTCTGAAACTGGAGAACATAACAACCAAGATCCCCAGTCCCTTGCTTGCTAACAGATGGTGAAAGGAAAATGCCCTCTTGATTGCCGCCGGCAATTAGCTAAAGCTGTGAAGCACAGGATTTGCCATAATCCTTGCCTTGCAGCAAGACTGTGTGTGATTAGCGCCTTGAGGGGAGCGCAGACAAAGCTCTTCCCTCCTGAAGCCAGAGAAGGAGCAGAAAGCATTCAAATCCCTGCACATATAAGCACAGGCTTTAATTCAGAGGCTCCTTCAAAGCATAGGTAATAGGCATTTTAAAGCTTCTAATGTGAGAACTAAAATTTCACCTCTTCTGATAAAATTACATAGACAGAGCTTGGAAATTATATCTCACATAGAGTTTGGATTCATTCATCCAGTCACTCGATGGTGCTGGAACTTGGTGCTGCTATAACCACAGTATGAGAACTGGCACACAGCAATGCAGTGAGTTCTCAGGCTTCTGAATGGAGAGCTCCATTTCCTGAAAGTCACATTCAAAGCACTGTGGTCTTATTAGCACTGGAAGCTTCGTATGCTTATTTTGCAATTATTTCACTCCTTTGTATGTCCATAGCTTTGTACTAAAATTGATGTGATGATAGTTCAGTTTCTATGAGACTATGCTGTTCTAATTTTCTTCCTTCTTTTTTGAATTCTTATTATTGAAAACCAAGAAGCCCTTCCTCTATTTTAGTTCAGGGCCATTTTGCTAAAAAAGCGAATTTTCTTTAAAGTAAGTGTCTACAATAAAAAGTTTGAAGTGTTTTATTCGGTTGCAGACTATCCCTTTTTTCCCAAAGATGAAAAGATGAAAGCTTAATCTTCAGAAAAGGGCGTATTCCGCACTGAAATCTATGCAAACCGCCAGGAGGGCTCTCAGCTTGCATTGCTGTTGCCATCACTTACTCAGCTCAGAACTGTTCAGTGCCTCCCTTTGTTCCTGTGCCCAGAGATAGTGACAGTCACGGCCTGCTGGGTAGAAGTTTGAAAGCTTTCAGTTTGTTACAACAAGACCCTGAAGGCATTTGCAATGCCCTGCCCTTAGCACACCCCTCTTGCTCAGCTGTGGCTGCTGTTTCTCATGCTGGGGAATCCCTCGATGATGGCACTCTGGGTGTTTCCATCTGTCTGTGGGAAGCAGCAGAGCAAGGCAGCTGCAGTCCCATTGCTGGTACCTACTACCTTAGTGCGGTTTCTCTGCAGATCCTATAATGTAAGGGCTCCTGACACAACTATCCAGAGAGGCTGTGGGTTCTTCTCCTTGGAAATCTCCAAATCCACCTGGATACGGCCCTGGACACCTTGCTCTGAGTGGAGCTGGAGTGGGGAAGTCCCTCCGGTCCCTGCCTACCTCAACCAGTCTGTGGTTCAGTGGAGCCCATAAGAGCCTCATCTCTGTGACACTTTCTTGCTGGAAGCTTTCTTGCTTTCTGTATAGACAGGTTGGATATTAGGAAAAATCTCTTCTCAGAAAGAGTGGTGAGGTATTGGCACAGGCTGCGCAGGGCAGAGGTTGGGTCACTGTCCCTGGAGGTGCTCCAGAGCTGTGAGGATGTGGCACTGAGGGATGGGGGCACTGGGCACAGTGGGCTTGGTGATCCTAGAGGACTTTTCCAACCTTAATGATTCTGTGATTCTGTGAGAGGAGGAATTTGTAGGGCTGGAAAATAGCTGATATTGGTGGCCATTAAAAAATGCACGAGCACTAAAGAGTGAGAGACTCTGCTTAACAGCTGACAGTGTAACTTGGAAATTCATAATATGCAATGAAGAAAGCAGTTATTACGGATTTATTAAAGGATAAGTATACTTTATAAAATCCACAGTATTAAATTACTTCAAAGTCCTAGAGAAATCAGGCCTACGCCTGAGTACTGATGATAGATGCTGGAATTGCCCAAAACCTTCAGTTACATTCTCGTGTCTTAGCAGCAGCAGATAATGAGATTTAAATTTGCTGCTACATTTACCATATCAAGTATATACGAAATTCTGAGGTTTTGGAGACTTTCCCAAATTCCAGCATTTTAGCTCTTGATGCCTCCTTCCTGAGTTGTTCCCTGGGTGCTGTTTTACATCTTCAGATAAAATCCTTTTGTAATGTCTCGTGTTGGTTTCTGAGCACAGGAGCCCTGACCATGTAACTGTTACCAAGGTTCAGGCTGGGATCCAGCTCGTGGGAGGTGGGGATGGGTTTGGCACTCAGATGGCTGCCCTGTTCCCGGTAGGCACAGCAGTGCCCACTTTGAAGCATGAGGCAGTTGGGGCTTATCCTGCTCGGCACCACAGGATGCTCAAAGAGATGATTTCTCTCCAATACCATTTTCCTAAGCCTCGGTCCCATCAACAAATACACCCTTGTTGAACATTGCATTGAGAGTCATTTAAGTGAAAATACACGCAGCACCATTCCAGATGCTGCTCTAGATTGTCTGACTTCTGAGCATTTCTTTTCCCTCCACAGATCTTCCACTCTTGCTAAAACCAGCTCCACTGGTTGTAGGAGTAGCTTTGATGGGTTGTGTAAGAAAAGGATTGCTGGGTCACCTCCAGCTCACCAAGCTGATGGTGGTGCTGGCGTCTGCTTTCCATGCAGTCTGTCATCGCAGAGGTGACAGATGTTGACAGCTGTTTGCCATTGGGCTCATCTCCATACCATGCTCATCTCCAGCAAGAAGTTCTCTGAGTCAGCCAGGTAGCTTTGCGTTTTGGAGGCATAGTGTATATTTCCATGGTAATTTGGCTGGATTTTTGTTTCCCCTGCTATCTGGGATGGCAGCATTTCCAAAAGGTGCATTGGGCTATACTGTAACGCTCTGGGATTTTATTATTGTTATTCTGTAGGTAGTTGGGCTATGAAATTCTTCAGTCCTTTTTGCTTTCCGCCTGCGTGCAATTCTGATATTAATAATGAAAATGTGGCTGGTTCTGTCAGTCCTACTCTGTCCCAGGGAAAAGATAACAGGAGTGATTTAGTTCTTTGAATTATTTGGTAGGATCATCGTACTCTTAGAAACGTCCGAAAGCAACTGTAATGGCGTGGGCCATGTGCACGACCTCAGTACAATGAAAATACATCCTCAGATGTTAAATAATGTGTGAGGAACAACTGCACGCTGGGATGAATTAAGGTTAGAAGGGAGCAAGATAGGATGATGCTGGGAAAAAAAGATAAATATTTGATGGCAATGAAGATGCACATCTCCCATTTTAATAGAGGTTAGTTAAGGTTTTGTTAAAAGCAATTCTCAGTTTTGTTTAAAGAAACTAAGTGTGGTGCTGGTAGCTTCTGGGGAACCCCAGAGTGCCGGCTCCTGCCCAGGGGAAAGACAGGCACCAGCTGCCCCCGAGCTGCTGGAATTGAGAGCCTCAGCACTGTAGAACTGCCCACTTACTGAGAAATCAAGGCTGTGATAGGAAGCCAATTCCACAAAATGAAAGAGCTGAGATAAGGAAGAACAAAGGACAAAAGGAAAGAAAGGCAGAAAATAATGATGGCTAACGATTATATGACTAACCAACACCCCCGCAATGATTAAACATTAAACTCCCGCAAGCTAAGTAAACACAAAAATACCCTCCAAATTCCCCAAAGGTTTTTTTTTAGCGGCAAGGGCTGAACTTGAGAGAAGAGCATAGCACGTGGTGCCTATGGCTCCCATAAAACCCCTGTAGGCGCTCATTAGAGTCCCCCTTCCATGGCTGGTTTCTAGCCCAAAGAAGCAACGTGGTGGTATTTTTCTCCCTAAAGGAGTGATTTGGGGTCACGCATCCTTAGCATTGGAGGTTTCAAGGCAGCGGCTTCCCATGCAGCCCCAGCATTGCAGCACGCACGGGCACGCCGGGGCAAGTAGTGCTCGAGCACGTCCTCCTTGCCAGGCTCCTTGCTTACAGAAAACTTCACCTTCCCACCTCCCCTTTGGTGTGCAGCCATGTTTGTGTTGCAGGCTGGAAGCGGGGGCAGCAGGAGGTGCTGAATGGTGATTCAGAGCTGCTCTGAGGTTTTTTCTGTGGATGGCAATGAGTCACGGCAAGGAAGAGGGGATGAATTGTTGGCGAGGGGGGGTTGAGGCCATGGGAACACATCCTGGAAGTGCTGCAACACCATTCCCAGTCACCTTTAGGCATGTGGAGGAGGTACACGTGGATGCCCTAGCCGCTGTGTGTTGGCAAACACACCGCCTTGGTTAAAGCTGTGCCAAAAATCCAGGTGGGCAGAAGGTCAGATGTGCCAAAGTGATTTCTGCTTGCAAAGTCTGAAAATAGTTCACTCCTAAAGCTCACCTCCATCACTTAGAACAAAACAAGGCATCCAGAATCAAACTGTTACACGTGATATAATAAATGCTCATTTCTTTCAGTGCCGCAAAAAAGAGGGCAAATCCATGTGGCACTGAAAGTTTGCCCCTTGCAAAAGTGGAGCTGTGCACAGTGGGACTGTTCTTCAGCAGAGCAAAAGTCATGGCTAGACAGATGTGAGCAATTGAGTTATTGTGGCTAGTAAATTAATTCAGCCCCAAGGAAAGCAAGTTTATACATAGATACGTAGATGTATAAACACATGTATATATATATATATGTGTATGTGTGTGTGTAGGTATATATGTATGTGTAAGTATATATATATATGTGTGTAAGTATATATATATGTGTGTATATAAGTATATATATATATGTATGTGTAAGTATGTATGTGTCTATATATATTTTCTTATGTTTGCAGTAGGCTGTGGCCTGCTCACAGCTAGGAAATGTGGCTCAGTGAGTGAGGAGTGGTGTAGAAAGCTCAACTTTGGTTGGACAAATGTCTGTGCAAATGACAACAGTGTGCTAAAGACTGTTTTAAGGCATAGAAATGTGGGGAGCCAAAGAGGTTGGCTGGCAGAAGACAAGTAAATGAGAATAAGAGGATAGAGGAGCAAAGAAGAGAATGGGAATGAATGTTAGAGGAGTTTTAAGAAAAGGGAATTATGGAATAGACATAACATCAGGGGAGATTATAGGGAGAAAGCAGACTAAGTTGACCTCTTTCCGATGGCAGTGGTGAAACAAAATCTGTTATTGGTACCTATGGTGATTGTGTAGCTCACAGCTTGGCAAACCCAGCCTGGCACAGCCAAAAGCAGGGAGCCGAGTGCTGCTGCTCTGCTGTTTTGCTTCCTTGGACAGAGGCCGTGACACTGCTATTTTCCACTAGACTGCTCAGCTGTTTGTTTACAAACAGAACTGTGTCTCCCACATCTGTCTGCATTCTCCTCGCAGCTACATCATGTTCTCTGCAAGTTCCCACACTGCACGCTGCCCTTTACAGGACGGTTACTGAGCTGGTGCTCGTCAAACACTGTCCAGCTTAGCTCACCTAACAAAACAGAAGGGCAAAATCGCATCTGATGAAAGCTGTCTTAGCTGTGACATCATGTTTTGCTAGTTTGAACAAACAATTTGAGAAGGTTGAAGAGGAATGAAGAGATGACACGTAGGATATTTCTGGAAATGTCTAGATTTCTACAAATACAGATGAAATCATAACCAGAACGAAGTGCAGCTGTGCAGGGAAGAGGCACCTCTTGTTTCACCTCTGTTCTCAGGCCAAAAGGAGCCCAGCCTGGCTGGAGAAGAGATGTGGATGCTCAGCATCACAGCACCCAAAGCAGCCTTAGTTCTTCTTTAACCTTGGGTTATGAGAATGAAGAATCATAGGACAGCTTAGGTTGGAAAGGACCTAAGAGATCATCCAAGCCCTGTGCTAGGCTGGCTGTCCCCCAGCAGGGTGCACAGGGCCCATCCGTGGCCTTGGGCACCTCCAGGCATGGGGCATCCTCACCTTTCTGGGCAATCCTGCATGTGAACTGGGGAGCGTTCTGCCTATAGGAGTTATCTGCTAGAAGGCATCCCCAAATGTTTTACATTTCCTGAACTACACCGGTGTTGTAATTACACAAATAACCAAAGAGAGGTTTTATTAGGAACAGTTTAGACTTACATACTCAGCCACCTGTTATCTGCTAAAATGTTGGCAGAAATGCTTGCTTTAATTCCCTCTTGGAGTAGTGATTTAGTGCAAGCACGCTGCCTTTTTGTTCACGAGCAAAAAATAAATCTTACGCTGAAATGAGCATGTGGTATTTGGCACGGTGTTCTCTTGACCCCAGAATTACCGTGAAACGTGTATTTTAATGTTGACAGCAACGTATTTACAGGAATAGAAGTCCAACTGCAATGATAGGTGAATCGGGTTTAATCAGAAAAAAAACAGTGTCCTATCCATAGCTTCAAAGCAGCAATAATTTTGCAGAGGTCATTATGTCAAGTTATATAAAAAGATGGTTTATAACGAGCAGAATGTGTGTACTAATGTCAAGGCAAGCCCTCTTGGCCACATGTTTTTCCCATAGCTAAGTGACCCTATTCCCAGGTGGCCTGGAGACAAACTCTTTTCCATCTGTTACCATTGCCCTATGCCCTTTGGGTGAGAGAGGGCTGGGGAGCACAGTGGGAGCATGGAGGGACATGGGAAGCTGCAGCTGGGCCTAAATCCTCTTCTTAGTACACCTGAGCCACGTTCAAACAAGCTTTGCCCCATCCAGAGCAAAAGCCACTCTGGTTTTAGGCAGGGTCCAACGTAGCTCTGGCACATCCAGACGTGCATCCCATATGCTGGGACATGCTTGCTCAGAGGATTTGCCCTTCTAGAAAGGACATCTGGTGAAAAAAATAATCTGCACCTTTATGGCAGCGTAAAATGTCCCGAATCACATCTCTGCTGTATAAAAGTAGATTGCTGAAGAAGAAGAGATGGCCATGGTTGATCAGTGTAGGCCCAGAACGTGGATCCAATGGCATGAAGAGTTCATACTGCAGTGACAGGGGTGGCCAAAAGCTGTGGACCAAAATTCAAACTGCAGAAGCAGGGGAGGAGGAGGGGATATGGGATGGAGGTCAGCAAGGGCACCGAGCAGCATGTAAACCTGCAGCAATTTGCAGAACCAGTTCCACAAGTTATCTAGATGAGGCTCATTCATGGCTTTTATAAAGCCATCTCGCTTGGAAAATATCATTCAATTAAAAAGAAATTAGATAATATATGTGGAACTGTGGGAAATCTGAGATGTGAACGCCTCCAAACTTTCTTTTCCCATAACCTAGAGCCAGGTTTTGTCATCCGAGCCCATGCCTAATACAGAGGAAACTGCCAATTTTCAGCAAGAACCTGTGGGTAATGGAAACAGGCTGCTGGTCAAATTTAACCTTCAAATGAGCATGACATGAGGAGAGGCTGCAGTTGTTTGTTTTCGCTGTGACAAAATGATTATGGGGCTTCGCCAGTCCTATCAGGTGCTAAAATCAGTTCTCAAGTGAGGAAATAGCAGTCCTTATTTACTCAAGAAGGTAGTACAGGATGAGCATGTGTCATACAGACTGGAATGGAGGGATGGTGTCCATGCTTCAGCTCCTGTACCCCAAATCAAATGAGAATCCATATTGCAGGAACTGTTTTAATTTATTACTGATTTAAAATTCTAATAGGTCTTCTGGCTAAGGACTTGGGTTAGCAGAACAGCTTCAATCTCTTTTCTTTGAACTTTTCCAATGACGGAGAGGTAAGCCTGGGCCCTTTGCTTTCCTGCCATGAGGCAGACAGTGTGTAATCTGCACCTGAAATCTGAGTTTTGCAGACAAAGTAAAAAGAAACAGTCTGACTTCTGAGTAACTCCTCAGAAGTTCTAAGGTGCACGCAGACAGTGTCTCTTAAATAACCTTTTGCAGCAGCCACGCAACCTATTCAAAGGTTTTCACAAGAAGCTGGCATTTTGCTGAGGAGCACAGCCTCTTCTGAACACTAAGTGCTAAATTTTAATAAGCTCTTTCTTGCCTGGTGGTTAAACCACAGCTCTACAAGTCCCAACGCAGGGGTCCCGTGCCTGCTCTTTGTTAGCCTCCTTTCTGACCTCAGATAAGACCTCTGCACCATCAGCACTAACATTTTAAGTATTCATCTATCTCTGCTGCTCAGCTGAAGGCACTTTGCAGAGCACTTTGGCTTTGTTGGATGAGAGACATTATTCTTGGTGTAATTTCTGATTTCAGTTCCTCCCACGCAACCTGCTTCTTCATGCGTAATAGCATCATCTCTCTGACTTCCTTTCTGCACAAAGGTTTGGTGTTATCTGCACTAGGAAGCACGATTAGGGAAAGAAATATGCTTCTTTATAAACGTTTTCTAATGCTGAAACATCTGAAAAACGTGCTTCAGTGAGCAGCTTTGCTGAGATAACTCATCAGTATTTTCCATGAAGGTTTGATTCCATGCGCCACCAGCGTTTTCTTCAGGGCGCTAAGCATCCATTTTTATCATCAATTTCCATTTCCACTCTTTGAGAGGAACGATTCCAGTAGAGGAATCCATCTCGGGCAGCAATTGCATAAAGCACTCATGCACGGAGTGTTGCATTTACAGAATCTATGCTTATCAGCCATCTAGCTAACTGTCACTCTTGAAACACTGCTGCTCCTATGAGTCAAGTAAGATGTGGCTGTGTGTAGATGGAGGGATAAGTGTGCTGAAGAAGTAAGTTGAGCAAAAGGCCCATCAGCAGCTGTTGGAATCTTTTAGCAAACTGCTAGAAGTTGATGTGGACATTTACAGTGTTCTGTGCTGACAGGCCCTCATATCTGCCTGTAATTGCGTTTGTCATCAACACTGAACAACAGTAATCAAAGCCAGCTTTTTGTCATTGATTCAGTAGGTGTTGCAACACACTGGACTTTTCTCTGGTAATCTTTCTTTGCAACCACATTTGAAAACTCATGGACTTTGCCTTTTTAAAATTATTTTTCTTTGTCTTGGAGTCCAAGCTCTTTTGTTACAGTAAACATTTGCTTGCCGCAAGTACCGCATCAGTGCTCAGACATAGCAAGAATAACTGCGGTGGAGTTGATGCTTTTCCAAATGCCTACCTGGCTTTTGCAAGGGAATCGCATCGCTCCAGTTTTGTGTGAGCTATTCAGTACTGTGTCTGTGGGTCTGACTTTTTGAAGAGGCATTGAATAAAATTCACTCAAAATTCTGTAATGTGTATGGGAAAACCAACTGCCACAGTGCCTCTAATTTGTGCCAAAAATGGCCTTCAGTTCTGTTAGAGGAGAAAGCATTCTGTGGGCACTGCGTAAGTAGTGGGTGACCTTGTTAATGAAGTTCTCCATGGCAGCAGGAAGAACACTGTATTCCATGCCAAGGCATCCATGAACACATCTGATTTTCCTACCTTTTTGGCTGTTTTTCCAAGTTAATGGGATGCTCTGGAGTTTTCACTCACAGTCATGGGACCTTGCAGGATATGCAGAGAGCAAATTGCAGCACAGGCAGATCACTTATGCACTTTTGGTTGAAAATGTGTCTCCTTTGTGCTGAAACTCTGCTCTGAAGGCACCTTTCTGGCTCTGAGGGCACACAGTGCACCTTGGTGAACATTTTGATTGTGAGGAGTAGGCCACTGGTGTGCTGGAAAGCCCCAGCATCAGGCTGGCAGCAGAACCTGCACGGTGCAGGAAACCCATGTTACCACCATCACCAATATTATTAATCAGCCCACGGTTTGCTCAGGCAGGAAATTGTTGCTGGCCACTTCAATTTAGCTAAACAAATGAAACCACCCCATTACTCATTCAAATCTAATAAACCACAGAACACACAGGAGGAAGTGAGCGCTTTAAGATGGCTTGGAGAAAAGTCCACACGTTGTTTTGCCATTTAATTAAAGCCAGACTCTTTACAGGAAAGGGAGTAATTAAATGGCAACAACATGTGCACGATGATAACCTTCTCAACTGGCATCTCAACGTGCAACTTTCAGCTGGAGGTAAAGGGACTTTTAATGCTCCTCTTCACATTCCCAGAACATTTTGTGCTCCTCAGAAGACAAGAATTAGAAAACAATTGGGTACCAGGATGCACCCATTCTGTAAGGCACTGTTGGATGATATGGAGCTTCATTAGTAAGGGATCCTCACACTTCAACCATCTGAAGACTGGCCCTACAAAACATCTGAGTTCCATCTGTTTTCTGAATATCTTGGTGTATGCTGATCACATTGTGGGTACCCCTGCCTGGAGGTGCCCAAGGCCGTGTTGGATGGGGTCCTGGGCAGCCTCAGCTGGTGGGGGGCAGCCAGCCCATGGCAGAGGGGTTGGAGCTTGGTGATCTTTAAGGTCCCTTCCAACAAAAGCCATTCTACGATTCTATGATCAAGGTTTTAAAATGCCAACCTAATATCACTGCGGTTTCAGTTGTTGCAGTTCTAGTGTTAGTTAAATACGTGATATATTTGTATGCATATGTAAATATTGTCTTTGCAGTCAAAGCATGAAAATGCTTGCACTGCAGGACGAGGTTGTGGTAATTGTTTGCTTTCCTTCTCGACATCCAAATGAAGGTACTCCTCCACATGAAGGTAATTTCACAAACAGCAGAAAGGACCGTTTTGGTTGTGGGAATTCTACCTTCAGCATCAAAGAGGTGTAATGAAGCTTCGAGTGCAACTTCTTTCACCTGAAAGAAGAGTTCATAAGTGGAAATTACTTCCTTATGGTATTTTAGATCCCAAATACAAGCACATTTAGACACAAAGGTACTAGCAAGGGAGATATTATTGAAATGCTGCAAAAAATGCTGCAAAAACCATGAGGGCTTTTTCTCAAATGTATCTGAGTTTTTTCCTCTCTGTACAAGGCTCTGCTTGGGACTGTTCACATGTAGCTCCTTCATGCTTGGGGGATGCCGGGTTTTTGTTGGAAGGTTGTTGCCAGTTTGGGGCTGAACTGACCCAGCTCTTTCACCTGGTTTGCTGTAGGCACTTCATCTGCTGCAGGATGAATCCAACACACGTAGGGAAGGTCATCAGGAAGGTGTGTTAGTTGTATTATGTATTAAAGAAACTCATACGTTTTGTAAAACCCCCTTTCAGTCACCATCAGAATTCACTTGTCCCCTGCATGGACTGTCTTATCCACACAGCACTTGTCTGTCTTTCACCTGCCACAGGTAGGCTACCAAGTGGAATGCAATCTGCTCTACTTGCCATTCTTAAAAATACCCTCCTTGCCAGCCTGGCTAGTCATACTTAATTTGTTTTGCTATTTGGAAGGGGTTCCAGATTTGACATCCTAGAAAACAGCTGTAACTTTGACGGGAAAAAGAACGTGATTCATGATTTTCCAGAAATCCGCGCATTGCATTTGTAACATATTGGCATTCCCAAGACAACACATTAACACTTACAACTCCTAAACATCGCTTGTGCTTCTCTGCTGTGTGCACCTGTTCCAACACCTGTGCCCCAGCTGTGGGGTGAAGCACGGCTGACGGAAGCAGCCCATCACAGCGAGGTGTGGGGCAGCAGTTTGATGGGCAGCTCTCCTGGGCAGAACGGCTCCAGCTTCCCCCTTGTTGTTGCAAGAGGTGCAGCTGCACACGTCGCACAGAGAGGAACAAACTCAAAGGAACTTGAAAAAATATCAATAATTAAATACAGTGACTGTCAGAGCGTGACTCAGTCCCAGAAGGAATAGTTGGGTGTTTTGAATAATGCACTCTTTGGAAACTTCCAGAAAGTGAAACAAAAATGATTTATAAAATGCACGCAAGGATAAGAGCAGGCGATTCTCTAGGCTGAAAATACATTTCATTCTGTCCTCGTTTACATTACTGACAGGGCTCCTAACATCCCAAGGTGTGTCGCCGGAGCTATTTCACACCTGCAGCAGGGAAGTACAAGCTTTTCAGTTCAGAGCTTGTTCCTGACAGCCCTCTGTACAACTTCTGATGTATCACAACCCAAACTCATCCAGCCCTTCGAGCTGCTTCCTGAGGCCATCATACAAAAAGCACTAACTCGGTTTCAAAGTATAGAGTTGGATGTTTTCTGAGTCCAACCCATCTTATGGTGCTGAGGGAGCTGGGGAAGAGCTGCCCTTGTCAGCCCATGCGTGCACATCACAAGAAGAGATGGCAGAGCCTGCTTAAACAAAATAATCCAAGACCCCAACTTTCAGAGCATGTTTAGAATCCTTGATGGTATACTTCATGCTTCATGTTTGCTTAAACAACTTTTTGAACAGTTTGGTTTTGCTTAAGCAGCCAGATTTATGTCCTGGATTAGTAGATAAACTTGTAGCAGTATGTTTTGCTGTATGTTTCACTTCTACCCTGCCTATTGCAAAATGAAACAAAACTAGTAGAAAGACGACATGCATACACTGAGCCACAGTACCTAAATTGACATCTTTAATGAAAAAGATCAGAGATTTTAGATTTGGTTTGTTGTATGCAAACAGCCCATCATTTGCAAGTGCTTAGCTCCAGGATTCAGGCTCAGTAGCATCACGCTAAGCAAAAGCAAAACGATGCCAAAGTGAAAATGTTAGGGCGGATGCTAAAATGTGAATCCAGAAGCTGTGTGGCTTAGGGTTGACTTCTCTTCGGCTGGCACTGCTGGGTTCTGAGCAATTCTAACTTGGGCGCTTCATAGCAGAGCCCATCATTTTCAGTCCATTCTGCAGTGTCTTTCTGCGATAAATACTCATTCTAATGACTGGATGAGAATAAATGTTTTCAAAGAAACATTTACTTTGTCCACACATGGGTGAGCATTCAGAAGAAAGCCCCACACAGGAGCTGTGCTGCACACTGACCTGGTACTGGCACGCCAAACCCTTCTGCTGAAAGGAGCCGGTAAGGTTTAGATTACAAACACACGATAAATTGTACTTGAAATAATGCCATGTAGATGAAGGGATTGAAAAACAGCTATGTATCTCTGTCCTATTTCCCTTTCCAGGAAGGAACATCTCTTGGGTAATCTAAAAACAAAACAAAGTAGCTGAAAACTTTACTTAACCTCAAGCTAATTTCCTATCCGGACTAAATTTAGCCGCTCGGATTCTGTTTGGTGTGTGTGCCTCCCAACGCACTGACTTTATGGGGATGTTTGCCTGCTGCAGCTCAGGGCTCTCCAGCTACAATGGGCTGGCTGTGTGCCGTGCCTCAGAGCTGCCTTTACCATGAGACTTCCCTCTGTGGGTGAAAGCAGCAGCGGGGCATGGCTGGTAGAGCCGCTTGGTGGACTTCTCTCTGGCAATGGCCCTGTGTAGTAAACAGCTGCTGAGAACGCACTTGAGATGGCTTCTGCTTCTCAAGGAGCAGGTAAGAGGATAAAAACATTATCATAAAAGCTTCTCCAGGCTTATTTTGAAACAGCCATTAAATTCAAGGAAGATCAAGTCTGGGGCCAGCTCGGATTACTTAGATTATTTTTCCGTGAGTCAAGAGTTATACTCAAAACAAAAATTAGCCTACAAACACCAAGGCCATGCTGATGCACTGAGCATTTCCCAGCACAGGTCACTGCTGCCAGGCTCCCGCTGCAGGAAAAAAGCCATCTGACAAATGGTCTGGAAAGTTTGCAAAACTTTATTCATCCCGCCCGTCTCTGTCTTTCCTAAACCTTTAATTTTAAGGCCAGAAATTATTTGTACCGTTGTCAGCTCTAAGCGTATACAATCTGGAAGGACCATCAAAGACTAAAAAGTGCATTTGAGGACTCTCTAAAATTGAAAGCACTTCACTGTTCTGGATGCAAGGTTCTGGGGAAGCCAAATGCTTCTTTCATACCTGAGAACTGCACCTTCTTTAGGGTGGTAATCTGGCCAGGATAAGGACATCCAGTCGCCAGTCTGTCACTGAAAATAGGACTCAGTGGTTTCTGCTGCACTTTCGGTTGTGCTGGAAGGACTAACATCTGACACAGGTGTTCCCAACACAGTGCTGGACATCCTGCTTCTGGCAGGTTGTCACAGATCCAGACAGCCCCCAGTAGGGCCATGCGAGCTGGAATGGAATGTAACATAGCATTCGTTTCCCTCTTGCAGCAGTGGCTTCCCTCTGTGTCCTTGGCAGTAGCAAACAAACACAATCACAGACAGGGCAAGCAGATGCAGCCAGTTACTGGTAGGACATGAAGTGGGAAATGATTCAAACAATTAGCTTTAGGAAGGAAAATATCAGAAATTGTTTTACTGTAACAGTCCCATTTTACACCTAGTGACAACCTAACCTGGCTGAGGGCTGTGAACGCTGATTCAGAGCTGGTGATATGCAGGTGGTGTCAAGGACTTGAAAAAAGAGAGCTGTGCCGAATACATAACTAACCACTTCACTGAGTAATTAGTAATAGGAAATAAGTGATTCAAGATAAGTAAGTCACAGGTGGCAAAATGTGGTCGTGTGCTGCCAGTGGTAGAGATCACAGTCCTACTGAAGTTACTGATCCACAGAGCTGAGATGGGGTTCTGCTAAAAAGGAAATTTATTTTCCCCGCTGTATCCCCAAACATTTGTTAGTGGAGCAAATTATCATCCACAGAGGAGAAGTCTGTTTCTGATGTAACATCCCATATGTTTCCAATCAGAATTTTCCATATGCTGCCTTTTGCTGATGTATTTTCAAGCCATCTAAATGGCTGGTTGCAAACAGTATGCACACACCACTTGGCTGAACGCTGCCGTGCAGATTCTAAAGGAAATGAAAGAGAAGTGTGAGTTATTTGCCTCTCCGAGCAGCCTGCACCCACAAGCCCTGTCTGTATTGAGGCAGGGCATGGCTTTGCAAAGGGATTGTTGCAAATTGCCAAAGAGCTGCAATTCCTTCACTTTCATCCAATGGACAATGCCAGGTCTTGGTTGGCAGTGTCCATGTGAAGCACTGGAACAGGCTGCCCAAGGAGGCTGTGGATGCCCCATCCCTGCAGGCATTCAAGGCCAGGCTGGATGAGGCTCTGGGCAGCCTGGTCTGCTGGTTGGTGACCCTGCACATGGCAGGGGGTTGGAACTAGGTGGTCACTGTGGTCCTTTTCAACCCTGGCCATTCTATGATTCTATGTCATAGAATTGTCGAATCATTTTCACTTGAAGGGCCCTTACAGGTCATCTAGTCCAACTCTCGCAATAAACAGGGAAAATGTTATTATATCTCACCTCAACAAGTGTTAAAGGATCCTAAATACTGTTTTTCCACCCAAAAAGAAAAAAAAAAAATTGAATGCAACTTCATTTTCTGAAGAGGTTATGGCCATTTGTCTTAGCCGTGCTATGCCTGGGAGCTTGGCAGCCTTTGGTGAGAAAAGAGTTAAACAGCAAGTTTGTGCTAACTGGAAAAAAACCCCATGTTGGAGCTCCTCCTTTCCAGGGTAAATAAGCCTTGGTGCTCCATAGCTGCTCTTCTCTTTGAGGTGCTGTGCCCATGGCTTGGCTGGCTTTTGTTGAGTCCCAGCTCAGGTCTGACACAAATAATGCACCGCATCTGGAAGATGTGGAAAATACCAGCCTAAAAGAAGCAAGAAAGGCCCTGCAATGTTCTGAAAAGCAGATTCCTCAGCACGAAGTTCAAGGCACAAATTATTTACATTATGAGGGCTCATCCAGTGAGCTGTGCTGAAAACCTGGACAAGCATCCAGCAAACAGATTTTTACGCCATGGCCTTTTCTAGTGTTGCTACAGCAACTGCATGGCTGGAAAAGTCCCAGGTCCCATTTCTCCTTTTTTTTTTTTTTTTTTTTTCATTTTTTTAATTTTTTTTCCCCAAACAGCGCCTCCAAAACACAGGACTACCTCTCACTCCAGGTCTCGTGTTCAGACACAAACCCACTCCATCCCCGCAAGATGCAGCTCCATGTGGTGAGCCTCTCCTCTGCCTACCGGAGCGTGATGTGGGCCACATGCTAAGGACTTCCCAGCCCCAATGTAACATCAGCTGTCCTCGTGCTGCCATCACAGCTAGATGTAAAGGAGGTTCCCATAGATGGCTGAGGCTGGAAGCACTTCTGGGTCTCTCTGGTCCCCCTGTCCCAGCCCCTTCCAGAGCAAGGTGCCCAGGGCCACGTCCACATGGGTTTGGACATCTCCAAGGAGGAGACCCCATAGCTTCTCTTGTCTATAGAAGTGCATTAAAACATGAAATTAAATCAAGAAATTAAATTAAATTTAGGGCACTTGTTCAGTGTTAAATTAATCTCAAGTAAGGCAGCACCATGAACCCGCAATTCCATGACACCACTTTTTCCTACAGGACGCCTGCCTGCTTCACTGTGTTGCATGGACCTGTTGTGGGCATGAACCAGACTTGTTTAGGAAAAGAGTGGGTTGCCTGTAAAACCTGGCCCCCTGGTTGAGATAAACTAGATGCTTATCCCAATTCCCCATGGAGTCACCAGTGACTCACACTTTATTTTTTGGAGACCTCTGATTCAGAGCTTCAGAACTGTCAATAACTCACCGTAACAGGAGTCACCTCAAGATGCATGTCATGTAAATCGAAGTCAATACAGCTCTAAATCCTTTGCAAAGATTTGTGTTGCAGCCAGCCACCCAATGCAGAAAGTGGACATCGCTGAGCTTCGTTTCACTCTGTCCTTGTTCCCAAGGGAGGAACTTGGAGGAGTTCAATCTTCACACCTCAAAGTGGTGTAAAAATGCATAATTAATAAACATATCCAGTGTCTACTGAGCAAGACTGAGGGGATAGTTGTAGCAAACCTGATGGTGATGTTAATTATCATGTTTTCAAAGAAATGGTTAAACAGCATATTCCAAGATGCTGCTGGCAACAAGAAGCAAAGGGAACATACAGAGACCTCATGTTTTGGATGCTTTTCTACTCCGAGATGTGATGACAAAAATGGTTCTTTAAATATTTAGTATAAAGCTTTAGTATGTGCTTTAAACAAATGAGTCTGAGATTAAGATTGCATAGGAAGTTTTAATCATGTCACCTCATTGTTTCTATGGATCTAACTGTGCAACAGCTAATAGTGTTATCACTAATAACCAATAGCACTGTGTTGTACATTCTGTGCTTACAGAACGCTTGCAGGTAGTCAGCTGGTGGCTTTACAGAGGAAGCTGTGGGAAGCACTGTATTTTCAACTGCCTTAACAATGAACAAAAACATAGCTTATGGTACTAATGTATGTACAGCTCTGCACATTGTTCCTGCTCCGAAAAGGAAGAGGAACGTGGTTGGCTTGTTCAGAAATGAGGCAGAAATGCCATAGAGATTTCATTTCC
The DNA here is from genome assembly GCF_023343835.1 of Lagopus muta. Lineage (NCBI taxonomy): Eukaryota > Metazoa > Chordata > Aves > Galliformes > Phasianidae > Lagopus > Lagopus muta. The sequence goes on along the minus strand of NC_064437.1, from coordinate 61,699,352 downwards.
TGTAAATTAGCTCGCAGAAGCTGCAGTCACTGCAGTCCTACCAGGGGTTTGAGTAGTGTCTTGTTTTGTAATGTCTGCTACATCTTTCCGAGATCACTCATCCAAGGTTAAAAAGACTGAAAACGGGTCTGCTTTTAATTAGTGAAATAACCCAACAGCTCGAGAAGGTTGGTGAACTGGTTGGGCTGAGGTCAACACCTTTGGATGGGGAAAAGTGATCATTTCCCCTGATCTGACCTGGTGAGGGGTGGGAGGGAAGTCAGGGCTTCTCTGCAGCCACCGTGGCCTCGATATGTCTGGTAATTAAGAGAGTCATTAAATAATCATCCCTGATGTGTCCAATGACGGTCAACAGGCCGCTGTTCTTGCCACAAGCGGCAGTGCATGTACCCAGTTGGATGTTAAACCCTTCTGAAGTAATTGTTTAAAGTACACGCAGCCAAGCGAAAATAGGAAAATGTTACATGCTGTTTGTGTGCTAGCTGTACACACCACCGTTCAGGCTCATTAATCAGACTCCAGAAATCATGGGATGGCTCAAAATCTCATTGTTGTTTGGAAATCATCCTTGAGGGGCTCTGCTTGTTTGACTTGGGCTTTCTGTGATTCTAGATGTTTGCATGGTGCTGCGTGCCAATTTAGCTGCTTCCAGCTAAAAGCATTCTTCTTCCTATCCACAAATCGTAGGACTTGTGAAAAAATACTTGGTGACATTGTCCAAGAATTTGGTTGGCTTTTATGGGAAGAGAGGTCACCAATGGCTTCTCCTTCCTTGCAAGGAGCACAGAAAGGCAAGATTGCAAACATATTGGCAAATCAGAAACTGTCATCATATCACAGTACATCTTGAGTTGGAAGGGGCCCACAAGGATCATTGCGTTCAACTCTTGGCTCCAAACAGGACCACCCAAAATTTAGGTAGAAATGCCATCTCTGCTTTAAAAAACCCTATTTGACTCCAAAAGCCATCCTGGAGGAACTGAGCTGAGAATGATGCTACGGTGGCCACTTGAACCAAGAGAAAACACTCTGATAAGTGTTTTAGCTTATACATATTTATACATTTAAACATATTCTGGCCTTCTTCTGGGAAGTTCATTTCCTCCTCCCCTCTTCCTTCCCCTCCCCTCCCACCTGAAGCGATGGCTACCATAAAAGAGACGCCTTGGTCCCAGATGTATTGCATTTCCTGCAGTAAAAATTAAAATCAGCGCACTACTTAAGAACTTTCTGTAACTGCTTTAGTTCCAAGTGAATAAATCAGTAGGATTTGGTGAGCTTTCCAGCATTTTCTAATTTGTTTCTACTGGCAGAAGCTCTGCAGTGAGTTTCATCCAAACAAATTTGGTGGCAGCATCTGCTCTGCAATGACCTACATGTCTAACTCTAATTTTAGAAAGCGACTTGTAAAGGGTTCAAGGGAGGATTTCACAGCTTGATCCTGATTTTATTTTCACTCCTTTGAGTGAAGAGCTGATTCGTGGCCTTTACGTGGGCAGCACTGGCTCACAGGCCCATGGTTGGCCCCACTTGGGATCAGTTCATGTAATCCACCTGCAGTCGATACCCTCCAAGGGGTACCTCTGTGTTCCTCCAGTTCTTCACCTTTTGGGGCTTTTTTCCCACATTCTTTTCAGCCATCCCTCACAGAAGCTGCTTCTGGGGCCCTGCCTGACTGTTTGTTCAGATTTTTGTTGCAGATTTTGCTCTGATTTGTTCCTTTATTGCTGAAATTCTGTTATATTCCACATCTGGGTTTCTAAGCTTGGATGGGCCTCAGTGCCCAGGACTTCTCCAAATATATATATAAATATGATTTTTACACTCATTCTATGCAGAGTGTTAAAAAAATGCCTTTTTATGTTGTATCATACTGAAGTGAAAAGCACAAACAAAGCCACGTTTATGAATCATACGAGAAAATCTCAGAATCATAGAACCTCCTGAGTTTTAACAGCTGTTTATAAAGGTGGATAGTGATAGGAAAAGGGGAAATGATCTTAAACTGAGACAGGGGAGGTTTAGGTTGGATATTAGGAGAAGTTTTTCACCCAGAGGGTGGTGAGGCACTGGCACAGGTTGCCCAAGGAGGCTGTGGATGCCCCATCCCTGCAGGCATTCAAGGCCAGGCTGGATGTGGCTCTGGGCAGCCTGGGCTGCTGGTTGGTGACCTGCACACAGCAGGGCTTGGAACTACATGATCTTTGAGGTCCTTTTCAACCCAGACTATTTTATGATTCTGTGAGTTGGAAGGGATCATGGAGCCCAGCTCCTGGCTCCACACGGAGTCACCCAAAAATCAGACCCTGTGTCTGACAGCTGTGTCCAGATGCCCCTGGAACCCCATCAGGTTTGTGTTCTTGAAGGTTATTTTACAAAACTAAAATATTATTCTGAAATAAAATTAGTTGCATTGATGATGCTAGTAAAATGTATCAACAGATATAAGGGATTATTGCTATATACAATGCAAATAAACTGTAAAGAACACGTTCAGTCCCATGGGACACGTATAGGTCTGGCCTTGTGTTTCAAGGATCTTGTCTGATTTTCTTTTTCTTTTTCCTATTTTTTTTTTTTTAAGCTAGTGGTAAAAACACAGTTCAGGTCAAAACAGTAAATAATGAATCACCCAGAAATCCATCTCATTTCCTATCTCTCAGTGAAAAAACGTCGATCCCAGGCATGGGAGCATAACTTTGAGCCAAACAATAATTTCTTTATGGTGCGCGTGACTCATAGGAAAGAATGCCTCATGGGGATGGCAGTAGAAAAAAACTAAATAAGAAACCCCATAAGTAAATGCACTTTAAAGGAACAAGCGTTCAAGTAAAGGGCAAAAGGTCAGCAGCTGTGTGCTCTTGCCTTGACATGTCCTCCCCTGGAGTGAGATGGGGCAGGGGCCAGAAGGCACTGTGCTATGGTTGGGGCCAGCTTGAGCCCACCCTCTGGTTAAAGGAACCAAAATCAGAACCAAGACAATGATGTGACACTAAGCTGCAAGGTAGCTCATGCTTTGTAGCAGCTACATGCTTCGTTAATGCCACTCACTTAAAGCCATGTAGAGGACCAGTTAATTTCAGGCTACGACTCATGAATCATAGAATGGTTTGAGTTGGAAGGGATCTTTAAGGTCACATAGTTCCCATCCCCTGCTATAGGCAGGGACATCTCCCACTAGACCAGGTTGACCAAAGCCCCATCTAGACAGAGTCCTTAAAAAATCCTTTGTAATATCTGACTACAGCTGACTGATGTCTCCTACCCACTGTAGGAGCTTTCACAAAACCACGATTTGGGTTCCAGGAAGGCACAGCGTGGGATATTAGGCCTTTCCTGCTCACAGCAAGTGAATTATGTGCTTCTGTACCATAACTGCTATTAGGCGTAAAGCAGATCAGTCTGATTCTCAATTAGCACTTAAAGGAAAAAATAAGAAGTTGTGCTTTGGAACAGTTTCTTATTTAAGAGTTAATTCCTGCTGATGTAGGAGAACGCAGAACAAAATTAACATTTGTCTTTCAAAAGGAGGTGACGGAGATAATGCCTACCTACTGCAGTGCACTCCTTCACCTTCTAGAAAGGTAGGGCTGGGCTCATCCAGGTGCTTGGGTTGGGCTGGGAAGGTCCACCAGGGGGGCTCACAGAGAGCAGACAACCTGCAGGAAGAAAACAGCAGCTGAGTATTAATTAATTATTGCCTTGTAAGGGTCAAAGCCTTGCATCTAAAGTCTGGAAGCCTGTTTCCAGATCCTTCTGAATACGTCCTTTTGAACTGATAAATACAATAGATTTCTATGCACAAATGTAGATTCTTAACTACTGGAGATGTATTGGCCTTCCTAACTTATTAAATGGTGATATCTTTTAACACAAGGCACAACAAGCTCCAATGGTGCTGTGCTTGCAGGGACTCACGTCTCACATCCTATTCTTTCATTTCAGGTTAATTTAACATTCCTGAAGAATGCAAAGTTTACACAGATTAAGGGATGGCTCTCGGGCTGGGTGTACCATTGGGTTGGCTGCCACCGTCCATCTGTCCATCCATCTGTCAAGTATATTTCAGACCAGATTTTCAAAGCAAGACCCTAGCAGGATTTTTCCTACATCAGTGTTTGGGGTGAGCAGCTTACAGCACTCCAATTATTTCTAACTTTCATTAAGTCCCAGTTTCTCCCTTATTAGGACAGCATTAGCCAGATGGGGTTTTGTTAGAGTGAAACCACGCTGAGCCCCAGGAAGGTGCGAGCCTTCCTGCAGCCTGCACTGCTTTGCCTGGAGGGGCAGCTGCAAGAAATCCCATGGAGAGCTTTGCCTTCGTGTTTTCGTGCCCATCGTCATGGTGTTTGTTTGTTTTACAAAGCTTTGCTCCACTGGTAGACGTGGTGCGCTGCGTTACAGCACAGTGTTTCCAGACATGGAAGAATGTTTATAAATCTGTGGGGAAAGATTTAGCTATCTTTGAAAAACAAGCTATTTCTGTATCTGGGTGTCAGGGTGACGCTCCTTCATGAGCCTGCTCCCATCAGCTCCCTGCTGCTCTGGGTCACCATGGGCACTGCTGTGGGACCGCTCGGGCCTGTCCTTGAGGAAAAGACCTCTCAGATCCCCAAGCCCAACCCCAGCCCACCCCACCATGCCCACTGCCCACATCCATCAGTGCCGCATCTCTGTGGCTCTGGAATGCCTCCAGGGATAGTGATCCCAACGTCCCCTGGGCAGCTGAGCCAATGCATCACCACTCTTTCAGAGAGGAATTGGTTTCTTGCTACCCAACCTGAACCTCCTCTGGCACCGTTTCATGAAGTTGCACACCCCCAGAGCAGCACTGGCAAAGCACTGTGTTGGGCAGGATGTGCTACTTCTCAGGACGGGAAAGCAATGCTGCATTCTTGTTTTTTGGGGGGGTTAAATAAGTAGCAGAGGATGCAAGCAGCGAGCGGGGACATTTGTGAGCCCCGGGTACCCCCTGCTGGTAGACGTACTAAATTTCAAATTAATTCCGTCGTACTGTTTGTAAATCTCAAAGTGCAGGAGATGTTCAGAGTCTGAAACCATCACACTCCAGGTAGGCATAAATTGATGGGTGACTTGCTCAGCATCTTACACTTGGATGGGTGCCATGGTTTACAGGCTTAGAGGCCCACTTTAGTCAAGTCATTCAAAATTCCTCTCCGTCACTTCTGTCACTATTCCAGATGTGCAAAAACGAGGTTTCCAAACCAGACATCTGAATCAATCCAATAAAGCACATTATACACACAGACAAAGAAGGGCACCGTTCACTGTCTGGTTGCTGCTTTCCACGAGGTGTCTGCACTCTGGTCACTGGGGACAAATAGCACAGTGCTCGGGGTGGGACACTGGGAATGGTGGGTGGGAAGCTGGCACTGCTGTCCATTTGCCATCAGTGTGTGGGGTTAACACAGGGCTTTTATGCACTGCTATTTTTATAAGCAATTAAGATTCTGCATGCTTTCTCACAGCATTCTCTCAGGAGTCTGTGCTGATCGAGGTGGTTACCTCCAGCTAATGGTGATGGTTGTGATTCCATGGAGAAATGCAATTCAAGCTCCAGCAAGCTAGTTGGAGCCATGTTTTACCATCAGACGCCCACCTCAGTGCAGGGCTGAAAGCTGTTCTGGTTATAATACAAATGCAGATATTTCTGCACTTGCTGAGCAAACGTAGAGAAAAAAAAAAGAAAGGAGAGGGAGAACTATTTTAAGAGCTGGAATTTGCTCCTGGAAAGCACTCAGCACCGGCCCAGCACAGAGCAATGAGCATTTGTTGGCCCAGGGCGGTAATCTGCCACTCATCCTGAGCAAAGCAACTGCAGGAGCTCACCGGGATTTGCCCCAAATAGCTCTGGGTGTCTGCAGAGCCAAAGTTTGGATAAGCATAAATCGCTTTGTGTAAGCCACAGGGAAGGAGAGGGCTGGTGAGATCACAGGGCTGTCTGGTCACGTAGGAGCAAAGTTTTATTTTCAGTTTCCGTAGAGATCCTGAGATTTGAGCAGATAGAAGACGGCTTCTTAAGGGCTTGGGTGATGCTAACAATTTTCTTTTTCTTTTTTTCTCCCATATCTGTGCACATCCTCCCACCACGGCCAGATCTGAAAACCTTCTGGGTGTGCACAGCTCCTGCAGCTTCACAGCTGAAGCCAGGAAGCAATCAGCAGCAATTGCAGAAGCCAGCTGGGCTGCACAGCTGCTGCCCATTGAGCATTCCCCTGGGCTCCAGAAGATGCAAAAGGGGCTAAGGATGATCTGCTGTGGGAGGTGAGGAACCTGCAATAAGAACCTCCAATGAGATGCTTATACTCAGCCCTACTTCCCACCAGGCCAGGCTGACAAGCACGTTCTTCTCTCTGACCTCAATTCCACTCAGCTCCTCCCTTATCGCAGAATCACGAAGGCTGGAAAAGACCTAAGAAGTGTTTGAGAAGAATGGGAAAGAGGGAATCGCTGTCTGCACTGACAATAGCAAGAGGACAGAAAGCACCCATGGAAACTATTCGTTTGGGCTGGCTGTCCCTACATCCTATCAGCTAGTTATAAGTGAGGTTCTTTCAGTAATAAATATTAAATTTTACTGCAGTGCTTACCCAACTGACCCACCACACCAATCCAATGGGCAGAACAGAAATGCCACCATTCTGAGTCACAGCAGAGCCCACCTCACTGCCAGCTCTGCTCCTCCTCTCCCAGCATGAAGGAAGCCACGAGACTTTGAGACTTCAGAGCAGCCGAACTGAAGACGATTATTTTCTGCCTGGAATAGCTTTGCACACTCACAGCAATGACAGTTTTAAAATATTCCATCTATTTTATTCTGCTTTGTTCCTGTGCTCATCTCCCCTTTAAAGTTAATGCTGAGAACTGCTGCAAAACACCTCTGATATCTCCATAAACCAACAAACACAGTGTATCATTCATAGAGATCAGTACACGTGCACATTTCAAGTTCATAATTAGGCAGTAAAAGCATCAGAGTGCTGGATGGCACGTGGTGGGAGCACATGGTGACAGCTGGTGCTTGGCAGGGCACACTGCCTCACCTGGTTTCAGCAGAGAAGCTTCACCATAAGAAATCATGTGCTGTTTTATCTAACACATTTAAGATACAGATCCCCGTGGAGAATCTCCTGATGGAGCAGAGGCCAACAGATGAGACTGGCCATCACAACACTCCTCCCATTTATCCAGAGACACTGTCAGAGATTGCATATATTTTAATTTGTCATTAAGGAAATGCACGGAGCATCACAGAGGTTGCATTCTGTAGAGTTTTATCATTACAGAGCAATCAGAAAATAAAGGTACCATCAATACGTATTTTGCGTAGCAGAAGAGATTGAAGGAGCTGATTCAAGCTGAGAATGAAATGAAGAATTCTTATCAGCTCAAGTGATTTGTTACACACATGAGATATTTAAGCCTAAATTAATATTCTCAGCCAAGGCGAGGCAGTCCAGCAATTTCTTTTTTAACAGCTGTATCAGCCTTGTGATAACAACAACCACAGAGCAGAACCCCCAGGTCTGAGAGCCCCTCCCAGCAAAACCCCAAAGGAACAGCCCCAGTCTGACCCCACAGCCTACAGAAGATGATGGAAGGATCCATCCAGAGTGAGCGCAACAGAACAAGGAGACAGTGCATCTGTAGGGCAGAGTGCCCTGAGCTTTCATTGATTTCTTTTGCAGAAGCTCTCAAGAACCTTGACCAAATTTTGGAAGACGTGCAGGATCCTACCACGTGCTGCCTAGTGCTGATCTTGCAAAGAACCATACTTAGAAACAAAGTCACAACACGGAGCTAGCAGAAAATCTACTTTGTCACATAGTTCATGAGTTCCATAAACGTGCTTGAATTCCAAATGGGCAACAAAAAGCAGAACTCACTGGAAGGCCACCTCTACTGAGGTGACACCAGCTGGGCTGAAAGCCGCTGTGTGCTGGAGATTAGACCTGGTCAGTACAGCTGGATGCTGACACCTTCACAGATCAACCACCTGCCTACGTGTCACTGTGCTACGAACCACCTCTGCCCTGCCAGCTCCTTGCCAGCATCACCAACCCAGCAGCAGCTCAATGCAATCACGTTGTGGTACATCACTATGGCCCAGGTTGGGCACCCCCACTGTTAGCAGCTGCCCACAGCTATGGCTGCGCAGTGCCATGGCCCACTTTGGGTCATCTACGTGGTAAAACTGCAATGAATGGGATTATTAAACATGATAATTTAGTTCTTCAGCTCTCTAGACATCTCCGTGTAATTTCACTTTGCAAAATTAAAAGGATTAGATAACCCACCACACAACACTCTCTTAATGACACCAGTGCAAGGAGGGCTATGCACCACTTCACTCTTTAGGACACTGAAGAACACAGTTGAAATGCATTAGGAATTTGGGTATACCAAAACATTGTTACCTGTGTTATTAGCTGCCTACAGCACAGCGACTGACCAAAGTAGCAGGAGAGACAGGTAGTCTCCAGTAGGCAGCTCACCTGCTGAAAACAGCACCCAGGCTGCTTTTTTAGCTGCTGCTTCCAGTGTTGTGGTAAGATCTTCGAGTATCAGAGGAGAGGAGACTGGGAAAGTTCTTTTATCCCTATAAATGTATGTAATACAAGTTTCCCAATTATTTTTTTTTTCTCTTAATAGCTTTCTCTTAGCACTTTGTATCAATACTAAACCATTCTTACATCAGGTTTTTTGCCATTGTCCAGACTGGATATATTCTCTGAACAACTCAAGAGCGTGCTAGAATTCCCAGTCACTTTGTGCCTGAAAATTGGAGCTTGCTTTTGAGTGCGTGCCAACAGCAGACAGCAGCTGGAGCACATCACTCCTTACCTTCACTACAAGGCTGCTACCTGCAGCTAAGTCTGCCTACAGCTTCTTCCTACTGAGAAACGCGGTATGTGGAGTAACGCGGTACAGGAAGTGTGATTACAACCATCCCTTTCTATAAAGGCAGTTTCAGGGTCCCCCTCATGTCAGCTTCAACAGCGGGTGCCAACACAGGGACAAGAGGAGGAGGACGAAGCAGCCGTTGGAGGGGCCGAGCCTCGCGCCGCGGCTCTTGGCATTGCAGTGGCTGGAGTAGCAGCAGTGGACGCTCACCCCGGGTGCTCTGGCTCCATCCCTCATCGCCTTCTCACAGAAGGAGCGGAACGAGCAGGACTTCATCACACCGCCTGGAACAGAGCACAGTGAGCGCACAGCGCAGTGCAGTGCAATGCAACGCACCCACCGCCAGCGCAGTGCCCACCTGGTGGGGACCATCGCGCTGTCACACATTTGGCATCAAGCTGCTGCTAAGCCAACAGAACCAAGATTTGTAAACAGTGCTCATTTGGAGGGGAAAGCGCTACGCTTTTCTCCTTCCAGCACTGATTACCTTCCCGCTGCTGTTAGCAATGTGCTGAGCTGGAGCTGGCCGTGGTTACTCACTTGCTTGTCCTCGCATGACCGCACACGCATCGGAATGCCCCGGGCACTGCTGTGCCCCTTGTCTGTTGCAGTCATCATCGCTGGAACCTACACAGGTATAACACTGCAGTGCTTCACCTGTCGTTAGGAGAGAAAAGATAGTGGTAGAGTTTGCAAGAAAACCAAACCAAAACAAACAAAAAACCAAACAAACCCTTTTCAAATACCATCCATGCAGTCTTTATGATTTTGCTTGAAGCACGCGCAAAAATTGCTAAAAGATTATAAATACCTAAATATTTTGCAAATCCTATCAACTTCCCTTTTTTAAAGGGGCCCAGATAACTGACTTTAAGGATGAACAAAAGTGAGACACGTGTTATGATTGCTACAATTGCACTGAGTGTAACTCAAGAATATCACAGAATCACCAAGGTTGGAAAAGACCTCCAAAATCACCCAGTCCAACTGTCCGCCTATAACAACATTCCCCACTAAACCACATCCTTCAGTGCAACACCTAAACGTCCCTTGAACACTCCAGGGATGGTGAACATCTGATGCTCTGTGATTGCACCCACACCTTCTTGTAACACTTGTAGAACAAGATGGAACATGATGGTTTTCCCCTCCATCGCGGCCTTTGGTCCACAGCGCCATGAGAAAGTACACTGTGAACACCTAAAATCATATTATGGTCTCCATATTCAGTCTTCTGAAGTATCAGCTCCACTGGAAGACCAAACAGTACATCTTACGATTTTTGCATCTGTTTAAACGTGACAGCTATAATCTAATTTTCCTTATTCCCAAAGTTTATCTTTGGTTGAAACTACACGGAATTTTCAAAGACAAGCACGAACTTGCAGCTTCTTTGCAGTGTCCTTGGTGAGCTGTGCAGATCACAAGGCACATTTGCCATCCTGAGATAAAGCATTTACATTTCTTTGCAAACATCTCCATGTTTCTATTCCGTAGCAGAAGTGAAACGCCGTCTGCTAACCACACACAAAACACTCTGAAAACCAACCAAGCCAGGAGGAGAGCCCAGAACAGCAGAGAAGCTCAGCCACGTCTGAAATAGGAAATAAGGAATAAAGGAAGAAGAGAGCTGACTTACTTTTGATGACAAAAAGGGAGCCGATGAGAACCAGGCTGCAGACTGTCCGCATCATGGAGATACAAGAGATGCACCATTAGACAAAGAAAGCAGTTTGTTTGCTATTAAAGCTTTAATGCTGATCTTACATACTTAATCCTCCGCAGAGGATGACTTAGAGGATAAGGAGGTGTGCGGGAATGCTGCTTATCTAGCTTATTCTGGGTGTACTTCTAATCACACACACTGCATCTCCACAAATGTGGCAGCAAATTCTTCCATTGGCAGGAAGAACAAAATGTGTTCACCCAACAACAGATTTGCTTAAAAACCACCTCATGTCACAGCACCCAACTCAGACAAACAGCCTCACTTCCCTACGTGCTTTTCTGGACCAGGGTGAGAGAATCAGTCATTCCCACAGGATTAAGCTCAAACTCGAGGACAGAAAGTTTAAATCTAGCATATATACCTGCAGGGAATGCAGGATATAGAGACAGGTGCACACAAGCAGTACGACTTTGTGGCCAATCCCATCACTGGGCAAGGAGTTCCTTAACAAACTCCGCTGTACCTGGCACAGCAAAAGCAGTAAGCAAGCAAAATACACAAAATAAAGCCACTCATCTTCAACTTCCAACGAAAAAATTTATTTACAATAGAGAATTTCATTTAAGTGACATGCATCTGGATTTTTTTTTTCCATTTTTCATTTATTTTACAAATCAGCAAATGCAGATAAAGTTTACACTCCTTAAGGCAAGAGTCCCCATGCAAGTAATACATGTTTATATTAAATCCAAAAGACATCCAACATGGGAACTCATGTACAAAGGGAAGGCTAGGATCAGCAATTTGTAATTTCTTAGAGAACTTGACAATCTCCCTGATACAGGAACTTTGAGATCAACTTGCTATGAATTATACTATGAAAATGCAAACAATAGCAAGAAATTCTGATAGTCATCTTAGTACTGCATACAATTAAATCAACTTTATTTAGAAAGAAAATACAGTAGTGCATACGAAAAGGTGAAAATATAACCCGTCCACATAAATGTATGGACATCAGTGTGCCAATGGTCATATTGCACTCAGTGTTGAAGTCCAGAAATTTGGTTAAAAGTTAGCTTTTCCCCATTTTGGCAATCAGTTCGTCACAAATCTTTGTCAACTCTTCTATCTCTTTATTCTGGAAAACAAAAGGCAGTATTAAGTTCCATGAAAAATATTATTATATTGAGTGTATTTAAAAATCAAGCTTTCCCAATAAGTGTGGAAGACCAGCATTTTCTCCAATACTGGGAATAGATGTATGTAGGATATACACACACACGTAGAGCAGTTGTGCATAATGCCTTCAAACAATCTGCTTGCTGCTTCCCACACAGAGCTCATCTTACTGCAGTAAATACAACTTAGCACCAAATCAGATGATGATTCAGGACCAGCAGCCACTCCTGGCACATGATAATAACACACAGCGTGCTTTTGTTTCCAGGCTGTTCCCCGTAGCATTACTTTCATTCTGTTTTCATGGGGCTCTAAGCAAGGACCTGCTGTATTTTTGTGGAAATAAGCTCCTTTGCTGAGCTAGAGAACATGAGATATATTCTGGCTGGCTGTGCTTGAGGAGCAGGACAGGACCGTGGGCAGACCTCGACCTAGGTCTAAGCTCCAAAAGAGAGCTGGAGGCAGCCAGTCCGAGGCAAGGTCATGTCACTGCCTTAGATCCAGAGTCATTAAGGTTGGAAAAGACCTCTGAGATCATCTGCTCCAACACCCAACCTGTCCCCACTGACCATATCCCTGCACCACCTCCATGGTTCTTGAACATCTCCACAGACAGTGGCCCTGTGCTCCTGGGCAGCCCGTGCCAGTGCCTCACTGCTCTTCCTGAGAGGACATTTTTCCTAACATCCAACCTGACTTTGTTAAAGAGCAGAGCTGCTACATACCTTTTGTTCCAGTGTTCTTTCCAACGCATCCACCTTCAGCTGCTCTTTACGAAGGCTGGCCTGATACGCTGCTTGCTCTTGCTGAGCCTTGCCTCTCACTTGTGCAATTTCAGCATTGGCTCTAGAAAAACACAGATTCTTGTCACGTCAGGAGGTCTCCAGGAGAGGATGGAGGGTATCCAAGGATGGACTACATGTTAAGAGATGGGTAGGGCTGCTTTCTGTGTATCTTTGAAGGCAGCCTGAGCCTCGCCCCTAGAGACTTTCTGTGGCTCTTTCCCTTGCTCAGCAGTCAGCAAAGCCTCTTCACTATGTCTATATGAGAAGGGGTCAAAGATACCACTCAGCAGGAGGTGTTCTCTGGAAGTTTCTCAATCTGATCTCCAGTTCTCACAGACAAGATTCACAGCTGGGAAGCAAATCCAAGCCTCGCTTTACTTTAGGCACTGATCAATGCTAGCGATGTTTTGCAGACATCTCCTGGGCTTCGAGGACTGCATGCGGACTCTAGAAATGCTTACTTGGTTATTCCATGAAAGCATTAAAGATGGCAACAACAACAATCCCAACTGACCTGCCTGCCTTAAGGCACAATCAGATGTTCACACCTTAATGGTGGCTTATGGATTTACACGCACTTTTGTGCAAGTGCACATCACCATCAACACAAGTGGGCAAACTCAGCATAAACCAGGGGTCCAGAATTAACTGAGAGACACCTGCTCTGAACTGCACACTCTGTTCTGCTGACTGATGTCAGGGCAGTAACACAGCACAGGGCAATAGCAAAGCACTGGGGCACAAACATCAGCTACAAATGCAAATATCTGAGCACAGCCCTTTGTAGCCGCATAAGCCTGGCTAACAGCTCCCTCAATCTTCCCTGTCAAATACATGAAGATAAGGAGAATTTTAAGGTGCTCCACATGGACTCCTCCTGGGGGATTTTTTCACTGTGAAACTAATTCTTTCTTTAGCCATGGTCAGGAGCTGAAGCACAGCATCTGAAAGGAGCAGGTTTGGAGCGCAAGGCTCAGCCACAGGACCTTCCTGCAGTGTGAACTCCTCAATGGAGATGTGCACAAGCAATTACCTGTCCAGTTTTTCCTCGGCGTGGATTTTGAGTGCTTGATACCTCTGTTCTTCTTTCTTTACTCGTGATAAATACTCTTGCGCACATTTCTTTAATACTTCTTCATTCTGAAATGGAAACATTACATCACATTTAATCCAAGTCACATTCAGGTACTTGTAAGGAGGCTGTCCAATGCTGACAACTGACATGCCCCCAGAGATTTCATCTGAAGCAATTCTGCACAATGCAAAAAGCTTTATGGTGCTTTTATTTGTGTTTGGTACTGGGCTGAAATCCTCTGTTTGAGGATTACACCACACCATGCACTTTAGACATAATCTCTGAGTGGAGATACGGATTTCCCCGACCCCTCAGCCTGCAAGCCAGCCCCAACATGTGGTAAAATCCAGCAGGTATGTGATATTTATTGCAACTGTACTGTCGGGTACAGGAACAAGCTACTCTTTCTCAAAGAGAAAGAAAGCACAGTGGGCATTCCTGTTGTGCACAGTGCAGGGCCATGCAGCAAAGCAGACTTATGCCTGGAAACAAAAAGGTGCCCCATGTGAAGCAACATGGGTTCACCACCACGCAAGCGCCCTCTCAGCTTTCCTCCGAACAGGAAAGGAGCGACTCGCCTTTCGAAAGCCCTCCAACACCTCCTTCATTTTTTCATATCTCCTGAAAAGATCTGCCAGGGATTTCTCCACTGAGTTCAGATCCGCCAGCGCTTGCTCCTTCTCCACGATCAGCTGTTGAACGGTGTGATGGGAGACAGACTTCTCTCTCTGCTCGTCCTCTGGTAGAAAGAAGATGGGGGAGAAAAAAGAAATCAATATGAACACTGATTTCACTGTCATCTATAGCTTCTACTACGCTGTGCTCTATGCTGTATGTTAGTCTGCAGAAGATCCAAACGTCACTGTTACTCAAAGACAATATCATGTTCTGGAAAAAGCTTTCTAAATACAGTGATAATTAATTACTGTAATACTATGGGAAAAAGGTGAAAACATCTTCTTACAGATGATTTATTTCACTTGGAACTCAGCTGCTCCCATAAAGGAGATACTGGATTCAGTGGAACAGGCTGCCTAAGGAGGATGTGGATGTCCCATCCCTGCATTCAAGGCTGGATGTGGCTCTGGGCAGCCTGGTCTGCTGGTTGGAGACCCTGCACATAGCATTGAGCATTGAGGTCCTTTTCAACCCAGGCCATTCTATGATCCTGGGATTCCTCATTTGCCAGAAGAGGCACAAGCTGGAGGAGATTACATGCAGCAGTACTTCAAGAGCAGGCAATACATTATTTGCTGCTTCTGACCCATGTTGTCATCTCCCACCATCTTTTCTAACCCTGTACAAACCTGCCACTTCATTTCATTTAGCCCAGCTCAAAACTGTCCCCTCAGAAAACTCTGTAAACTTTCCTTCTTAGGAGCTCTGCAGACAAATGCCAGGAAGGAAACCCGACTTTGGGCAGAGCTGGTTTGTGGAGGGCATTTCCTAAGCGTAAAGAGTGTTTAACTACATGTGAGGCAGCAGGGAGGGTGGGAAGAGTAAAACAGGATTCCAAATCCACATGGAAGACAATTTTTTTCAAAGTAAAAAATTAAAATAGCTTATAACAGTAGGAAAAAAAAGCCTGCCATTGCCTACTTGAGTGATACACTGCTGGCTGCAGATCCTAAATTAAGATCTTTATGTCTCTGTTTTAAGGGCTGCTTTGAACGATGCTGCTATGAGATATGCTCAGAGAAATAAGCAGCTTTACGTTACCGTTTTCTTACACCTCCGACAGAAATTGAAATGAAGGGAAAAGTTCTCCCATCTAAAAAGCAGTTTTAAAATGCACAACTTTTCATTTAAGCCTCCTATGTTTTGAAATATTTTGACGGGTGTTCAGTTTTTCACTCAAAGAGTGAAAATGAATCTGATTCAAAGAGTATTTCACCTGTTGGTCAACCCTGAAATGTCGAAGTTCATGCTGTGAATTCCCAAGCAATTCACCTCTTCCTTTTGTGTATTCAATCTCTTTGTAGTCCTCTGCATTTGTGCCAGCCCAGCAAAGCCCCAGGCAGTGACAAACAAACACCTTTGGGATGAATGAACCAAGGAGTGCACAGCCTTGGCGCCCCATCACTCTGATAACTTCTCCCTTTTGACTACTTGGAGACACACCATGATTATTTGTAATACTCAAATAAAGGGAGAAACCCATCGATTTCTCTTCCTTTATTTATGTAATTCTTTGAGATCTGAGAAGCTGCCACCCCATGCTCCAGCAGAAGCCTCCTGTAAGCACGCTGGAGATACAACCTGCCCAGCTCATCCCCAAGCACTGACTGCAATGATGCCAAGTGTTGGGCAGCACCTCTACTCACAGCTCCATGCAGGAGAAAGGAGCCATCTGCATCACTAAACGCTTTAAGGTGTTCAAAGTGACAACTTAAATCAATAAATAAATCTCCATTTACTTCTTCTGAGATTACTATGGTATTTTAGCAACTTCCTCCTGCTAGTGATGCAACCTCACACCTCACATCTAGGAGCTCTTTGCCTCCCAGCATCATGGGCTGCAGGGGCTGGGCAGACCCACCAACTACTCTCTGAAGCTATCATTTAGCCTTAAGGAACAGGCTGCTCAGTGGAGCTGTGCAGGCAGCTCCAATCTCAGCTCACCAGTGACAGCCACTTATCTCTACATTGTTTCTAAGGCAGTTTATAAAGGCTACGTGATCAGAATATTTTAATTAAATGGCTTCCATGTCCATACCACACACTGCCTGTGGGTCACCACCACCACGAGGATGCTCAGCACTAAGGATGTCCAAATGGACAGAGTGAGGCCACCACCACAGGAGCAGCACATCCGCCCCGAGGCTCAGCACAGCGTTATCACATAACTGAATGGGAATGCAGCAAACAGAGAACAAAGGCAAAAGAAAGGAAAAATGCAGAGTGGTGGTGTGAAAGTTGGTGAAAAGCTTTACTTACCGGGCTTGCCTGTTTGTTTTTGCAAGCAAATAGCAAGAAGCAACGAAAACGGAAGCAAAATAGAAAATCAGGAATTGTTAGGAAAGCAGAAAATAAGTAATGCAACAACCCGTAATGCACAAAGCATAACATTTGTTTGTCTTCATAATGAAAAGTTCATTATGTCTTTAAGCTTACAGGTACACGGATACATTTTTTTAGCAGGAAAAAAAGAGGAAAAAAAAAAGCCCAACATCACAAATCCGACAATACAAATAAATCTACAGCAAGGATTTTGGAGGGGGAGGAGGTGAGTGTGACTGAGGAGAGTGTGCGTGCCACAGGGTGAGCAGGGGCCTTTGTGAGCTCTGCCCAGGCTGCAGCACAGCAGCATGGCTGTCCTTTGTGTGCCCACCCTCAAAGGGCAGCAGACTGTCTTAGGGGGCCAAGTGTGAGGAAGAGCAGATAAAGCAGCAGGAGGAAATGATGCAGAGACACTCATAGGGATCTGTGCACTGACAGCGTGCAAGCTCTGCCTGGACAGCATGGGACTGATTGTATGAGCTGAGGTGGGCTAACACTGGGCTCTGTACATGACAGCAGTAGGAGATCTACCACAGCCCTTGAAATCAATGGCAATGACAGCTTGCAGGGCATGTTTTCAGCACTTTATATGCAAACACACCCACAGTCTTATTCCACGAGTACGAAATATTTTCCGTGCTCACTCTGCATGCACACGGCAGTCTGTAAAAGCTGAGCAGGATCGCTCAACCACGCTGAATATTCATGAAAAGGGATTTGTGAAATCGGTTCACTTGCAATGCCCTCCTGGCAGAGGGCTCTGTAAATAGCTCAGAAGGGTTAGATCATAAATAGAAAGAGCAGAGGCATTTCCTTTGTGAAAATGCATATTTTGCTCCAGCAGGGAGACGTTAGTGGGATAACAGCTCAGTCAAGTCTATGCAAATAGCATGCAGACAATCACTTCCCTCACAATGTGGCATTTGGGTAAATTCTTTCGTCAGAAGGGACAATAATTTGCAGCAAATGTCAGGAGAAAGTGGGATAATTAGAGGGAAAATTTACACTAAATGCTGGGAGAAGGAGCCTCACATTTATCATGCTGTAAAATTTGCATATTGCTCTAATTAGCACATGCTTCCTGTGTCGCTGCTGTTGTTTCAGTTCTTTTGAAAACGGATGGCAAATTACGTTATTTACAGCCACAGCTCTTAAAAACTTGCTGTACATCACCTGGAAGACTCTGACTGATACTTTGAATTAGAAGTTTGAAGTTCTTCCTATTTCCTCAGTGGCCAAAGGCCCGATGCTTTAATATCCTTGATTTCTTTAAAGATGAACTGGCAACTGCAGAATTTGCCATGCATGCTATGGCTGTGCTGTTGCCTTAGAATCTCTGTTCCATACCTTCTCATTGCTCTACAGACTTACAACTTCTATACATACAAGTTTAACCTGCAGTCAAAAGAAAGTTCTGTTGCTGGCTGCATGCAGAAGCTTAGGGAGAATGGGGCAGGTCCTGTGTCTGTCCATACAAATGGCCATTGAAGCTGAAGAACTCCCTGCAGAGTGATACAGGACCTACATGCTGTAAGCATTCAGATCAAACTCTGTACTGCTTTAAAAAAGAAAAAAAGAATCTCTTGACAGCAGTGGGACACATAAAATAGGAAAAAATGTCCCCAGTGTTTGAAGAAGAAAATTACATTTTGGAGACTGTGACCCTGATTCTTCGCCACGCTTGGTAATGTCCATAATCGTGCATGAAGCAGCACCAGAGCACACCCAGTGTAAAATAAAGGGAATCAAATTCTTGGCATAATCTGACCACTCCTGCCTTAACATCTGTATGATGAGAATGACAGAGGTTACGTCAGAAAGCAGGCAAACCCATTCAGGCTTACACACAGAAGGCAATGGAGGCAGAACACTGTACAGAGAACAAAGCACACAGATGAAGACTTATTTCTAGGCCCTTTTTTTTCCTTGTCATGAAAGGAGGTTGGGGTGCCTCCCATGGGCTATGAAATGCAGGAAGGCAGCAAACAGCAGGCACTGAACTGCCCCCCCACTGCTCTCCTTGGGCAAAAATAAGCAACTGTGCTATAGAATTTAGAGAGAACTCAAGCATCAAGTGCTAACACTTGATGCACAGATGCACAGATGCCTTTTGTGCTGCAGGCATGCAGTGCTCTCTATGACAGTTCTCCCACAGGAGTGAGAAGAATGATTTCTTGACTTCTGCAATAGATTGTGCAGATAGCTTGGAGACCTTTATGTCAGTAGCTGGGAGGTGGATTGGCCACTCACAATCTCAGCTGGGATTGAAGTTAATCTCGGTTTTGGTCCAACCAATGCACTTAGCACAGATAATCCCTGTTGTAAAGAGCTAAGTTTGGTATCTCCTGTTAAACAGCTGCGAGCGGATGACTACAGGGTTTTCAGGTCATTTTATGTCTCTCCTGGAGATACCTGTAGAAGCTGGGCAGTGTTTGAACATGTTTCCCATGGGACACTTTGCTTTGACACAGAAGAAAAAGCCCTGACCTTTCTGTATTACCTGGACTGCCTTGGGGTTTATTTCTGTAAAGCGAAGCACCAGCTTCACATCACCACCTGGAAGCACACAGTGTGCCCTCAGATGCATCCCCATTCCCTGCAGCATCAGCGGGGGGAGCTGGCATCAAAATGAAGCCCACAGACTTAAATCCCATTTCTATGCCCTCTTCAGAAAATCAGAGTGCAGGATAGCATCTTTCATGGCAGGAACACCTACCTATCATCTGAGCAATCGTCTTCTCATATTCTGAAACTATTTTCCTGTAAGAGGAAAAAAAAGAAAAAAGAAAAACTTTTGGCAAACATCATAATAGCTAATAATTAGAAAATAATGCTACTTAATAACTGAACTATGGTATAAAAGCAGGACACAGATCCTGCTCCATGCTTCTATATGCTCTTTATTCCTATGCAACAAATAAAACTGACAGCTTAAACGTTGCTCCTCCACGGGGAGGGAAAAGGAATTACTTTGCATCACACCCGAAGTACATTACCTATCTCAGTTTAAACATCAACATAATTGCATCAACCTAACTGAAGAGTTGCATCAAGTCTCCTTTTCCTATTGCCTTCTTCCAGCCCCTCTTCATCCTCCGTGTCCGCTTGTTTTTAATGTGAACATTAACAACAGCTATAATTGGTAGGCAAGTAAATCCAACAGCAGTACAGCTGGCCCCCATCCAAAACGCATCCACTCTTCCACTCTCCAAACGTGAAGAAGTGACCCATCAGCACTTAAAACAACACAGCCAAAACACTCAGCAATGGAGCACAAAGCTCACCGCGTCCAATTTCACACATCTTTTGAAAAACAGAGGGGGGAAAATGTTACTTTCAAGACTATTTTATTTCACAGACTCGCAGCAGGCTTTGAGTTTCCTTCTTGAAAAGAGGTTAGCCAAAATAAGCAGATTAAATGTGATTTAGAAAGATGATCCATCCCTTTCCAGAGCCAAATAAAGCTAATGAAATGGGACTAGCTTGATCTGTGCTTTGATTTGTGAGCCACATAGGATTGCCTATGAAAAACAAAATCACTGTACGCTTCATCTGAAGTGAATATTCCAAATAGCCCACTGGTATTTGAATACATATTTTTTGAAGTCTTTGCTCGCTTTGATTTGCTCCATTTTAGCTGCAGACAGAGAGGTTGCAGTAAGGATAAGGGGAAATCCTGGGACAGAAGTCAGCAAGGAAAGGAGAAAGCTGTGGAGATCCCCCAAACCCAGCGCAGTAACAGCAGCACTGCATGTGTCAAGTCTGGATCACATACAGACCCCAGACAGTGGGATCATTCTCACATAAGAGGTAAGCAGCAGGGATTTCAAAGCCATGTCATGTCCTTGTGATACCAGCCACCTTCAGGAAGTTTGATCATCTTAGAAAATGAAGCCAAGGACCAATGACAATGAACACAACATTAAATGTTGTTAGAACACCATACAGCTTCCCAGCCTTACTTTCATCAGTAAACGTGGACACTACAATGCCACAGTGATTTTAACACTATTTGATTTGGAAAGTGAAGATCTCAAGGCTTGCTTCATATTCATCACAAAGCTCTCTTTCTCTCAAGCAGACTAAAGAAAAGGCATTGCAGGTGGGGAACCCAAGGATGCTGACCATGTCATTCCTCTCCGTGATGGAGCATCTCAACTCAAAGTTGATGCTACATAGGCCTAAGCTCTTCTATTTCAGACCTCTGGTCTGCGTATTGACTTTCCACAGTTTTATAAGTCATGAAAACATAGAAATCCCAGGCTACCTCTCGAAAGGTCTTCTGCTTGGCATCCCACACAGAGGTACGATCAATCACACCTCCAACAAACCATGTTTAAACACATCCAGCCTGACTCTGGCTCTACTCTTGGGCTATGGCACAGCCCATCACTGGCTATCTGTTTGAATCCTACTATATCCTTATTGTAACTTCTCATTCAGCTCCTCTCCTCCAGAGTGGAATCTCCTTCACGCTGACGTTTTGCTGGAAACTTGGCTAAACTCAGGAGGTAGAACAAGGAGTATTTGCATAAAGAAGCATTGCTTCTCCTCCTGCAAAAAAAAGTTACTATGCTTGCAACTCGATAATCCCAGCCTTTCCCTTCATTCCTTTCTTACAATTATGTCACGTCTAATTTCTGCATCTCTAATTTATCACACATGAACTGTTTCAACATGTGATCTTCCCAATGAAATCCTGGTGCACACATGCACCTTTCATCATTTTGAGACAAAATGACCTTTTCCCCATTTGCCTGTTGAAATTTGGCTTGCATAAGGCTTTTTCTTTTTTTTTTCTTCAAAATCAAATCTTATTGAGGACATAGACACAGAAGCAAATTAATGCGAGGTACAGAAAGGAACAGATCCTACAGTGTGTCAGATGCTCTGTCTCTCTGCTCTCCTTTCATTAAGGAATAAGCAACCCCTGCCAGTGCCTGTTTGCAGCCAGCAGGCGTATGTACCCTGGCAGCCTCCAGAAAATAGACAAAGTACTGCACTGGAGTGTGTGCAATGAACTCTGAGTCATTCTTTACATAATTCCTAGGTTTTCTTCATTCCACGTTTCGTTTTTTGGATGCATGCATGCAGCAGTTCCTTTCCATTTTGCCTCATTATGCACTGAGAGAGCTATGCCAGGGTTTTGGTTCCTTTCCCAGGCGGAGAGCAAGAGAGGTGAGAGAACTCAGCGGGCGCTGGGAGATGGTTCCTCTCCAAGGCACAAAGGCGCTGCCCTCGCCTCCTGCAGACGCCTCTCTTCAGATGCATTGGCTCAGAGCCCTGTGCTCCTCGATTCAAATCTGCCACGTGTGACACTTGGCACCTTTGCCAGTGCTTCTGATTTGTGCAGCACAGTGTTCTTTTGCCCCTGTTCCATCAGCACAAGTTTCCCGGATGCCAGCAGAAACTGCAGGTGCAGATCACTTCTCAATACAGCTGACTGGCTTCTGCTTTAAGCTACCTAGGTCTTTAACTCTGGGAAGAAGCAGGTGCTAGAACAGAAAACTCAGTCTCAAAAGGCATCATGGAAATTATAATTTGAAAGATAGATGCTAAAATAATCTGTCTGATCTCTTTTATTTATGAGTGAAGGACAGAGGTAGGGAGAGGGCCTGTCTGTTTGAAGGCAGAAAGTAATAGGCTTTAAAAATTCCATAGAATACTCCTAGAGAGACTCTTTTAAAACTGATGACTTTCTCAGATCCAGGTCAATGAATGGGTCAAACTTCTCTGCATGTTGTTCTTATGGCATTACCACTGTACAGAAAAAGAATGGCTGAAACCCTCAGCTGACTAGATGGCAAGCAAAAGTGATGCTCTGAGCAACTTTATCCACTATAGTGACTTTATCATTTTTGCAAATGGCAGAGACCTTGGCTGGGAAGAAAAGGCCAAAACAGTTATTATCAGTTTACTGTTATTTAATGTAATACAGACAGGCTTGCAAGAAGAAATGGAGTACAATAGATCAGCAGATACAACTAGAAAGAACTGAAAAGTTCAGAGTGCTTCTTGTCAGCTCTCAAATTGGGTAGCAAAATCCAAGATAAACACTGGTTAGCTGAAATCAAATTTAGTGTGTGTGCTATAATTAAAAATTCTGTTCAAAGAGAAGGAAGTTGAAACTCCTTGAAAGTCAACTCTCAAAGGCAAGAGTGGCTCCTTTGCAAGAAATGCTTTCCTACCAGCAATGGGGCTTTTGATGTTAAAGAATCTTTTAATAATAACCTCCTGAAGGGAGCCTCTGCTGCTCATACCTGTATTCAAACCTTCACATGCTTTTTTTCTGCTGGCAAAACTCCTCGTGGAAAGACAACTTTAAATTAGCAGACAGACACCTCTACCAACACTGCAGGCACAGTCATTCAGTCAGGCAACAGAAACACCACAATGCAACCCATGTGAGAATTCACAAGTGAGGGGAGCAGCACAAACTGGAGAAAACTCCTTATATTAGCCTGGACTAAGACCCTTTATCTCAGTAACAGCAATGTAGAAGTTCACAATGATTACCTTCAACAGGTTTAGGATCAGTTTGAAGCCTGCAGTTAAATATAACCAACAACTTCAGTGAGCCAAAGATCTGTACAGTCATGGCACTCTGTGCTGTCCACAGCCTGAAGTAAGACTACACTGATGACCCACCTCATTTCCATCACTTCCCTTCTGCTTTCTTCATATTTCTCTTTCCACTCAGACACTTCTCTTTCCTTGGCCACAATCTGAAACAAGGAAAAAGAAAAGTGAGAAGAAGTGATCCACTGAGGAGGAAACAAAATAAGTGTACAGTATGGATATCAAATTCTGATTGATACAGGTACAGTTTCCAAAGGCACAATGGGTTCAAATACAAGCATGCCCGTTGATTTACAGACTGTAAGGTGCAATTTTAAGAAGTTCAGATGTGAGATCATGATCATTTAAAAACGCTTCATACAATGCCTGATTTGGAGCCAAGACTGAAATAATTTTGGCTTTGGAACACAGTCCCACGGTTTGTCCTCTAAGGGGGCTCTTATTGCTTCTGCGTCCATATGTAGGGCTGACTATCCATGAGATTTTATATTTGAAGGACTGTGTTCCTTTGTGCTCCTTTCACTCGCACTGCAATGGTTAGACACTGGAATGGGTTTCTAGAGGTGGCTGATGTCTTGTGCCTGTCCACTTTAAAGTGACTTTTAGATACTGCTCTTAATTACGTTTTTTTACTTTGGGTCAGTCCTGAAGTAGCCTGACAGCTGAACTCAATGATTTTCATAGGCCTCTTCCAGCCAGTATTTACATCCACAACAAGCAGCACTTACAGAGTAGCACCTTTGGCTTTGGTAGCCTCCAGCGTGGGTTTAGAATTGCTGAGAACAGTCTCAAGCATGGTAAACATAATAATAATATAAAGAGTTTGGGAGAAAACAGAAAAGAAGGAGTCCACAAGTGCCACCTATTCCCTATTCCCAATTCTAAAAAATTACCTCTGCTCTGGCAAGTCGTAGTGCAGCATCCAAGTCTTGCTGGGGGTAGAGAAGACTCGTGGTGCCTTCTGCATCCGAAGCGCCGATCCGTGAGTACAGCACACTTTTAGAGATGGAAACATCTGCTGGGATAGCAGGTTCTCTCTGTGTGTTTGGGTTTTTTTTTAAATACAAAGAAATGAGCCATTAAATACATGTTGAGCTGACGTTTTCTGTGTGCTAGGCACCAGGGTCCTGAGCTAGGACTGACAGCCAGTGCACTACTAAACTACAACAGCTGTAACATTGACAGGAGCATTTCAATACACATCTAAAATTCATAGCGAGCATCAGGAGAACCAAATTAGCCTTACAGAGAGAAAATAAAGATAGTGCATCATCCACAATATTTTAGGAGCTTATTTTACTACCTCCTGATACAGAAATGTCATGAAAGCATCCACAAGAAACACGTGTCAGCAGAGGAAATTAGAATGGGAGGCAGAAAGCTCATTAAGGGGAATTCTGCTTCCATAAAAATAGATGAGATTAAAAAAAAAAACAGAAATGAGGAGGTGTTTATCTTACTAGTTCTCACATGCTGATATATTCTGTCACAAACAATATTTTGTAAGAAGTGTGAATATGCAGCTGCCATTGCTGCCCCGCTGGTTATTTAGCATGCAATTAATATGTTAAACGAGGTTTTGTTAGCAGCTGCCAATCTTGTTCATGCCGGTGGTCAAAACTGGGTCAGAAGGATACAGAATAAGGAAAAGAGCCCAATAGAGCCAAGTGAAATTGAAATGCCTGACCCTGCAAACACTCTAGATGTAAACAACTCACATCACAGTGCATTAAAAAAAACAAGTTTATAAACACCCACATCTTGAAATACCACATCCAGACTGCTGATGGCCTGGATAGGAATGCTCTCATGCTGCTCTGCCCCAAACAAAATGCTGCACCTCCTCCCCTCCAGCACTGCCCTCATTGCAGACTCTCAGATTTGTCCCACGAATGGTTCACTCGCTCACAGCCCTTCTCACACATCCCAGAATAACAGAAAGGATCCAAAGCCACAGTTCCTCCTGTGCAGCCCTTTCTGAGCTCCCACAGCACACCTTATTGAACAAGCTGTCCTAAGGACACAGAATGCTCACATTAGGAAAACACAGGAATAGATGTTATGCATTCCACCCACATCTGTGAGCAATGTGCTGAAACCGTGCCAGCAACACTAAAAGACGAGACAAGGAAATTTAATTAGAGCAATAACAAGCTCAACAGCACTTCAAAACACCATGCTGTTTATATAGGAGACGTGTCAATTTGCTCTCTATCTTTTGTTCATTTTTAAACACAGGAATCATCTGACTCTGTGCTTTCAGCTGCAGGCCATTCCTCTCTCTTTTTGTCACATTTTACCACATGCACCAACTATTGATCAGTTCCAACAACACGGAGGCACAACCTCCAACCTGGTGGCTTTGCACAGTGCAGCAAAAGGCAGCACAGGATCTACCCAAATTACACAGCTTGTATTCTTCAGATTTCTCCTGATATACAGTGACAATGCAGGAAAAAGCACATCTTGGGCACGAGTCATCTCTGTGTACGCATATATATATAAAAACACACGGTGCTGCCCACAAACCTCAGTAGAACAGGCAAGAAACCAGACCTCTGCTGCTGAAATTCAGTATTCCACCTTCAAAAAATGCACTTTATTTCCTACTCAAACCCAAAGAGGAAAACTGAGAGACGACAAAGGGCTATTAGAGCATCAAAGCTGCCCTCAGAAGAAAGGCCATCCTGCAGCTCAATCTGTTGAACCACACATATCTTATTTCAAAAGCCTTCTGCTGTGTGAGCTGCTGGGTCTCGTGAGGAAACTGCTGGGAAATATTAATCGTGGCAATGGAAACACACATTTCCTTAAACTCCTGTAAAAACTTTTGGAAGTCATTGTCAATATGTGAAGATTTTGAAGGGGAAAAAAAAAGCACATTTCAAGAATTTAATACATATTTAGGGATTTTTGTATATCATGGAAGCATAGAATGGCCTGGGTTGAAAAGAATTACAGTGCTCATCTGATTTCAACCCCCTGCTATGCACAGGATCACCAACCAGCAGCCCAGGCTGCCCAGAGCCACATCCAGCCTGGCCTTGAATGCCTGCAGGGATGGGGCATCCACAGCCTCCTTGGTGACCTGTTCCAGTGCCCCACCAACACCTTACTAAGATGGTTTTTCTCATTCTCTCCTGCAGTTGAGTGAATTTTACAAAAGAATTACTAATGACGTATAATAAAAGCTTAATATTTCCCCCCAAATAACTACCGTAAAAGCTCTTGGAACTGAACCAGCTCACAGAAACACCGGTGTCTACTAGCCCAACCAGCACTGTCCTGACTCTGGAAGCAGGGCATGCAAACCCCAGCTGGGTTGGCTGGCTTCTTTCTTTGGCAGGAGCATAACCAACCCTCTCTGCCACAGTCTCCAGCACTGGTCTTATTGGTTTTATCTAAGAGCCAGTTTTACAAACTGATGGCCCATTTCCTATCTGTTATTTTCTGCCTTCAAATATTCCTATCATCTGAAAACAAATAGCCCAATAGCATGACAATATCACCTCAAGTAATATTTCGCCTATGCTTTAAATTCAGTGCCTAACTGCCAAAAAAGTAAACAGTTAATTGGGATAATAATAAGCATAGGGATTTATAAGTCACTGAACCTCACACAGAAAGATTAGAGCCCGCAGGGGAATTACTACGAGATGTAGGTCACTGTGATCTTAGTGCAAATATTTGAGAGCCCAATGCACTTCCCCTGCACTTCCCAGCACCTTGCACAGAAACCAGATATCTGATCAGACAGAGAGTAAATGCATATTGATTAACCAGCTGTGGTGATCTCACTTCAAGAAGGTCAGAGTGGAAGAAAAGTGAGGCTCTGCAGTGAAAATGATACATCACTTTTAGCATACTGTTTAGGGGAATATATGTATTTAGCCTTGCTGAAAATTAGTATGAGTGCTGGCAAAGGGTAAGCTAAGTGCATATCAAACGATCTTGTCTTGTAACTAATTGATGCGTGCACACAGGTCGATGGAAGCATAACAAGCCTAATTTATGCCTGCAACTTTATAGAAAAATGATGATAGGAGATGGTAATGTGGAATGCTTGTGCTTGTTATCACACCTGTAATGGTTCAGCAAATGCTAACCTTAGTTATAAAACACGAAGGGAAGAACTGTGGGCAGCCAACCAGAAGGGAATCCTGCCAGATAGTGTCTGAATTTAAGTCACTGCAGTCATCTGGTGGATCCTATTATAGTTAATCCAGGCCACCAGTCACTGCAGGTCACAAGGGTTGCCACCACAGGCTAATTTACTATCAGCAATCTCCCACCTAAACAGTAAAGTTATCCAGGGACAAAAGGCCTTCCCAGCCTAGCATGGCACCCAAGTTGTTCAGCCAAGAATGCTCCTGTGGCTGGACAGAGACAGGACCTTGTGAATGTCCAGATGCTTCCAATTCTGTGCCAGAGGGTGGAGTTTTGCTTATTTTTCCCTCCTCATCTCTGGTTGTCATTTTTGCTATCTTTGTTATGGAGATTAAATTCACATGAAGCCTGTCCCCCATTTCTAAGTTCCAAGGAGTTCATAAATTTCACCAAGAAACTACACCTTGTCATCAGCTCAAATGTTGTTATGATGCAATGTACTCTAATATTAAGATGATGCAGGACTAAGCCAAAAGCTTCCTGACTTATTAATGGCCACTGTAACATAAGAAAGGTCACTGGAGAAGGATGTGCCACAGCACATGCCCCTCGTTTGGAATAAAATGACTCATTGCAGCAGGATGCTGCCATTCCGTCAGCATCCTCCTCAGCTGACAGCACCTCCCAAGAAAGCCATTAAGGTTTTTGGCTTGACTTTTTTGTTCAAAGCACCACAAAGGACAACACAAACTAGCTGCACAACTGGCTAATCACCAAACACAGTGCATCACAGCAAGCTTTTCCATCCTGCAGTAAGGACCGCACGTGTCTCTAAAGCCATGCAATGCATCACTCCGAGGAGGCAGTAGGCAGCGTGCTTGAGAAAAGACAATTAAAGGAAAGCTTAGATCTTCAGGAGTGAAGGCCCACTGTGTGAGGGAGCCCCTTTCCCTCAGCAGCTCTACAGCCCTTGCAGGTCTGCTGCAGTCCCTTTCTTCTGAAGCCTGATGGTAGGGTTGACTGAACTTCTCACTTGTGTATTTGGGTGTCTGTTTCAAGCTGTAGGGACCAACAGCCAAAATCTACAGCATTCTTATAAGGATTAGGTTTGATATTGTTTTGCTACCAAATATTTTAGGACAAACCTTGGGGTAAACATTAAAGAAAGCCATCTGGTTGCAGAATTCTTTCTCCTGTGATAAGCGTATGCCTGTTTCTTGCCTACAAACTTATGTTAATCTTTCCATTGGTGGACAGCATTTCTGTGTGCAGCGCTGCTTTCAGCATGCTCTTCTGTGCCACACTCTGGTGCTTGTTTTAGTTTTCCACTGCACTCTGAGCACCTTAGTCACCTTGTTAAAGAAAAAGCAGCACTGTTTCTTAGTCTCTGTGCACACTCACACACATGGCAGGCACAAAACAGATACCTCGGCATCTAAGGAGCGGAAAGAAGACAGGGCAATCTGCCTGGCTAACTTCAGTGCTTCTATCCTCATTGCAGCAAACTCTAACTCCTCCTGTTAAGTGTTTGGTCATCAGTGATCCACAGAAAAAAATGTGTTAAGAGCACAGCAAAAATCTTTAACGCGTGAAAAAACTGAATGTTATTGATTGCAATTGATGTGCAATTCTGGCAATCCCTGGGTGACAAACATCCCGTATTACCTTTGTTTTGAGCTTTGGTGCAAAATGTCACTTTGTGGGTAGTTCTGAGATGGCTATCCAGGCAATTTTTATTAGAAAGTAAGTTTGGATAAAGTGTTTGTAAAAAAAATATATATGTTTTCTGCAGTTGAAGCCATTTTTCCAGGCTTCTCTGCTTCCATTCTCATTTTATGTGAATTTATGCCAGCTGCCACCCCCAATTCAACCTTTGCTGCTTTGAAGTTTCACTGTGAATATTCTGGAAAATAGGACCTGACACACAGAACTGCTCTGCAGATGGATTTGCTTTTCCTAGAAGAAGCCACACCAAACTGTGCATCAGATGGATTATTAGAGTAAATCCTAATTTCCATTTCAGCAGAATTAGGATCTTCATCTCCAAAAACGGACCTACAGATACAGACCTACTAAGGTCAGGTGTCAAGGTCACACTCCACACATGGAGTCCTGTGTTCAAGCCTTATAGGGTTAGGGCTTTATAGGACTGGAGTTGTCTTTATAAAGACTTCAAAATATAAACATCAGAGCT
Source organism: Lagopus muta (assembly GCF_023343835.1). Classification (NCBI taxonomy): domain Eukaryota; kingdom Metazoa; phylum Chordata; class Aves; order Galliformes; family Phasianidae; genus Lagopus; species Lagopus muta. The sequence goes on along the minus strand of NC_064437.1, from coordinate 61,669,836 downwards.
ACTGGATAGAGGAAACTGTTAAGGAACTTTAAGCTCAATTTTATGTATTGCATAAATTAAATTAAAATATTTCTCTTCCTTAGTTTCATTGCTTTCTTTCTTTCCCACCCTCCAATCCAAGCCATTTCCCACTCCTTTCACTCAAGGTAAAGCATTCTATACAGAGCATAGACAAAGGAGAAGAGAAATTCATATTTCTGCTACAAACCTGAAGTTTCTGAGCGAATACTGGGGGGTTCTTTTCAGCTAAGTCAGGATCTAGATATTCAGGTTGATCACATATTGATGTTTTCTTAGATATCCTGTTGAGAAGAGCATCAGCAGAGACAAAGGAGTCTTCAGGAGATGTCTGAAGGATAAGAAGAGCGTAGAATAATCAACAGAGATTGCCCAAGCAATTTAAGCTAAAAGCAACGTGTCTGCAAATCCCTGATTTCTCATAATTTCATTCTCCATAGAAAAATCCTTTGGAATACACAGCTCATAGCTATAACAGACAAACATCAAGAATAATTATTCCCAATTTATAAACTGAGTAAATTTTTTAAGACTAATATGAAATTTAGCGGCATTAAGACCTCTAAAATCATGGCTCCCAAGCCATGGACCACAGCATACTCTCAGTACATCTACTATCACGTGCTTTGTTCAAACAATAGCTTTTGTTCTGTTCTGATATCTCTAAATGAATCCAAAAGCTCTGAAGATGACCAAAACTGAGGGGGAAAACGAGCAAGACTCTTCTTCCAAATCTTGTGCTGCTCATTGGAGATAAACTAAGATGCGTTCACAATTGTAACATGCTCAGGATAAATACATAATATGAAGCTGGACAGAAGTACAATGAGAAAAATAGACTTCAGGCACTTGAGCACCCGCAATGCATTGAAAACTTAGCTTGAAAACTCATCAAGCTAATTCCTTGCAAGATGGTATCAACAGCATCATTAAAGATTATAAATGTAGCACAGTATTAAGGTGAGCTTAAAGGAACCTTCATGTATTTGAGAACCAACGCTTTGAAGTCAGTAAGCACTGCAGGCCTGAAGTAAGAAAGGGCTCACCATTCAATACCAGAGAAGCCACTGAAAAAAAGTGATGCCACTGGAAGCTGGGCTGAGTTCTAATGATCAGAAAAGTGGTTTTTACATTATCAGCATCAGATGACAACAACAGAGTTAACAGTTTTTAAGAAAACCTGAATGTGCACCTCTTTTTACCAACAGAAATTTGAAATCTTACACCACATACAGCAGAGCAAACCACAGTCCTACGTTTTTATAGAAAACCTAATTTATGACTAAAATACCTCCACAAAAATTGAGTTGAAGTGTAAACAACTCTGTGTAAGGAGAAAGCACTTCAAAATGTCGGCTTGGAATACGTGATCACAAGAGCATTTTAAAGTACAGTAAAATTCTTCTGAATTCCATCAAACTTTCATTTGGGTCCTACCACATGCTGCTACTAAGAGTACGAGGCCAAGTTCTTGCTCTGCTTGTAAGATCCACCTGTTCTGAGTTTTATAAGATGTGAATTTTCTACAACAAAATGGTTCCCAAACTTTTAACATAAATTACTTACTATTTCAATAGCCTCTGGGGTTGTTCCTAGTGTCATGGGCTCTAAGTCCTTCTGTTTGGACTTGTCTGGTGACTGTAAGTGTGCCTCTTGGCTGGCAGCAAGGACTCGAGAAGCTGGATGTTGTATTTTCATTCCAGAGGATTGCTGGGCTTCAGGGTCTTCAAAACTTGACCTGAGAAAGGATTGTATGCACACTTTCAGGGTGGAGCACAAGACCTTCATCGTTCTGCTTCTGGTAACACCAAAGTATGTCCTCTTCATTATTTCCACGTGTATAAATATAAACACTGCTTCAGCTCATCTTTCTATCGTTCTATCTCATAACACTTTGCAATATCCTTTCAAAGCTGCACGCTGGAGTCATCTAAATAAGCCCAGTTCCATCAGAAAGGTTAAGAACATTCCTCAAATATTTCTCCCTTGCCTTTTACCCCTTTCTCACCATGACCTACATCTCTCCCAGCAAACAAATGTTCCTAAGAAGAACAGATGTCCTTAAAGAGCAAAATTTTTGGAAAGTAAACACAACCCACACATGCTGTTCTTATGAACAAGACTCACTTTCTAGAAAATATAGCTAGGAAAGGCCAAAAGAGAAGTTGCAATTAAATAGTTTCTAGATTGACATGAAAACGACCTCAGTATCCAAGAATAAAAACCTAAGCAGGAAGCCACAGCCTTGTGAAACTGCTGCCACTATGACTGACTCCATTCAGTAAGAACATAAAGGAGAAATACATGTGCTTATTCCTTCCCATTGCACAACTTCTGTACCTTTGCCCTCTGTTCTCTGTCATATGTGTACGCAGATGGGAATCTATTTATAAACAAACAACCCTGCAACAGAGAAGCAGAAAAGAGGAATAACTGCCTGCCTGCTTGTTGGGATGGCAACCTATTTGCCTGGCATCCCTTTCCACTGCTGCTTTCCTTGCAGTGACATACCCTGAGCATGGCGTGGTGGAATCGGACAGTCTGACGGGAGGCGATTTGACTGGGCTCTCTTGCTGTGCATCAAACATTAGGTACAAAGATTGTTTCTTCGGGGTGCTATCATCCTGCTGGCAACAGGAAGAGAAAGACTCATTAAGCAATTCAGCTGTTCTCCATTGAAGCTAATTCACTGCCTTAAGTGACCGAATGACTTGGCAAACAGCTAACAATACAGGACTGTAATCCTCCCTGTGCTTAGTGATACTGATAAAAAATGATCCCTTGCAGGAAGAAATCGATGAAGAACATAACCTAAGTGGTTCACTCTTTGTAATGGTTCTTTCTCTCCTTCTTTGGGGTTAATCAGATTTCTGGTCCTGTCAGGCTGGAGGCATCTGTTGACTGAAAGTTACCAAAATATTCATTGAACACAACGTTACTCACATTAGTTTATGTACTTGACATAAACCCCTGGCTTTTCTAAGTCCCCACTGGATCTGGTCAAGCTACCGAATCCATGAATTGAATGGAAAGCTGATGACAATGTATAGTGCTGCATTCCATACTTGACATTCATTCTGTATTCTCCCAGGATTCTCTCCATCTTCTTTAAAGTTCTGCTCTCCATTTCCTAAAATAGTTCAGTAGCTGGTGTAGACAGCTCTGTGTTCTACACTGCTGGAACTGCTGAGTTCCTTTTAGTCTCCAGAAAGAACTGCTATGATCCTAGCTTAAAATAAAATAAAATGGAACAAGCTCTACAGGATATAGGACAACACAGCACATGCAATTTACCCCAGTTATGCCAATTTAAAAGAAACTGGATTTGCAAATCTGCTGGAGGCACTTCATAATTAATTTAAGGGGTAGTGAGGTTGATGGCATTATCAGGACAGTGCATTACAACAGGGGAATGCAAATGAATGAAAACGAGGTGAGAACTTACAGGCACAGAGGAGCCTATTTTCTCCATATATTCTATTTCATATGAGTTGCCATATTCCAATTCTGCAACAGAAGCAAAAAAAAGAGCCATTAGATAGATGCCATTAAATGATTTTTACATAAGTAGATGAGATACGTTCTCATTTGCAAGGCCTGCTTCCACTCTGAATACTTTCCTATGAGATATTAAAAATAGAATATACAGAGAGAAAGCAGAAGATGTACTTTCATTGATTTTCAGCAGTGAACCTGTGACACATTTCAAGCAAACGTATTTGCCAGAAAAAAGTCTGCTTTATCAGCTTACCCAGCACTCTGCCTCAGCACCCAGCATATTAGCACAGTTCCAGAGCACCTTCAGAGCAGGTAACTTTCCTCTGTCTTATCACAGAAAACACACTTTTCAATTATTGGTAATGTTGATACCATGTGCCTTTAAGGTATGCAAAAAGGTGCAGCAAGCTGTTATGAAATGAAATAATACGTTTCCTAATGTATATCACATAGTTCAAAATTAAGAACAACAACTGTGGTATCACTTGAGATAAGAAAGATGCATCAAATACCTGCACACTCACTGAACAGGGCTGAGACCACAGCCCAGCTTGCTTGGCTGTTGTCACATTTAGTCATGGAGGAGAAACCCAAGGTGGGAAGCTTGGTTTACAAAGAGCCCTAAATCTAGACCTTAAAAAAATGCAAATCTTTGCTGCTGCTCTACTTCTCATCTCCTAATTAGACTGCTGGGAATAACCAGATTTCTTTCCAATCCATCGTCTTCCAGGGGTGAGATGAGAGAGGAGGACTGGTAAGACACAGCCAGATGGAATCACAGAATCATAATCATAGAATCATAGAATGACCTGGGTTGAAAAGAACCACAGTGCTCATCTGGTTCAACCCCCTGCTGTGTGCAGGTCACCAACCAGCAGCCCAGGCTGCCCAGAGCCACATCCAGCCTGGCCTTGAATGCCTCCAGGGATGGAGCATCCACAGCCTCCTTGGGCAACCTGTTCCAGTGCCTCACCACCCTCTGGGTGAAAAACTTCCTCCTAAAATCCAACCTAAACCTCCCCTGTCTCAGTTTAAAACCATTCCCCTTGTCCTATCACTGTCCACCCATGTAAAAGCCATTACCTCTACAGGAAAGGAGAGCATATCTTCCTGGACCCAATCAAAAACAAAGATTTTGTCCAGTTACACCATAACTTAAAAATTAAAACCATTATTATTTGCCAAAATTCCATATTTTACCCTGGTGCCACGAGCCTAACCCAATAAACCACGTACCACATTTCCATTACAGACAGGTCCTAGTGAATGCATTTGCATTGAGATAAAAGCATGTACAAAAGTTCCTACAGATTTGGGCAGCTTTTGAAAAGCAGGGCTTGTATCAGGAAGATGAAAGCCATCATTAGAACATTTATGCTTTACAAGCAAAACCAACCCTAAAAACAATCTCTTACATTCTTAGATTTTTTTTTTAAGTAAAAAGCATCAGAGAGTACAAGAAGTGCAATTCCACAACCTATGTATTTTGTAAAACAACCACAAACTCACAGAAAATGACATCTGGGAGATATTAATACTAAAATACCTAAGAGAATGCTATGATAGGCTCCTGGCTGGTTTAAATTCCTGGCACCATGTGTTTTAATGGTAATAAGAAGCCAGGTGAGGCAGACAACCTCCAGGTATCAGACACGAATTTCTTCCTAGCGAAAGCAAAGCCAAAACTGAAACAAGGAGCTGATAACAACCTGCTGGACATTGCACTGCAGGAGAAATGAAGAAACGTTTCATTTACTTCCTATAGCCCAGCAAGGAGCAGCACAGTATTTGTGGGGCAGTTTCACAGCCCAACCAACCCCAAGGGAGCCCAGAAGCAGACTGTGCAGCATCGCTGTGCCACCGCCATCCTCTGCTGCTATGGGGGGCTGTCAGCCTGCAGCTGCCTCCAGCCCCAGCCTGCTTCTGGGATAGCACAGTTTTGCTGATTAAGGAAGCAGGATGCAGATGGAAGCACCTCAACAAGGAACAAAAGGAAGAACATGGCTTGCTAAACACGGTGTAGCTTCGTCTCATTAGACTCACAGTTAGATAGCATCTCCTCTCCCAGGTATCACCTCTAAGATACCATCTCCCCTCCAGAATCTCACGCTCCAGTTATCTCCATGCATTCAAAATCTACAAATGCCCAGGATATCATACGAGGTAAGATAATTATCTTTTACAAATGCATACGGCAGACTTACTAAGCGATGCTCTTCAACTCCTCCTACAAATAGCTGCACGGTTACATCACAACTTTCTGCTAATAATTACTGCTTATTTCTGGTCTGTGAAATGGCCAAAAAAATAAAAGGCAGCAGCTATAAGCAGAGTGCAACAGACGAGTGCTGGATGTGCGGGCTCACTCTGTGGTTGGGCTGTATTGGTACAAAAGCAGTGTTAGGTTACAGGGTAACAGTCACACCACTGTCTGGGAGGGGTGAAAGGGAAACAGCGCTGAGAAACAGCCCTGAAACTGCTCAAACATTCCTCAGAGCAGCAGTAGTAAGCCTGCCAAGGGAAGAAAATGATTATTTTTAAGAGATCTGAAAAGCGGAAGCGTTGTTGATTATAATTAGCATGTAATCTGAAACTCCAACTGTACCATGCAGCACACGAGATGAGACAATTAGCATTTAATTAGGAGCTTTGCACACTTTCTTCTTCCACTTTGATAGCTCAAGTGATTGCTTTACAGTCTCTCGCTATCCTTTTGTTCCATTTCCTTTCATACAACCTCCATTTTCCAATATTTGGGAGGTTATTATTAAAAAAATATTCCTTGGCTTTAAAAATTTTTTTACAGAATTTCTCACTTGATCATAAAATGAAATGTATTAATCCAGATTGACATCCTTATCTGAACAGCAGACTCACCAGATTTCCATGAAATCCAGGCTGTGCAAATACATAAGCACGTGTGTATGAACATGTGCAGCCCCACTACAAGCAGCTTTATCATTCATGCCTTTTAATATCAAACACATTTGACCTAAAAGCTTAGCAGTTCTTAATCAAGCAAAAACTCTTCAAATGGTATAGAACAGCTTTAGTGTTAGCTTGGGACTCAGGTTAAAAGGTTAGGAAAAATAAGGAAATCTGATTGAGAGGAAAAAGTTGAAGCCAAGGTAAACTCATGCATTCCTCCCACCCTCAAAGCCAAAAATCTGCCCTCTGAGCAGATGTTGCAGAGCAGTGCTTCCTCTGCTAACCCCAGCGAAGGCCACACACAGATTTCCAAGTGGCTAAATTCTCTCTTCCACATTTCACAGACCTGGAATGACAACCCTCAATCACAGAAGCCTCCAGCTTTGTCTCACAATTGCTTATAATGAGGTACCAGAAAAAAGATATTAGGCTGACACTTCAGGTGATTTGACTTGGCACCTGAATAACTATCTTCCCCAAAGGATATCCTGGGTATTTCTGTGCATATAGAAACCTGGATCCCAGCAGCCTGAAGGGAGGAGTAAGTTAAGGGCCCTAATGTACAAACTTTGAGCAGAGTCGTAACCACGTTTTCTCCCATTCACATTATAGACACAGGCTTGGGCAAAATCCTTGCTGCAGATCTAAGAGCGCTGGCAGAGAGCAGTTCAGCCCTGTGAAGACACAGGCAGCACCCAAAGCACATGGCAACTCTATAATCAATAATAAAAGGAAAGCAAAAGTCAGTGTTCTCCAACGGGCTCTTTCATTTAAGCTGCCTCTCTACCCTCACTTGAAAACTCAGGATGTGATTACTGGGGTCATTTATTCAGCCCTCCCATAACTGCCAAGCGCCTCAACCTGATCCAAAGAGCACCATTTTAGAGTTCCCCAAAATAACACCAGCTGGATGCAGACAGCCCAGTATACAGCATACCCTCTGTAGGAGAGCTGAACTTGGTCTCATTGACAAATGTGGACAGATCAGAGGGCTGTGGGTAATCCTGCTTGTCCGTGCTCAGGTCCACAGTCATGCAGGTCCATTTCTGGCTGGTCACTGCCAGTTTCTCCTCATCTGTTGCATGAACCACTGCAGATATGACAGGAGGCGTTTCTGGGGTAGGCAGCGGGGTGGGATCCTGTAGAAAACAGGGCTGATTAATCCTGTTATCTTTCATCAAGAAGTTGTATGGTCAGCTCTGAATTCCTCCACCTGACTGCAGTCATCCTTTTAATTCCATGCTCTTCACTGCAGCCCTGTCTCAAATGCTTACCGAAAAATAAAGTGCTGCATTTAGAACTGCCCTAGCAACAAACCTTCCTCCTGTTACTGAGCTCTTTGATGGTAAACACTCACAATGCAAAGCTGCCTTGATAACAAGGCAGAAAGAAAATCTGGAGCCGTTTAAACCCTTTAAACACTTGACAGAAGTTGCACCCACTGTCAGGACTGAAGACCTAGAGGAGCAAAGCTGACTTTTTAGGCTTCCCTTGCAGGAGCAAGTTTGTGTAGGACTGTGAGGTCACAAGCCCTTTCTGCACTTCTATGCCATCAACATGCATCAATGGAAGGCAAGATGGGGGAGAAGAAGGCAGGCAGCAGTGTGGGAGGAGCAGTGCTGCATCAAAGCAGTTGGGCTCTTACACACAGAGGGCTTCTGTTACCTCCCTTCTAAGGGAACCACCTGCTGGCTGTTTACAGCAAGGAGCAGAGCCTTCCAAGCACGTGCTCCTGCTAGACCAGCCCTCTTGTTTTACTTCTGTTTTCCTCTCAGCCCGGTGTGTCTAGCTTCTTACTTCTGAATACAAAAACTGCAAGGTGGATGCTTGCTTAATTTTTCTTTTAATGTATGCCACTCCAAAGCATACTTGATAATAGCCTAATTGGGATTCCCAGAGCAATATATACTGCATAGATGCCAAAAGCTTAATACCTCATGATTACAGCCCCACACATTCTATTTGGACAAAAGTATGCTTACATTCTTTACCAAAGTTCTTCCGTTATTAAATGTACAACTGTAAATCAAAATGTCTCTTCTTCACCCCTGCAAGAATATATGTATCACAACGATGCAGTACTTTACCTGAGAAGGAGGATCAGATAGTGGAGATCTTTTTGGTGATTTTTTCACCCTAAATGTATCACTAAAAACAAAGTTAAGACAGTTAGCATGGTAATAGCAGAAAGAAATGGGTCATTTCACACTTAGCGAGAGACAGCTACAGAAAGTGCATTCTCTGTAAGCCCTTCTGCTTTTAAATCCCATCCATTAGGCAGCAGCACCACAGAGAAACATGCTGGAGGTACATACTTTTGTCATGCATTTGGAACAGACCTTGATACCCAAAAAGCTGAGAAAAGCAGGATTGCCATATTTCTAAATTCACAGAAAAAATGTGGGTTTTTTTCCAGCTAACTACTGACAGAATGTTATTTACAGAACAGAGTTGCTGCTCCACTGCAATTCAAATCTCTGCTCCAACACAGACATCTTCAGTGGCCTTAAGCAAATTATTTAACTTCTGTCTGCTCCAGTTTCCCATCTGAGAATAAAGCCCTAAACATATCTTTACAGGAATGACCTGGGAGTTAAACCTGACAGACTCAGTCAGTAAGCTCCAACCACCCCACAGGGCATGGAGATGAGAAAGAAATGGGTATGATTTGGGCGAAGGACATAAAAAAAGCTGCGGAGGATGCCGTTGCTGAAATTGCAGCACAAAGTTCCATCCTTACCAACAGACACAATAAATGTCTCCCTTTGAGATGTCCCTCCTTGCTGCAGCCTTCCAGTACCTACAGGGAGGCTACAAACAGGAGGGGAGTCAACTCTTTAAAAGGGTAGATAACAGCAGGACAAGGGGAAATGGTTTAAGTTGAGGGAGGGAAGATTTAGGTCAGATGTCAGGGGGAAGTTCTTTCCTATGAGAGTGGTGAGGTGCTGGAACAGCTGCCCAGAGAGGCTGTGGATGCCCCGTCCATCCCTGGAGGTGTTCAAGGCCAGGTTGGATGGGGCCCTGGGCAGCCTGGGCTGGTATGAAATGTGGAGGTTGGTGGCCCTGCGTGTGGCAGGAGAATTGGAGCTTGATGATCCTTGAGGTCCCTTCCAACCCTGGCCATTCTATGATTGAAATAAATATAGCATCAAATATGGCAATGCTGCTTCCACTGCCCAACAGCTCACAAAGCAAACCAGGAGTGCAGACACTGTAGCCCTCCAAAAATCACACAGATTTAAATCAGGCAAAGAGAACGAAGAATTTATGTTATATGGAAGTGTATAACTATAAATGTTGGCTTTATCTTCCTTCACAATTGGTTTAAAGCCTTTTCTAACAAGAACATCAACCAATTATCTACCATCTTCATGCATGTTGCCACAGCTGTTCAAACACGTTTTTGCTACTGACTAGAAGAGGCAGAAAACATCCAACTCGTTGATAGAGATTTAATGTAAGAACTTGAGGGGCGGCAGTGGCAAAAGTTACTGCCCATCAGCTCATTCCTGTCAGTGAGGAGCAAGGTCAGCACTGTGAATTGTAATGGTGGCTATCAATTGGAAGAGGGTAAATCCATACCACTTCTATAGGGAAAAATTAATTGGGCAGCTGAATATTAGGGTGTTTGGTGCTACTAATCATCTAGGTAGGATGCTAGAAATAATTAGGACAAGTTATTCCCTTAAGGAGAAATAAATCATGCAGTATTTAAGAAAGATGGATTGTACAATGTTTTTGTGTGACGGTAGGAATAAAACTGCTGTATTATCTCTGGGATGGGAATTCTGCAGTTTTTAAAAGAGGATCTTCTTTGACAGGCAAACAGATAATGAGGCATTAGACTCCTCTAACTCATTCACAGATGGGCGCTTTCCTTAAACAAGCTTTCATATGTGCCAGTGAAGTGACACAGTTAACACAAGAGCTTCATGCTGAATAATAACTGATCATGCTGCAAAATAAACGAGTAAAATTAAAAAGCCCATAAATCAAAGAAGAAAATTGAAATGTTAGCTTAGAATTACTTACAACAGAGAACATACAGACATCACATCTTCTACCATCCTAAGACAAATAAGACAAAGAAAAGAGAGACAGACAGAAGGAACTGACAAAAAAGATAAACCTACAAATACTGTTAATGTGTTACGGCAATCTGATCGTGCATATCTTCTACCTGCAGAACCTCTATTTTTTACTGAGCAATGGTTTCAGAAGAAAAAATATTAATACTTAAGTTTTCCACTCTTTTTAAATTCAACCTTATACTTCAGACATGCATTCATCTTACAAAGCCTTTGTCAAAGCTGAAGACACTGAACTAAATTCTCATCAACAAATGAACCATTCTTGCCTTCCCTGATGGCAGCCACCTGCTTTCTCCTCAAAGCACACTACTGCTTGTTAGGGATAAGGGATGTCAGACTGTCTTGAACGGCAATTAAGCTTAAGGAAAGCACTACTACTCAGCTTGGCAGCTCCTACTCCATTCGTCACGTGTGAGGATCCTGAAGCTGGCATGCTGCATTTCCAAAAGACAGCCTCCAACCACCCAGCTCCTTCGGGAGGCATGTCGACACAAACCACCTATCTGGATACAGCATTGAGCAGGGACTCAGGAGGCATCAGCTGCTCTTTGTTCACTTTCATCTGAGCAAGATGATCCATCACGAAACAGCTCAGCACTTCAGCACGTGAACAGAGAGTGATTTGCATCAAGCTGACATCCATTCTAGAAAGCTCGTGTTTCCATGTGTACAGCACATAGTGGTGCACACTTAGCAATGACTTACGCTCAGGCCTGGCTTTTTCACCTCTCATAAGTCTTATCTAACAACAACAGTCTTTCTGTACGATGAACACATTCTCAATCTGGCCTATGGAATTTTATTTCTGCAACTCTCAACAGAAAACAAGCAAGCAAACAACAACAGAAAACCTGGCTTGGCAAAATTCTTTAATTTGGATATATTACAGTATCATTTCTAATTCCAACACCTATCAACAGCTCAGAGCAGTGTTTTGCACTGGCTTCTCTCTCCTATCCTATTGAGGAGGCACCGTCAAGGAGGGTCCAGCAGGCAGTATCTTTGCCCATGCTGGGTTCTCCTACCCTGGATCCCATAGAAGAGTCACACCAAGGGGCCTTGTTACAGAGAGCAGTGACAGGCAGAGACAAATATAGCCACTGCCTCCCACAGCATCCTCTAGCAAGCTTGAGGCCAATTTTCTTCTAGAAAGCGTTAGAGCTGCAGGCAGCGCTGTGCATTAACATGCAGATCCCCTTCGTTAGAAACCACTTGCAAAAGTAGGTTATAGGGCTGCAGTAAGCAGATATCTATTATAATGCCATGAAAGAAGCTCCAAACAAGGGCAGAAAATTCTTATTAACCTTCTGAAAAAAAAGATTACAAAAATCTACAGACTCTTTTTAAATTCACATCGCCTCAAAACTAACAACTTTGGAATTGGTTCCGATACTCAGAGCAGATGGGTGGACCCAAGAAGCTTATACCAGGGGTCCAGCTCCTGGCTGGCTATAAATATTGGACTTTGGGGTCTGGTGATGTAAAAATTCTCCTCTTTTCCCAAGTACAACTCAAGTTGTTCCTCTCTTGCAGTCAGACTTCTGCACATTGGTTTCAACCTCCCAACTCCTTTAGGGAAGACATTCTTTGCAAGCTTTACATTAACCATATAATGTTTAAATAGCCCAGTTTTACCAAAATACTAGAAGTCATTGGATAAAACTTGCTGTGTACAATAGAGGATTTATTCTTGTCTTACTGTTCCACTCCTCACTCAAAAACTACGATTCATAAAATACTCTTTACTGGTGTGAATCATCTTAAGCAGCTTCAAATTCCAAAACGAGGTCACCAAAAAATTTGACACAAAATTGATAACATTGGGACTTAATCAGATTGAAAGCTACACTGGACCCCGAGATTCAAAAACTCAATTCCTAGACCAGTGACTTCATCAGGACTGATTCACTGCTGGTTCTCCCTTTTGATCTGGAAATGCCACGCTACCGAGGTAACAGGCTGAGGGAAAGCATGTACAACAGGAATCAGTTGTGCAGTAAGCAGCACTCAACAGCATCTTCCTTTCTCTTGTCAAGGACAAAACTACCCTAACTATGCTATGGGTAGGAGTGGGCTGCTTCAAATCCAGAAACATCCAAGCCCTTTAACTTACGTCTTTAGTGGCGTCTTCTTCTTTTTTGCAGGTTTATTCAAGTTGTCTCCATCGGTTCCATTTGTTTCGTTGGCACTGGCTGGTATCTCAAAGGAGGCTGGAGATTTAGTGGGTGAGTTGGCAATCTTAGAAGAAGACTTGAAAGGGTCAATGGAGTCCTCGCACATGTCTGGCTCAAAACTGTACGTTTGTTGAGGCAGCGTGGGAGATTCTTGCATTTTTGTACTGGAGGAGAACGGATTAAAATTGGGATCATCCCACTTGTCAATATCAAAAGTGTAAGATCCTTTTGTGATCGGGATTTCGTTTGGATCAACGGGTGCCTTCGTCGGTGTGGTCGGAGCATTGTCAAGCTTTTCCACGGACTTTTTAGTCTTTGGCCTCCGTAGTGGCATTTTAGCACCAGGCTTTTTACCTGCTTTTTTAGGAGGAGGAGTGCTCTCCTGCTGCTCTTCACAGATCCCTTTTTCTTCCGAATAGTCAAATTCCAGCCTCACGGCAACACCTTTGGCTGGAGGGTCCTCTTGTCCCCCAGTGTCCGACGGAGTCACCTCCCCAGCCTCCAATGCAGGTGTAAGAGGTAGCGTTTTCTTATTGGCAGGGGGTGAGTTTTGCACTTTGCTGCCTCCAGTGCTAAAAGCACTAATCCCTTCCAAATTGTCTGGATCCAAAGGGTAGGATCCCTCAGGCACAGCAGAGGCCTCCCGTTTCTCAGCAGAGGTTTTAGAAGGGTCAGTATACTCGGGTTTTACTGAGGCAGCTTTTGCTTCGGGTGCTGGTTTCTCCTCACCCGCAGAAGCTGCTTGGCCAAGGTCAGGAGGCTCTTGTGGCGCTTCCTTCACCAGCGGAGCGTCCAGGGATTTTTTTGCTGGCTGCTTCTTTTTTAAGGAAGCGGGCCTGGATTTCTTCGTTCGCTTAAGCGTACTGGAAGCACTGCTTGAACCAGTACCATAAGCATCTGCTGCCGGCGCTAGTGTCTCGCTGTTGCCAAGGTAGGATGCTCCATCAAAATCACCAGCTTGCAAGCTAAGAGACCGAGATAATGTAGATTTGGAAACTGGCACTGAATCGGTAGATTTTCTTCGAACATTCGCTTTGGGGTCACGATTCTTCAATTCTGGAGAGCTCGGTCCTAAGGCATGGAGAGAATCAACCAGCTCAATGTTATCAAAGTCCAAGTTGTAAGTTCCACTGCTGGCTATTGGCTTGTCCTCATCGAAGACGGTGGAAAAAGAATGGCAAGGGGGACGGAAAGGGCTTTCTTCAACTGACTCACTGTGTGACACATCAGTGACAGGGGCAGTTTCAGGAGGTAATCCTGTGGAAACAAACAGAAAACAGTGAATTTCAAATGTCCCTTCACAATAAATTTCCTTACAGTTTGGCCAGTGCTTCAGCAACTGCATGTTCATATTAAGTTTTGTTTCCCATGTTCTATTTTTACTAATTTCCCAGAGGAAAAAACAATGGCACATGGCTTCCTCTCCACGAGACATCAAGGCTGCTCCTGTCTGCCCTAAGCAGTCAATACGTTCCACTTTGACCTCATAATTTCAAGTTTATAATGGGACATCAATCACTGAGAATTCCGTATGAAACAGATCATGTTGAAGATTAAAAAAGAAATCAAATAGACAACTCTACAAATACTCTCAGTTGCATATCTTCTATAAGAATGACCATTACGTGCTCCCCACTGATTATTCAAAACATTTCTCAAAGGGTAGTCCTAATTCAAACTTATATTCTAGAACTGTCCAACAGAGCATCTTTTCACTGTAGCTAAGCATTTGCTTGCTGAACAGAATCCTAAAAAGTTCTGTTGAACAATTATATTGGACAAAACAGACAAGCACACAGTGTATATCAAAAGGACAGAAAATAGAAAAGTAAGAGAGGATTAAGATAATGATTAAGATTGCTGCCTTCTACCTCATGAAAATTCATTACTAAAATGCCTTACTGATCCTGAATATGGGTTGCTCCTGCTGCCATTGCACTGTTCTGTGTCTGAACCTCACTGCCACCTCTACCAATATGCATGTATCACAGCCAAAGTGTGCAGAGCTCAGAAATCTTCAGTTCCCTACCCAGGATATGCTTAGCTGGCTTTGTACTTGGCAGCTGAGCTCTTGCTGATGAGCACTGAAAGAAAACACTTCAGTTTTTTCTAATGAGCAACATAGCATTTTTCACATTGTCAACTTCAAATGAGTTCTTTGCCCATCCTTAAGTGATTTCAGCAAAATTTCTATGCATCTTTTTCACTTCAATCTTGACACGTTTTGCAAAACAAATTCCCATTTTGCCCAGCTCCATTCATTAATCTTTTCCATAAAAGCAATATGGGCAGAGAATCAATAAGTACTTTTAGTTAGAAGCCATGACTGGATGATGAACAGATGATGAGCATTTTTTCTTTATTTCAGAGGAAATTTTATGTCCATATAGAAATTATTGTTTAAGGATGCTGAGAACGGAAGAAACTTTAGGGAATCAGATACATTTCCTTAGGGCAGCACGAAATATATTCAGACTTTTTCAAAGGAATGACAGCAAGATGGATTGTCTTTGAGGAATTGGATTTTACTGAGTTACATGAATTAAAAACATTGTTTTAC
The DNA here is from genome assembly GCF_023343835.1 of Lagopus muta. Lineage (NCBI taxonomy): Eukaryota > Metazoa > Chordata > Aves > Galliformes > Phasianidae > Lagopus > Lagopus muta. Next base: position 61,654,567 of record NC_064437.1, on the reverse strand, counting down.
TGTGGTTGTTTTGTTTTTTTTCTGAAATGAATGCCATTAACTTGGCAGTACTTCAGGACACTTTATTATTTCCCTCATCTCCTCCGGGTTGTCCGTGGTTTCAGTCTGGTGGAACGGTCACTAATTAAACACCATTTGCTGAGCTTCACACACACATCTCTCACTTCTGACACTGGTCAGACTCACATAGTGTCATAAAAGCCCACGCTGTACTAATCTGTGCATTTTACATCAAAATGGAATGGAAGACACTTAGCTGGAATACAGAGCAGTAAGCACTTGCATAGCTCTAACAAGTCAGCAGAGCCCAAATCTAGGTCAGCATGAAATAAAAGGGAGATCCAAACACAGTCTTCTGAAATTACATGTTATTTTCATTCCTGCACATGCCGAAGGCCTCACTAGGGTTGAGGTCTCTTGTTTAAAGTCAGTACAAACATTTATTTTATATATATTAAAAAAAATCAGCGTTCTGCAGGACTTGGAATGTAGGAGACAGGCGCAGCACAGCTGAGGTTGGGAACAGATCACAGCAGCAAATGGAGGTACAGCACCCTCCATTGTCCACATAATGCAGAGTTTTAACCCCTTTAATTGCTTTTTTCACAGTTTCCTTCAAACCAAACTCAGTACAGATTTCTGCAGAGCGCAGCTCGACTCACTGCTGTGATGTTTCCATTGTTTCTCTATGGAACAATATGTGAAATGGAGAAAACAGGGCTTCTGGCAGAAATGCAGAGCTGCTGCTTGATTCCTCCAGCACCACAAGTGACACAGCTCCACCCTGGTAGCAGCAGGAATGTGGGAGGGAAGAGGTGAGCAGTATATATTGCAGAGCAACACAACATTGCATTGCTACAAAGACATGTTAAGATCATTCTTTCCTGATGTTAAAATCATATCCGGAGCACAGTGCCATTTGCTTTCTTACATCACAAGATTAAGCAAAACAGTCTTGCTAATTACAGTATTTCGTTAACATACAGCTTGGTGGCAGAGGAATGCACTATGTAAAAGAAGGCAGGATTTGCCTTAGAGAGAACAGCATAATGTCTTGAACAAGGACTTTTAGGGGCCCACTGCAAGATGCTGACACTCATACCCAAATGATACCTGTAAGAGATGCCCACTGGTAGATACTGATTATTTTAAGGAGCACAGGTGAAAGCAGGGAAATCTGTTTTGTCCCAAAAAACAGGCGAATCCTGAAAGAAAGCTCCCACTTCATCTCGTTACAAAGAGGTCCACACACTGCTCCTTCCATGTGGGCAGCTTTCTGACTGCAGAAGAACCCTGCCTGGATTGGGTAAGAAAAATCCCTAAACCAACAAAAGCCGAGGCTTTGTGAAGCCAGGCAGTGAGCCCTTGGGATGAGGGGATCCGCACCAAACACAGGCAGTGTTACCTCAGGCAAAGGAACGCTTCCAAAAAACCACAGATGCATCTTCCAATATGCTTTAAAGATATTTTAAGCAGAAAAGAAATGATGCATCTCCACCAGCTACCAGCTTGTTGAATCTAAATCTTAACTGCTTCTTTATGAACAATGAATATCTATTGAGGAAATAGAATCAAGAAATTCCAGCTGCTTTTACATATTCTTCCCCTTCAATTATGCTCAGTTCCAGTGCTAGAGCTGTGCTGCATGCTAGGACAGTAGAGTGTTTTGTTCTTTGTTGACGTGTCTCTAAAATAAGAATGAAATCCAATAGACTTAGACTGGAAAATAAAAAGCCTTAACGCTGCTGACTTGGAGGCAAAGCAAAACACTACTTTGAAAGATGTAGAAACAAAACCTGGCCAGATCTAATAAAGCAAGAAGAAATACAACTCTATTTCTGCTTCCTTGAGAAAAAGAGACAAAAGGAAACCTCTGGAAAATGCATACAGCACATACCCACACTCTCTGTGATAAAGAAATAACTCACCAGACAAGAATACTTTGCCTTCAGCATAGAGAAATCGGAATTACTTAATATTACACATAGTCAAACACTGCTTATTTCAAGTTCCTGCTTGTTACGAGAGGTCTTTGAAGAAATCAGTTGGTAGCACTATTTTTAAGATTACTGTAAAAATACTCCAGCCATTTTTTCTGGGAGAAAATTTAGATATAAAGTTTATTTTCAATTTTCCTGTGCCAGGCTTGGAGAGGGAAAAAAAAAAAAAATTCCATATCAAAAATTCAGCTTGCTTTTGCCTGGGTCACCATCTCTGTACTGTAAATGCTGACTTCCATTCCTCTGGAACAGGAAGGAACTGGAGATAGGTCTCCCATTGGAGATGAGTGGGTTGTAATGCAGAGGACTGCAGCGTGCAGCTCCCTGAGCCCATCCATGCCCCCTGGCCCCCTCCCCTCACCAGCAGGTCTCTGGCTCGGCCACGAGGCAGGTTTTACACTGCTGGGAGCTGGAATGAAGCCAGGTGAACCAAGCTGCATTTTGGTCCCATCATATATATTAAGCTTTGAAGTAGTTCTAATTAAAAACTCTCCTCTTGGCTTTCCAGCAGTGGGGTCCAGCTGTTGCGCTAATGAGAGCAGGCAGGATAACTGCAACCGTCTGCATCAATAATTACTGTCAGATACAGATGAAATAATCCTTGGAGCACTGACTGTGCTCCCTCCTTCCACCCCTCCCACAAAAGACAAAGACACGAGGCCAGCCGTTGCTGCCTTGCACCACATGTCAGACTCCTCGCCTGCCCGTCTTCCTTATTGCTATTGTGTGAGCTGTATGGTGCAGTGAGAAAGGCTCCTTCAGCTGCTCCTAAACCCCAGAAAGGGGCTCACTGTTGTGTGCAGCCATGTGCACAACCCAGAGGTAACAGAACTGCAGGATAACTGTTCCTCAGTGGCTTATGGAGTACAAAATGTTCAACTAAAATCACATTTCACATTCACATTCAACTAAAGTCACATTACCAAAGGAGCATGCAAACACCTAGATTAGAGTCTTCGTATTCTTAACTTCTGCTAAAGATTTCAGAAACAAATGAATGCTTTGTGTTGCCCTCCTACATTTGATCTTCTTCTGCATTACATATCTTTCTTCTCTGCCATAAATCATCCTGTTGTATAACTGCATATTGCATAACTTTGGAGCTCTGTCAATTTGTAGTAATTTGCCACCCGTGAACAAAATCTTATTTTCAAATGAAATGTTTTCATCTCTGCCATCCAGTGGCTTTTAATATAGCTCACGTTTGGCTATGAATAAATATATTCAGCTTCCTATCTTTCTTCAGGAATATCTGACAGAAAGGAGGGAGAGATGTGGGATACAGGGAGGAAAGAATCACACGTGACAGGGAAGCACATGCATAATCGAGGGCTTGCAGATAATCTACTGCAGTAATTAAAAACATGCTCCAAACCTGTTTAGCGTAGGATTCTTTTGTTCTCTCAGCAATTAACTTACTTTGTAATCACGGAAATTAAAATTAGAAAAAGGAAAGAAGATGGAGAAACATTTGATACAGTGAAGAGAGAACTGTAAAGGAAAAACTACTAGATCTCAGTATTTCATTTCTATTTTATGGGACCAGTTTGTCCTTTCACATTCTTATGAACTCTTAGCATAACAACAATCTTCAAGAGCACTTCATGAATAAGCCCTAGAAATATTTTCAAGATAGACAGAGATAAGGATAGCTCAGGATATTTCCAAGGCTTGTCATATCCCCTAAGGTTGAAACCAAAGCTCAAAAGCCTCCATTATGCATATGAAACACAAGTGAGCTTTAGTAAAATCACCTTTTCACATTTCAGCCAGGTAATCAAGATGACTTGGCTTTTGGATAGGAAAATAGACAGCATAATGGGGAATTCAATCTTAAATTGCTCAGCTGTCATCAGACAACCCAAACAAAGCTAATTTGGGCTAATACAGTGCTTCTACTCCCTCAAATTCTATTATTCAATTTGGAGAACAAAGAACACTCTCTTAGAGACAAAAGTTTCTGTGTTTTTTTTTTTAATGCAATATTCTCTTCTTGAAAGTTCTTTTGTCAGTGTATACCATTTTCATGTATCTGTATTACACACACACTCATGTGAACTGCTTTGTTACTTCTGTACTGCACCAAAGAGCTCATTACTATTGTTAGATGTTCTACTCTCCGTTTTGCTTCAGATGACAGCTGAAAGTGACATTTTGTTAGCTGTCACTGTTAACAGCACCTGCATCTCTCTTAGTAAACCTCCTAAAGTACTGGGAGGAGGGAATGGAAAAAATAATAAAGAAAAGATGGACTTTCTAGAATATTTGTCAAATGTTATGGCAGATTCTCTAGTACTTCATTCCAGCAAGCAACTGGGTTTTTCCTCTTGTAGTGGATGAAGATGAGTATAAACTCATTAATCTTCCAGAAAACACTTTGTTAGCATCCGTTCCTTGTCTCTGCTAACACAAACACCTCCTGCAGCAACCTGTCCCATACTGCATGCTTGTTACCTGTGTCTTCCAAGGGCAGCTGAGGCTTTATTTCTTGCTCTGCTATGTCTGCTACGATGGCTACCTCCGTGTCGGGTGGTGGCTGTGGAGGTGATGGAGGAGCCTTGACTGGTGTCGTGGACTCTGGGGTCTCAAATGCTTCTTCTGAGTCAGAGCTCCTGGGGAAAACAAGAGAGAGTGAGTTTCCTTTAGCAGGCAGGACTAGTGAGTAGAGTGAAGATTCATGTTTGGAGGAGACAAGTTGTATTTGGAAATGCAGAATTTTCCCATAGCCCTTTTCAAAAGATAAACACACAGGTTTGTTACACACGGTGAGACAAGCTATAAAATGTGCTGAGTCCTGGTGTTGTCAATCATTCAAATTGACAGTTTCCTGAAGGAAAAGGGATCTGCCTATTTCTAGCAATTCTTTTCAAGGCTGGACTGAAGTCCCCATGGCTGCCCACACTCAGCATGACAGTGCAGCGGGGACCAAACCTGCTGTGAAGTGAAACCAGAAGCACCCCACAAGCCATCCTGCTGCAACGAGGACTCCTCTCACTTTGTTGAAGTCAAATGATACCTCAGAGCTGCCAGATTCTGCTCTCTTTATTAAAGCTCATGATTATTTTAAGCAGATCGATGTCAGCAGAGGTACAAGTGCTGGATTTGCATCCTATTACGCCTGCTGAAATCTGTCACAGCAGGAAATCTCCTGTGAACTGGGTAAGAAAAGAACCCACAACCACCAGCCTGAGCAACAGAGGGGACTCTGCAGAACATCACGTCCCCTCTCCCTGGTGCAACCAGATGCTTTGGGTGGTTTTCTCACCTTTTGGGAAATTTGTCTGCCCAAAGCTTGCACCATTTCCTAGAGAACTGCTCATCAAAACTGTCTGGGTATCAATTCTTTCTATGGCTGTAAGACCTCTCTGTGTCACTGCTTAAACCATGCACAGACATCAGGCTACAGAATGGGTGAATGGGAAGAGGCAGGCTGCAGTGGTGTGAATTACATCCCTTCAGACACATATCGTGCCCTAAGTTGAAATATTTTAAGAAGAGCTGAGAACAAAGAACTTCCATAAACAAAGCTACACAATAGTCATTCAACAGAGCAACATTTTCTCCTACAGCCACTGAGATGGTTCAGGAAACTGATAAGTTGAAGCATCAAGCGAAAAGGCAATTTGATATTTACCTTGTAGAGAAATATTTCCTGTCATAAAAATAAACCTGAGATGCTATCATCCAAACCAGCAGAATTAAGGGCAATTCCTACCTGTTGAGTTTGTCTGTATCACCTGAGCTTCAGCACACATCTTTGTTTTGCCAGTATTTAATAATCTTGGAAAGGCTCCAATCCAATACATTTAACATTCACGTGCACTCCAGCATAAGCAGCAATGTAACCAGAAAGAACTGCCTTAACCATAATTCAAATGCTGCTGAGTTTGTTATGGGAAGCAATTGCACCAACAAAATATGGCATTTAAAAAAGAAATCTGAAAGGAAGCTCAATATCAGAAGAACATTCTTTGCCACTGCCTGGAGTATGGCAGAGAGCACAAAGCCTGCAAGCACACACGAGGACATTGCTCCAAGGTCTACATCACATATCCTAGGAAAATGAGATCCTGTGTTGAGCCAGTTCAGCTTTCCCTTGTGAAAATACTGCTTGGTCTCTCTTGCATTGGATATTTTTAAGACCATAGCTGTACTTTTAAAGCATACCAAAAGATTTTCCCAGAACAACAGGATTTCCTGTGAAAAGGAAATTACATATTTCAGCCAGCTCTATTCATAATGTCATTTCTCTCAGAAATAAAGGGTATACAGGAAAAAAACAAAAACAACAACAAAAAAAACCCCCACTGCCTTAAAGTTCATAACATAGAACAGACTGCCAGTGGTGGTGGGCACAGACCCATTGGTGGGCAGGCTGTGCCAAAGGGAAGTGCCTGTTTCATCTTCTATGCCATGCTTCTGGAGCTCCAGACAAGGAGAAGGCAGGGTAAGAAGGGACTTGTGGGTCTTAGACAGTGCAGAACTGTTGGTCCCAGCTCATCATTTAGGGGGCATGCATGACTTGGTTGTGCAAGTATAGAACTGCAGCCTGAAGAATTGGTTTCTGAGAAAAGAAGGAATTTAAAGCTATAGGATATAACACACATTCACACATCCCAAAAGGCAATGGCCAGCTTAGGTAATCAATGGGAGCTTGTTTTGAGAGTATATTTTGTATCTTTACATCTGCATCCTTTTTTGTTGGTTGTTTTTTTGTTGTTGTTTTTGTTGGGTTTTTTTATGCAATGGGCAAAAAAGATATAGATTGTTGAAGACACCAAATGATGATAACAATAGAGTACAAAATAACTGGAAATATTCTTGTAGTCCATCTCTTTCACCTCTTGGAAGACAGCCAGTAAGCAGTAAATAGAAAGGCAGTCAATAGAACACAGTGAACAGTGTACAGCAGGTACAGATAGGGAGAGGTGGGAGAGCCAAGCAGCAGCCAGGGGAGCTGGAGTTCTCCTGTTCTCATCTGGAGGCTTGGAGGTCTTGCCAGCCTGCTGCACTGACCTCAGGAAGAAACGAGGGGAGTAACTTTGCTCGACTTCTTTGCCACCTTCCTTGAGGAAACTCAGCCTCAGAACTGACCTTACCTTTTTTTTTTGTAAAGCACATGCTATGAAGTCGTCCCTTATTTTAGGACAAAAAATAGCCCTTAGTCACTGTGGCTGGCAAGCACACAGTAAGCAAGAATGGGATTTCTTGCTGCCCCTGCCTCTGCTTGCCCTCTTCAAGCATGACAGCCATCAAATTGTGGTCACCCACAGTTAATGCCCACAGCCTAGAGTCAAAATGAAATAGCTTGCAGCAGAATGGTTTCAATGCCTTCTGCCTCACTGGGAATCTTCCAGTGTTTCAGGTTCTTCCAACATTTACGTTACAGCAGTATAAACAGTGCAAGTGCATGCTCACATTAAAAAAAGTCATGGATATCTTACGACATGCACAGAACAACAAAAGCAAACTGTGCTCCATTACCATACAGGAGTGCTTGGAAAGTAATGAGCCAAAATAAAGGATTCCAAAGTTTGATTGGAGAGCTCTTATTTAAATATTGCCCTCTAATTGACATGGGCAGGATGTTTGGAGGGCTGTTCCAGACATTAAGCAGCCTCTCATATCCACAATGCTAATCTGGCTGATCAATTTGAAGCAGCAGAAACTTCCAAAGACTTGTTTGGGATACAGCTGCAATCCTAAATACTTGAGGAGGAGGAGATAGAAATTGCTATTTTGTCTTCTATTTTGTTTTCTACCTCACATTTACACCTGCACATTCTTTGCTACTGGCTAGAGCTGCATTCCTAAAGGCAACGCACAGGTTCCAGTAGATCTAACCTAACCTTCTAAAGCATCTAAAATATCATGAAGTGAAGATATTCAGTATTTGCTGAACAATTTATCACATAGCATGTGAAGAATCCAAATGAACAACAACAAAAAAAAAGCAATTTCTTAAAATGCTCAATTTAGTGTTGAAGATGAATTTTGGTTTTCATTCCTGTAATCCCACTGGGAGATGATCTGGATATAAAAAGGAGGAATGAGTTCTGCAGTCTCACCGCCATCGATCATTTTCAGAGATGATCCTCATAAAACCTGCATGAATAATTCAGATCTGCTTTATTGATGAGATCAGAGCCAGGGCTGTAGGACTGGCTGTACGTTTCTGAGGTCAATCTCTTCTGTATGTTACTTAAATGGGCACTTACACTGCACTGACTGACAGGTCTGAAAAGACACATATTTCAAACACAGCAAAAGAGCCCAAGCAGTAATTCCTTTCCTGGAGACCAAGTTACCAATGGAAGCCATGGACCTGACCCTAGGCCTCACTCATGCAACCAACACTTCTGGATGGTTACAGCCAAAGGTCCTTTTTTCATGCCAGCGTGATGTTAGGGTAATATCAAAAACGTTTCTGCTCTATGTGCTGCCATTTTTGCATGGTGATTGCCTACTCAGCAACTCAAGGCTAACAAAGCACTCTAAATAAATAATGTCTCTTATGATGGTGACTGCTAGCTATGGCATTTTACATCTACATGTGCTGAGTATCAAACTTTACAGATTGTAAATGCTAATAGTACATTTGTACGGGAATGTACAGAAGATGTGAAAGATACACTAGCAGATTTGTCTGGTTATTTATCTATTAGATGATCATGTTTGGTACCTGGATTACTGAAATACTCCACCTGTCGTCCAAGGATCTGTTAAACACGCGGTATTAAAAATGGCACAAATACGGTGTCAAGCATAAACCTCACAAAACAATATTTTCTTCCTCTCTAGTAAAATATACCATTAAAATGACTGAACGTCTCAAAACCAATTCAAAAGTACTGATACCACCGAAAACATTTTGCACAGAGAAGAGCAAAACCATTAACCTCAGCCAAGCCTATCAAAACTCACGGGTCAGTGACTTTAACAGGGATCATTTAAAGCCATCTGCCTTTACCACCCCAACCCCTTGGGAAGGCTGGCAGCGTGGGATGTGACTGTCACATCAAGTCAGGGACTGGAGGAGGCTCAAACGTGTCACTTACATGTCACCAGACTCCATCTGTAAGACTGTTTCTTTTGGGACACGTCTGACCATTAACTATTAATGGACTGTTGTAAGGACACTCAGTGACACGACCATGTAACCTACAACTAAATTCCCAACAAGCCTACAGTGTGAGCAGCTGAGCTGTGAAACTCGTCTCAAGAAGGGGATGCTGGAAGGCTGCAGTCAAACTGCCATTGCCCCAGCCTCCATCCTGCTCACCCTGTTGTGATGCCACTGTCCCACATGGAACATCCCTGCTGGCTTGCACCCACTGGATCACCATGCTCACATACGTACCAGATTAGGCTTTGAGCTTCTCACCTGCCTTGCAGCAATGATGGAATGTTTCATGGGCTTCTCACTAGCAAAGTCTGATAATCAAAACACTGATTTCACCACAGCATCATTTCACCTTAGACTACATAGCTGGAAAATAATTCACCAATTGCTGCCTTGTAGATCATTGTTTTTACATTCAAACTGGGTATGTTTCAGTGAAAAACAGGAACAGCAGCTTCTTGAACCACAATAATTGAGAATAATTTTATAGAAGATATCCCTCATTTAATTAAGTTAATTTCCTTGGCATCTTTTTTTTTTTTTTTATCCAGCTGTCTTACAGATACAACAAAACCCCAATGTCAACTAAATTGTAGGACGTCTAAAAAAAAAGATGGTAGCAATGTCTTTTGGTTTTTGTTTTCTCCATCCAAGAAAGGTTTTTGTCAAAGAATTTGTTGCAATCAAAGTTGGGAGGCTTAAAAAGGATTTATGCTTCATATTCATGGTTTCTGCAGCAAAGTGACATTATTCAAAGCTGACTGCAGGTTGTTCCCTAACAGAGGAGCATAAGCCCAGGATAATGTCACATGATCATTCTATGGCTTGAGCTGCAACACAGAAGCATTCTTTGCAGTTCTTACTTTACGAGGTTTCATCAAATAAATCCCGTTCCACTGAAATGACAGAGACCTACTTTCATGCAGTGCAATTACATGAGAACTCATATTGACACAGACGTGTGCAGAAAGCAGGGCAGGCACTCCTCTCCAGAGAAGGATTTAAAGATGATTTCAGCACAAATATCCCTCCAAGCTCCACGGCAAACACGGCAACCCAGGAAAATAATGGATCTCGCACTGAAGGTGAGACCTCCCAGCCCAAATGTGATGCGCCCCAATAAGCACAGAGCTTCACTGAAGGATGCAGGGGAGGAAGGGCAGTGTGCTGAGCAGCAGCCAGAGCCACATCCCTCCTTTGTGCAGCATTCACCTCTCCCTCCCGCTGTGAGCCCGTGGGATGCTTGCTGCTGTCTGGGCACAGCTCAGAGCTGTAATGATGTGCTACACCTGCAGAAATCGGTGTGAGCAGCAGGCACTGCTGGGTGATGCACAGCTGCTGGTGTCACTTCTCCGAGCCACTTCACGCCAGCCTGCAGACATCCTCAGACAGCAGAGCTGGGATACAAGAATCTGCCTGTTTTGGTGGTGGTGTTTCTTTCACGGAGGTGAGAAGAATAAAAGCTATGGCTTACGTTTTCAGATCATTACATGGGACTTCAGCCATGGAAAATAATAGCCTGTGTGTTATCCAAACCACACAGGTCAACTTGGAGAAGTGTTTTCTGAAAAAGGAAACATATGCCTCCCATAAGCATTAATCACTTCCTATTAAAAGGCCGATTTCTCTTCATGGGATGATTATGTTTAGATTGTATTAGGATTAGAACTGCAGCAGAGGAGAATTAAAAGGGCACGATCAACTTAAAAAACAATGCTGATTGCTGTTTTTTAACCTATTGCATTACAAGTAATCCTCTTTCTGTATCTGATAAGGGGAGAAGGAATCATTTCTCCTGCTTTTACTGTTTGTTTATTCAGCGATTTCGAGAGCGTTTTGTGCAGAAGCCAAATTCACACTCCCCCAGCAAAAGCCATTTCCTGCTTCACGCAGCAACAAGAAAGGAACGTCTCAAGCTGTGGGAAGCCACATCTGAAAGAGAAGATTGAGGGATATAATACTGCACGCTTACAGCAGCACTTCAAACTACTTAACTCATTTTTCTAACTGATTAGCAAGTAGTTCTCCGTACTGCCTTAAATGACATTAAAATTTCCGTCTTTGTGGCTTTTGCTGAGATCTAATAGCGTTTTTCAATGCCACTGATAGAAGTGAATAATGAAATGAATCCCCATTCTTTCTGGCCAGCCTCTCCCTCTTACTGACTGTAGTCTGAAGAATGAAAACACTTTACAGAACCAGGGCTCAGAACTGAAGGATCTGTACGTTCTGTAATCTCCACGCTCCTTGCAGGCAGATGCTTTAATTCTCAGAGGAACAAGAGGAAAACACCATTTAATTAAAGACACTCATCCTCAGACATCACACCAGCACATACGCTAACATGTCCCTAAACAACCAGAGGCTGCAAAACGTTCAAATACCAAAATCTCTTCAGGGATGAGAACAGTAAAGATACAAAGATACTCCGATATCCAGGTAGAGAAATGTTTTCCACAAATATAGTTACAATCAGTTAATACATAGTGATTCCAATCAGTGCTGCACTGCCATTCACTCTCTTAGCCAAGGGTTTGATGTTTAAGTATTTAACGCCCATGACAAATACCTTTCCTCTGTCTTCAGTAGTCAGTGCTCAGGTTTTAATCTGGAAACAACATCTCGTTAACTACATCCCTAGAAAGCAAACCAGGTGCCTGTGCTAACTGCTGTACAGCACCATGCAAAGGCTCCAAGGGAAAGCAATCAATAACACATTGGGAGCCAGAACCGTGCCTTTGAAATGGCTTTCTTTGCTGGAACTACCTTGGAAATCCAACCAGGCTTTCCCTTAGCCATCTCTGCTCACAGGCACACAGCGGGTCCTTTGCCACAGGGCTGCACTGAGCCACGCTGTGAGCAGTGGTACCAGGAAGGTGACATCCATGGCTGGCAGTGGCACCTGGGTGACAAACCATGCCTGGGTTCCTGGATCCAAGGGAGCGGCCTCAGACTCCAGGAGTAAACAAAGGAATTCGCATTCCTCGCTCATCCTCCCCCTCCTTGAGCAATGAAACTCAGCACAACACTGGGCTCATCTTTAATGAGAGCAGCCAACCGTTAACGAGAGCAATAAATCCACATTTCTGTGCTGAAAGTAAATCAAAGCGCAAAAGCAGGAGCCTGACTGCAACTACTGCTAGGTTTCACATCTGATCTATGTTCAGCCCCAGAAACAAGCTTCTTTTGTTTAGAAAAAAACCTTACTTATAGATTTGAGCATAACTCCAAGGATGCAGTTTAATCTAAATCAAAGAATTGCAAAGCACCTGATTTTTCTAAAGTTTACTTTTCATCTCACCAGAAGAAATGACCCCAATTCCTTCTCTGGGAGGCAAGAAGCTCCTAAACACTCATTATATCCTCAGTCAGACCTCAGAGCTTAGGACAGGAGCAACACTGTGGGGAAGCTCCAAAAAAATAAAGGAGAGCCCTACAAGCATCCTGAGGTCAGTTTCAGAGAGATGTATACTTACTCAAACCAAAATATGCCCACTTCACATGTTAAGATTTTAGATGGTCTACAGTGCAACCCTCACTTTGCTTTCCAGAGCTAAGCAGTGATCGATCTTCCTGTCTTGCTAAGTGTTGCTACTGATGAAGGTTCTCATGCCAAAAAGTACCTTAAAAGAAACCTCTGAGACCCCAAAGATGTGGTGAAAAACTGAAACTAACTCACCTTTTCCCCCCTGAGCTGACTCTCTTGTGCTACTGCAGGTACAAAGCACGATATGCATTGTCTGCTACTGAGCTCAGGTGGCTGCTTCAAAGCATTTAAGGATCTGATGAGAAATGACACTGCTTTTTTTCCTAACAAGTTTTGCTGTAGCAAAAATAGCACTTTGTTTTGTTTCGCATAGAGGAACCCCAATTTTTATTTTATTTTATTATTATTTTTTTTTTACCTACATCCATTTTCCAAGACTTCCTCAAAGAAAATGCAAACTGCACTGAAATTCTAGCTGTGGTTAAAACTCTGCCGCTGCAAAGCCTCTCACCTGGACAGCACGTGAAGTCTGTTACAAAGCCAAGTCCTTGGAAATGGTATCTATTGGCAACGAACGGTATCCAAGATATTGGCAAACACAAAAACTCTCTCCCTGTGTAAGGTCTTAAAACAAAGGAACTGAACTAATTTTTGTGTACTACAAGCATGTTGGAAAAGCCCTAAAAGCACCCAGCCTATTACCCCTCAAAGAGCACCTTCGATTCAAACTTAACAAGCTGTTACTTTGACTGCTGCGTTGAGCAAAGCAGAAACATAAGCAGACAGAGAAGCAGTGCTGAGTGTGAGAGCCACAATGCACGTGCAGGAATGCCTCTTCATTCATATTTTTACTGCCTCCCATTTATTATTTTCCAATTTGCTTGTATGTCATAATACATAATAGATGACAGCAGCTCCATTACGCATGGCATAGGGCACACCATTCAATATAGAGAGCTTTCTGAAGCACACATCTTTGCCAGATGTGTGGTGTGCCCTGCTAATAGAAGGTTGAGGGATTCTGGGGTCTTTTTATTTTGTTTTCAAGTCTAAGTGTGACCTGCCTCCCTCTCGTGACAGATGTAGCGGTTGATGTAGTACCCTTCCATATCAAAGGAAGCGCTGTCAGTGACTTCAGAGATGAGATCCTCTGGGCTCAAATAAGGGAGGCTGGAATAAAAGGCAGGAAAGCTTGACAGAAGAATTTCCCTGTTATTTCTGGTCCATTTTCTCTCAAGTGAAACACCCTCATGGCTTCCAGCAATTCACCTTACTTAGCAGACAAAACTAGGAGGTGGAGAGTGCTCTCTGTGCTGCTGGGAATGCTGATTGGTGACTGCCAAATAGAAGGAAAAGATATGTACAACACTGACAATAGGCAGGGCTATCTGTCAAAAAGGGCTTACCTTCAATAATAAATGCCATTTCAATAACAGAAGCCTCCCCTCCTGCCAAAAAACCTCTAATTCTTCTCAATACTTTCAACGTGTATTTCTCCTTTTTCCATATGTTTATTCATTTAGGTGATTTCCTACATATAAGCATATAAAAATAAAATTGTGCAAATATTTAACCAGATTGTTTTCTTCCAAACTTTTAAGAACCACACACTGGATTCCTTTAGGTTTTGGAGACAGAAAAATGCACAACAAAGCAAGGGCTGCATATTTGTACATACATATTTGTACATACTTATTTATATTATTTGTACATACATATTTGCACATACACATAGGTAACTGTCCTCCATACACACACGTATACATACCCACACAGCTGCTCACATCTCTTACACACAAGGCTGATTCAGCCCAGTTTAAATTCTTCTCAGCCCTTCTGACAACCAACAAAGCCCACACCTCAGAAGATAAACAACGCACAAGGGCAGCATCTTGGCTGGCTACCAACCATCAGTGACATTCAATTTCTTTTTTGGAGTCCAATCCAGCTCCCACTGAAGTCAACGGGCATTTCAGCATTGACTTCAGTAGGAGTTGGCTCAGCCTCCAGACATTTTTCCCTCGGATTGGCAAGGGATGGAAATGTTACAGTGGCAGCACGTAGAGCTCTCAATGGGAGGAAATAGCACACCCCCCAGCCCTCCAGCCAACCAAGAAACAGGCACTGAACATCAGTCCTGTCCAGCAGCTGCATGGACAGCAGCTACAGTGCTCCACCAAAGCCAGGTGTGCTTTGTGCTCAGAAGAAAGGAGGACAGATAAAGCAACGCAGAGGTAAGAGCCAGATAGGAGCCATCAACGTTTAAAAATCTATCAAGACTTCTGCTTTTCTAATACTTATCCAAGTGTTATTATAGCATCACCTAGAGCTAGAAATACTCTAAGAAAACCACCGATGTGTAAGGAATGGCAGATGGAAGCCAGTACAACCCTGGTGTGTCAGCACTGCACAGGCAGTGTGCGAGGACACACATGTGCCAGCTGTGTGTGTGCACCTGAGCAGAGCCAGGCCTGCTGAGCAGCACCACGCTGTCAGTTCCTTTATTCCAGCTATTATGTGATTGAAACATACCCTCAATTTAGCTCAATCCATGGCCACCAGGGTGCCTGCTGCAATTTGCAAAACACATGACACTGCTCATCATGTCACCAGTGGGGTCTGAGCCACGCCACTTGGATCTGCAGACAACTTTCATTGGCACAGGCTTCCCCTGGGCCTTCCCTTTTTTATCATTCAAAAGTGACTTCCCTTTTTTCTTTCTTTTTTTAATGTCTATTTTTTATGTAAAAGGCAAATTGCCTACTACAGTGACCAGATTGCCAGAACATTCAAGGCTGTCAGTACCAAAACTGTTTTTATTACAGATACTTCTTCATTGTACCTGAAACAAATCTACATTGAAATAGGTGTGGGTTTGTTTTTTTTGTTTATTTCTCAAACTACATGCAAATAGAGTATAATTAATCATAGCCACACCTGAAAATTGTAACCTTGACCCCTTCTCAGCATAAACTATACCTCAGTTTCCACAATTTCACTAATACTGAGCAAAGAGGTCCATTGCAGGATGCTTTTGAGGATCTCTGAAACAAGCAGCTTCTTAAAGGAAATTGTTTCCCTCTGTACTTTTTGATGCTAAATCAATTTCAGCAATGGTTGCTGATTGATGCCCCTGTAACCCAATGAAGGAATGGAGGGCAGCCAAGCCCATCCCTTTGTTAGGAAGCCATCTCCTGTCATTGCCATGCTGTCCCACCGGCCCACGTTGCAGGCGGTCACCACCTGCCTGGGACTCAGCTGGATGGTTTTGCCTCAAGCCACAAAGGAATTTGTTTGTGTACGCAAGACAGGTTGAATACAACCTCATCACAAAAGCGTTACTGAAAGTTACAGTCATTAAAGTATCACTATCTCAGAGCAGGATGGATTACCATGACATCCAATGAAGAGACTCTTGGTTTGGGAAAACAGGTCTGTACTTTCTCAAGGATAAAAAAAAAACACCTCCAGGCTCACGTTAAAGAGCACACAGTTGGAATGAAAAAAATTGCACAGGCATTTGGTATTTAGGATGAGTAATATCTTTCACTGACGCTTCCCAAGAATATCAACAGTTACTGAATGACGTCCGTGCTGAAAGTACTTCTGCTGACTATGTTGGACCTTAAGAGACCATATTAAAGTCCCTCAGAGGTAACTAACAAAAAAATATTAACATATAAAGCCATCAAAAGAGATGATAATGTCATGTCTAGCATATTACCCATGTACCATAAGAAAAAATAACTATGCCTTGGTCAATATGTTCTTAAACAGAATGAATCCTTCAAAGGTTGTGAAAATTGTAGATAAAACACTGAACACTGCTTCATCTATGCCACTTATATTGCCCAGTCTTCAGATCACTGTTAAAAATATATCCCAGCTCGAGCAGACAAAAACGTAATTAACAGTACTTAAAGGTAATGAGGCATCAGTTCATTCCACTGTACCAGTAAAACATTGTATGCAGCAATGTTAATACTGCCTGCAATGAAACTATATCTTACTGGGTGAAGCTGTGCACCAAAGGAACAAAGGATGCAGAAATGCTGCTAGGCCTATGCCTTACAAATCTAACAAGACAGCATTGAGCAAAGCAATCTACTGATGTACTGGAATATGACAATAGGGAGCATGAACCTACTTGTAAGGCCTATTACAGAGGCAAAACGATCAGTTACTGCTCTCCCATTCCCCTTCGCTCAGAAGCACTTATCTCAAACAGCCAAATGATGCCTCGAATCTAATCACATCTACCTTAATAGGCACATATTACATTACAGTTTCTTTAAAGAGTTAAGTGAGGCTGCTTTATAGATCAGCCCTAGTGGATATACCTAAAACTAACTGAAACGCATGATCAGAAATAAGCTCAGTGATCAGACATCTTAGATAAATGGGATCTCTAACTGAAAGGCCAATGAGAGACAAAGCAATTCCTGTAAAACCACCCTGAGGTGAAGCCCATGCTCCAGCAGTGAGTTTGGGGTGGAGGTCAAGGAGAAGAGGCTGTTCACCACTGAAACCTCAACCAATAAACAGCAAATCCTAATTTCAAATGGGAAATGACTCTGCTATTTCTGCATGCACGTACGTATCTGTGCGCTATCATACATGATGCAGCAACATGAAAAAGTGATCACTTTTGCTCAGTGACATTTGCTTTTTCCTTTCCTCCCCCTCCAGTGAGCCGATCCTTCAGAGCTGCCTTCAGCAAGAGCTGCAGACACCTCGCTCTCACAATTCATCACAGAGTGCAATACCAAAGACTGATGCTGACAGGGGTGATGTGACCTGAAAAACAGCATCTGTACAGAGAACAGCAGAGAGAAGCTCTGAGGAAAGCAGCTCCACGCTGTGCATTTTAAACAGAAAACCCAACGATGGTGGGTTTGGGAGGGGGAAGGGGCAGGTTTTTGTTCCGTTGTAAACGGTCATTGTGCTTGATTCGCTACGCATCCAAAACGCAGAGACAAACGTATGGCACCAGGCATGGCTCCACAGCACCGAGATGAGGTGGGCAGCCCGAGCGAGGTGGGAGCTCAATGAAAGACACCTCGTGATATTCACCAACACCACAACCACGTCCCCACCTGAACGCAGCCGGCATTAAACAAAGGCCTCACGCGCACAAATCAGCCCCCCACCGCATCGCGGAGCGGAGGTGCGGGAAGGCTGCGGGCCCAGCAGCGCGGCAGAAAAGACGAGAGCGAAGGGAATGCAGACAGACTTACATCGCCTCCGATGGCTCCCGGGCCAGGCTCCCTGCCTGTGCCTGCTGCAGGGACTGCGAGCCTCCCATCCTCAGCGTGCCCCGGGCTGGCAGCTAGGTGTGCGGGCAGCTCCCTCGGCGAGCCGTGCCTGTGCAGAGCCTGCGGTGCTGCACTGCAGATGGGAACAGCTGCTTGCATCAGTGGCAGCACAGGCAGGAGCACTTGAGCAGCAGCCTCTCTTCTTTGAACAGTTGCCAGTTATTTTTTTATTTTATTTTTTTTCCCCTTCCCGTCCAGATGAACGTTAGTTAGAAAATAAAATGAAATCCCGGCCACTGTGACAGGCTAATAATCATCTGCTGAACATCAGAGGTCCGTGCAGCCACGGTGCAAGCGTCTCGAACGCAGCACTGCTGGCTATGGAAACTGCCTTCAGGAAAAAAAAATACAAAAAAAAAAAAAAGAAGAAGAAAAGCAGACCCTCCCTTTAAGCACACATTGTCAGCTACTGTGGCTCCCTAAGGACCTACAGGCAGGACCATTGCATTGCGTTGACTCAGCTGATTTGAAATGCAAATGCTGGCGGACCCGGGATGCTGTGCATACATTTCCTTTCCATAAGAGGCAAGTTGGACACACTGGGACAACTGCAGAGAGGATTAATAAGCAGAGCGGCCGCTTGTTTCATTTAAACAAATGAGCTCATCCCTCTTGCAGAAATGGAATCGTCCATGAGGGACAGAGGGAGAATATCACAAGCAGCCAAGGTAAACATGGCAATGTGGGAGCTTTCCCCACCCGCAGCGCTCCATCCAAAGGGACTGGGGCTTTGCCACCGCACACACAGCCCCCTGGCAGGGCCAGAAGGTACAGAACCATGGGGATGCTCACAACCGAACACAAGCAAGAGCAGTGGTAGGGATCTTTCAGCCTGCAAAGCACAAGCAAAAACAAACCACAATCCAAACCCTCTGAACAGGCTTATCCCTCTCTGAGGGTAGTAAGGCAACAGAATTCATAGAATCATTTCAGTTGGAAGGGACATTAAAGGCCATCTGGTCCAACCCCCCAGCAATCTGCAGGGATGCCCACAGCTCCATCAGGTGCTCAGAGCCCATCCCCTGACCTCAGGTGTCTCAAGGGATGGGACACCACCACCTCTCTGGGCAGCCTGTGCAGTGCCTCACCACCATTCTTGTAAAAACCTTTCTCCTTAAACCCAGTGTAAAAGTCCCCTCTTCCAGTTTGAACCCATTTCCTCTTATGCTATTACAACAGACCCTACTAAAGAGACTGTCCCCTTCTTTCTTGTGGCCCCCCTCTATGGGGGAACAAGCCAAAAGGGCTGGGCACGACCACTCCTGTGTATAAATTTTATACACCACATTCAGCAGAGGCACTCCATGTGCACGCTGTGTTCCACAGCATCCTAAGGACCCTAAAAAGGGTATCAGCTGCATCACTACCTATACTCGGAATTAAACACTCGAGAAACAAACAGCTTGAGGCTGCGTGACACTTCTGGATCCATGCTGGGGCAGAGGGGTCAGAAGGCTCAAATATATTTAATAGGGATATTAGAACTCACTGACTTCAAAGCACCCTCCCCAGCATTTCAGTGCAGACCTCAGTAGACTTGCACCTTCAGTAGCTTCTGGTTTTTATTGTTTCTGCTTGCAAGAAGGAAAATCCAGTAGTGTTTGCCCACTGCCTGCACTAGAGCACATGGGCTGCTTTTAAGCCCTTTAGCAGCAGAAAGCACTTCTGCAGATATTTACACGGAGAAGCACTAAATGCTGTAAGCTGGACGACACTGCTAATGACAGCAGATCTGTACAGCCACATAAAATGATTCAGAATGCTCATTTTTAACAGAACCTCAGGTAATACACCTGTCAGGAGCTCGTCCAAGTAAAATACAGAATTCAGAGGAAGAGCCTGGAAAAAAAGTAATCTGTATACCCTGGCAGTAGCTTTGCAATGGTTAATAACTCTGAGATACCAACCCAGTGCAGGAAGTGGTACCAGCCTGCAATTACAGGGCTGCATTTAGGGAACCTATTAGGTTGAGGTTACTGCTCAGTTTTATGCGTGGTAGCTGTGCTGAGCTACACATGATTGGTCTTCTGATTGCCATAAGAGCTCCCTATTGGGTTTTATTTATTGCAGAATAAAGAAGACAATAATTCTAAGAAAGGCAAACTCCACAATGAGAAAATGAAGCCCTTGCAGTTTTCTGGGAGCCAACAGGGAGAACAGAGGCACCATTTGTCCTGCAGTGGAGAAAATGGGAATATTGTGGTACTTTCCTAACAAATATAAAGCGTGCATTTAAAATGCCTATCACTTTGCTCCTTGCTACATTCACCTGAAGCCACGCTTTTCTTTAAGTTATTCTGAATGCTCAGAGCATCACATCATTTCACTACACACACTTCAGTGCATGCAATGAAGCGTTATACAATTACAGCAAAAGCAACTTTGAAAAGCTGGCTGTGGCCTTTTATTCCTCCATGGATACAGAAGCACTGACCCGAGCCTCAGGAGTGAACACAGATGCAGAGCAGCCCACAACGTGGGCTCTCCCTGCAGCTCCGTGTGAGGGGAGCTTTGCCTCTCCTGCCTGGCCCCAGTCCATCCTTTAGGCCTGCCAACAGAAGTGCTAATTTAGTACTAAATTTAGTGCTGGCTTTTAAAAATATAAGAACTGTGTTGATACCATAAAAGTACATCTGGTAAGAACTAGCCTGGGACCTGAAAAACACACAGCTGGGGCTCAAAAACCAAAATCTCACTGTGGCTTCAAAGGAGTTGAAGATGCCCCAGGCATCTCAGCCCAGGGTTGTTCCAGACACCATCCACATAACTTACTGTGATTCCAAGGCTCAAAAAGGGTATCTAAATATTCAGTGCCATCTTTTAAAATTTATCACTTCCTTCTGTTTGTTTCATTCACTTCGGCCTGTATGAAATATTTGCTACAGCCCCTAAATATTTGGTCTTACTCCATTTTGTGTTTATATATAAATTCAGACTTGGGTCACCAGCACCCAATTTGAAATTTTTGGCTTCCATCAAAAAAGCCGTGCTGGGCAGGACTGTGATAGGATTTATGATTAAGTAAAACTTATGTTTTGTTCTTGGCTTCACCATAGACCTCGCTAAGCCCTAAGGCTAGTCATAAACGTGGCCACACACATACACACACTACCAAACATCAAAGAGCCCTCTGCAAGAAAGCACTGCCTCTCATATCTTACCACCCCCCTTGGGATGGGTGCCCAAATCTCAGCCCAAACATCTCAATTGCAATCCAGGATTGGGGTACTGTGCAGAAGCCAGCACTGTGTGCAACCAACAGCACAGAACAGCAAAAGCAAACAACCCAGTAACTAAAGTGGGTTTCTCTGACATGCTGAAGGCTGCTGTCAAAGCCCTGAGGAACGATACTGCCTCTTTTAAAGCAATTTTTAAAAGGGGGAAATGTTAACAAAGGAGAGATTTATTTTTTAAATGGGATCCTAAAAATACACACTGAGATTTAGATGATATTACCTTGGGATCCCAAAGCCTTGAATGCGGCCTGAGAAGCAGTTTGTATCCCAAGGATTCCTTTATTTGTAGGCTGCCTGGTTTCAAGGCGCTCGTGAATAGGGCACCCACAACATCAGCCTGATAAGACATATCAGTCATAAGCTCATCACCTTCACTAACAGACTAAAAAGACCACATTGCACCAAGAAAATCAATGCTGTTCTGTATAGTTGCAAGGCCAGCCAGTGCCTAGGGGAGGCTGCCTGCACACTGGAGAGCACATCAGCACATAAAAGCACTGGCAGCTTTTGAAGCACAGCCCTTTCAGGGCACCCCAAGGCTGAGGGCTCCTGCACTCCAAATCCTCCCCCCACAGCTGCTTAAGAATTCAAGCACTGGTCATTATAGAATGCATAATGCACGGTTCTAAACACGCCATACATTTTCTTGCACTTCTTTACCCACCACCACACTTTTCAGCCCTGCCGCAGCTACAATTTCCTTTTCTTGGTTTATTCTTCTCCCTCCTGTAGCCAGATTTTTGTTCCTTACTCCTCTCTCCCTCTCTCGTGACCAAGAGGCCCTCAACCTTATAACTGAGAGTCACTCAAAGGCTTCCTTGAGCAGTGAGCTGCTGAGGCTGCCAGCTGACTTGCCACAAACCATTTGCTCCCCTTCACTACAGCTCTTTGCTTTACCTGGTTATTGCTACTCTGATGTTAAACACGGAGCTCTGCCAGCAGGAATCAATGCAGCACCACGTTGATTCTGTGTGTATTTCTCCAGACAGTTTGCTCCACAGTCCAGCTCACTGCCTGCACTGCCATGGCACAGGGACAGTGGCAGGATGTAATGCTGTACCACAGCATCACCAAATATTTCTCTCTTCCCTTAGTTTTATGGAGCAACTCCATGCTACAATTGAAAGAACAAAGGAAATATGTGAAATCTACAACAAATTTACCCCCTTTTGGCTCACTGGAAGAAAAAATGCTAACATAAATTGTAATGTCTATGTTTTAGTAGTGCCTAACAAATAGGCTTTTAGTTCTGTTCATGTGCACAGTATTATTGAGATAATAGTATATAGTCAGCAATGTAAGGACATATCATCATCCTTAGCTATCCCTAATTTGATCTCATCCAGCACATATAAATCAGAAATTCCATCCTAGATTAAGGACCAAAGAGCTTCAGATTGAAACCATCATCGCAGATCTTTTGTTTGGTTGTTGTTTTTTTACTGATTTTTTGGTTTATTCATTTTGTAGCTGTTCCTTTTATTTACACGGGCTTGAAGGGCACCCAGGAGAGCATGAATGAAACCTAAGTAGCAAAATCATCAAGGACCCTGTTAAATGAGTTTTTCCAATATATTCTTCAAGAAAAAGAAAAGCAGTTCTTTCTATTGCCTTTGCACAAGGCTGGGCATTACACAGCCCTTTCTGCATTGCCATGGTATCAAAGGGTATGCCACGAAATAACACGAGCTGATACTAGGTGTAAATCTTTAGAGGTTCAACTTAATCTTACATCAAATGCCTCCACTTACCTAGATTAACGTGAGTGCTTTATTTGCATTGCTCCATTATTAGTCCCTGAAAAAAACACAGTATCTCAGAATTTAAAGCCTGAGCGCATTAACAAAATGCTTCTAACTCCCAAGTCAAGAAAAAAAACAGGTGACCTGTGATGATGCTCTCAAAATAGACAGTGCAGCTCATAGGAAACAAATGCTAGAATACGTTCCCCCAAAAAAGGAAACAAATAAATACTCCCTAGATGTGCACACACACAATTGATCAGTGTTGAGTTGCTAAGGTCACTGCTTAATCTAAATTGCAAGTGAGATCAATGGCATTAAGAGTTATGGATAATAGTTATTGAATTTCCTGCTTAGTTATTGAAATTTCCTGTGTTAGAAACCCACTGCAAAGCCAATAAAAGGGGTCTCTAAATGCTTCTCTTCAGGATGCCATGGGCTCTGCAGTCTTTCAGGGCCCAGTGGTGAATTAGGACGGGTAAGGTGAGAACCAAACACAACAGATTCCATGTACAGATAGAGAGATGTGCTTTTGGAGAGCAGGGAAGCCTCCATGGCAGCCATGCAGAGATGCCACCCAAGGAACAAGGAGGGCTTTTCATCCCACAGATCTGCAAGACCTACGTTAAGGTTCAAGGGCAGCCTTGAATTGGTGTCTTCTTACGCTCACCTACAGCTTCATTTTGAATCTGAGAGACTCCACAGAAAATTGGTTCGAGCCTTTTCAGTATTTTTCAGGTTTTTCCTTTTAAAGGATGGGCCAAAACCCAGCAGTAGGGGTAGGTGGAGCTCCTGCCCCAAAAGCACAGGCCCTACTCAGCCACATCATTGACCGCTGAGAAACACAAACCTGGCCCCAGTCTAACCCTGTATTGCCTGCTCTAACACAGGAGGCGCCCATATCCCTCAAATCCTCCTCCTTGCTGGCAGCACCAGGACATGATGCCTGTCCTGCCCTTGTACTGCCACAGCAAGATGATTAACGCCACTCTAAAATTCCTTGTGGATGGATTAGTGTAATGACATATTCATTTTCATGCTGTTGAACCTGTTTTAGCAGCAAGGAAATCATCATCTATCGCCTGAGGGAACCTGTAAAATACACAGCAATAAGCAGCAAACACAGGGCCACCATCACCCTTTTGTCCACAGCCACATGCAGGCAGCAGCTTTACAACACACAACTAATTGCCTTCTTAGAGCATAAGCATGCAGGGTGCACCTCGGGGAGCACAAATTCTAAACAAAGATACGGTCAGAAAATTGGTACAATTTCACATTTCTATTAAGTGCCCATTAACATATCATGATTTGGCTTTTAAAATTCAAATCAGTGGAAACTATTTGTTGAATTGATGCTGTTTTATGGAAGCCGTCCTCTGCCAGACCTTGGGGTCTCCAGGAACCCTGCCCATCACACAGGGTCACCCAGAGAAGCCTGCAGGATGCTGTCCCTTGTCTGGGGACCACACCATAAAAGCCTGTAAGCGGTGACAAGAAAATGCTCTTAGTCTACAATACTTTGAGCTGTAAACAGAGCAGACATCTTAGGATTTAATGGGACAGGCTGGCAAGGAGTGAGCAGCACAAAGCATCCTCCTGCTCAGGACTGCACAGTGCTGAGCACAGCCCTCAGGCCAAAGGCTGGGAGACACAATCTCGTTCAAAAGGCTGAAACAGAGGAAATGAATGGATGAGCAGAGTGGCTCATTTTTGCCCATTTCTTGGAGGACTGGTTGGTAACATGAAAGATATCTACTTATGTTGTGCTTCAGGAGGTGAATGCTTTGCAGGTTATCAACCATTGAGCCTCAAGAAAAATCCTTGGTTTTTAGTTTCCGAGACCTAAGCAACTTCATTTCAACATCTTCACACTGTTGCTTCTTCTACAAAAATCACTTCATTTGTGCACCAGACAGTCTACATAACCTAGAAAGCATGCTACAATACAGTTCATGCAGTACATTTAAAAACAAAAACTAGAAACAGATGCAGAATGTATCACATCCATCTCTCTCCCTGACAACACAATTGGGAATGGATCAGCTCTCCAGATTCTTGCTAGCTCTATCCACAGTGGTTCCTTAAATGACAAGTTACACTCACTAGCAATATTTCAGCACTTCTACCAAATTATTAAGTGCCTGTGATGCAGTTCATAAGCAGCTCATCATAATCAGAGGAGAGTGAAACGCCTCAAGAATCTATTTTGCAGAAAACTGTGCAGAGGCAAAGCACTTGCAGAAGTTTAGCACCTCACTGTGCAAACAGCTGCCAGAAATGTGACGAAACGAAAAATAATCGAGCTTGCACACTATTATTTTCTGTGTCCTGTTTGGGTTGACCTGATAAACAGAAAATACAGAAAAGTGCATGAAGGCTCAAGAGGCATTAACATAAGGGGCTGTTTGGACAGTAATACGAGGAGAATGGAAGAGCTCTTTTTATCCTACAGATCTCTCCAATTCCCACCTCCACATGCATTATGATCTGTGATAAACTTGTGTTCACAGTGCAAAAAGAGCAAACACATCAGAGAAGTTCAGCTTTAGAGAAGGCTGCAGGTGATCAGACTGCTCATCTCCAATGATAATGAAGATGCACATTTCGGTTAGCGACAGCCCAGGCTGGGTTTTGATGTTGCATGAAGCAATTCTATTAATATTACTTAATTGTTTACTTCATTACTCTGTTGTTTACCTCAAAGAGATTCTTAAACGCACATTTTCAGCAGTCAGCTCTGCCTGTCCATACACTTCTCAAATGATTTCTCATCTCTTCATGCAGCTTTTAGAGAATGACCAGAATATCCTCTGTTCAGAGAATTCTCTCCAGATGACAGAACTTGCAGGCTGCTGCCAAACAGACCTTCAGACACTTCTTTTCCTTACCAACTGTATGCACTTAAAAAGAACAGGTGTGTACAGTACCATAAAGGAGCAAACAACTAACCCTACGTCACAGCAAGCATGTAAGTTAAACTAGAGCTTAGGACACCACTTTCTGATCAAAATTCTCAGAAATATATAAAGGTAAATTCACCAACACGTTTCCTAGGTATGAAACTATAGATGATTTTTGAGCAGTGTTTGCTGATAGCTATTCATTCTCTGTTCCACAGCAGAACACATCCATTGTGTACGTTCCTATCTGTGATTCAGGGTATCCTCCTGCTGACACCAGCACCTTCTGACATTTCTGAATGTCACATTAAGCAGAACAGCTGTATTTCCCATGGTGTCTCCCATCTTGCAGCATGCTTGTCACAAGCTGCCAACCTGTATCTGTGGGGTGGAGAAAGACACTCTCCAGAGAGTTCCCATTTAATATTCTCAACTGTGCTGTGACCTTTCCCATTAATAGATGTCACAGTGAGGGCATGCCATTATTGCCAAGCCACAGCAGCACAGTGGTTAATCACCCACAAGACAGGCACCACCCAAAGCTGTGACATGAATACCCACAGACATGTGTCCTCTGGTCTATATCTGAGATGGGAGGACACAGCCTGGGGGTTTTCCCAGCAGAATTCCCTGAGGCCATTTAACAGTCAGTGCAAAGCTGAAGGAGAGAAAGATTAGCTTTGAAATGGAGATGTTTCTTTAGCAAGAATGAAACCAAGCTGAACTTCTTTCTTCACTACTGTCAACTACAATGCAGCATCTGAAGAGGAATGAGCAAAACGGTTCTCCTGAGGAGCAAAAAACAACCAAAAACAAAACAACTGAATATTTAAGAATTTAAAAACAGTGAGGAAGATCAGTGCACTAACAACCAGTGTAGTGCAAGCTCCCTCTTCTGGTCTTCCAGGGGAAATGTAGTGGAACAAGCAGGTCTTCATCATCTAGCAATTGGTTTCAAAATCTAGTAACAAAGTGTTCACGCAATTTAGGCAAAACACCCAATATTTTAAGACAAAAACATATAGATGTGGAAATTTACTTCAAATGCATGAAATAGCACTGAACACTACCTCTTTATCTCCTCTGTGACACTTCCAGCTTCCTGAGGAGGCAGCTCTACTTCACCACCAGGGGCTGCAGCCACCAGCACATCCCCGGAAACGAGCCCACCAGCTTCTTCACAGCTATCAGGCTTGGAAGTGCTGGAAAATAATCACGAAAAATCACCAGCTGATAAATTTAAAGAAGGCCCACGGACCTGCAGTGAAATCTCTTGAAAAGATGAGTTTGAGTAGATCTCAACTTCTGTCAGGAGCACACTGTTCCATCACTGGTACTCTCCCCTCTGCCTCCCATGAATTACTTCTTCCTACAAAGCCTACTTAAATTCTCAGGTGACCACATGAACAGCAAACTACTGCAAAGCTTTGACAGCTCTTACAAACCCAAGCATGATCTTCCAGAGGAATTCAAGACTGTTCTGCTACATGCAATGGAGATGAATGACAGAAATCCCTAATTACTCCTGTACAGGTCTCACAGAGACCTTTCTCCTCACAACAGATCATAAACACTCAGTTTAAGTGACTTCAAAAGGAACCAAAGGAGCATTGCAGCCACCAAGTGCTTCCCAAGGGTGGCTCTGACACACCAGGGGGACAGAAGTGCCCTGAGGCAGCTTCCCAACTTGTTTCTGCAAGTTCAGACCCAAGGAAATGTTGGTGGAACTAGGCCAGGGGTGAGAAGCTGCTTTTAGACTTCCTAAGCTAAGTATTAATGGCCATTTCTGTCATTCTATCCTTTAAATTTCATTTCCTCTCCCTGCCCCCAGTAGTTACACTTGAATAACTGCATTACTGGATAAGAGCTGGTAAGGTTCAGGGACAAATTGTTCCTTTCTTTAGAAACATGCACACAAGCAAGGACAGCCATAAATCACATCTCTCTAACTTTAGCCACAGTACCTATCAGCATGGAGACAGTGATTCCCCAAAGTGTTTATCCACACAGACCACGAGCACTTAAAAGGGGTCTACGTAATTAGCTCACATGCACGAAGTAGCTCTGTGCCATATGGGCTAGCTATTATGTTATTTCTTCCAAGAAACCAGCCAATTATCTCTGCTCTGAGCACTTCTCTCTCCCTTCCTTCCTTTCCCACCCTGTCCTGACACCGACGCAAACTTCCCGACTCCCCAGTCCCATCAAGTCCTTTATTTAAAAGCAAGCTGTTTCCTTTTTCCACAGGGAAGACTCTTCCCTTTGCTAAAAATGTCTTTATCCTAATATAGAAATGGCATCGACTATATACAAACGCTATGTGACTATATAGGGTCACATGGAGATGAGAGAAAGTTAAGATTTTCAAGGAAAAAGTGGATTGCTAAGAATAAGAAAATGCTGAACACACGTTTGGAGAGCAAACAAAGAATCACAAAACACAAACACTACAAAGTGGACCCAGCAAAGCAAGAATACTGAATGTACACACAGTTACAGACATTACATTGTGTACACAAGAAAGCATCTCAGCTAACTGCTTGCAGTAGCACTCACATCTCACTGCCCTTTGCAGTCCCTCAGCTCTCCCCTTTACACCTTTCCACATAAAAGGAAAACATCTTCAGCAATATCCTTTGACTGATGCCACTGCTGACACTCTGCAAAGCAAAACAAGCTATCAGAATGGGCATTTTTAGAAGAGCTCTGCTTCCTGGGACTTGGGAAGCACAGGCCTTGCTTTGACAAGCTGTAACACCAATATGTGTTAAGCCCACAATGAACCATGCATTGGCTACTCTGGATCCTGCTGAGTTGAGCTGATCTGAAAACACTCTTTTCCACCTCTGCCTCTGTGTATTTTTCAGCAATTCTCAAAAGCCACCTCCTGATGCTCCGCGTGCTCCTCCATTCCCCAACACATCTCCCACGAAACAGGAGTGCTGCACCTGCAGTGTAAGCAGGAATACGTCCAAAAAGAATTTCTCCTAGAGCTACATGCACTGACAAAAAAATGCTTGGCCAAGCAGCCAATGAACTCTTGACCTAATTCTTTTCAGGGCACTTGCTCTGTATATACAGTAAATAAAATGCAGTATTAAGCAGATGTGATGCCCTGATGCCTCTGATCAATACATTACCAGCAGGGGAGGAGAAGCAGTCCCCGAGAACCAAAACAAAGATACAGTTTCTTGACTGACAGATGGATGAACAACCTGATCTCTTATTATGAACTGCCATCTGGAAGACATTTGGCACAAACTGACCCCTGCCTTACACGCACCATTATTTTCCCCTGACAGAGTGCCCACCATCTGCATTATATGATGCTCCTGATGGGGAAACAAAAGGAACTTATTAATGGATAACTACATACGTTGCAAGAAAACCCACTTTGTAATCACATTTTATTGCAGATAGACTGGAAAGGATTATGCCACCCTGGTAAGTACAACACACAGGTGTAAGCAGGGAGCATCAACACAGTGACATCGCATGCATGTGCACTGGAGAATTTCTCTGCAGTCGCAGTGAAAGCAGTGGTACAGAATATCTACACAAAAACAGTAAAAGAAAAAAAAAAAAGATAGGCAAGTACCTGCATCCTGCCACAGGTGAAGAGATGAGGAATAAGGCAAAGACACAAAGCAACAGATACCACTCAGATTCCCCTCAGACAAGAAAAGCTCAGTCCTGCTGTCACCGATCCCAAAGGTGGGCACAGCCCCACGTGCCATAGAAGTATTGATCTCACTGGCTTTCAGCATTACAGTCATCCAGTCAGGACTGAACAAACCACTGTGGGTCACTGCTGGGAGCTGGAAGCCTGTTTCAGGCAGGAGTGGAAGTGATGCAGCTGCACAAGATGAACCCAGCCTGCCTACCAGCTGCATCTGCAGGTGGGATCACGTGTGAGCTGGTGCATTTTAGCACCAGACCTACAAGGAACACTTCTGCCAAGTGCACACCACCTGCACTAACAGGAGCCAGCAAAGCTGGCAGCCTGACCAGGAAAGGCAAGTGAAAGAACAGGCAGGCTTTTATGTCAAAGCAGGTACAAAATAAAGGAAGAACTATACTGATAACAACTGTACAGATTTTGGCTTTTTAAAATGCAAAACCAACAAACAGATGACAACTACCTGCAGCCAGATTCACCCTAGCTGACCGCTGTGCATTTTCTCTCTCACCTACCTGTTTCAGCAACTGAAAGGCTATCACTTCCTGCAGGCTGCATATCCCTGGCTTGCACCCTTTATCAGTGACCCCTTGCAAAAATCCTTGCACCTTCACCATGGCTGGGATACAGAAAGGAGAGCACTGAAACGAGTCCCAGGCACTGTGATTGCTGTAGGCTGTGCCCCGTCACAGCTGTGGCCTCTGCCCAAGACCAACTCTTGCACACTTAAAGATGTAAAACCATCTTTAAGACAGAATGTATAAAGCAGATCAAAATAAAAGGCGTAATATAATGAACCTTAAAGCTCAGATCAAGACAAGAACGTGAACAGGGTGAATCCACAAGGTTTACAGGAAGCAGTGAATTAAGATACTGTGAAGACTGCTCTTCTAAAATGTTTCCTAAGGTGACATGCCTTTTTGCCTACAAATAGCAAACTATCTCCTCAGGGGCAAAAGAGCTTTGTAATTTAGACTGTATTCAAGGGATCTTATGTAAATCTTGGCACTTTTGGTGGTAGGTTTGGTTTTTTTTTGTTTTGTTTCACTCCACTGCACTCAGTATCTCACAGCTCCACCTCACTCACTGCTCACTCTTTTCTATTGTTTGCTATTATGACAGACAGTGCATTAATAAAACAGAATCCCTGGAACAAAATTAATCCAAATAAATTTATTAAACACAAAAAAGCACAACAATTCAAGTAAAAACTTACAAGGACTAGAAGAAATCCACACCATGAGCTTCCTGTGCGAGCTTCTCTAGATCCCCTTGTCTCTTGGTTGCAGGAAGAAGTTTGTTTCTCAGATTCACTCAGCATTAGCAGCCTAACTAGCTTGGGGACAGGTGGAAGACGAGCAACAGCTCCACGCCAAGGATACCTGGCTTTTAAGGTGGATTGTGCAAACCCCACAAGGTTCTTTCTGCCTTTGATAGTGTATTACTACTACTTTAGCTAACCAGTTTAATGCTAGCTTAAATACTCCAGACATGTTTACACTCCTCTGAATTCATGGTGACTGAAGGTTAAACACACCCTGTTGGCAGGTAAGGCAAATTCACACCCAAGGATCTTGACAACCCAACTGCCACCAGCACAACAAAGCAACAGACTTCCTTCTCAAATAAAAGCAGACAAAAAGCTCTGTGTCCAACAGAAATGAGATAATTGAATGCTTGGTCATCAGCATCCTGCTGTTATGGAACTTCTTAAGAGTCAGAAAGCTCTGAAGGATCAGTTACTCTGTATTCTAACCCCTTCCAAAAAAACAAACCTAAGAAAAAACAGTACAAGCATCTAAAAATAATAAATGCCTGTACTGAACCTTCACATAGTCCAGCCCTCTGCTCCAAAGTGATTCACTCTTGGAGAAAGGAAAACAACATCTTCCTTTGAAGGTTTTGCTTGAGCAAAAAAATTTAAGTCTCAATAAAGATTATACAACACCTCACCAGCTACAGATTCAGCAAACCCCTCAGCTAAGTGGCCATAGCACACATATATCCATCCAGCAAGAGAGGTGGCAATTTCTCAGCTATTGCTGAGCTCTGTGGCCCTCCTCACCCCTCCCAGCACCCCACCATAATGCTCTCACAATACCTTGCTGCAGTCAGCTCAGCAGCATCCGTGGGCTCAACATTTCCATAAGCCGTGGAAACAGCTTGGGCTTGTTCAGGAGGACCAAGGGCAGAAGCCAACTGTATATCATCACCTGGCCCAGGAGGGCTGCGGAGAGAAAAGACATGGAAAAAGGCAGCCTTAGAGGTCTGAATTACAGCAGCGTTACTGTCACTTGGCTGGCTGAAGCCCTTGCTGTTCAGCATGCCTGTGCTGACTCGTGTGCTGGGGAATGCAGGGAAAGTTGGTATTTTTAATATAAGTTGCTGTTGTGTACAGCTTTATTGTTCCCACAAGACTGAAGTCACTGGAATTTTGACTGTGTTACAACTGCAGGAGCAATGAGATAATACAATCCAGCAGCAAATTAAACCAATTGTGATTCTGATTTTTAAAAGCAAGTGAGAAAATAAGCTACTGCTTGAACAAGAGAAGCAGCAAGGCTGCCTCGACACAGCCATCTAACACCAGGGAGCTGGAGCCCAGCTTCCACCCACCCCAGAGCTTGCTGAGCATTTTAGGGCATGTGCAATGCACAGGGAGAGCAGGCCTTGTCCCAAAGCTGAGCTAGCAGGGAACCCCCAGCAGGAGCACAGGTGGAAAGGAAGCAATCTAGAAACCCACATTGGAATCAATGAAGAAAGGTTCCTTGCTGAAGAAGGGTTTTTTTTGTTTGTTTGTTTTGAATAAAGGCACCAAAACACAGGAACCTCCTGAAAGCCGCGTTTTTGTTACCTATTTCAACCTGACTTTCCCCTGTGACCACCCAGGGATCAAAGCCCTGGAAGTATCGCGTTTCCCTGGAGCTCACAACAGTCCCAAGTTTTCTCTAAAGCACAAAATGTGACCTCCAGTCAGGGCTGCAATTTCACACCTGCGGGTTCTCCCGAGTGGCTCTCAGGTGCCACTTTTCTCAGCTCTATCCTGTCCATATTGTTCCCAGTCCTACCAAGTGAACGCATCCCTGTACGTACACAGCCAGGACTGCACACGGATGGATTTCAATGGAGGTGTATAGACCTGTATCAAGCTTGTTCCCCACTACTTGGAATCTCAGCTCAAAAACAGAACACTCTAAATCACATAACAGCTTCAGCACAGGATGATTACTCCCTCATCTAACCACAAATGCAGCAGTTCTGTACGATTCTGCGCTGTAGTTCAAAGAACAGAGGAAGGAGTCACAGTGCACTACAATAATGTCAACATCATCCTGCAGTTAAAGCGCTCCGTAATAACGTCAGCGTTGTCCCGGTGATGACTACAGGCTGCCATCTGAGCATACTCACATTCCACAGCTTTTATCTAAAGAATTCTGTCAAGTAGAGCATCCATCTGCGAAAAGTGATTTGTCAAGCCAGCTTTCTGCTTTGCTTTTTACGTTTATGATCCTTGGTATGTCAGTGTTAGCACAGATGACTGTGCCCAGCACCAGCTCTGCGCCCTAACCCAGTGAGAAGCCTTTGCTCTCAGCCAATGGCTGCACAACAAACTCGGGTTTGTAACTCAAAACTCAGGGTTGGGGAGGGGACGGTGCAGCCATCCACCAGCAGGCCAGGCTGCTCAGTGCTGACACACCACCAAGTCAGCCCAAAGCTGCTCTGACGGGTTCCACCACCAGCATCGCTGGGCCTGGCAGCCACCCTCCCTCACGGGCACCCGCCTGTCCCCGCACCGAGGCCTCACAGCCCGCAGGCTGAGCCCTTCAGCATCCCAGCCCTGCCAAAACACCGCCAGCTTTTTCCATTCCGATGCCCAACTTCTGGAGGAGGATCTACTGAAAATGATTTCCAAATTCGACTTATGACAAGCGTGACTGAAATACTTCTTAAAGGAAAATACTTCACAGTTTAACAAGCAGTTGCTTGCTAACAGCTGCAGCGAGCACACTGAATTCAGCCCTGACAGCGTGGGGCTCAGCCTGCTCCAAGCTGAACATAAGAAGGATGCTGACCACTGAGTATCCACAGGAGTTTCAGCTCTAAACTCTACTTATTGTCAAAAAGATTTTTTTTAAATCACTGTTAAGACGCAAACAGCAAGCTCTGGTCAAAGCTTGACCCATACCACTCACATGCATTAAATGCCAACGAATGAATGAGAAATAACCACGTAAGCCTATATAATTTCTTCTGCTTAAACATTTGAGGTCTGGCCTCTGTTTATGTAAGCAGGTTTTGGAACAAGGCGGGCAGTGTACTTGAAATATGTAAAAAAGCACAGCCTTAAACACACATGGAGGCAAAGCAACAGGTTCCGCTCCAGGTCGCAGACACAGGCAGGACAGTGAGCCCTGACAGCTCACCTACTGACAGCACAGAGAGGCAAACCTTTAAGCCCCAGCTTTAGCTGAAGCTTTAAAACTTTTTGACAGTGGTGCTGGAGACAGAAGGCAGTTGCAGGTCTTGGCATTTTCTCCCCATCCATGTTTTTCCAATCAGGAGAGCTGGATGTGACTCCCTTTGAACAGTCAACAATGGCAGCTCCAAGTTTACTGCAAAGGAAACCAATAAGCATTTCAAGCCCCTCTATCTCCCAGCCCCAGACATTTGGTTGCTTTTAATGAGATAACAGGAAGATTTATAGGTCCTGCTCTTACTCCAGAAATCTCTGGAAAAGAGCATGAAGCACCCTAAGGAAAGGCTGCTCTCATCGTCCTCATGGCTCACTATTTCAGTTTCCTCAAGAAACAAGAAGTTACTCACAGGATAGAACAAGGCCAATAGACAAAATCCTCCAGGGTTTGTACTTGGCTTTACAGTCACTCAGGCCCATTGACAATTCTTTTAGCCTCAGTTTACACACGCGTAAGAAAAAACTCCTAACTGACTGCAGAAAAATGAAGAGAAGGTTTACTATTTCTGAAATGCTCTTAGACTGCAATTTCCCAGGAAAAGAAATCTAGCGGCATCTGCATCAGTTTCAACTCATGCACACATTCTACCTTATCAAACTTCTTCCATGTTTAATTAATTTTTACCTTCCCTTACTTCATTTTGCAGTTTATCTCCTACATTACCACACTCACTGAAGTGAACCTCACATGGAGAAACTCCAAGGAAGTGCTACAATAACTCTATGTACCTTTAGCACTGACATTCTCTGAAAGCCTATCCCTGACTACTGGGACTCCTGTTGATAGATTTAGCAGATTAGGAGGTAAGAAGCTACTTCTTAAATTAAAAATCAACCTCGCTGATATAAAAGAGAAACTGATCTTGCATGGGAAACAGCTTAGGAGTACTGCACAGATCGCCAGCACAGGATTAAATCCAAACAACCCATTGCTCTTTCCACCCCAACAGTATTTCTGAGATAAGGGAAGCTCTAACATTATCAGGATTTTAGGAAAAATGTACGATGCTAAAGCTGAAACGTAAAGCCCAGCTGTGATCCCTAATGACCTTAGTGAACAACCAGACCTACAGGGTAAGTCCAACCACCAGAACAGCTTCACAATGACCAGCAGTGACTGCAGGGTCACGATGCTTTGCAGGCTGCCACAGGTTGGTGAGAGCAGCTAATCAAAGGGCCCAGCCAGTAGCTCAAGCACATGGAAATACACTGCCTCGTGTGAACCCAAAGATCCACTAATACTTTCCAATATTTTGGAAAAATCTCTCTGATTTCTTACGCATTCTGAAAGAGGAACTACATCATAAGCTCTTCAGAAGAGCATCCTTCACTCTGTAGGATTTCAAGTAGAGCCCCCCTCTGCCAGGTGCTGTGCAGTGAGATAACCAGGAGATGAGGTGCCATGGGGCGATTAAACAAGCAGTTTTGATGTACAGGGGAAAAAAAAAAAGCCATTACTATCATTGAGATCTGAGAACTGGCTCCTGGAGAATTACTGCAGTGTCTCCCACCCACAGGTGGTTCTTCCGGGCCAGGCAATGAGCAGAGTGGCTCCAGATGCTGCGTGCCCACCAACACCTCCGGCACGATGTGGCTCAGCTATCCCCATCCCAGCTGGGAGCTGGCTTCACCATGGCTGAGCAACAGGAACCAGCTGCACCAGTACCTCTCAGAAGGGCTCCCTATGGCAGTACCTCACCTCGTTGCAAGGCTCAGCAGCCCCCAGGGGAACTCCTGTACCTGCCGGGCGGGTGGCAGTGCTGCCAGGCTGCTGGGACAGGAGGGGAGCACTTCTGGGAAGCCATGCTGTTCTGGCAGTGCTGGTGGAAATGCTGACAGGACGTGGAGTTATCTTGGCAGGGTGACGTTATCATCTTGGCAGGGTGACGTTTGGCCACACATCACCTGAGGGCTTGGACTTCTTCCCTCACCCAGCCCTCCTTGCTCACAAGTTTTCAGTAACCTAAGCAGCTGTCTTCCTCCTTGGCACAATTAGTCATAACCATTACACGGAAAAATATATATATTTTTTTCCTAGGCACTCTAGCAGACTCCAATCACATTAAACCCTGGCACGTTACTGCACCAAACCCACAAATATTTTAGGTTAAAAGACTCGAAAAGCCCTTAAAACCTCGCAGCACTGCCCTCATCAGCTCAGAGACGGGCCGCACAAACCTTTACAACTCTCAGAAGCACAACCCCGACCCACGCGGGACGGAAACACGCATTCCCGTGACAGCTGACAGCCGCCCGACCCGCCGCACCTCCGGGACTCGAACCCGGGGTCCCCGCCGCCGCCCGCAGCTCTGGAGCCGCCCCGGGCACAGCGGGGGCTCGCACATGGGCGCGGGGCTTTCGGCGGCTCCAGAGAGCGCTGCGAACTCTCCGCTTCTCAGAAAGTTGTCGAAAGGATGACAGAAGAACAGCAAAACAGAGGAACGTATATTCTTTTAGAGATTCATCTTTCAAAGATTTAAATCTTTAAAAGCCGCGCTAAACGCCTCCCCCCAACGCCCCCGAAGCGGCTGCTTACCGCGGCCGGGACTCCCGCACCACCTCCGCCGTTCTCCGTCACCCCCAGCTGCGGGAACGGCCGCGGCCCGGCTCCGCTCCGCCCGGTTCCCCGCCGGCTCCCCCGGCGCCGCCC
This sequence comes from Lagopus muta, assembly GCF_023343835.1. Classification (NCBI taxonomy): domain Eukaryota; kingdom Metazoa; phylum Chordata; class Aves; order Galliformes; family Phasianidae; genus Lagopus; species Lagopus muta. Next base: position 61,617,958 of record NC_064437.1, on the reverse strand, counting down.
CGCGCTCACTGCCGGCCCCGGGCAGCCGCAGAGCGAACCCAGCGCCGGGAGGCGGCCCCGCATCGCCCCCGCGGCCCCTCCGCCCGGGGCTGCGGGAGCACAAAGGGCCGAGCGCGGCGGCAGCGGGGCCGGCCGGCCTGGCTCCTCCCAGGAGGCTCCAGCAGCTCGGCCCGGGGAAGGGGAGAGCTGCGGGCAGGTTGGGCTGCAACGTGTCTAACGCACAAAGACTCCGATGTCGGGTGTTTCCTTGTTTTAAAACCGAGCAGCCCTCGCTTCATGGATGGAGTTCAGAGCAAGTCGAAGGGCAGCTTTTACAAACTTTTCCCAGCCTTCTGCTCAAGTGGTGAATTAAAGGCAACTTATTCAACTTTTCTCGGGCATCCTGAAACTTTAACAACTTCTAGAAGTTGAACTATAAGTAGGAACCTGAATGGAACTACTTTATTCCTCCTCCAGTTCTTCCAGGGGGTTGGAACCAAATGATCTTTAAGGTCCCTTTCAACCCAATGCATTCTATGATCCTACAAAATCCCACCTCCTAAATCTGCACCGTTTTGCCTAGACAAAAATGGAGCAGACTTAATTAGCTGCATGCCCTTATGAATCTCTTTGGTCTCCTCTGGGTTTATGGCTGCACAAAAGACCAGCATCATCTGTAATTAAGGGTTTGCATTGAGATGCGCTGCTCTGGAACCCCAGTGCATGCACAAGGGACTCACACCCAGGGAATTAATTTCACGTCTACCCAGGGAGATCATTATCATGCTTATGACCCGTCATACAATAACTACAGACTGCATGTCTATAATATCTGTCATCCCACAGCAAGCCAGCTGATAGGTTCATACTTACCAGACTAGATCTAATGCTGGAGCCACAGAGGCTGAATTCTGGTGGGTGATAAATCCAGCATCTCTTCCTCTGCAGAGCTCAGGGCAGATCTCAAAGGCCTGTGCTGCTCCTGCTAATGGGGGGTACAGTAATGACAGCATTGGGCCCCTAAGAGCATGAATGCAGAGCTGAGCCTCAGGTGGAAAAAGGCAAAAACTTTCACGTTCCTTCCACCAGTGCTGACAGCAGATGATGTGGGTTGTCCCCAGATGGGCTCCCCTACAGCTCTGAACAGCTCCTGCCTGTGGAAGAAACTCACTGTGCCCAGTTAACTACAGAGACCAAAGCTGATAGTGAACTGGGTGAGAGTACAGATAAACCTGCAGAATGCCCCCATTGCTTGTGGTGCATTGGGCGATAACACCACACAGGGAACAAGGAGCTATGGATTGCTCCCAGAGAGCCAGGAGCACCCACTCCAACAGCAAAGATTAGGTTCAAGCTGAGAGTTAAAGTTCTGGGGTGAGCAGCTCTCTGCCTCCCACGCTGCAGGAAAGCAGCAATGGAAACAAGTTGCTGTGATTTCTGATACAGGTACAGGCATCCAGCTGCCATCTCATTTGAGGGGGAACTGAACTCTGTTGTCATCTGGAAACCATTCTGCAAATAGTTCTGCAGGTACGGCAGCCTTCAGGGGAAGGAGACCCCAGAGAGAAAGGGTCGTTAAAACAAACCTTCATTTGCTTGGTGAGCAGCACTTCAGTCTGGCACAGAGCTGCAGACACAGAATAGCTAAGTTCCTGCTAACACAACCAAACTGAGCACTTTTTTTGGAATGGAATAGTCCTTCCACTCAAACAACGTGCTGTCCCTGCTCATTCATCCACTTCTGGCTGTACCCAAACCCTTTCCCTTACAGCCTGTGAGCCAGCACCTGGAGAAGCACTAGGAAGGAGGGGGACACAGCTGGGGGCCATGCCCTGCTCTGCTCCACCCCTGTGAATTCGACCTGAGGGGTTTTCCCATCAACCATCATTTTTGCCAAACCAAAGCACTGTGGGGTGGGAGGAAGTGAGTAAGCACTCAAAAACAAAACAAAACCCCAAGCAAAAAACAACAACAACAAAAAAAAACCAAAAACCCACAACCTCCATGAATTCCCATGAAATTGGCTTGAAAAAAGACTGCTACACTAAATAAATTTAATAACTGCATATTTCCTTCTGAACTTGCCTTCTAGTTTTGAGAACGCAGACAGGATGAACTAACATCAGATTGACAAGCCTCTCCCAGTAAGCACAGCGACAAGATGCTTTGCTCTCCACTCTGCCCCCCTCTTAAAACTCAAGTTAAGGTTATCAGAAGTCAACAAGAAAAACCAGAAGCTGCAGTATTTGTGTTAAACACACAAGAGGTGCCAGGCCAAGATGCATACATTTGTTGTGAGCAATGAGGCTGCAAAAGCATTGGGAAGAATTCTCAGTTGCTCCTTAGCGCCCAATTTCAAGGCCATTTGCATGAAAGGAAACAATAAAAATGCACTTAAATTTGTTTAAAATTAAAAAGGAGTTTCTCTTCTGTGCTTCCCGGTCGGGAGTTCACAGCCATGCACTCTGCAAAACCACAGCATCAATTAGTTGTAGCCCAGCTTGGCTTAGATATCCAAGCCACTTCTGTTACAAACACCTGATATTTATATTTCCACTGCTTTCCACATACAAATTGCCCACACCATCATTTGTGGTGGTTGAAAATGAGGCTGTGCAACTGCCAGCAGTTATTATTGGCAAGGCTTTGAGTTGGCCGTCCCTTCAGAGTCCAGACATTCACCTTAAGCCTCTGCTTTGAACAAAATGGAAAGTCAAATCTTAAACAATTACATTTTGGAAGACTGTAGTGACAGGAAACTGACATGCTGGAAATTTTGAAGTTAAACTGATTCCTTAAAAATTCCTCAAAGAGTCACAACTTCTCTCACTGCATCCCATCACAGCAGTCAAAAAAATCTCAGACATTTTCCAATATTGAGCAGAAGCAGACTCTGTATTTTGACTCATTTAATGGCATTGTCAAGGAGGGGGTTTAAGTTTTTCACTTCTTGTTTTCCTTAGTTGTTAGAAACAGAAATGCTCACGTATTTTTTGTTCTCATTCCAGAGAACAGATCCAGTCTCTCTGCCTGCTGCAGTTATTCTTAGCTGGCTTTGATATTTCTATCAGCTAAGAGAGCCTAACAATGTTATCGTGCTAACAAATTCCAAAGATTTTACATAAGCCCTTGAGTGCCTTTAAAAAACGCCGTATTGATTACACTGCTTGTGTTTTTTCATAGCTCCTCTGGCTGGTGAAACAACATGCTGAAAGAATAAAAGAAAAAAAGCAGCCTGATGGGTTTCAGTCTCGTGAAGCAAGTGCTCTGTTTGTCGGAGCATCATTTACACAGAGAGGCCAAGAGGCCGGGTTTGAGGTTGGAAAACAGCAGCAAGCATGGGCCAGCAGATTGCTTAAATCCTGCTTGAATGCATCCCACCTACTTCCCTCATTTCAGGTTTATAAACCGGAACAACTAACATTCCTGTTACCTCAGCAAAGTAGGATCCTTGCTTGTAGGGGGTCTGGGTGAGGAGCTGACCGCACACCAGCTGAGGCAGAGGCTTGGAGCCAAGTTCCTTGCACTGGAGCAGAGATTTGGCCCTAAATTTAGTGGCTTTAAGGGCAGGCTGCAGCTTTTGCCTCTTCGCACACAGCTGTCTGGAAGGATACACTGAGGGGGGAGGAAACAAGTGGGCAAGGTTTAAATGGAAGCATCACTGCCAAGTCACAAAGAACAGACCCAAACAGTGCACCAGGGCTGGCCCAGGACAACGTGCCATCCACCGAGGACACCGTGCCCTCTGTGCCATGTGCTACCCAGCATTTCAGGGCAGCACACCCAACGTGCCACCCAGCACCTCAGGACAATGCATCCAATGTGTCACCCACCAAGGACAACACACCCAACTTGCCACCCAGCATCTCAGAACCTGGAGCAATGAACCTTTGATTGGAGCAATTACAATTTCTACATTTCCTGTCATTCAAGGAGAGCGTCCCAAAGGTCAAGCGGACTCTAGTTTAAAAATTAACCTGTAGGATAGTGGTTGAGGTGTGTGCAGAGGAGCAGAGAGCAAACAGACCCACAAGAAACGTCATGTTTTCCATGCACCCCTCTCACCAATCCTCACACATTTTACTGCAATGTTACGTCTTGAGTCTACATACAGGTGTGGTGATATTAAAGCAGGAATCATCCAAAGCCAACTGTATTATCCTTGCTACATCATGACAACAGACAACTGGCTGTCGGAGCCACTCAGATTTGGTAAAACAAAGCCTGCACAAGGCTGCTTACCTCATTCATTCTGGAAATGTAAGTCTCAACACTTTGTATACTTGACCTTCTGCTGTTCAAAAATCTTTTTACCTACTTACATCTTAAGATGTGCAGAGTTCAAGTAAGGAGAAAAAAAAAAGATGGAGGAAAAAAACCATACAGGATGGGAAGCACTGGGGTTCTGTCTCTTCAGACAGCTCCAGTGGAGCCTTTGCTGGGAAGCAGTAGAGCTGTGCAAGCATGCCAAGATGCAGAAAACCTGGAAGGAAGCCACATCCAAGTCACGGAGAATATGCCTATGTCTGTAATTGCTGTTTTCAGAGCTGCCCTCCACAGGGTTCAAAGCTGGAACTAATCCTACTTTGCATATTCTATTAGGAATGGGGACAGGAGGACTCGCTCCATGGCACCCAATTTTGCAAGAAGCCAGAAGATAAGAGTTGAAATACAGAAAATGTGGAAATATGTGGGAGATACAAAAATGATTTTGGGGAAATAGCTTGCTTGGAAGAAGCAGGGTTGAAAAATACATCTGGGGAAAGCTTAAACAGAAAATAAAACGGTAATCCAAAAGTAATTTTTAACTTAATGAAAAAAGAAGACAAAAAAGGAACACCATGAACACAGCTGCCTGTGCAGACGTTGGGCAAAATATCACCGCATCCTTGTTGGATCTGTTCAGCAAATGCCTGCGTTTGATTGAATACGTTTCACTTCTGAAGAAATGTTTGGAACAGGACAGCTCATCTGTCACACATGTCAGTACGTACCTTACAAACGTGTGATAAAGGTTCTCAGTGTTACAGAAGGTTTTCAAAAGAATAACAAGTGTCTGCAGTTTGGCAGAGCCAGAGATTGTTTACTGCTGCAGTTTAGCAGAGGCATGCACTCTAATTAAACCCCAACGCAACAGCAGGGTATCACTGTCCTCCTTTTCCACTGGAAGGTGCTCTGAGTACAACTGGGCACACTGTCAAATCACATTTTATAAATACTTTGCCTTTCCCATTGCCTGAAGTGGCATTCCACGAGGTCAGCACCATCTGCTAGAGTAGGCGGCAAAACTCCCTTTGATTCCTCAGAAAGCCCATTGGGTAAGAGTGAAGTTACCATGATGTTATTCTTCCTTTAGGTGACAATTCCCCACATCACCTACCATAGGCTCCATCCTACCACCTGCATGCAGACAGAAAGCCCACAGAACTCACCGGCCAGCCGAGGGCTGCAGGCACAGCTCTGTGCGTGCACCACTCTCGAGGATGGCAACGACAGCGAGGTGGGAAGAAAACAGAATTCTGATGCAAATAGGCCAGGAAGAAGGGCAGGAGAGAGAGAGAGGAAGGGTCTCACTAACTGCGCGTTTTATTCATGTGTAAATTGTCTGCTGAAGCTATTTTTCCCTTTGTTTTGTGATCTGGAGATGCTGCACAGGTAGGATCATTTTGAAGCTAAAAAAAATAAGGGAAGAAAAGGAAGAAGGATACACCATCACTGTTTTGAGAACAGTTTCCTTTTAGCTCCAAAATCTTGTGTTTCACAGAATCACAGAATCACAAGGTTGGAAACGACCTGCAAGATCATCCAGTCCAACCACCCTCCCATTCCTATCAGTGCCACAAGCCACTAAACCATCTCTCGTAGCTCCTCATCCAGGCGCCTCTTGAACACTGCCAGGGATGGCGACTCCACCACCTCCCTGGGCAGCCATTCCAGTGCCTGAACATCCTCTGAGAGAAAAAGTTTCTCCTAATATCCAACCTAAACCTCCTCTGGTGTAACTTCTTGCCATTTCCTCGGGTCCTACTATTTGCCTGGGAGAAGAGGCCAGACCCTTTTGCACCACAACCTCCCTTCAGGAAGTTGTAGAGTGTTCAGATGCTAACGACACAAAGCATTAGTGCTGATTGATCTGGAAAGCAGTTCTACATTCCTCTTCCCTCATCCAGCAAGGCTGTTAAAATATTTAATGCTATATTTGTTACGCAGACAAAAATGACCAAGTCAGTGTTTACTAAGGAGCTCACATTCCTTTCGTACCTATTGAACTCACCAGTTTTTGATGGCAAGGACAAAGCACACGGACAATCCAAAAGTCTGGACCAACTTTAGAGATCTTATCTGATGCACGCACAGAACACAGAACATTTTTCCAGTCTGCTTCGCTGATGCCAATTGCTGTAATGCACTTTCCACATGAGAATTCTGCTTAGAGAAGTCAGCCAACACAGCAGAACCCTCCGTGGACTGCTGCAGTAAGAAGTGCTGCAAAGAACTCCCTCAGCACTGTTTCCACTTTGCATGTACCAGCTGGCAGAATTACAGAAAGTCATCAGGAAACAGCACACCATCTCTAAACACCTCCAAGATTCTGCTATTGTTTACTGGTTGGATTCATGCTCTGCTCAACATCTGCCATACCCCATACAATGCAAGCAGATGCATGTTAGTGGCACAAAGTATAAAGGCTCTCCGGACACAGGCAGACCTCTTTTCTTTCTCCATGAAGGAATGAAGCAGTACATGAAGCAGACATTAAACAAACAGGTCTTGTTCTCTCCCAAGTACAACTCAGACAAGGAAGGGGAGCAGCAGTAAGGAACCTTCCAAAGGAAAGTGTGGCCAATGCTCCTGTCACAGCCTCTTTCTACAAATCATTTTCCTTTTTGCTGAAGATTTGAAAGGAATGGTGTCATACTATTGCCTCTTATTTGCTCACCATTGCCCCACTGCTTCAGCAGGTGGGGCAAGAACACTTTGGGCTGATCCTCATGAGAGAACACTGCCCAGAGCCACTGCCAGCAGAAGTAATTCCTTTTTCCTACAGGAAGAAATCCTAACGAGGATCAAAGAGTCAGAGCACAGCTCAGCAGCTCAGCACGATTTCAACATGAGGGGTCTTGTAAGGGTGCACCCCTGCAGCTCCATGCTGCACAGAAGCAGTAGAGGTGGGAGAAGCAGACTTAAAGTAATTCAGGATATAACATTTCCTTCTCCTAAATGTGATGCACTTCTTACTATTCTGTTTAATAGAATCATAGAATCATTATGGTTGGAAAAGACCTCTAGGATCCCCAAGTCCAATCCTGACCCATCCCCACATCCCTCAGTGCCACATTTCCACAGCTCTGGAACACCTCCAGGGACAGTGACCCCAACACTCCATGGACAGCTGTGCCACTGCATCACCACTCTGTCAGAGAAGATGTTATTCCTAGTCTTCAAACTGAATTTGTTTTTTTGAGTGGGATGGAAGTGTTCTTTCTCCATGGACTTCTTTCATCAGGCCCAAATCCCTGCATTCAGCTCCTAGCAACACGCTCCTTTTTTGCATGACTACAGTAGTCTACCCCCATCAACGATTAGAGGGCAATAAACAACTGGAAACTCTGAGTCTAAAAGCATTGTGCCTGGAGAGCATGATTTAATTTCAGCTCTTCAAAACCAACTTTGAGCTCAGAGTGAAAGCAAAGCAGTCAGCATACCAAGCTCAGCTGAACCAACGCATTCTGCTTCTCACCTGCATTACTGTAAATAAACATTCCTGTAAGAGCCAAGCCTGATCAGGAGCAGAGCTTCCCCTCTACCTGTGAGTCCCCAGTGCCCAAGCCCCAGGAACTGCAGCATGCCCTGTGTTTCACGTGGCCCCACTCACAGCAGCAGCCCCGGAGCAGCAGCTGCTGCTGGCACCGACCCTCCCCTCCCGCTGCAGGAACAGGTGATGATGCATTCCTGGAGCTTACACAAGTATGAAGCAACCACTCCATGAATTGCCAGCAGCTGTTTCCAGAGCCCCACCCTGCCTGCCACAGGTATTTGTTTAAAGAATGGCACCCGCCCTGGTGGAAGGCACATGCTTAGGCACATGCATGTATCAGCCCTGGAAGGCTCCTGAACCCGGCTGTGCCAGCAAGCAGTTGGGTAACATCAACACTATGGGGCTGGGAAGCCTTCCATCACATAAAGAGAAATGCAAAGAGAGGAAAGAAACCAGAGAGAAATGCCCTGCTCTAATTTCATTGTCACTTTACAGGCAGAGCCTAAAGACAAAGTCGCATAGATCAGACTTCCAGCACTGATGACATTCTTTTACAGCACCTTTTGCTTGTAAACCCAAATCCTATTCAGTCTGCATCCCTGGCTCACAGGAGGAAGCCCTCACTGAGTTTTTTAGAACTGTTTGAGTTGGAAAGGCCCTTTAAAGGCCATCTGGTCCAGCCCCCCTTCAATGCACAGGGACACCCACAGCCCCACCAGCTGCTCATTGCCCATTCCCTCATCCTGGGTGTCCACAGGGATGGGCACCACCACCTCTCTGGGCAAGAAGTGGTAGGTTGGAGGTGGTTGCATTTCCACAGCATTCCACAAGTCCCAACTAAGAATTCATGTCTGAAACAACTCTACATCATTAGAAACCCTGAATAATGCAGTGATCAAAGGCCCTGTCAGTGAAATTCCAGCATACAGCAGGATGAGAGGGCGGCCTGACAGCTAGCTGCGAGTAATTGGGCTGTACTCAGGCTTGTTTTAAGTGCTGCAGGTCTCATGTAACTGGGTCACCAAAACTCAGGCAAAAGCATTCTCTCGTCAGGCTGGGAAGTGCTGTTTGGTGCCTGGCTTCAGGCTATGAGATGTGAGTGCTGGGAAGCACAAACACATCCATGCAGATGAGGGCAGGGAACAGGGGCAGCAGCGGGACAACGGGAAGAGCCCTCCTCAGGCTGCGGGACACCCATCACACCCAGACCGAATGCATGACTGCAGTTTTCTTCTGCTGAGTCCACGTTTAGAGGGATTCAGATGGAATCTCAGAGCTCAGTGAGTGCCCTGCCCACCTGGACAGTGCAAGCCCACCTCTGACATTCATCTATTGAGCACCAGGCACCCGTGTCACGCAGCAATTTAAAATACAATACCTGTCAGTGGGCAGCCCTGCCACAGCCGTGTCTTGAAGCGTGCTGAGGTCGAGCGTCTCAGGCTCCAGGAACGCAAGTGGGGACAGCATCCTTTGGGTGTCCTGCAGCGAGCCTTCATGCCCCAGGCCTGTCCCTCTCAGATGAACATCAGCACAGCCTGCACATGGGGAGCACTCTCCCTGCTCCATCCTGGCTGGGGAGCAGTCTCCCAGCAGCTCTGCCTCCTGCTCCCCAGTACTGCTGCTTAACGCCGAGCCACTTTCAGCAGTGACCAGCATCCTTGCTGTGCCCACCTTGGAGTTGTCCCCAGGTCTTTCAGTGACTGCTTCAGGGACGTCCCCAGGTTTTTTGGTGCCCATCTCAGGAGTGGCTCCAGGTTTTCTGGTGCCTGCCTCTGCTGAGCTCAGCACTGTGTCACTGTTCTCTTGTACATCGCCCTCCATTGCAGCACTGGATCCTAGCTGGGAGTTGGTGTGCATGCAGCCATCCTGGCTGGCTTCATTTTTTAAGTAATCCATTAACTCAAGCACGGCTCCTCTCTCCTCTTGTGGACCTTCTGATGTTCCCATGCATTCCCTGTTTCTTGGATCATCCAGCATCACCTGTGTGTCACTCTGTGCTTCAGCATCATGCATAAAATTGCTCTGGGTGCCTGACTCCTGAATTTCTCCAGGTGACATACTAACATTGCCTGGCAGTTTTTCACAGCTGTAAGACCCTCCTGGGAGAAGGGCTGAAGTTACCACATCAGAGATACTCATGGCAGTGTCCGGATCACTGCACCCATTCTCCTCTTCTCTTGGCTCAGGACCTGGGCACTGCACACTGTGACAGCTCGCACTCTCCTCAGGTGGCTCTGTGCTGCGCTCTGTCATTGAGCTGTCTGTTGGAGCAGCATCTTCCAAGTCCTCTGCTGTCGGGATGCTGGCTGTGCCGGGCTGTTGCTTCTCCTCCAAATGGAATTTCTCTGCTGCTTCCCCATCAGATGCAGCCAGTCCATGCTTCTCCTTTAAGCCCATTAGCGACGCAGGCTCCACACCACCAGCACACAGCCCTGCCTCTCCTTCCATCCCACTGCTCTTTGGATACTCAGCGTTTGCCTTTTGCAGGTTCTCCAGCGTGCATGCAGCATGTGCAGAGCCCTCCAAGCAGGGAACCCTGCCCAGACCAGGCTGCCTGCTTTCTTCTGCTTGCAGTCCTGCCACTGTGTCCTGCTGCAGAGATCCAGGAGCCGTGCACAGAGCTAAAAGCAGCTCTGGTCCTTCTGCCTGCAAGGGGCTCTTGGATACCGTGCCCACCTTGACAGACCCCAAGAAGTTCCCAGTGCCACATGGTTGCACCGTGCCCTCAGTCGCTGGGCTCTGCATGCAGCTTGCATGGCTTCCTGCTGGCAGCTGGGGTAACTCGGAGCTCAGTGTGCTGCAGACCGTTTGCCTGAATATCTGGCTGATGTGCTCCCTGAAGTCCGGCAGGCTGGAGCCCAGCGAGAGGCACGGCACAGCCTCATGCTCCTTTGCAAGGCTCTCCGCAGGCTGCTTGCCAGCACCGCTCTCTGCCCTCCTTCTGTTCTTATTCTCCTTTAAAACCCCTTCCCCTAGCTCTGCATTCCCAGCTTTCTCTAAGATCTCACCGTACTTGTCATCTGCGCAGACACGGGTTGCAATTTCCTCATTACAGCCTCCCTGTTTACCAGCAGATGAAAGGCTCAGCAGCTTCCCTTCCAGAGCAGGGGCTGTGAGCAGAAGCTCTGCCGAGCTGTCATTCTGCTGTTCTTTGAAGTTTACATCACCTTTTGTTTCTTTGGATTTAATTGCAGATAGCTCTTTCTTCAGCTTCTCAGAATTAAACTGTGATAAGTTTCCAGCACTCTGCCCCACATTTAAAGACTGTGTGCCTCCATCCCCTTGAACTCCCTGCTCTCGAACCCCTCCTCCATCTCCACCCAAGCCCCCTGCAGAGCTGTTTTCTGCCTTTGCTGCTTTCCCTGTGCCTACTCCAGGTGATTGCAAGGACACCTGAAGATCTGAAGCAATCTGCCCACAAGTATTACTTTGTGTGTTCTGGAACTCTATTGCTTCCAACTTATTTAATGATTCCCCTTCAGTACCACTGTCTGCATTGCTTCCAGCTTGCTGGGTGAGGTGATGGAATGCAGAGGTCAGTGCAGAGGGGGCTGTAAAATTGGCTTGACACAAACCAGGCTCCCCCGATGCCTGTTGCATGCAGCTGGATTTATGGGACTTATCAGCAGGAATCACCTCACCATGTGCCTGGGGCAGTGAAGGACACCCTTTTGCCCCCAAACCTCTGGCACTTTCCACCTTGCTCATTTCTTCAACACCAGCATCATCCTCCACACTCACCTCTGTAATCCCACCCCTTTGGGGGAGGTCCCCAGCAGCACTCACACCCTCCATCTCTTCTGAGCTCTTTGCCAACCACGTTTCCCCTTGAATTCCTGTGCTGGCCATTTGAGGATCACTTCTCCCAGCACTATCAGAAGTAGAAGCTATTTCAGGATTACTGGGCAAAGCCTGCAGTACGTTAGTGGCACTTGCTGAATTCTGCATTCCTGGAAGAGCATCTACAGCAGCAGAGTGGTTCTCCCCAGCACTGCCTTTCATCCTGCAGACGCCGACTGGCCCTTCATTCTTGTCAGATTCTTTAGAAATCGTATCACTCTGACATGCTTCCTCATGCTGACTAGCTGAGATCAAAGAATTATTGTCCTGCTTGGGCTTGTTGGAGTTCTGCTTACTGCAGCAGCTTTCTTCTGCCCCGAGATCAGTTTTGTTTTGCTCAGTGCAATTTTGCAGATTAAGCACGGTCACACCAGAAGTGCTTTGCAGGTGTTTGCTGCTGCACGCACCCTCCAACATCTCAGCACTGCTCTTATCCTCCTCCCCTCCTCCTGCTGTGCTGGAGCCACAGTGGAATGCTGCAGGACCCAACAGAGCTCCTTTATTCATGTGTGGAGGCATTTCTGATGCATTGCTGGGATCCATCAGTTCTGAAAGCTGCTCAAGGTTTAGAGGCCCATCTTTGTGCTCCTGGTCATCCACTCTCGGGGTAGTCATCAGTGCACTTTGATGTACCTGGTGTTCAAGTTCCGTGTTTGAAGTCAGCAATTTCTCTATCTGTTCCACTTGGGGAAGAGCAGCCAGAACATCTGCATTTGCTTGCGGGTCTCCAGGACTGCCCTGCAGGGTCTCTGAAGGGCTGCGCTCATCATGCTCAGATCGGTCTTCCAAACCGCACTCCAAAGAGCTCTGCTTGTCACTCTGAGAAGGGTGCTTGCTCCCCTCACTGCTGTCACTCTCTCCTTCCATGCGAGCCAGACAGGGAACAGGCTCTGCTGTACCAACTTCAGCTGGCAAAGTTTCTGCAATGGCCATTTGTGCATTGCAGTGACTTTCCGCAGCCATTTGCTCCTGCCAAGCTGGCGTCAGCACAGCATCTTGGCACTCGGTGCCTGGTGCCAGCTCTGTGCTCCCCTCAGAGCCATGCTGCATCTCTCCACACTCCTCACCATGCCCAGCAGCAGCCACTTGCTCCTCAGTGTATCCCACAGCACTGCCTCCCATCTCTGCCATCTCATTTAAGCCTTGAAGTTCAGGGTTTGATATGGATTTTTCCATGCTTTCTCCAGCCTCGTTGCTGCTCTCCAGCTCTCCTTGACTGCCTGTTTGGCAGTCAATCCCTAACATAGCTTCTCCAGCAAGAGCCTTTTCCCAGGCTTCACCCTGCCCACTCAGCATAATGCCATTGTTCTCAGGGTGGAGGAGCAGTGAACTGTGTGCACCAGCTGAACAAACCTCCTCAGCCCCATGACCTCCTGGCTGCCCTGGAGTTGTGTCCTTAGCATGGCAGCAAGCAGAGCCCAGCAGGCACTGTGCCCTCGGGCACAGCACAGAGCTGCCCCTGCTCTCCAAGGCACTTGGGGTGGCTGCTTTCCCTCCACCCAGCTGCTGTTCAGCTCTATAGCCAAGGGACTGTGAGTGGTCTTCATGGGATTCCAATTCACCCCCTGCATTTAGGAGCTTTCCCACAGCTCCTTCCTTCAGCTCACCTGCTGGAGCCTTGGTACAAGGACCAGGTGCTTCAGGGCTTTGTCCCAGGTGGATTTCTTTTGCATCCTCGTTGCGGATGCCAAGGGAGCTCAGCAGTTGTCTTTCTGCCACATCTGACCCCGCAGGTAACCCACTGTCTGCTCGTGCCTCCTCTGCTTGTGTTCTGTTTTGCTCTCCTGTGAGGTTCACTGATTCAGATCCCTTTTGATTAAGTTCTGTAGATCTGCTCAGAGAACCACTTAACGCATATTCTTCCAGCAGTAATCTGTTATCTACGAGGGAATTGTCCTCAGTGGGACTGGTAACACTCTCTGTTTCAGAAAGCACAGACCTCTCTCCAGACACATCAGCTTTTCTGATTTCATTGCTACTGGCTTCATCTTTTTGGCTTTCAGTTGTGACAGCTGAGTTTTGCTCTTCCCCTTGTTTAAATGACAAAGGCTCGGCACTAACAAGCTCATCCTCCTTTGGAAGCTCTCTTTGAGAAACGGGATCATCTTTCTCAGAGGCCGTTCCCACCGCTTCACTTCTCATTGGATCTTGGTAGTTGTTCGCAGGCATACATTCCCTGAAAGGTTCTTGCAGCTTTGGTACTGGGAGAAGATCTGGGGAGTCAAAAGGCAGCTCTGGCACTACTGAAGGGCAGGCTGCTGGTGATGCTCTTTGTCTTTGGGTTGGGGTTACCTCATTCCCTGTCACTGTAGCCCCCACCTGCAGGCTGTAGACCTCCCTGGTCTCAGATCTCTCTATGGAACTCTCAGCATTTACAACTGCTCCTGTTGCTGGGTAATTTGAGATTAAGGTTTCCTTTCTCATTAGCAGACCCTCTTCACCATCTGTGTTTAGTCTACCTTGCTGCACTACAGCTTGTGCCTGACCTACTTCCCAAAATCCCAGCTCCTGTTCAGCCTTCTGGGCAGGAAAATAATCCCCTGCTCCTGCACCCTGGGAGGACATGCTGACCTGCAGCTGCCCCCTGCCCCCCAGCTGCTCACTCTGCCACAGGGTCCTCAGCTCCCTCAAATGTGCCTCTGTAGGCTCTGCAGGAGAGCTGGGCTTCCCAGGATCATTCCCACCAGTTCTCAGAGCAGCAGGTGCATCAGGGTCACATTCGGGGCCTCTGTCTTCAGAAACATCGTTTGCTGTTCCCTCCTCTTTGTCATTCATTATTTCATTGCAGTTTGAGGTTGGCAATACGTCACTGCTGCTTGCAAGGCCTGCTGTGACATCTTCCAAACAGCCCTCTGCAGGCACTGGGATAGGCAGACATCTCTCCCTTGCTTCTGCAGCTTGTTGTAAGGCATCAGAGCCTGTATCTCTTCCATCTCCTTGTATGATACTGCACTGTCCTGTCCCCTTGGAAGGCAACGTGCTTGAGTTTGGGTCGGGTACATCTTCAGTGCTGGAGCTACTGAAGCCTTCATCACTGATGCTGCCAACAGTGGAAACATTTGTTTCACATCAATAAAAAGAAGCAAAGAACGAAAACAATTCATGCCATTGAGGTTTCAAAGCCATGCAGGACATGCATTGAGGAGCTGGCAATCCGCTTACAGGGACACAGACCAGGCACGCATTGCAGTGGCTCATTACACCAGTACATGACCTCAGTCCTTGTCTACCAGCTATCATGCCTGTGACATGCACTTTAACCATTCTCATAAATTCCAGGCAGGTGCTCCCCTTAACAGGCTGAAGGAACAACAGAAGTACCAAAGGAAGCAACAGTATCACTTACAAGCAGTAAGGAAAAAGTCTTTCTAGAGGGCTACTTCACATGAAGCTAAAGGTTATGCAGCCCACAGGGACTGCTGTAATTGTATTGAGTAATAGAAGACGAAGGCCTATCTGCCCTGTTTTCTCCCACTGGCCAGCAGAGCTGCTTGTCACCAGTGAGGCAAGAAGTCCCAGCCTGCAGAGCCATGCAGCCTGTGTGGTCACCTCATGGCATTCTGTATACCCAAGCTATAGCTGTTCAACTACAGATGAGAGTAAAAATGGGAATAGAAATGATGTGGATGCCAAATGGGTTTATGGAGTTGGGTTCAGGATGAAAAAAAGTGGGAGCCAGTTGCCATTTCAGTTCCTTGTTCACTCTGCAGCTTTGTTTTCTTACTAACTTGCCAGGATCCTCCAATCCAGAAGCTCTGCTCCTAGAGGAGAAGCTCTCCGATATCCAGGAGGCTGAGTGCTGGGGAAGGAAGGAAGCACCACCTACAGCAACAGCTCCTCCTTATGGCTTATCTGTGGTTCTTTATCTACTAGTAACTCCACCTGCCAGCTGAGTTAGGAAAGCATGGTAATAAGTGCAGGATCAAAACACTGTTAATGTCCATCCTGCAGATCACACATCATGATGCATTTGTGTTTTGCAGATTTCAGATGACCAAAGTTTCTCAAAGGCCTTTCCTCTTTGTCATGTCAGACTTGTATTTACAGCTAGCAGACATGAAATACTTCTGAACAAGTCTTGTCACATCCATGAATTTCCTACTGCAACTTCTTCAACAGCAGCAAGCTGACAACTTCTGGATTCAAAGGGAGAAAACAATTCTCACTCAAGGCCCTATCACTGAATACAAGGGTTTTAGATCCCAGTCGTAATAAAGGGCTTCTGGATTGACCTGTCTGGATGTCTTCACTGATGTTTCTCCTCCTGTCATAGGTAACAGAGAACCATAAAGGGAAGACATGCTACTACTAGCCCATTTTCTGTAATCTTGCTTTGCTAGTTGCAGGGACTCCAATGATCATCCAAACACTGCTGGGAATGACTTGAGCACAACTTATCCTACATGAGGGCAGAAGGATGGAATAGATGGCCTCAAAGGTCACACCTCACCCCATTACTTTCCATTGTTTCTAAAAAGAATAAACACTACAGGGAAATGACTCCAAATGCTGAAGATAATTCCCTCCTTAGGGAAACTCAATCTAAATGAAAATATATTAACAATAATTACCTGCAGAGAGTCTGTATTTTCAGACAGCTCAGTATGAACAGCATCAAGCTATGACTAAACTTGTTATTTTCTTTTTAAATACAGGAAAAATGTGTTTTCTCTTGTGGTTTCTCAATCTCTCCTGTTGGCAGTCTGAATGGAAAAACTGCTTTAAAAAATAGTTTAAAACATTCAAACAAGAAAGCATCAAAGAATGTTGGAGCTCCTCATAGTTTGGTCAGAGCTCAGGGCAGAAGAAGCCTTTTTGCAAGGAATAATTAATGCTTGTAATAACTGCTGCATGTAATTGATATGTAAGAAATAAAATACACCTAGGCCTTCGTATGGCTGCATTGTATATTTAATGTGAAATATCCAAATGCCTCACTGCACTCAAGAGACATCCAACAGAACCTTACATGGCTTAGAAGTTAAACACACATCAATGGATTTACATGTTTAGTAATGCTACCCTTCCAGTTATAACAACAAACTAGAGTAAGTTAAATCTTCGTACAGCCCAGGTGTTTGTCTTACCTAACTTGCTGACAAGCTGCCTATTTGGAAGCATATAGTAAATTTAGCAGTTGATACCTGCAGTTTATTTTCTTCCACCTTCAGAATGCATTTTGTCTGGTTAGAGTAGTCCTGGACCAACACAAGAGCACTGCTAATTATTGGGATGTTTATTGGGACAGGGCTGGCTGGATTCTCTTTGGGATGTGTACCCTAAAGGATGCTGAGAAATTCATAACTCCCATAAATACATCAGGACAGGGAGATGTGCCCCAGTCGAGCAGCCATCATCACAAAGCCCATTGCATTCTTCTGCCTTCCACAGCAAAGGTGAGGGGACAGGATAAGAAGGCAGCAGCTCCCTGTTCTGTGTGGGGGGAAGTGAGGAGCTCCCAGAGGTTAAACCTTCCCCAAAAAGATGATCTAACAACTTAAGATCACGGATAAGAGAAGATTTTCTTTCCCTCTTTCTTTGTTTTCCTTCCAAAATATATTGCAAACATTAAAAGGACATTCTGCCTGCCTAGCCCAGCCCAGTTTGTGAAGGAAAAGCACCACATGCTGAAGCCCACAAAGCCCAGAGGTCACACACAGTTGCCATCCATAACTGATGTGACTCACGGCCCAAATGGCTGCATTCCCAGGATCACAGCAACCCAAAATCTGAGCATGAAGGGGATGGGCACACAGCACCCTGTGGCCATGGCACAGGTCTGGCTGCTTCTCAGGCGTTCCTGTTCTGTTTCTCCCGAGACACCAGAGATGAAGGTTTGCATCTCCAGTTCACACACACAGACACAAAGTGCTGGGGGATTTCACTTAGAGAATCTTGAAAATGAATGAGGAGCACAGAAATCATTCCCACATTCCCTTATAAAAAATACTGAAATAAGAAATTAAGTCAGTGCTTTAAAGGCAGAGCAAGACACGTTGTGAACTTTTCACTGTAAACAAGCACATGAGAAAGCCATCATCCCCAAAGAGCTGCTAACACAGCCAGATTCCCCCACCCTCTCTGTGTATCTAAGATTTCAGGAAAAAGTGAAGCAGGAAAATGATCTATAATCCTCCTGGGAACCGTCCCCTCTCCTCCCCTCGCCCCCAGTCACTTTTCACCTCCCCATCCCATGTGCAGAACGAAAGACAGGCCCTGCAGTTCTTAGGATATGACCAAATTAGACTGTTCTAACATGAAGAAAGGGGATCACGGCCAGGCCTCAGCCCCATCCCTGCCTCAAAGCCAGCAGGATGTGGACAGCCACGGCTCGGCGCCCCACGAGTCCCCTGGGATGTGTGCACAGCAATGGGGCTGGGAATGCAGCCAGTCCATCCACGGAGATTGCTCATCCCCTGCACTGCTGCTGGGTGTGTGCCTGCTCAATTGCAGGAAGCAGTGCTTCTCCTGGGCTGTCCAGTTTGGGATTCTCTGGACACGTGCACCAGCAGTGAGGCACGGCGACATCTCCAGCTCAAAGCCTGGGGCTTGCTAACAGTGCTAGAGAACTTCTATGAAATAAGCATCTCACTAACAGATTCACTGCTGATGATGCTGTTTTTCAACCTGCAGCACTAGTGACTAGAAATTAAAGATACAGACCTAAAGTGTTTTAGGTAGAGTCACAGACATTCACATTGCATATTAGGAAATACATACCCTAAGAAACAGCAGTGGTGCAGTGGCACAGCTGCCCAGGAAGGGGGGAAGGGGAGGGTCACCATCTCCAGGGTGTGTTCCAGAACCATGGGGATGTGGCACCAAGGGACATGAGGGCAGTGGGCATGGTGAGATGGGCTGGGGTTGGCCTTGGGAATCTAAGAGGGCTTTTCTAGCCTGAACAGTGCTGTGATTTTCAATTCTAAAACATGAGGGTTTAAGGCTGGCTGGAAACATTCTGAGAACTTGTGGAGGATGGAAGGAAGACACCCAGAAGACTGGAAAAAAGCACACAGCCGTTTCCTGCCAGCAGATCTTCCATCAGAGCACAATAGGTCAGAGGATCCTATCAGTTCAGCTCCGGGTGGAAAAGACGCATTCAGAGCAGCACTGGGGAGTGAAAGCTGAAACATACGGCCTGGAATCTGAAACTTCAAAGCTGCTTCCGCTCATTGTCTTCATTTCTGTTGTGGCAGCCCAGATCTCAGCAGCTACCCAGATCCAGGCGTGTGCCAGCAGCTTCAGGAGCACAGCTAAATAGAAAGCGACCGCCTGAGCTCCTGCCCAGTAAATGCTTCCCGAAACAACAGTCCCACAGATCTCTTCAGAATGACTCAGTGACTCACCCACAACGCTCATCTCACAGGAATGGATTTTGGATGTTGATGGATAAAGCTGATCTAGCCAGCTAGAAGTATTCAGATTTTGAAAGGATTCCCTAAAGGAATTTAGCTATGCCATTCTGTGAGCAATGCTCTTTTAGAGTGCAAATGAATCACAATAGTATAAAATACCTATTTTTATGTATTTATTTATAGAAGTAGACAGACCCACAGCCTGTGTCTTATTCTGTCCATCCCAACACCAGTTCTGACCACGCTGGGGAGTAACAGCACAGCCTCGTGCTAATGCACTGCACTCAGCCCATTGCTTTCAAACAGCAGCACTGTATGAGCACTCTCTCCTCCAAATAACAGTCCTTCAAAGCTGCTGACACTAACGTAAACCATCCCAGCTTTCGCTCCATGTTTGTTAGTTGTCCATTCATGCTCTCTACTCTCAAGCCTTAAAGCTGGAGTCTGAGCTCGTGCCTCCAGTGAAACCCACAGAGAAGGCTCTGCCTCATTTCCTTGCAGAGAAAATTTGGGCTTTCAGTCAGACTAACAACCCATTATCTCTGCCATCACAGGAGGAGGAAGAAGAGATATCTTATAGGCAAGAAAATAAATACTTTTAAAACCTGCTGCTGTGAGAGTCCCCGTAACACCATAATGTGATGGAAAGTAGAGTGATAACAGTGGGGGTGGCAAAGTCCTAGGCTGCAGCAAATGAGTGCAAGGCCAAATGCAGCAGCCACAGATGCAGAGATAAAGGAAAGAAGCTGTTCACCTTCAGAAGGCCTCAAGTAGGCAGGGATCTCCAGCAAGATATTGTTGCCTCCACAGCCAACCCTTAAATGAGGTCTGGGGAGGGGTGGATCCTGGCCCCAGCTCTTCCAGTCACTCAGCAGCACTGCATGCACCTGAGCTCCCCTGGGTTGGCCCTGCCTTCCACCAGGTGCTCCATCACTGCTTCAGGCTGTGACTTTGTGTTTCTGTTACAGTCCCATACATGGAAGTCAGATACTAAAGCATCAGTATGAAGATTACAGGCACTTCATCTGAATCAATTCTACTCTCTCCCAGTGCCATCACAGCAAGGCCAAGATCAGCAAAACAAACCAAGGAACAAAACTCACTGCTCAGTTTTGCAACACATTCATGGCTATCTGCATTCTCAGAGGAGACTTCCCTACCAGGACAGACCATTCCCTGTTGTATTGAAGCCCACAGTGAGCTCTCCAGCCAAGACCTCACACTCCATATCTCATTTGGCATGACTGAACTCCTTATATCTCAACAACCAAATAGGGGAGCAGGAACATGAAGTAACAAAGACCGTCATACTTCTTGATGTGTTCTGGTGACATCCACTTGAAAGAGATGCAGCTAGTCATTCTGCAGTGAAATCTCCAATCCAAACAGAAGCTTGGGAAAACCCTTAAAGAAGTGCCCACAACATAACAGCCCTGCCCATCTACCAGCAGATTACAGCTCTCTGTTCTAAAATGCATTTATCGTTCTATCCCGAGGGGCACCGATGATTAGGAAAGCATTCAGCCCCATGTTAAGATCAAGCCAATATTAGACAAGGGCTCCACTACAGCAGATGAGAAGCTTAGAAGCATGAGGAAACCCAAGTGCTGACGTATTAATGATTCAAAGAAAGTTCACCCTTGGGGTTATTTAATTGGAGCCAAATCACATTGCCTTTTGCCATCCCTATTCACTCTGAAGGTTACATTAGCTCTGAAAGTGAATCTGTTGCTTTCATCAGGTGAAGGAAGACATTTAGAAAAGATACTAAGAAATATCAGCTGGGTTAATACTTTTGAGCTACACAGAGCTGAGCGTGGCATTTTGCAGTTGTTTACAGTTACGCCTTACTTCACAGCAATATGACTGTGCAAGAGACTTGTTAACATTCCTCTGTCTCAGGTAAGAGTTTATCAGCATGAATAACAGGCGTAGAATGTTCAGGCCAATGGTTTCTCCAACAACCAGAGCCTTGTTTACAGCTATGCAGCAAGGTGAGAATGTCACTTTGGTAAGCAGCAAGCAGTCTTGCTCTGGTCAGATAGACCATCATCACCACCATCCATCAGGATGATAGATTTTGAATAGCAGAAAAAAAAGAGCAGACAAGCCCCAGCTATCAGCAGGGTTTTGGTTATATTAACAGGAAGAAGCTTTATTTCTTACCTTGCTGGCCCTGCAGTCAGAGGAGATTCACTCCCATCTGGTTGCACAGCAGCAGGAAGATGATCTGAGACATGCTGACCTCCAGCTCTTGCCACACTGTTTTCCTGGGGGCTCCTCTTTGTGCTGTGCTCATCACCTGGTGGTTGGCTTAATTCTGAGTCCTGTAGAGCACTCTGGAATGAAACAGGACAATTCAGATCAGTACTGCTCTTTCGGAGCACAGGAAATCCTGGAGGATCTGGTGGAGTTTTGCCATGCCTTCTGACAGACAGCTTCTGTGGCACATGCTGTTGCTTTGATGGAAGTTGCAGGTTCCAAAGCCAAGCTTTTTTATTTTCATTTTTTTCTAATGGCAGAAATAAGGAAGGAAGTGGTTAAGCCAAAATTAAACATAAGGGACAGAATGGGGAGAGAAGAATGCAGCAATTGTTGTAAAGCAGCTCAGGGCCTTCCTGACCCAAGGAGCCTATCACTGCTCTTTTCCCAAGCCTGGCAATTACTTGCTCAGTATCTTTGGAGTCAGTTTAGAGACAACGCCAATATCAGACATTCCAACACTCAAATCTAAGCCCAAATTATTTCCCCTCCCAGTTCACCAATGCTCAGAATGTCTCTGAAGTGAGGCAGGTAGCTTGATTCACTGCCATGCTGCATTTCTGTGATAGCACTCATAACAAACTGTCATTTCTGCTGTGTGGCTGTGGAAATGAATTACATAAATCCGGTGAAGCTAACCCTCTTCTCAAAGGTAAGCATTTAGAATCACTGAATCGCTCAGGTTGGAAAAGGCCTTAAAGATTATTGAGTCCAACCATGACCTAACCACACTACTCCAACAACCCTCTGCTAAATCACATCCCTGAGCACCACATCCAAATGGTTTTTAAACACATCCAGGGATGGTGACTCAACCACCTCCCCATGCAGCCCTTCCTGTAAAGAAGTTTTTCCTGATATCCAACCTAAACTTACCCTGGTGCAGCTTGAGGCCATCTCCCCTCATCCTGTCACCAGTGAGAAGAGACCAACCCCGCTCTGCTGTAGGCACCTTTCAGGCTTTGGAAGACAGCAGTTTACGTAGGGTCATCACCCATAGATAAAACATACAAATCCACAACACTAATGCAAACTGCTGGTTTCATTCTCGGGAGGAGAAGAGCCCTGCAGGGGTAAGCAGTGCCCACAGGGTGCTACCACAGGGCCTGCTCATAGCAGACAACTTATGGGTATTTTATTTATGTCTTGCAGAAGCATCTTTGAAAGGTGAAGAGAAGTTTATTTTGTTCTTGATACAGTCAGTAGATTTCCCATGGTGGAAAGCCATTGTTTCCAAAATTATGTTTCTCTGTAAGCATGGCATGTCCTCACACAACCAAAGGCTTCTCTTGATGAGACCCAGGAATGCTAGACACTGAGTGGACAAGGAAAGCCCATGTAATGAGCAACTGAAAAGGTCAGGGCACTCAGTATGAAAATACTCTCTTCAGATTTAAGGCAAATTTGATTAACTCTCATATCCTCTGCCTTCCCCCAGAGGAACCCCCTCACTACTGCTCTGTTTGCAGAAGTCCCCTTTATCACAGTGCTTTCCGTTTGGACAGTCCAAGGGCTCCGGGTTTCATGATTGTCAAGCACTTACCCAGCATGTGCTGACATCTGGCATTTGGAGTATTTATTTAAGTATATACATTGGCCCCAAAACCACAGCATATAGCAAAAAACTTCTTGTACACTCAAGTAAATTTGGTTTTCCCAGCCAGAAGGAAAAAAAAGAGTTTAGTTAGCATACAGGCTTTTGTTTTGAACTTGCAACATTGTTTTAGGAAGATTTGCTATTGTTTGCATGAGAAAGTTTGCAGAGAATTCGTTTCAGCATGCATAGATGTGTGCAGAGAGAACAAGCTGACAAAAATGCATTATTTATCATATGGATACTCAGAATGGCCTGGGTTGAAAAGGACCACAATGGTCATCTGGTTCCAACCCCCTGCTGTGTGCAGGTCACCAACCAGCAGACCAGGCTGCCCAGAGCCACATCCAACCTGGCCTTGAATGCCTGCAGGGATGGGGCATCCACAGCCTCCTTGGGCAACCTGTGCCAGTGCCTCACCACCCTCTGAGTGAAAAACTTTGTAATATCCAACCTAAACCTCCCCTGTCTCAGTTGAAAACCATTCCCTCTTGTCCTATCACTATCCACCCTTGTAAACAGCCATTCGCCCTCCTGTTTATACACTCCCTTCAATCAAGGAAAACAACAAATGGTGGAAATAGTATTTCTGGGGCCATACACAGCCATGCTGGAACCAAGTATGTTTTTTCTGCCCTTCTACCATCAGCACCTGTATTTCCTTCAGCTGAAGAACACTAGGCTCTCAGTACTACGCAGTGCTTCCCAGTGACTGCTTTTACATGAAATCAGCCACCTCCTCATCACAACGAGGGTGTATCCCTGTTAGACAGCACCTACATGCCATGACTTTTATCTGCTGTTCTGCCAAGTCCTAACATTAAAAGAAAAACACAAAGGGAGAGGCAGATTGAGAAGATGAGAACAACTGCAACAAATCTCAGTTCAAGAGGTAATTAAGTGCGCTATGTTGAAGACTACATCAACACTTCTCGTGGATTGTCAAGGCAATGGGCTGTTTAAAAATTATTTTATTTCTATTATCTTGACAGTTTTGTGCTTCCAAGGATCTCCTGTTTAATTAATAACTTATCATCCACCTCTCACCCATCCTTAAACAACTGCAACCAGTCACTGAAAAACCCAAGCCTCGTTCAAGTCCCCAACATGACCAAATTTAACAGATAATCAACACAATCTCTGCAACGTGGCTCCTGTTAGAGCAGCAAGGGGTTCAACCACTGACAGCTGCTCTCTGCCCAAGCAGGAACAACCAAAAAACAAAGCTGTTGTCTTGTCACCCAGCAGCATGCTTAGCCAGGAAATGATGCTCTCAAGAGAGGATTTTAACAGTAATGTGTTACAAAAACTTACTGGCCTTCTACATTCAGCTTACTAATTAATTAATCACAAAAGCATAGGCTCTGTGAATCTGTGCCAGCCAATGGGAAAACAATTCCATTTTTCTATCAAGCTTTTTTAATTTAAGAGTTATGCAAATCAGGAGCTGAACTTGCTTTACAGAGCATATTTCTTTAGTTTTTAAATGAACATCTGTGGAAACAATTAACAAGAGCATGTTTTTGTTCAGAAGGATCATCAGAAAGCTGATGCCAAATGAATTATTTTTGATGTTTCAATGCATGCAGTCTCTGAAGTGATTTACTGCAGAAGATGGCAGCTAAATCCACCCTGCAGTCAGTTGAAATGTAGCGTGCTCCTATTCTAAAGGATTCTCATTATGAAAAAAGTAATTGAAAGACTTAATGAAACAATTATGTTAAAAATCAGAATCCGTGGGCTCTCAGTAGTTTTGCATCTAGCTTAGTTTAAAAAAATAACTAAGCTGTGTTTGTCACAGAAAATGCACAAACAGGAGCGCTACACAGCTTACATCTGAAGTCACACTCCAAGCAAGTGACCACCCTGCTGCCTCCCTCTCTCCTCTAGCACAGCAGCAGCCCCTTTCCCAGCTTCCCAGCACGGCATCCCTTGCTGCATGCTGCCCTTATGGCAGGCATAAGCATGCCCAGCTCTGGCTGCACCTGAAAGCTATCATGGTAAAATTACATGAAGTTTCCACTCTCAGCAGCTCCCTGTGTTTATGAGAGGAGGAGAAGCTGAAACAAGCCATAACTAATCTCAATTGATAAACCAGAGCCTACACTAATCCACATCTTCCTCTACATGCTTTTTAAAGTTTATTTTTAAAGGTGAGGCTGTGGCAAACACTGGTTCATCAGCTCCAAGCATCCCCATCAGGACAGGCTGTTGCAATTTTGAAAGCAGTCTTTGGGAGCTCCCTTTTGGTTCCAGTACAGTTACCAAGTACTGAATTAGATTTTTCAGTGTTTATGTCCTTAATGGTCTGGAGAAATGGTACCAAATTAGATAATGAATGCACACTGCTTTTAGAATCAGAACTTCAGTGAAACCAGCAGAAGTGTTGAGGGACATGGTTTAGTGGGAGCTACTGGGAATAGGTGAACGGTTGGACTGGATGATCTTGAAGGTCTTTTCCAACCTTGGTGATTCTATGATTCTATGATTCTAAGTACAACTCATAGGACAGGAGCTGACTGGTAACTGATGCATCAGGCCAAACCAGGACTCCATTTGAGATATGAAGAATTACACTAAAACTTGGTTTTGTCACAAGGTGATAGAGCTAAGTTCTGATTTTAATGAACAACCTGTGCAGCAACCTGCGTGGCTCAGCACCTGCCCATTGCTGAGAGCAGCTGTTAGTGACCATCTCTTGGTGTTTGTCTTCAAACTGACAGTATGCCAAGCATCACAACTATTTGGTTAGTTGGATGTAAGCACTACACGACAGGAAATCTCTTTCTGGGAGATTTTATCCATAGAGAATTTTGCAACTGGAGTAGATTTTTTACTTCATCAGTAATGGTGTAATTTGCTGTTGCTTCTAGCTTGGTTAATTTGTCCCTCCCAGGAGCAGTATTTTATGCTCATGCCTTTTCTAATTAAAATCCTCAAAGTGCCAGGAATAAAAAATACTGTTTTTTGGTGGAAGTCTCATTTAATCTGCTTCCTACAAACAAAACATGTGTGAGAAGTACAATATGGTAACAGCAGCATTTGAAATTTCTAATATTATAGGCACCTGAGCTTTTCCTAGAGAAAAAGAGCTGCTTTCTTCTTTAGAAATCCAAACCTAAACACTTTAGTTGCAAGCATAAGCTTTTTCATGCCTATATTTACATACACATGTTCATATATATGTCACCATATTATCCTTGGTTTGGCATGCTTTGCAGAATACACCACTTCCTCTGGGCTACAGCAAGGCCTTCAGGCTTCACAGCTCACACTGTAACCTTTCCAACCCACTGAGGACATTAACAGCTTATCTTCAGGTCCTTCTAACATCAGTGTAAATGTCTTCTCAATGTCCTGCTCTTGTGTTTAAGACACATTCATAGCACAGGCCTGCACAGAGCTCAATGGAACATGCTACACAGCTCGCTTCATGGTTCTTCTTCACCTCATCTTCCCATTTATGTCACTGAAGTTTAGCAGACAAAGGAGAATCTGTAGCTCTCCTTGTAAGTCCATTTGCTTCCCCACAGCTTTTTTATCTTCTTTTGTCCCTCTGCTGAGGGTTGAATGAATACCTAGATTATCTCCTTATGGACACCATGTGTACAAGACACGCCAAGAAAGAGAGGGGATCAAGTTGACGAACTTGGAAAAGAAAATTTATCTCAACATTTGTAATTCAAAGTTGTTTTAGTTAAAATTATTTCTAAGTTACTAAGAACTGGTACAATTTTGAGAAGATGCAGATTGGTTTATGTGAAGTACTATTAAGAAAATCCTCTCCACAATGAGATCTGTCCTCTGCTCTGTTCACCAGCTGGCAGCATTTGCTGGCCTAGTGCTATCTAAATACCCTGAAACAATGGACAGATCAAAACAATGGGAAAGGGGCTACAACAGAGGCATGATGACAAAAGGACCAACATGACAGAAATGTGCAACAAAGGAAGGGAAGAAGATTGCTCATCTGTATCAGAAAATTCCAGACTCACAGGGGAAAGCTTCACCAAGGAGGAACCCCCAGGAAGAGATCTTTCTTAATTGTAGTCAGCCCTTAAATGGGGTCTAAGAGAGGTGCAGCCAGGCTTCACCCCTTCTGGTCACACAGCTGAATCGCCCTCACCTGTGCTCCCAGGGCTGACCAGGTCCTTTCCCCAGGTGCTCAGTCAGTGGTTCAGGCCACGACTCAACAGTTACCATATAACCCACAGTAGTGGAAAACGTTGGTCTGCCATTTTCTTGCTATTTCTAAGTAGTGAAATGTAGGGAATAATTATACAACTTCTTTATAGTTGCGTAATATTTTTCCTTTCCATCTATACCATAAATATACATTTCCCATTAGAAATGGTTGTGGCTTTACAGATGTGCAGACAGCTCTAACCATTATTTCAGAAGGGAAGGAATAGATTCCCAACTTCCTTTTCACAATGCCTTCAAATGAAGAACCCTTCTGCAACTCTGAATCTTTATTCTTCTTTCATCTCCCCTCATTCATTTAAAGAGAAGATGAGAACAAGTACAATCATTCATTATTGTGAGAAGTGCCCCAGAATTTGCTGCACTTGTACATATGGATGCTTAATTCTCAGAAAACAGACTGTGTTCTTTTTGTGTGAATTGGAACAAATGCTTGGTGTTACTCACCGAGAACATTAGAGCAGTAGTAGTTATTGGATGTAAGCATTAATGAATGACAGCATATAAACTGGAGCTATATAAGTACCAGCAATGGGCACATTGCCACTGCCACTCTGTAGAAGACAAGTGCTGACTAAAAAGATGTGGAGCAGACCTGCTGTTTTGTGCACTCTTGATGTGCAGTGGGTGAAATGGAAGGAGTGAAAGAAAATGATAGCTTGTAGAGTAGAATAAGTGTATCCCATGTAGGGTGATTGTGTACCTCATTAAAATGCTATAGGCACAAAATTGTGTGGAAAATTGGGAATGCGTGTTTGTTGCCAATTGAAAATAAGCAATGGAATGTATACAGATGTTATTGCACTATTCGAGAAGTATGTAAACACACAGCATGAGTACCACAGCCCAGAGGAATTTGCCTAGTTATCCATGGGAATGGAGACTGAGGGCAGGGAAGCTGCTAGAGGACTCGCTGCATTCTGTGCTAATCCCATAATAGTGGGATGTGCAAGAAGAACCGTGCCAATTAACTAGATCCACTGGCTTAAGTAAGTTGAAATATGGGAAAAGTTATAATGAGGCATACTAACTGCAGAACTGGGCAGCAGTCAGATTCGTTTGTAACAACTAAATGGAAAGACTCTAGCAGGATCACAGCACGACGCTCAAGACAAACAAATAAACCCTTCAGAAGTTACGGCCCCTCCAGCAAGTATGCATGTGTTACCCGTCTCACACATCTTGCAGCAGAAAGCAAACAAGAGCACACAAAAAAGATAACCACACATTAGGATTTATGAGTAAAATGAAATGAACAACAACATAGATGAGTAACAGCCAGCTTTGTCTGGCTCGCTACTTACTCGGAAAATGAGGAGAAGAAAGGATAAAGCAAAATAGATAGAAATGATTTCTGTGGTAACTGACTTTGAAATTCCCTCTCCCACTGTGGGGCAGAGTGCTGGCTGCCAGGAGCTCATTTCAGCAGCACCTTCAAAGGGCTTTACAAGTGCTGGGTGACTTGGGCTTTTCTGGAGTCATGGGAGGGGCTGTGAATGATGATGATGGCTCTCCTCCTCAGAACTCTGAGTAGCAAGAGCTAAAAGCCTTGGCTACCATCACTGCATGTTAGAAAATCTGCCCTGTTGTAGCTCTAGAAAGGTTTGTGGTGCCCAGCTACTGGTTAGTTTTGTTGTAGTAAGCTTGCCTTCCCTTATAAGTGGTGCTTAGAAGATGGCACCTGAGCCCATCCAAACATCTAGGGCAGCAGTAATACATCAATCTCTATGAAACTATAGGAGCCTAGCTCTGGCTGTGTAGGTGATTTTTGAATACATGGCTTTCCAGAAAATTTGGGTAAAACCCAAGAACTGGCCTTGCCATTCCTCAGTACCAATGATTGGCTGAAGAGAGATGTGTCTGATGGGCAACACAACTGCTGGGGTCTTGAAGGGTCCCAGAAACTGTAGTACTTCTGAGAGCTTCCCACTGAAGAATACTTCCTTTCTTTCCTATACAATTCCTCTGCTAAATCAGGGAATCTCTGTTCTTCTGGCTTCCTTCTTTTGCAGTTTAAACATATTTGTCTTCACATGGAGTTTTGTTTTCAAGGAGAATGCATCCTACAAAGCAGGTTTAATTCAGCATAAGCCCAACATGCTTTGCCACTGACAGGTCCTTGTTCAGAAGCAAGATGTGTCATGCTAATAGGGCAGAGCACAAGCCTAGAATCTCTCAGCAGTTCAGACTCTGTGCACTGCTGGAGGAAAACAGAGCATGGTTAGTGTATGTAAAGTCACTTTGTTAAATATACTGCTGGCCCCAGCCTCACTGTATCTGTTTATTATCTTTGCTCATTTCTATTAAATTTACATTATATTTTCCTTGGAATACAGTCTTTAAAAGACAGATTGGGTATTTATTTTCCTGTAAGTGCCTACTATGTTCCTCATAGTAGCATATTTATCCTGCAGATCTTCCCTCTTATTAAATAAGTTCTAAACTTAGCACAGATTCTCTCAACTTTAATGCAAACCATGTGTATGGCTTCCAAGGGGCTCAGCTGAGAGCTAGAGCTGGGGAATGGTGTTCTCTGATAAATACATAAACAGAAACAACAACTCATGTCAAATGGCACTGCCTATAACAACATCCACTGCTCTACTTCAATTGTGGGAGAGTGGAAAGGGAAGCCAACATGCAAAGAGGGTCAAGTACAGGCTGCTGTTCTTAAGCATAGATTGCTACCAAAGAAAAAAGTTAAAAGAAACCAGATTTTTTCTTTTTACAACTTGCTGAAAACTTAAATGTCACTGCCCAGCAAATTTGCAGTTAGTGTCAAAAAACAAAAGCCAAAAGCAGACGCATGAGAAAAAGAACAGCCAAGCCTGATGCTAACATTCTGAAATGCAAACCATGCAAACCAGTTTCATCACACACTACCTGCTGTGTTCCTTGGCTTGGCGGCATAAGGATGACTCGATCTGCATTGGGAACTTCTGACTAAAAATAAATGCATTTTAAAATTCCAGTCACTATAACAATTTTGACTAATTTTAAGGGATATTTTGTCAATGAACGTTCAGCAGATTCAGTAGTTTTTCAGATGTTATTACTTTCTGAGTTTCAAAAACATCCTAAGTGAAGGAGAAGAAATTCCAATTATTTATGTAAATCATAGAAATCATAGAATCACCAGGGTTGGAAAAAACCTCTAAGGTCATCCAGTCCAACCATCCTCCTATCACCAATGCATGCAAGTGAAATTACTTGTGTTGTCTTGAATGAATACATCTTCCTGTCCCTGACTCTTAAAAAATGTTGTGACCAAGCTCTGCCATAACAATACCACTTGGCCAGAACAGCCAACAGCTACAGCAGAACTCTATTTCAAATGCCTCTTTATGACAAAATTTGGCTAACTTTTAACACAGATTGTTGAAGAGGACTCACTTTGCCATGCACAAGGTACAGTGGCTTTACTCAGACCTCAAGAGGAAGCACAATGAACCCAAATGCATTTTGCCATCTACCGTAAGATCTGGACAAAGAGAGGATGAAACGTTCTGGTATCTTAACTGCTGAAATTAACAAATCACAACTTTTATTCAAACGCACAGCAACATAATATCTTCTGATACAATCATACACGGCCAACCACAGCACATGGCTTCCCTTCAGCCCAGCAATTCAAGGAGAGATGACCAAACAGCAACACACATTAACAAAGCGCCCTTCTTCTCATGTAGATATGAACTCCTGAATCAGCACACCAAGGTCACTTGTTGACAAGAACTACTGTGTGTCAGAGCCCTGGGGGCACTTGGAGGCACTGCTGGCCCCTAGAGCCTCCCCTCACCCTGCCCATGGCCCCAGGGCCTGCTCCGGGCCAGCACAGCTGCTCCACATCAAACCTGCGCAGCCATGGGCTGACAGCCAGCACCCATCTTGGCCCATCCCCATCCCCTGGAAGGGCCCATGCCTGGGGCTGTCCCCGCTGCCCTGCTCCTGGCGCTGAGGACAGCCCTGAGCGCTCCATGGGATCCCAACAGCTCCTGACCTGCAGGCAGCAGCCACCTGCACAGTGCTGAGATGTGATGGAGCATTATCATCAGCAAATTGAAAAGCAAACAAACAAAAAGTTGCCCTCGATTATCACTGACTGCAATTAAATACGAGTGTAACTGGGAGCAGGAGATAAGCACGAGGCAAATGGTTGGTGAAACAGATTTCTGCAAGGTTTGCTCTCTGGCAGTAGGGAAGGAAAGGCAATCATGCTGCCACACTCACCTGATTTTCTGCACTACTGTTCTCATTGCCCATTCTGATGCTGACGTCCAGTATCACAGAGCAATTAAAGAGACCACTGGAAGAAAAGAAAAAGCTCTTAGTCTTCTGTTAAACAAACAAAACAAAAAAGCTAAAAGCTATACATTTTGGAGGAGCATCATCTCAGTCACCTTGTCTGCTGCCCCTCCTGACCTTCAGTTTTACAATGATTTTAAATCACAGATTAGGGACGAGAGCTCTTTTGCAATCTCTCCCTGCTGCCTTTCCCACACTGGCTCTGCTTATGCTGACGGACACTCCCTGAAACTCAGCTTTGTTGCTCTGCTTCTGGATTATCCCATGTCATTTGAGCAGAAAGGCATTTTCCTTGCCAAACCTTCTTTGGATGGACAGCCCATATGAAAACTTTATTATGTTAACTGTATTCAAACCACTTTTCTATCCTGGAGACTCTGGACTGAGCCTCAGGCTCACTCTGCCTAGAACCACAACATTATACCTGGCTGTTCCTGTAACAGAAACAATTTCCCACGCATGCCCTCAATTTTAAAAAAGAAAAAATGTATTTTTTTTAATCCTTATTGCTGAAGTCGTACCATGCTTTTCCAAGGTAATATTCTACTCACAGTTTTATGACCTAAAACGCATTTTCTTTACACTTGACAGGATCTGCTCGCTTTAATTACTATTGGTTTTACACTGGTTCAACTCTAATTACCTAATTTCCAGAACAGTCAGCAGCAGCTCTGCAGGCAGTGCCTCCCCAGGCTCCATGCTTTCGCTGCATTTTAAAGGCTGCTCAGAAAGAGTGCGCACAACAGAGCTGCAGACATTTACTTCTTGTTGTAGACATTTCATTTTGGAGCTCAGGCATTTAAATTTGCTGTAATTGTATCATCAGGTGAATATTACACACATTCTCTCTTCAATTTTTATTTTTATTTTTCTAAAGAACGTGAGATTGGTCCGTGGCACATGTCAAGAAAACCTCCATTAAAGCCAGGCTGACAGAGAAAGATTGCACATTGTTAGCCAAGAAAACCATACAAGTTTTTAAGGAATGTTATTACTTATTACTGCAGCACACTTTTTTTAAACTTGAAAGATTATTCTTCTTCACAGGAGGCTTGGAGGGAGAGGAGTTGAGCGCTGTGCTTATAAGCTATGCTCTGTTTAAACTTGAGTGTCTGCAGGGGATATACCGGTGCTTGAACTTGCTCCTGTTGAAATCCCTGGGACCAGGATTGCACTTTTAGTGATTAATTAGCAGCCCTAGCTTTTATCTGCTATGACTACTGCCAAATCCTCTGCTGTTTTAAAGTAGTCCTGGAAGTACACGGAAGACCATAGGCGATATTTTCCCCGTCGCTGTTCTCCAAGCACACAGTGCTCCATCACAGAGCGTGAATGTGCAAAGCTTTTCAGGTGCAGCTCAGCAAAACGCTCCAGGACAACAGGTTAAGATTATAATATTTTAAATGTGTGTTGTTATGACAGCATTCTCATCCACTGAGCAGTTAACTGAGGTTACAATGCACAGGAGGGAAACAACGAGCTACAACGAGCTTCCCCCAGCAGCCACACGCTTCCCTAGGAGAGAACAGACTGGCATTTCCACCCACTGACCCACCAGCTTTTCTTTTCCCTGATCCTTTCCTGCTCCCACAGACATCGTGTGGAAACCAAAAGCTCTCACAGCATTCCTCCTATGAGCACTCACAGCGAGAACAGAAGCTGGGGAAAGAACGCAGCTCTCCAAGTCCTCATGTGTACCTCAGTGTGCAATAGGATCATATACACTGATGGAAAATGCAAATTCTACAGTTTTTCAGCATTTGTCAAGTTCTTCAGTGGATTAGGCAGCATATGATATAGTGTTGCTCTATTTATTTTAAATTCACCCCAGTGCATAATATGATTTCAAGGCTTCTGCACCAATGCCACGATATTGACTGTTAATAACAGCAACAACAAATAGAAGTTGAATTTGTCATTCTCACTTGAAAGCAAAAATACTTTATTTATTGTTTTTTATTAAAATGTTCAGGCACTGAATATAAAATTACAAAAAACGTGGCTCGAAGTTTAGCTGTTGAAAATTTCCACCAATGTATCACGTTGTGTTTACCTACTTTTTTCTCTGCTTAGAGTATGAAGTTTCAGAACGGTCATATAACTGCACATTAAGATTCTCTCAATAATAAAGAAAAAAGTGATCAATAAGGAATAATGCATATATTCTCCACTAATCACAGAATCATAGAATCATTAAGGTTGGAAAAGACCTCCAGGATCTTCCAGTCCAACCCTCAATGAGATGTGAGAATGATAAGTGAGAGAACTGCACAGTAACAAAGATATTTCTTCAAATTACAATCTTTTTTACATACATTGTTTTTAAAATCATTTCTCAATGCACAGGCATTGCTTTCATTGTAAAATACGTGAGCTTTATCATATGTATGTAATTTCAAATCAACGTTATAAACATGCTAAAAATCCATTCATAAAATAAACATGGGTTCACCGAAAGATAATCTTTCTCATCTTCCTGCTCTATCTTTTGCAATTTACATGTCATTATTAAAATTCTGTCAGCACCACGTATCTCAAAAATGGCTCACTGGTACCAACTTGGACATTAGCCTACAGGGACTTCTGTATCTATACAGCAGAAAAACCGCTTCCCAGAAAATGAGAGGGAGACCATTTAGCTTTGCACTTACGTTCTGGCACAACCGGGCAGTGCTGGGTGCAGTGACGCTTTCAGAGCATGTCTTCAAACCCTTTCTCCCATCTTTACCTCGTGCGTTTTCGCCTTATTTTCCTCCTGCCTCTCCTCGGCCCAACACCAAATGTAGGCTTTCTTTCAGGGACCCACCTTCATAACCTGCTCTACAACCAGCCTGCCTCCACCCCAGGCAAAAAGCAAACGAGTTATTCCTCCTCCGCCCGGCCTCCCCCTGCTCCACCGGGCCGCTGTGGCTCTGCCTTCCATAAATCCTCTGCTAATGGTTTTCAAATATGTCAGCCTGGAGAAAGCAGCCTTTGGTCAAAGCATATTTCACCGCTGGTGTCCCTTGGTCTATGGTAGGAGAGGTGCTTCTTGCACTGCAGTTATGCACGTGTTGCCAAGGGAAAATTAGTACTGGGGGGAATATCTGCTCTGCATTTTGTTTGTCTATTTCACACTGCCCTTCATTTTATCTCACTACTGTTGAAAGCTCTTCTTGACAGGACAAGGGAAATTGGTTTCAAATTAGAACAGGGGAGATTTAGATTGGATATAAGGAAGAAGTCTTTTATGATAAGGGCCATGGAGCAGTGGCACAGGCTGCCCAAAAAGACAGTGATGCCCCTTCCCTGCAGACACCCAAGGTCAGGGGATAGGGATCTGAGCATCTGATGGAGCTGTGGGCTTCCCTGCTCATTGCAGGGCATTGGTTGGACTTTTAAATGTCCCTTCCAACTGAAATGATTCTGTGATGCTTTGAAATACCTGTTAATAGGTGCTCCTTTTCAAGTTATGCTGAAATCATTTCCAATACAATTGTCCGGAAGGGAGGAGATGTGACAGAAACCCTTTGAAATGTGATGTTGCAAGAAGTACTGGTTCATGGACAAGCTAATTGCTGTTGTTGATGTGCATTGTCTGTTCAAGCACAGCTTCATTGAGGGGTTCTCAGAAAGACAGCTGATAAGAGAAGGCAGTGCAGCAGTGTTTCATCAGTGGTAACTCCAAGGGATTAACGTGTTTCTGCCCTCACCAGTGGTATTTGATAGTACACACAGCAAAGGAATAGCAAACTGTTGGGTTCCTGTACCTGGAAGAGCTGCACAGCAGCATTACTGAGTCCAGCACACTCAGTTCCTACCTGACATGAATAAGAGGCAGGAATTTCATGTGGCATCTATGTGCTGGGTCTGGCGTTCCTGTGGTCATTCTCTGCCTTGGTGTACAAACATCTGGGCTGAGAGCATGAGGTATGTGAAGGGCTGGAATGAACAGCTGCCAGAGTGCTGTGCTTTTACAAGCTTGTGTTTCTTAATGAAGTCAGTGAAGCCCGCAGCACCATGATAGCACCTTAATCCACAGCTACTGGTCAGAATTCTGCAGGTCAGAAACAAATTATTTGTATTTCCTGAGCTTTTTCAGGTTTCATGCTAAGGTATACATGTGGGGAGGTTTAGTGGCATGGGGCTAAGACAAAGTGTCACATAAATCTGTGCTACATCTCAGAGAGCTCAAAATGAAAAAGTCACAGTCTATAGTGAAGCTCTGGAACTAAAATACATGAAAGCAGCTGTCAGATCACCTTTGTTCTGTTCTCCCCATCCTTTTTCATGACCCAGAAAATTGAAGTTCATCAAATTAAGGTTTTAGTACGTGCTGCCTTAGAAAACAAAATAGAGCCACGGTGATATTCATTGCTTATAGACAATACATAATGAAATGTTTTTGTTTAGGCTCTCTGCCATGAATTTAAGAACAAGGATCCTGTGGGAGCTCAGGGAAGCACAAGCCTGGCAATATATCCTCACTTCTGCTAGTTGGATTATTTCCTCATGCAGAAACTGAGCTCATATTTGGTGCTATTCCATTTCCAAAGCTAAGGCGAGAGAATGCCACGAGGTGAGAGCGAGGCAGCTGCCCTGCAAAACAACCATCTGGCAACATGTCGGGGAAGCCAACCTTTTGGTAGACACTCATGATTTCTGGTTATATATTTGTCTTTTTGATCAACATGTGTGCAAGGGAGTAGCCCTCTCTCTGATGGGTGAACCTTGTATAAGTTTGCAGAGCCACGCAGACAGCTGCTCTGCTGCCAGCAATGAGTCACGAGGGAGCGACAGACGCACTATGAGCAGCAACTGCTCCGAGCTCCGGGCCCAGAACAGCTCTGTCAGACAACACTGACATTACATTTTGGCCTTTGACAGAGCTTCGTCGGTTTTCTGACCCACTCTGGTGTCTCAGGCCCTGTCCCAACTATGCCAAGCAGCCTCTACTCACTGCTAGTAGTTCCAACCTATGCAGATGCTGCTCATCTGCTCTGTACCGGTAAGAGAAGTCAAATCAGTTTGCATAAAACATGACTTGTGAGAGCATTCTTCATTCTCTGATGTCTCAGTTTATTCTTTTTGATTCCACGACAGATGAAGATGAAGAAGTACTCACACTGGGCTGCTTTCCTGTGATCCCTCATCCACACTTCTTCCTGTAGGGAACTCCAAATCTTTCTTGGTCAAAAGAGGATCTAACCCAGGAGGATTGGAGGACTCCGAGTAGGGGAAAGCACAGCTCATTCTGAAAGGTGAGGTATGTATCTGGTTAATGAATTAAGCACTTCATTAAGATCCAAATAGCTTGGCATGCATTATTCTATTTAATCCTACTACATACAATATTTGGCATAATTACCAACCACACACTACTCAGATACCTCAGTTTTATACATAGAGTAAATGCTACCTAAAGTATTTATATGGGACAATTCAGTATGAGTTCAGTTTGCTTGATGGCAGAAGTGCTACCAAACAACACAGAACATTTTAATGTTTCTCATTTGTACATGACAGACGTGACACACCAAGCAATAAAAGACTGCTGGAGCACTGAGCATGAAGTCATGCACCAGCTGTTCTTGCAGGTAGGAGGAAAGAAAAGGGGAGTGCTCAGTATTTTACTCTTCTCCGATCTTGATATCACTGCTATAAAATAATTTGTATTTTCTGCGTATCAGAATAAAACTGTAGAGACTTCTGAGACTGACTGACGCCCTTCTGCCCAATTCTAGAAGTGCAACCATCAAGATGTGGGAGGGAAATCATAATCCGATCATGACAGCTGGTGAACACGTAATGATTGAAAAGTGCACAACTTGGCTCTGCTTAGCAACATCAGCAGCTGGATCCACTGTAAAATCGTGCTGCTGCTTGGCAACAACAAAAAAAAGCTGAGCTGGCCTTTCGTGAGACTTGTGAAACGGTGTTTTGCTGCTCACCTCCCAAAAAGAATCAGAACTCACTCACTGGCCTGCATGCTCAGGTAGAAGGTGACTCTGTGGGTCCAGCTCTGCAGTGCAGCCTGGGCTGCCGGGCAGTGCGTGGTATGCAGGAGTGCAGGAGGAGGAACAGGGGGGACTCTGAGCACCTGCTATGATTTTATTGTTTTATAAACAAATTAAGGAAGTTCAAAACTATTCTTCCTATTTCTAGCTAATTGCCAGCAGTGTAAGAACCTGGCATGGAATAAATCTGATCTATGGCACTCCACCATGGCTTCCCATCAGGCTGTCCAGATTAGCAGTACTTTTAAGCAGAATTATTTCTAATTAGAAGTACTTCAGGACATTCCCACGCCATGGGTTCAGTGCAGCAGGGATCTGCCTGGGCACAAGCAGCGGTCAGGCTGCAGAGAGGGAGGGAAAGGATTTTGTTATGGTGTGAAAGCTTCAAAAGATATTGTGATCCAAAATGTTTCTGATGGGATTCAAGGTATCGAAAAGTTTAATTCATGCTCAGGGCTGTGAAGCAGTGTTAAGTTGGCAGTGACAGTTTTATAAAGTGTCACTGGGAAGCTGTCATTAGGCATAGCACCCCTCCCTAAGCAGCATGGAGATGATCATTAATTTTATTTACGTTCTACCCAAGAATATTTCTTTCATGCTGAAAATAAGCCTTTCATTTCAGCTCTTAACTAAAAGTATTTGGCGCAATTTGAGAGTCCAAAAAAATTTAGTCTGAATATTGGAGCACTTCTCTCTCCAAACCACACTTACAGCAGCAGTTTTGTTTTTTACCAGGTTCCATGCACAGAACTGAAGGCAGTGGGAAGGCTGTTGGAGTTGGGGAAATGCAGCCCTGCACTGTAGCACTGACTTTCCAACTGTCCACAGCCAGTTCTGGGCACAGAGATGAGGACAAGGACTTCTCAGGTAGGTTCCCAATGCCACAATGCCACAAGGCAGTGAACAAGGCTTCCTCACATTTCACCTGCTGGTCTGTGCCTATCATCACACAGGGCTGCATGTGATTTCCTTGTTATTACTGCCTGCCTTTTGTAAACAGCCAATTATGATTGATGACAAATACCTCACCTATATTTAATCACAAGACACTCATGACTGTATAACCCAGGTCCATAGCCAACTTGGCAGAGCGCACGTTTGTTTTTTGCACTCTAATGCACAGTCGTTGACTCAAAGGGAAGGATGCGTGCTCCTAAAGCTCAAAGATGAGGCAGAGAAACATTCCTCTGACTGGGGGTGAGTTCTGGAAGGAGTGTTGGCACCTCTGGAGCGAAGGGCGCATATTTGGAAGCACTGACAGATGGTTGTCCTGCTGCAGGGCCCAAGCACAGAGCTGGAGTGGTGGTACACAGCTCAGAGACAAAAATCCACATTATTCTCATTCAAGATGTGCTGTGGTTTATCAGTCATGAGAACAAGCTATGAAAACAAGTCTCTTGGGAGACTGGTATGTCAAGATAATTTGTTAATAGCACGTCCTGGGCTTGGTTTCAGACTCTCGTCCAAGCAAGTGCACCAGGTCACAGCAGGGCTAATGCTGGGAACTGAGTCATTGGCCTCTGAAACAATCTTGCACTCAAGATAGTGTTGGGAAAGCCATGTGTCATTGTTTACAAATAGGCTGAAGGCAACTGAAAAAAAAATATATTTACTTTGTAATGAAACTTGTGGAGTAACACCAACCTTCTGTTCTATGAAAACTGTTATGTTACATAGGCACAATGCTTGCAGGTAGGTAGGATTGGTGATGGAAGTCCTTTACTGATTTATAAAGCAGGGTGACAATGACAACACTTTCCAAAGGGGAAACTGAGGCACAGAGGGGTTGAGTAATCAAGGCATCAATATGTTGTGTAATCCTGTACTAGGCTTGAAACCAGGGCTAGTGTTCAGCACTCAAAGCAATGTGCATGGACTGCTTAAGGGACTTTTCTCAATGATGCTACATTGATTTAACCTTGCACTGAAAGACCCCATTGCATTTCAAGGCTACAGGACCTAAATACTTCCTGTAGGCTCATTTGTAAGTGCCAGCCAAGAACGTTTTTCTGCACAGCAGTGTCACAGAGGTATCATTAAAGACATCACAAACAAATAAACATATAAAGCAGTAAAGCTGAAATCCATTTGACATGCTAAAGATAATAACAGCATAATAATGAGTGCTTCCCTGTTGGCATTACAACTCTTCCATCATCTTTATAACGTTTTTAAAATGAATGTAATGAATGAATGCTTAAGGTGAATGTCAATTATATACCCATTTTTCCCCTTGACTCTGTTGACTCAACTAAGCAGGCATGCAAAACAAGACAATGAGGTCAGTTAGAGACAGTGTCCAAATTCTCTGTGATGATGATGATGATCTGGTGACAGTGATGGGTGCCAAAGACGCATTTACTCTAAACTGGAGCTCTTGATGTTTGCTCCTGTGGTTGTGTCTTTTTTAAGAGATGATCTAATGGTGGGAAGCTGTCCTAGCAATCCTGGGGTGTTGGTGGAGATAAAGTTAACTAAGCCGCTCGCTGTTGTTACAGATGGCACAACTCTTCATCCTTTTGACAGACATAAACCTAATCAGCTTCTCCTAACGACAGATTTAAACTCATATAACATATTGCCTTGTCCAGCTGGGCTTACACTATTTATACTCGTGTTATCATTTTCCAATAATACAAACAATATCCAGTTTCAGAATTCCGCCCTTCATTTACAGCTGTATTTTCTGCATCAGTGTCTCCCCATCGTTAGCAAATACTCAGGGCCCAGGCTTTGCGGGATTTTACCTCAGTCTTGCTTTTGATTTGGGGGGGGTTTCCTGGAGACCAGGCTCAAAATGTAACTGTTATTACGTATAACTAGGTGCTGAATTTACATTTTACATTTTTAAGCAAAGATTGTAATACTGAATGTAAAATTGGGAAGAAAATCTTCAGAAATCATCTGCAATATTGGCTTCCTGAGTCTGGAAACAGTCTAGTTCAAGATGTCAATTCCCCATTTAATCTCAGTAAGATTTTAACACCAAAATCTAATTACGCATTTCGAACATCAGCTGTAGTTATTTTGGTTTTGGTCATTATGACAGATGGAACTTGACAGATGAACAGATGAAACTTGATTCCACAGTTGGTTTCTATTTATCTGCTATTTATCTATTTGTCATTGAGCTGTTCTTTCAGCTCTGGGAAAATTAAAAAAGGTAATAAAGAGAATGGAAATAAGTAACATTGGTCCAGCTTTCTTCCAACTGCAACAACGATGTATGTAACCAGCTCTGTCACTTCAGTCCAGTGACTGGAGTCATATTTGGATGTGGACTCCAAAGTGAAAATGATAATTCTCCCATTCACAACAGCTGTTTTTAATGAATCACAAAGCACGTGGGGATACCACTAAATGAAAAAATAACAACTCTAGTCCTAGCATGAAACCATGATCATCTCTTGTACCCAAAGAGTGGATAGTAACCGTATTTTAAGTTAATGTAGTGAGCACAAAATAAGGCTCACAGCTGTTTGTCCAGTTTAAAGGTCATATAAGGTTGGAGGATATGCACCCTCTGTAGCTACTGGGATAAACTGAACTGAGATTGTCTCTTCTTGTATCCAGATGTGATTATTCTTTTCTGGTGTGATCAAACATACATATACTGGAATTCACCCAGTATGGTGAAGGAATAGCATTATTTCTGATAAGTGCAAGAGCGTGTAGATTGACCCAAACCTCTTCAACCTTCAGCTACATAAGAACAGAACTTGCCATGGAAAGTTATTATGAGACTGTAGAATTCATTAAAGCAAAAGGCATAAGCACCATTTCCAAAACTCCTGAAACACTGAAATAATGCTGGGCCTAAATATAATGTGCATAACAACAAAGAAATGTTAAGGCTTGTTTATTACAGTGCAAGAATGTCATCTTGAGTAAAAATATGCCAATGCTCTGTGCTCTTGATGCACATCACCTCTGATGAGAGCACTGAATGAGAAAGCCATCACAGAAACTGAAAAAAGACTTGAGGTAGCTCATGAATTTATACGCCCCCCATCTCACTGCATCGTGCAGAGATTTTCATATGTGTTCCATAAAATTGTGCAGTGCTCCAAATCTGTGGCTAAAAGCAGCTTTTTCTCATAAAGAAAGTGGTTAAGTGTAATTTTCAGTTTACAGTTGGAAGTGGCATGGAAACTGTGAGTAATAGACAATGCAACAAGTAGGCATGGAGCTTACTCCAACAGCTAGTAGCAATTAATGTAGTTTCAGTTCAATATGCTGCATATGTAGTACACACAAAGAAATATAAAAAAAAGCCTCAAATCATGATAGTCTAATCAAAAGCTTTTTCTATGAGGATGAAAAATAGGACAACAGCTCACACTATCCTAGGATAATAATAACAAAAGTGAAAGACAGCTATGTATAATACATCACATATAGTGTTAGAGAATTCATGATCTGTACCAAGCAAAACCAAAATGGAGCTCATTAAAATCTAGGCGTGCAAGGTCTAGAACTGCAGATTTATTAAGCTGTGCTTTAACAATTAGGATTTTGATACTTGGGAGCTGCTGCTTTGTACTTTTCTTCTCCTTCTGCAGCAGTCTGCTTCTGGCTGCTGCAAGAAGGTGCTCATAATGCAAGAGTTTGATTGTACTAAAGATCACTGCTGCAGGAGACCTACACATATCTCTGCCTCTTTGAGAGGGTGAGAGAAAAGCTGACATTGAACCTTAAGAGCATGAAGTGGTGCTATTTGACTGACAGCTCAACAGAGTCACAGAAAATAGGGCTAAGGATGTGTATATCTCCCCGCAGTTGTTGGTTGTTTTTTTTTTTTCTTCCAGGTTTTATAGAGGAAACATATTTTGGGAATGGAAGAAAATGTCCTTAAGCTATTTTTCCTGAAGATCTACTTAGCAAATCCTTGCCACTTGGTCTAATTTGAGCACTTCAGTCAGATCTATTCTGCACACACTGCTATTGCATTGCCTCCTTCCTAAAGATTCCTGTTTTCCTTCATTATCACTAACGAGATCATCTTGCTTTCTTAATCACATTTATACTGGTTTTGTTTCCTTCTAAAACTCTTCTGTTGCAAATACAGCAATTGCTCACAGCCAAAAGAATTATTAGCATGACACCTATCTCATTGTGGTTGGATAGCTAGAAAAAGTTTTTATGCTATACACCCAGTCTGCATGAATCAAGAGAATCTTCTCTGATTACTTACATTCAGAAAAGCAGATTTCAATTAGATAAATTAAATCATTCTTACCTTTCACCCATGCAGACAGACTTTACTGCTAGGAGTTCTGTACAATTCCCCCCAGCACACTGCTGCTCTGAATATGAAGCAAACAAACACAGCCTGATCCATTTGCAAGGACTCAGAGCTGGCTGAGCCTTGGTTTGCCCAAGCACCACGGGTGCTAGCTGGATCATATGCTTACTGTGAAACCAGAGAACTAAATGAGTCTGTCAAGTCCTAACTAGCATTTTATGACAAATTTATTTTGGCAAGAATGTATAGTGCAGTATTGTGTCAGACTTGCTGAGCCTTATGCATTCTGTATCTGTCTTGATGGCTGACGTATTTTCACAGCATCCCATGTGCAAGAGTGTCTAATAGAAAACAACACAAATTAAGTCTAACTTTTATTTCACCCTGTGATCTTTAGAAGCCCATAGTTAAAAAGGATTGTGTCAAGAAAAACTACAATCTGTGAAGTCTTTACTCTGACACTGGCTGTCAGCAGTGCAACTCTTCTGTCATTAATTGTGGTGGTTGAATGTAGAATCAATTGAATTTAAGCTCTTTAGTTGGGTTTAAGCTTAGATAAGAGACACGGGACAAAAGTTCACTCTCTTCAGTTCTGGAGTCGAGGGGCTTCTATATGTTTATTCCACTGGCATTACAAAACATAAAAGCTGATCTGACAGTTTTCTGAGGTGACTCCACCTCCCCACCTCTCCTGAGAATGGTCAGCTGTCAGTAGGAAAGCTTGCTTTCACCTTCCTCATGAGAAGCAGCAGCACAACACTGATTAAAAGCTGCCCAGAACTACAGGGCAGTCATTCTCTAATACTGCCACAGAAGATGAGAGGTGTAAGAGGATTTTAAAGAAAGCCTCAAGTGACAAAAGGAATATCGTTGATATTCTTCACAAATGCCATCCTCCTTCCTACCCTCCAGATGAATGGAAGCTGGAAATGAATGTAGGGAGCCCACCTCGATCTGGAGGTTGTTCTACGGTCTGAACTTCCACAGAGATGTCTCTTGCTCCCTCTGCCATCCCCATCATCTGTAAGATCTCCAAACGATTGCTTCTCTTTCTATTCCTGTTCCGCTCACTCTACATCATGCAATACAAACTAACCATCAATTTATAAAATAAGTTGATTTTTTTATAAGGGAGAGATGGTCTGCAGGCACATTCTGTAAGTGTGAAGTACACTGCTGGATCTGGAGACAGTTGTGTCACTTTTTTTCTTTTCTTTTCTTTTTGTAGGCTGACAAGCTGCCTTTGGACAGGTGTGCTCTTAACCTGTCCCACAAACCAGTGCCTAGGTGACAATTCAAGTTCAGCCAGTCACTGACAACTTGCTTTACTGGTAAATGACCAAGCTATCAGATAACATGGACCAGCTAAGGCCTTTTTCCTGAATGAGGTTGACTTAAATTTCTTGCCACAGTCTGCTTTGGGACTGTCTAAATGTTTGCTTGATGAAAAATGCTAACTAGCTGATTTGGGAGCACGTGCAAACTGACTACTGGTCCAAAGAGCTGTGCGCCCAAACCTGTCGTCATAGATCTCTGTTTCAAAGATGGAAAAATGCATGCATGTAGATGTAGATATAGATTGAGATGCAGATGTGGAAGGCAGGGTAAGGGAAACTAAGACAACAAGGCTTAGCTTTTCTGTCCATGAGCCCATCTGAACCCTCTGGCCAACTACCAGCCCTTCTACCAAAACAGAATGGCAATATAAACCCTGTTTATTAGAA
This sequence comes from Lagopus muta, assembly GCF_023343835.1. Taxonomy (NCBI): domain Eukaryota; kingdom Metazoa; phylum Chordata; class Aves; order Galliformes; family Phasianidae; genus Lagopus; species Lagopus muta. The sequence goes on along the minus strand of NC_064437.1, from coordinate 61,573,696 downwards.
AAATACAGAATTAATTGAAGTCCCTCTGCCCTCATGTGTTAGCAACATATTTCAATATAATAACACAGTGATAAAATCCTTGTTAGTCTCAAACTAATGAAGTACTATTTTAATCTTAGTCCTATTAGCAGGAAAGGCTAGATGTGTCTTTAGATACCTGAAGATCTATAAGAAGGAGGTCTGGGTCACCAGAGGTAATTTTCCACCTGTAGGTGTGGATGATGGTCAGCTCTCACTTAGGAACATGGTTAAACATCTGCATAATCTTTCTAGAGAATAGCCAGCTAATTTTATCTCTGAAATTCTGCATATGAAACACATTCTTGTCGTTACATGGCAACGTAAAATCAACAAGCAATCCTTTCTGAAACAAATCCTTAGAACTATTTCTGAAAAAAAAAAGGAACCGTGGAAGAGTGCCATATTAAAAAAACTCCAGCATTTGCAAATAGCTATTACAGTCTGTAATGTTGCAGCATGTTTTTAAAATAGCTGTTTTAGGACATGCATGCTAATATCAGTCTGTTGGTCTTAGAAAGATACTATTAAATAGTCATCATCCTGTCGTCTACATTATAGGTTATGTGGATTGTAAAACAAGTTATACGAGAGATCATGAAACTATAGAACCTCAAAGGAACTACTGTGTTTTTTCTGGTAAGCAGAAATGTTTCTTTTACTCATAAGACACTCCTTTCACCTTTTAGTAATGTCTAAAGCATAATTAGCAAACTGCTTTGAGTCTAGACATTTTTAACTTTAAAGAACTAATAAAATATTACTTACCAGTTTTCCTCTAGACTAAAAATGAAAATACACCATTCAGTTTACCACTGATTTTTATAACCTTCTGCACTCCTTCTCTCCTAGCCGGTGTATGGATCCCCTTTCTCCCTGGATCACATGAAAGTGTTCTATTAATGTGAATTGGCTTATGTTTGAGAACACTATGCTGGAGAGCTATGAAGTGTAAGGAATCTGACCCAGGGATCTGCAGGGCTGTGACACATCAGTTCTTTACAGGAATTCTCAGTTGCTGGTTGAGAACAACACAAGATAGGTCCGGTACACGGCGTGCAGTCTGCTGTCATTGTTGATGTTAGTAAACCTTTTGCCTAAGGCAGTGAGACAAGTTCTGTGATACACCACTGTAACTGGAATTTTCCCCTCTGGCAGTCACTCCAGGACGGCAGTGCCAAGTGTCAGGCTGCCTCTCCACCCGACTAACTCAGTAAGTTGGGAAAACTATTCACCACTAAAACACACACAGCCACAGCATGGCTGGAAGTGATAGCTGCATCAAGAAAAACACTGCAAGTCAGCACTGCTCTGCATATTTCCTGAGGAATGCGTTGCTGGAGTTCAGAACAAACATTCGAGGTCTGGGATTGCTACGAGAGTACCTGGCAGAAGAAAAGTCTCCACCACCATTCCGTTCTAAACCTCTTTGCCAGTGTTTAGTCTTCTCTCGTCCACACACTTGGCAAAGAGGGAAAGCAGCCCGTCTCTTCTCACTGTGGATAAGATGGATCTCTCAGCCCACTTATCTGAATGCAGTAGTAGAAGACAGACGCACAACTGGGTTTTCTTTTGCTCCAGAGGGAGCAAGTCTGACCTACTTTACCCACAACTGGAACATTATCTTTGTGATTCTTTCAGGAAAAATACATGCTGCTGCAGTATAGACAACTATAAAATCCCATACCAGGGGTGGGAGAGAAAAGAAAGGAAACCCACACCAAACACCAAAATGACTTTAAGTAGAACACGTCTTCTGCTCCATCATTCCTCTGAAAGATCCTCCCTTGGAATATATTATTTCAGACAGGAAAAAGTTGTTCCTTTCTTCATAGATTAAGTTACATGCCTTTAACCACACGTAATAAAAACAGAATGAATTCAGTGCAACGTGTGAAGAAATGACTGAATTGTTAGCATAAAGCCAATCACAGAAGCACTTAGGTTTAACAACACTGTTTGCATAGTGCTGGCAACGTCTGAAAGGTGATAACTGCCAGAGACTGCCATAAGGAAAAGGGAATTCCTATGGATTTTCTGGAGAGAAATTACTGCCATATCAGAAGTTCAGTGTCCAAATAACTGCATACAGTTATGCACAGTATTGTGGCCACAACTCCACAGAGCACTAACTGCCTTTTCATTGTTGTTGTTGCAAAAACACGTTCTGCATTTGATTTTAATTCCTTTGTTTTTCCATTAGAAACGCATTGGCCAGACCACCAAGGCAGCAGCAGTCTGGCTATTCTCCACTCTGATGCATCATTGATGTATGTATATATTTCTTGATCCTGCTTTCAAAGCTCTGTTTTGTACATTTTTCTTTTTAAATAAATTACTCTTTGAGTATAATGAGAAAGTGGAAGGCATTGGGCGTTTCAGTCTGTGCCAAGCAGGACTCTCACATGTTAATGGAGCAACATTGTGTCAGTCCTTCACTTAATGAAACATTCCAAATCAATGAAGGGTTCCCGATGCCAAAAAAGGTTTCATCCTGTCTGCTTTCTCCCCCTGACATCACAGCAGATTGGGTCCCACGTGTTTTGCAGAGTTCTATTAATAATTGTTCCTCTGAAAATACCTTCTTGCACTGGCACCACGTACGCTGTGATTTGATGGGCTGTAACCTAACCCACTGTGCTGGAAGGATATCTGGTGCCACATTGTTACCTCCCATAGCATGATCTGTAAACATGGAAAGAAGAGCTCCTGCAAGAACCTTGTGTATAAATGTATAATGTATAACTGTGCATTTCTACATTAATAAAATTCTTTTTATTATTATTATTTTTTTAAGATAGCCACACTCATTTAATGAAAGTCCACTCACCTGTATTTGCTTGCAGAGCTGGCAGCTGAATGGCAAGTATCTCAGACATTGCATTTCTCATGTTTTCAGTTAGTCTAGCACCCATTATGTTTATTATCTTTATTTCAGGAATAATTACTGCTGTGCATCTGGTCTTATGTTGCAATTTTGTTAGATAATAATAGCTTGCTTTCTCTCTTCATCCTGAACAGCAGCACTTATTTTGGAGCATTCAAGGGAAATGGAAGAAAGTTGATGCTTTACAACCATATGCAACATTGCTAGGCAGTGACTGCTGTCTCAATGTAAGATGTGTCTTTTTCCATTAAAGCAAGCAGACTGCAGACCTTGACCTAGCCCAGACACACAGTTAACACCACTGGTAATTAAGTTCTCAGCACCATAAGAAATAGCATCATCTCTCTTTATTTGATGTCAGTAGGGACTGCTTTGAGCTGCTTCCTGAGACACAGCATCTGTCTGAGCTTCTGTGTGTTGTGAGTTATACAAAACACGTGCTGCTAAGAATGAGAATTCAGTTGGAGACTGCAGCTGAGTTCCACTTGCTGGATAACCAGTGCTGGCACAGTGGCTCTGTGGCACTCTGTGTCATGAGACAACACACTGAACTCGTGCTGCCTGACGCTTCCACCCCTGAAGCCCTGTCCTTTGGAAATGCTGTATCTTTATGCTCAGTGCTCACACATTTGCTTCCTCCAGGTGAGCCAGCAGGAGGAATGTAGCAGTAAATGCTGAAAGTCTTTCATACTGCACAGTGTTCTTGTTAGAAACAAGTTGTTATGCTGCACAATGCTTGCTAGGTTCTCATTATGCTTTTTAGTGCTGAATTTTTAACGTGTTGCCTTTTTCAGAACGCTTTGCCGTGTTATGGCATGTCTGAGACAAAGAGCAATCTGTGCAACCAATGAATAAAAGGCTCTGCGAGAAACGTCAGCCATGGATTCCAAGAAAGCAAGCATCATCTGAAGCACAAGACTGATGTTTGTCTGAGGCTGGATAAATGCATTTCCTCTGCAATGCCCTGAGCCTGGCAGGCCGCTCTGAGCCGCGCACCGCTTCACCTTTCACAACTTTCAGTCCTGAACAAAGCGGTCGTCCTAAGAAGCTTCGGATCGGCATCGCGACAGCAAGATCAGCCTTATTAACGCAAGAGGCTGCCACCTTTATTAAGGCAGGAGCGAGAACCTTCATTAAAGCAGGAGGTGCGCGGGCTGTTGGACTGCAGCGCATCTGCGCCCTCTCGCGGTTCCCCCGTTGTGGCGGATGATGACACGCGCTGCGGGCGGCATTCACCGGAAATAACCGCTGTGCGCGGTTTGATCAGCGAACGGGCTCAGGCCGGCTTCGAGCTCCGTCCCGCCGAGGGACAGAAGCGCGGTGGGCGGCAGGGAAGCGCAGCGCAGCCCCGGCCCCAACCCCGCAGCTCCCAGCCCCGCCAACTCAGGGCAGGCGCCGCCCCGCCGGGCGAGAGCGGTTCAGCCCCGCCCGCTTCTCCTACGGCGGCCGCGCGGGCCCGAGCCCCGGCAGCGATGGCCGAGTCGGATGCAAGCGGCGATTCCTTCTCCCCGCGGAGTTCCGGCTCTGCCCGCGGCCGCCTCTCGCTGCCGTCCTCCTCTCGCAACGGCTCCGTCTCGCAGCGCAGGCGGCGGCGGCTCGCGGCAAGCCTCGGCCGCCCGCCCGCCTCCGAGAAAGGAGACGAGGAGGATGAAGAGGAGGACGAGGACGACGGAGAGGAGCCGGAGAGCGAGAGGCCGCGGCCGCCGGGGAGCTCCGAAGGCGGCGGCGATGAGCGCAGCAGGAGGATGATCCGCAACCAGTACCGAGAGCTCATCTGCAGCGTGCAGCGTGAGGCGGGGCCGGGGGATGTGAGCCGTGAGCCAGGCCGGCAGGTGCTTCCGCCCCTCTGCTCCGTGCTGGGGCGGCTCACCTGGAGCGCTGCGTCCGGATGGGCTGCGCTCAGTGCGGGAGGGACGCGGAGCTGTTGGAGCGCAGTGCAGAGCAGGGGCACAGAAGTGAGCAGAGGGGTGGAACCCCTGCCTGCGAGGACAGGCTGAGCTGGGGCTGTGCGGAAGGTCACAGCAACCCCAGGAAACCCTACGGGCTTGGGGGGGAGTGGCTGGAGAGCTGCCTGACGGAAAGGGACCTTGGTGTGCTGATGGACAGCACTGAGTATGAGCCCAGGTGGCCGAGAAGGCCAATGGCATCCTGGCTTGGATCAGGAATGCTGTGGTGAGCAGGACTAGGGAAGTAATCGGCACTGGTGAGGCCTCACCTCGAGTGCTGTGTTCAGTTTTGGGCACCTCAGTACAGAAAGGACATGGAAGTGCTGGAGCAGGTCCAAAATTGGGCAACAAGGCTGGTGAAGGGCTTGGAGAATATGGCCTATGGGGAGAGACAGGAGGGACCGGGGCTGTTCAGTTTGGGGAAAAGGAGGCTGAGGGGAGACCTTACTGCTGTCTTCCAATATCTGAAAGGTGCCTACAGTGAGAGTGGGGTTGGTCTCTTCTCACTGGTGACAGGACGAGGGGAAATGGCCTCAAGTTGCACCAGGGTAAGTTTAGGTTGGATATCAAGGAAAACTTCTTTACAGGAAGGATTGTTAAGCACTGGAATGGGCTGCCCAGGGAGGTGGTTGAGTCACCATCCCTGGATGTGTTTCAAAACCGTTTGGATGTGGTGCTCGGTGATTTAGCAGAGGGTTGCTAGAGTTAGGGTGGTGTGGTTAGGTCACGGTTACACTCAATGATCTTTAAGATCTTTTCTAACCTGAACGATTCCATGATTTAGAGTGGATATAATGAAGAAGATATTTATGATAAGGGTGTTGAGGCACTGTATGGGGTGCCTAGGGAGGTGGTGGTGTTTGAGCCTTGCAGACAGCCAGAATGAGGGGATGGGGCAGTGAGCATCTCATGGGGCTGTAGGTGTCCCTGTGCACTGCAGAGGGTTGGACCGGATGGCCTTTAAGGTGCCCTGCCAGCTGAAGTGATTCTATGAGCAGCTCTCCAGATAATTGCCTGTGTTTCTGCTTCCTCCACAGAGGTTTGCACTGTGTTGCTTTTCTCAGTGAGGCATTACAGCTGTGGTTTAGTAAGCAGTGCCAAACTTAGCGAGGTCTAGTGCTTATTGCATCCTGCAGGCTGAATGTGTAGAGCTGTTATAAAAGAATAACAGCATGGTTTATGGATGGGTCAGTCTGTGCTTAAGAAAAAACAACAGTGCTGTCTATGCCAGTGCACTAAAAGAATGGCAGTAACTAAGAACTGCACATCTGGAAGCCTTGTTAAATCATGTGTATACCTCAAATATAAGTAAGTGTGTTTGACCTGGTGACATTCAGAAATCACCAAGCATGTATCTTTTTGCCTTTGTTTTTTATCCCTTTGTTTCCTGAAGTCGTTAGTTGAGATGGATGAAGTGAGCAATACAGAGACCCCAGCAGTATTTAGTGGCTGCTTTGGCACAGATAGGGGCGTTTAGCTGCAGCTAAGAGGAACCTGGGATCTATCAATTTTGAGCTTTGCAGTAAAACTTGTGGGATGTGTGTAATTAACACAACTTCAGTAAGATGTGATGCGTGCACAGGACAGTTTTGATTAAGGTGTGTGTATGTATGTATTGATACTTCTATATTTACATAATTTAGGATTTCATTTGTGTCCTTTCCCCCAGAAAATCGTGAGGATATGCTGAGTTCCAAAAGCAACAGGCTGACAGAAGCTTTGGAGGAAGCCAATCAACTGTTCACTGGAGGTAACAAATTCTGTAGTCCTTGTCAGAGGTGATGGATTAACAGCCAAATGTGAGGAGATGATACTTTAATAAACAAAGAAGGGCAAATGAATGAAGCTGACATCCAAGTACTTTATCAGAAATATTAAAACATAATGTTAAGCTAAAGAGGAATTGTTTGAATAAGGTGTTATGAGAAGAAAATCTAATTACAGTAATGTTTGTGCTTAGAAATGCTTCGTGCTTTATCTTGACTATGTAGGATAGAAGTAGTACTCAAAAGATGTAACTGTAGATGGGTTTGTTTCACTTGGAGGGGAAAAAAACCTCAAATGTTGAATGAAATGCATTTTTCATTGTTACAAGGTGACATGTTGGTTCTCTGTGCTTGCCCTTGTTCAGCCATCCTCTCCTTTTCCCTTTTCTAATGGAAATGGCAGTATTATGTAAGTAATTGTGTTAGAGGTCATTGCAATAGAATGGTTTACAAAGCTCCACGCTGAGGATCCCCTGTATGCTAAATTTGGTTTTTGACAACTGTGTATTGCTAACACACAGTCTTTTTCTTCTGTAACAGTTTCCCGTGCACGAGAAGCTGCATTGGATGCCCAATTTCTTGTCCTGGCATCAAATCTAGGAAAGGAGAAAGCCAATGAGTTGCGCTCAGAGATCACAACGTTTGATTCACTAACATTTGCAGAAGATTTGGTAAGTTCCAGACTTTGGCTTTGCCCTATTTTTTTCTTTTTATAGACTCATAAAAGAAAAGCCTGAGATTGTCAGGCAGCACCTGCCAGTTCTGATGGGACATAACTGTTTTCCTCTGAATTTCCTTGATTAATGTTCTGGTTAGTTTTGCTAATTGCTTTAAACAGTGGGTTCAGCATTTCCAATTTGTGTAGGTGAGAATCTTAACTCTCAAATGTAGGCATTTTCCTCTCCCCATTGTTGTACTGCTGCTGCTTTGTCATAGTTTAGTAGTGCATGCTTTTAGGGTTGTCTTAAACACTTTCTTTGATAGACAGCGTTCACTTGTTTCACACTAAGCAGTTTCTTTATCTAGTCTGCTGCTTTATGTGGTTTTGAATGGAGTTCTCAAGGTTCCACGTGTATTATTCAGATGTTTTTAGAGATGTCAGTTTATCTGTTTTTTGCAGTGGCCAGATGGAAGAGTGGCTTTACGATACCACTGAAGCAGACTCTTTCCCCCTCCCCCCCAGTTTTCAATTCATTATTAAAGCTGATTCCTGGGGAAGGACTGGGGGATGTGAGGTTGGGCCAAATAAGCTGTTGTATGATATTTGAAAATGATAGGCTTCCTGGAGCTATTTGGTGGTCAAAATTGAGAGCTAGTGCAAAATGCATTCCTGCTCCATATGTAATTTAAAGACTGTTAATGATTGGTTTTATTTACCCATAGTTTTTCATTGCATTACTGATGCTGTGTAAGTGGAGATGTACCATGTTAGCTCCTTACAGAAATCAGTGAGTCTTTTATCAATGCAGCTGTTGAAATAGTGGGGCTCACAATCACTATTAGCTGAAAGCTTATGGGGAGTTGCTGCTGCAACCAGTAGGGTTATGGCAGGAGTCAACTCTTGTTCTTGATTTCATTGACTGGGTAAGCACTGCGCTCTATTTTTGTTCCACTGATAATTAGAGGGCAGAAACTCAAGTGACCTTTGTCTAGGAGTGATGATAATCTAAGCAATGAAAAACATAAGAGGCTGTGTGTATTCTGCAGTGTCTGCTGTCATTTGTAATGTAAGAAAGAGAAGTTTGTTGAAGGGGGAAAAATGCAATTCTTTGGGTCTAGTGAAGTGTCTGGAAATGCTAGATTGATGCGTATTTGAAGCTTAAGATCTCTTGAAATGAGATTTAAATTTTGGTTCCATTTTCTTACCGTCCACCCCATGGTTTTTCCATACAGTGGTTTAGACAACTACAGCTCATTCATTTCTATATGGAATTGATTCACTGCAAAACACTGGTTCTGGGTTTTGTCATCTAAAGTAGATGAAAATATCTGATGTTAAATCCTCTGTTTAGATACAGCATGACTTGCCTGTGTAAGTTACGAGTCTGTGCTTTTTCTGTATTTATTGAGCCTTCAGGAAAATCAAATTTCTTTTGCTATACTGTCACATTAAATAGAAATCTAGTAGGACAGACACCAATACAGTTTTTCACCATTGGTCTGTCTGCTAGTCTTTCTTGATGAGAATTCTCACTGCGGTTTTCTTTTGCCTTTTGAAGCTGACATTCATGGGCATAAATCGCACGGAAACAGAGGGAAACGATAGCGATTCTGAGAACACATCAGGTGGCTATTTACCTAGCAGTGCCTGGTATAAGCTGGGAGAAGAAGCAGAAAAGTACTTCAGGAGAGCACCTTCTTTTCATTACATGTAAGTTTATTGCAGCACAAGCTAACAGCCCTAAGTGGTTTTAATTCTGATTAATTACCTTTAATGCCCTGGACTTGAGTTTAATCTCAAGTCAGCCCTTAAAAGAGGTCTAAGAGAGGTGCAGCCAGGCTCCACTCCTGGTCACAAAGTAGAATTGCCTTCACCTGTGCTCCCAGGGCTGACCAGGTCCTTTCCCCAGGTGCTCAATCAGTGGTTCAGGCTGTGATTCAGCAATTCTCATACACATATATATGTTCTTTTTATTCTGCTTAGGTTGGGGTCTTTCAAGTCTGAACCTCCCATGCCCAGGCAACGGATTGAGAGGCAGAGAAAGGCTCCAGGAGGGGAAGGAAAACGGGCAATGCCTGCTCAGGTTTGTGCACTGCTGTCTTTGTTAATGACTTGTTATAACAAAATAATTTCAAATGACATAGAAATCTTTTTGTTATTGTTTTGTAGCTGTTACCTGTATAGCACTAAAAGATTCAGACTTTACTATTATGCCTCCTAATTTGTTTTGTGTGGACTACAGCATTTCATTAACTGAGTGGAATGAAGTAGGATTTATGGACTGTTTGTCTATTTTCATTTTTGCCTGCTAGTTTCTAGTTTTTGTCAAACATTCACTTCCAAGAATGGTCTTTCAAAACATTGTATGAATATAAGAAATTTCTACAGTGAGTGACTGACAGATCTTCCAAAATCATAAAAAGACCAGTGGAGCTTGTATGGTGTTACTGCTTATGGAGAGGTGTCAAATGCCCAGTTGTACCCACAGAACTGTGTCAAAATACAGCAGAGAATGGAGAGGTTTTCTTTTTTGCTCAGTTTTCAGAGAGAAGGATGTTAACAAACATCTCATGAAGAGTGAGAATTTCCAGCTTACTGTGATTTTGCAGATCTTATAGTATATTTATGAAATGTTTTTCTTAGATTCTTTAGTGTCTTTCTAATTCTCCAAGAGGAAGGAGGTTGAATTGATTTAATTAAAAAAAAATACAAAAAAAAGAGGGAAATAATCAGTATTCTGTTTGCCAGCCAATTCAGTTGCATGGTTGGCCATATTCCAAGCTGAAATGCCTGGGACAGTAATCATCCAAAAAGACCAAGACAAGTTCAAATCGACTTATTTGCTCTGACTCTGACAGGAGAGGCTGAAAACACATAAACTGAAAGTTCACTGCTTATACTGTACAATGGGAATTCATTCCTAAATCCCTTTGTAAGTTTTCAGATGCTTGCATGAGCTTCTGTAGCTGTATGTGTGACATAAAGAAAATGCTATCTGTTACATAATGAGTTCCTAAAAGGTCAGTTTCGTATTCTTGTCTTACAACAGTTAAAAAAAATGGAGGAGTCTCATCAGGAAGCTACAGCGAAAGAAGTGGAGAGGATCTTGAGGTTGTTACAGACTCATTTCAGAAATGATCGTAAGTATGGCTCAGTTTAGCTTTTACAGCATCAGTTTGAGACTGAGTGCTCTTATCTTCCACAGTTAAGAGCTGTTAAACTACAGAAGCAAAACGAGGTGGAGTTGATGTGTAGAATTGTTTATTCTGAAGGTTGTGTACTGACTGTGTATTCTTTATGAAATCTGATCGGTTGAGGCTTCATTTTAGTCAAAGAAAGGTTGAGATGAAAGGGACCTGGAGAGGTCATCTGGTCCAAGCCTTGCTGATGTAAAGCCACCTGGAGCTGCTGCCCAGGACCACATCCAGCTCTTGAAACAGGTTCCACAACCTGTTTGATGGCAAAGTCAGTTTATGTCTTTGTTTTTAAGAGGTAAATCAAATAGTGGTGTACCTACAAAGTGTTCTGTACACACGTGTGTGTATATGTGGGCCAAAAGGTGGAATGAAATATTCTCTGGAAGCTTTTTTCTGCATGTGTGCAGTTGTGAAGTCAGCATTATAGCTAAGTCACTGTAAGCACTGCCTTAATTTTTAGAGTGAGTAGTGCTGTTAACTTGTGTTTGTGTGTTAGTTCTGCAGGTATCACCTGTTTGTTTGTTTTTTATTGTTGTTGTTTTTAACCAAACCATTTTGACATTGCCAGCTCGTACTCCTATTTTCTTCTTTGATCTCGTGGTTGATCCAAACTCCTTTGCACGCACTGTGGAAAACATCTTCCATGTGTCCTTCATAGTAAGGGTAAGGCAAGACAAGTTCTTGAAATCTTACTTGAGATGCTGGAATTACATGGAAATCTTGATTTCTTGTTTTTATGTGATATTGAAATAGTAGGATTTAAATATTAGAATTCCTGATTAGGTTTCCACAAACACTGTGATATTTTGGAAATGGAATAAAAAAGAAAATAGACTATTTTTGTACTGATATTTCTTGCTATTACAGCAAGTTTCACAATGGTTAAATGTTTGCTATTAATCTATTCAAAAAGGAGTTCAAGCATGCATATGTTAGTATTAAAGAATTATTACATGTCAATATTTACTGCATTTACTGCATTCGCCTCTATAAGCACAGTAATTAAATATATTCCTATTTCTTGCTAATTAGGATTATTAATGTATGTTTATGATGATGTAATGTTGTAGTAGTGACTATTTATATATATCACTGCATTAGAACATCTGAAATCTTCAATCCTCTGTTTTTAGGATGGTTTAGCAAGATTAAAGCTGGATGATGATAAATTGCCAGTAATAGGTATGTAAATCTAGCTTTAAAAAACTGTTTTTATTGTCATAACATTGAAAAGTAGCTGTATCTTAATGTGTTCACAAAGCTTTACAGATGTGTAGCTGAAAGAGCAGAAATTAGGGGGTAAGCAGTGACTGTAACTGAAGGCACAAAGAGATTTATAAGACTGATTGAAAAGTTTGAGACTTTTAAATGTAGAAATATGGAAAGCCTGTTATGGTGACTTGCACAAATTACCAGTAATAAAAAGTTATTCTGTTACCTCCAAAGTGATATTTTGCTTGATAAGTACGTGTGTACTGCTATGTTTGGAGGAAAATACTTGTTTTCCTTTGTTTATCCAAGACAAGAAGCGCTGCAGCTTTAAAACAGTTGGAAAGGAAACGGTACGAATGGGGTCTCCAGTTCTCATTCTCACAGGGTATTGATGGGATTAAGACTTGGTGAGATTTGATAAAAACACCCAGACCCTTCTGGGAATCTGGAAGAAGTTAGTTTCTAAATTTTAAAGAGGTAAGACTAGAGAAATTTCCTAGGCAGCTGGTAGTACAGGCTACTGTAAGAGAGGAATTTAGTAGAGTACATGTTAGTGATATTGATGTTTGTGAAGCTTTTGTGTTCCTGAAGGCCACTGTAAAGATAATGAAAATACAATATTTTGAACAGAGCCTGTACAGAACGTTGAAGAAAAAAATGATGACTACAGTGCTCGAGCACGGAACCAAGTTGTCATCTCCCTGAGCCATGAAGAATGGAGGGTATAATACTTGATAACTTTGATTCATTTATTTTCCCTGAAGTTTAAGAATACCTGAGAGCTGTGTTCTTACGTACTCAAATGAGGATGAATGTTCATATATGATTATTACTATTATTGTTTCATATATTACTGCATTTAATTTCATGGATTCAAGAACAGCCACAAATCTGATGAATGTTTTTAACCCCAAGAAGATGGAGAAGTGGATGGCAGTTCCATCTTTAACCCATGAAGCCCTGCCAGTTTAAGTGCTTTTGACTTTAATGGCTTGTTTTTACTACTTTCTGAGGACTGCATAATCACATAATCTGTTATTTCCCCTTATATATGATATTTGCTCCTAGTGGGGAAGTACATTTTTCCTCACTGTTCTGTTTTTTTATAAAAAATTTCTTAGATAAAATTTTCTCCTCAGAATGTTCAGAACAGGCATTCGAAATAGTGCTTTAATATGAGAAACTTCATTTACACCTGTTGATAACTGCAGTTGTATTTAAATAATTCAGCCCTGTAACTTACATACTTTTCTGTCACTTCTAATTAGGAAATTGTAGAAACATATGAAATAACAGAACCGATGATCAGCCCTCCTGATAGCATTGAAGATGAAATGGAGACAGCTTAATTGTTCAGGTAAGGAACCAAAGGGTGGATACTTAGAACCAAAGGGTGGATACTTAGAACCAAAGGGTGGATACTTAGAACCAAAGGGTGGATACTTAGAACCAAAGGATACAGTGCTGAGGTCTTTATGCGTGTGAGAAATTGCAGGGAAATGAGATGTATGTAGAAGCACTACAAGCTGGGTAATTGAGTGACATCATGGCTTTTTACATTCTTGATCTCTTCCTGGGTCGTATAATTTCTATATGGTAATTAACTGACAAGTTCATATGTGATGGTAGTTCACTTGTGGAATGTTATATTGAATTAAATTCCTGAAATGTTATGCTGTGAAGAATCACTGCAGTTCCTGTAGTGTTTCTTCTAACATACCAACAGCTGAGCTGGTTAAGAGTAGTCTGAGAAGGGCTTAACCTGTCTGGTTCCCTCCCACATCCTTTAAACAATAGCACTAAATTACTGTATTATCTCTGTGGTAAGTTCTATATCTTAATTAATACTTTCTTCTTTTTTCCCCCTCTAGGTGCCTTAAAGAAAGATACTTAAAAATGTATTCTTCAATTAAGATTTTATCTGTATATATTGTAATATTAAATTTATTTTTATTCAAACATCGGGGTACTTTAAGCTGATTGCGGTGATAAAACGCGCTCAGGGACTGGCGGTAGCGCTGAGGCGGGCGGGGCGGCGCTCCGGGCGGGACCGGGCCGCCATGCGCCGCGCCGTGGTGGAGTACCGCGGCTGGAAGGAGGGCTACCGCTGCGGCTACTGCGCGTCGGCGCAGGGAAAAGTCTCCGCCGGTGAGCGGGGGGGAAGCGGGACGGGGCCGGTGCCGGGAGCCGCGCCGCTGTGGGAGAGCGGCCGCCCTCACTAAAGATGGAGGAGTTCGGCAGTCTGCGTGGGGAAGCGCGGTGAAGATGGCGGAGTTGCTCCTTCCGGCGGGCTCCGCCCGCGCCGTGCCCGCAGCAAAGATGGCGGCGGCGGCCGCTTCCGGCCGGCGCGGAGCGCGGTGTGAGCCGGCGGGCGGCGGGGAGCTGCTCTGAGCCGGGGAACATGGCGGCGGCCGGCAGCTCGCCGACGATCGTCGAGTACTTCGGGGGAGAGGACGGGTACCGCTGCGGCTACTGCAAGAACGAGAGCGGCAACCTCTCCCACGGTGCGGGCCGGGCGGGCGGGGAGCGAGCCGGGCTCTGAGGGGGCCGCTTTGAGGGAGGGCCGTCTCTGCGGCTCCGTGCTCTGCCTGGGGCACGAGTGCCCCGACAGGGCCGCGTCCAGCTCTTACACGCTGGCGGTAATGATCGGCTTCAGTAATGCTCGGCTCCTGACCCAAATGTGACCCAAGCGCGTCAGGTGCTACTGTTTGGTTGCTGCCTGCAGAAGTTACAGGTTGTTGTGCTCTTTGAGTAACTGAGGTGAGCCTGCTTGCTTAGGCATGGCTGTGCTTAAGAAGGCTAAAACCTCGTGTTTCCCAGGTGATTTCCTTAGAGAAAGGCAGCTTGTCTTCACGGCGAGGCTGGCAGCTTAAAGCGTGTATGTTTGGGCAGCCCAGGGCGAGCCCAGTCCCAGCCCCGGGGGAAGAAATGGGAGGAGAGGAAAACTTGTTGCTGTCTTTTAATCACTGATGAGATTCACATGTAGCCATGTCCTTGAGAGACATCTGTTGGTGTCCTGTTAGCTGTGTAGTTTTATGTAACTTCTGTAGAACTTGTTACATCTTGTGTTGAATTGTAGTTGTTGTTGCCAATCGAGCGTGTTACTGTTTCCTTCAGGTATGTGGGCACATTCAATGACGGTTCAAGATTACCAGGACCTCATAGATAGAGGATGGCGAAGGTAAATATAAAATGATACCAAAACATCACCAGCTTAGATTCATTCTCCTTTTGCTCTCCTTTTCTAATAGAATCCCTTGACCACAGAAAATGCTACTTTTCCTTTTCCTAAGGTCTGTTTTTAGGGGTATGTGGGTAGGTATTTTGTTGTCACTACTAGAGCTTATGCTTGCAGAATAAGGAGCAGAAATGAAAGAGTATGTGTGCAAGAGGAGTGTAGTGGAAACACAAAGTCACAGCTTGAAGCAGTGATTGAGCACCTGGTGGAAGGCAGGGCCAACCCAGGGGAGTTCAGGTGCATGCAATGCAGCTGAGTGACTGGAAAGGCTGGAGCCAGGATCCACCCCCCTCCCAGATCTCATTTAAGGGCTGGTAGTGGAGGTGAGGGGATCTTGCTGGAGAACCCTGCCTAACAGAGGCTTTCCAAGAGTAAGCAGTCTTCTTTGTTTCTGTGTCCGTGGGTGCTGTGTTTGAGCATATCCTTGTTTGCTGCAGCCTGGGACTTGGCTACTCTGCTATCGTTGCTGCACTTTCCATTCTGTGACAGTGTTACAGGCAGTTTTTGTCAGCTGCTTGCACTTCTTGGGAATAAGTAAGGGTGTTCAGGTGGGTATGTGCTGGAGAATATAGGGTACTATTCTGATACATAGCAAGCACTCTAGATGCAACATGCTTTTCTTAGTTGTGCTCTCTGGTGAAATTTCATTAATGAAAATTTATTTATTCTGGATGGGTAATGTGTTGGTATAATGGCAAGAAGCTGTGGACCTTTCCCTTCAGCTTTTGATACTATTTCTTAGATTTTGTTGTTACTTAAATGTTGGTTAACATTAATACTGTAAGATAAACGAATGATGAAAACAGTATTTATTATTTTTAGAAGTGGAAAATACGTCTACAAACCTATCATGAATCAAACGTGTTGTCCTCAATACACAATAAGGTAAGAGAGTTGGCTTATGGTACTGTAAGTGGTTTGACCATTTAAAGTGTGTGCAATCATTATGTTTATTGGCTTAAACACACAGGACTTAAATTCATCTACTTTTCATTATAGCAAGTATATTCCATTGAGTTTGTGCACAGGCACATTGTTAACTCTGTGATGTTGTCATTGGCTTTGTAATGTTTTCCTGAATGCAGCCTGTACCCTTCCCTTTTGTTTTGCATTGCAGTCCAAGGCAAGATTTCAGTGACTGCTGTTTTGTTTGGTGGTGCAGGTGAACCAGAATGCCTGTCTCTCCAAAACTGCTTTAGTAGCCCAAATAAGGGAGGCTGTCAATTGAATAGGTATAAATGATTCTAGGTATGCTTTTCTGCCACTAGTGGTTAGATTCAATGTTGTGTCTATAGATAACTAAGTTAAAAATTTCTAGTATATTGTCCTCCTAGGGGGAACTTTTCTTTCTGTAGTGCTTCAGGTCACAGTGGTATACTTTTATGATTATTGAATGTGTGTGTATTGCTATAATAATGATATCATGGAGAACAGGAGAGCATAATATGATCAAATCAAGACTGTTGATAAACTATTTGGCCACTTATTACTTCATAAATTTCCTTGTATTTTGATGAAATATATGAAGCAGTCATAACTCTTTTGAAGGTGCCAGGCACTGCGTTTTCAGACCTCCAAATCTCACAAGAAAGTTCTGAAGAAAATGTTGAAGTTCATTTCGAAAGGAGATGTTTCAAA
Organism: Lagopus muta; assembly: GCF_023343835.1. Lineage (NCBI taxonomy): Eukaryota > Metazoa > Chordata > Aves > Galliformes > Phasianidae > Lagopus > Lagopus muta. Next base: position 61,557,133 of record NC_064437.1, on the reverse strand, counting down.
AGCAGTGAGTGAAGGTAAGAAACTCCTAGATTTGGAAAAAGCAAGATGGATGTTTGAAATGAGGATCAAGTTGCTGACTGATTGAATGGCATCAGTGTGGTTTGTTGTTTTTGTTTTCTGCATGCAGTCCCCTTTGTAAAGGCCTGACTAGGTTATGTCTTTACAGTATTTTGAATCAAGGGCACAGTGCAGTGCAGAGAACAAATTGTGGCAGCTGCCTTGCTCTACTGGAGGATATTCCATTGCTTTTTTGCATGTACCAGTGTATTTTCAGTTTTACATCTAGACACAAGCTTGCTTTGTAGCTGATGCTGTAGAGAATCAGGCTGTTATTAGCTATCATAAAAGTGATAATCAGGAGATGACCAAGCAGGGCAGTGAAAAGGAAGCAGAAATAGGAAGAGGGGTTTTTCCTCCAAGTGACTGAGAGGTGACACTTTGCTTATCCAACACCAAAACCAGCTACTTTAATTGTGGTGGAACCTGTTGTGTCAGTTCTGAGACCTAATTTCCCTCTTCTGACAGGACTTGTAGTGTGAAATTAGTGGAGACCACCCAATTTTATTGGGAAAAAATGAATCTCTTATTTGTAAGATGATGCTAGTAAGATGGCAAAAAAGCTTTCTGTTTTTGGACTATTCCAGATCTGTTGGAAAACAGTTGCAAAATTGGAAAGAAGTTGATCTCGATGTTAATGGTGCAGGGTGTGAGTTGTGGTTACACAGCAGTAAGTCAACTCATGCAATTTGTAATTATTTACAGAAGAGCCTATGGATTCCCATGTAGAGGATGCAGTCTCATGTGGTTTTGTACATAGAAGTGAATCTCATGTCAGCGAGGCTGAACTGACTCCCTTAAATGAGGATCACACAGACAGAGTGGAGAAGGAAGATGAGGACAAAGGAGAAACAAAAGAAGAGGTGAATGTGAAGAAGGCAGAGTTGGCTTCTCTTCAGATACCTGGAGATAAAGATGCAGCAGTCCCAGGAGAACCATCATCTTCTACAAAAACTGTTCATGCATCACCAAAGCCAGGTAGTTATGTTTCTGGTAGTAATTGGAACATGTTTGCATTACTTGTGGGTTTTTAAAATCCTTCTTTTTTTTTTATCTTGCCTAGTAATTCAGGAAATTGTTGTTTCTTGCTCTGTATACCCTTGCCCATCTATGAAATTATAACATGGGTATTGATAGATGCTGCATGTTGCTTGTTTTTGTAGTTTTTCCTGGAAGTTGCACTGATTTCCATCATGCTCAGCTTTCCAGTGTAGTTACTGAAAATACCTGTATACAACTGACAGTTCTGATGTTTGAAAGCTGTGTAGATTGTAGTTATATGTCAAGGTGATTGAATGTCATCAGACATCAGAATCTATTTCCAGTTTGGAATACTTTTCTTGTGCAGAAAGACATACAATCCAGCTTTCTCTTTCTTCTATGGGGATGCTGTTACTCAGACTTAAGTACCTTGAGGTGTGTTTGTGCTGCAAGAGTGCTAGCTGCGGGGTCAGGTTAAGGCTTAACATTATTTCCTTGTGCAGCAGTGGGAAACCAGTTGGAGATCTAATAAGAGTAAGTATTGTTTTTACACTTCTTTGTATCTGTAGGCTGTCTTGTTATGCCAAGTGTACACCCCATGATTATACTCCACTAATAACTGGCTTAAGGCTGCATAATGTTTTCATAGCCTGTTTACTGCAGACCTGACTGGCAGTAGAAATACACCCAGTCTAATGATGTGTGCTTTAAGGAAACTACATAGCTTTCCTGGGGGGGAAGGGGGAGGTTGGAAGAAAAGTACAGATACTGTTCTTCTGTTTCCTAGTTGAGATTTTTCATCACTTTGGGAGCTTGCCTTGTTCTAGATTTTTTTATAACTGACTTAAAAAAGCAATGTCATAAGCAGATATGAAACTGTAAAATTGTAATAATTTCTACCTTTTTCTTACTGTGAATTTAAAATTACATTTCTGTGAGGAAGTATGGTAAGTGTGTGTACTAAGTAAGGCAACCTTGAACCTCGAGCATCTTAACAGTTGACACCAAGTGTCACAGCTGGCATACTGTGTGCCTTGGCCCTGTCTGTTGCACTTGCAGAGAAGTCCTTGAGGGTCATTGGATAAAAAGAAAATGCAGGGAAGTTGTATGGCAACTGTTGAGTCGTGGCCTGAACCACTGATTGAGCAGCTGGGGAAAGGACCTGGTCAGCCCTGGGAGCACAGGTGAGGGCAGTTCAGCTGTGTGACCAGAAGGGCTGGAGCCTGGCTGCACCTCTCTTAAACCCCATTCTTAAACTACCACTGGGTAAGGATCTCTGGTTGGAGATCCCTCCTTTGTGCGGAGTCTTTCCTGCAAGCCCAGATCTTCAAAGATGGGTGAGCACCTTTACTTTTCCTTTGAAATACCATCTTCTCTGCGCTGGTCCCTCTGCTGTTACACTCCTGTATTGCCCTTCCCCTGCATTAACCTTTCTGACTGTGACAGAAGTTTTGCTGCTGGGGCGTTCATGCAGAGTGCTGTGGATTGCCACTCTTACAGCTTCTTGTGTGCCCTGTTCTTGTGGGATGTGGTAAGAGGTAGGTGGGTTATTGTCAGCATAAGTCATCTGAGTAACAGCCTGAGCGGGAGAAGGAAGTGGGTGCATCTTATAAATGCTTTGTGGGCCAAGGGTTGCAGGCGAGGCAGCCTCATCTTGCAGGTAATGTTTTCAGTGTTGCATCCAAAATGATTCAGAGACATTGAGGGTATTTTCTGGATTGCAGTTGTATGTGGAGTAACAAGCATGGTTGAAAGTGGTTGAAATCCTGGTGAGAACTGGATGCTTTGTGGTTTCTGCATACGTTGGGCCATCATACTAATTCCTAATTTTCACCTATTATATTGAGCTGGTGTTTAATGAGAGCATCACAGTACTTCTGTTTTCAAAAGACTTTGCCTCTTCCTGTGGGTTGGTTACTTTCAAGGCTGACACTTCAAAAGAATGTGAACCATCACTCATAGCAACAGCATCAGGTTTTCAGCAGCAGTTTTGCACCTGAACGAAAAGGAAAGCTTAGTCAGAAAACAGGCAGTGCAGCACAGAACTAATGCAAGTTCCTGGGAAGCTTGCCTGGGATCTTCAGGGTTGTATTTTAGTTTGACCATGTAGCTGTGCTGTGCAAATTTCCAAGCTCCTCTTGTTTTTAAAATAATCAGTTTTGAGTCATATAAACTTCATTTTGGAAACTATGTAGGAATGGACAGCAGGTGGCAGTCTTAGGTAAGGAGAGCTGATTTGGAGAAGGCTGAAAAACAGTCTTCATTTATGTTAATAACACCGAGTAACTTTAAACACTGCCAATGCAGGTAAGGGGTGTTCGAAACGTTGTTTTCACTGAGTGTTTCAGAAAAGGAGGGTTAATCTTACAGAGGAGAAATATTCATTAAAAGGCAATAAGAAATTCATCAGAAGTTTTTTTGTTTCGAGTAGGTGGTGTCCCAGGTCAAATTTAGTTCAAAATTTTCCAGATAGAGAGATGTTTAGTTTTCATCTTGGAAAATGTAGACTTATTCTGTAATAAGATTGTTTAATTGCATTTTTATTCTTTTATAAACAGCTCATTGTCCTATAGGAAAAAATGGCCTGTTTCTGCACAGTTTCAGATGGGAAACGTTTGCTTATGTCTGCATGCACATCCATTGTTTTAAAAAGTTTTTCTAGCTAACTTATAGCTTATAGAAGATATGAGATGAGAAACAGAGCCCAAGGCAGATGAAGTGCTGTAACATTCTTCAGATTTATCATGAGTATTTTAAATAAACTCATCCACTGACTTGTTTATCCCTGGTCAGATCACGTAACATCTGTAATGGTCTCAGGATATTTGTCCTTTTCTGGTGAATATTTTTGTCTGAATGAGACAAATATCCCAAGACTGTAGCTGAGAGGTAAGGATGCTCGGGTGCAATCTGCTTGTTCATCTGTAGGAAGTCCGAGGGGTGCAGAAGTGGTATTAGCTTTATTTCTGAAATGCTCTCAGCACTTCAGCTTTCATGGAGCCCACGTGGAACAACTGGACTGGGTGAGCCCTGAGGACTTGTGCCAGCACTGTAGTTATAAACTGTTTTCAAGAGTTTTCCATAGCTCACATAGAGAAAGTCTTTAAATGAGAACCAGAAACATTGGTAAAAATGTAACCTGTAGGTTGCAGAAAGTGCTTATGTATAGGGGTCCCGTTGTTTGTTATAGTTTAGGTGTTATCCTTTGTTGTTCTGTTTTTATATGTCTATATCCAAAACAGAATCTTGGTGTTGTGCACTTGAGACAGTGGCACTGTGGAAGTCTTAGGGATCCTGTAAATTCTGAGCAGTTCTCACTGCACTTTTGGTAACGGTAGCTCTATATTTTGAGATGACCATCCCTTTCCTAAGTCTCCCTGTGGCATTTACAAATCATAGAATGGCCTGGGTTGAAAAGGACCACAGTGGTTGTTGGAAATATCCAAGTAATTTTGTCAGGATGGTATCTCTGATAAAAGCAGAATTTATTTGCGATTGCAATGGTGGCGTCCCACAAGCAGGAGCGCCTATGGGCACAACATGACAGCCTTTATACCCTGTTTTCTCCCCCTTGCCTCCCCCCTGCCCTGTTTCCCCAATGGCTGGGTACTCCAGGTTCACAGTCTTATCAGAAGGTTTACATTTGCTATTTACTTGTTAATTTTTTATCTGGTGTCAGTCAGCAGTCATCCTGTTGTTACCAAGCTGTCTCGTTGTTCTCCTTGCCGTATTGATATGATGATTTTCTTTAAAGTCATCGTTAGACAAAGAGCACTGGGGGATGATGGCAGGCCTTCCGTAGTCTCTTCAGGCACTTCCTCGGGCCGGCCATGGCTTGTTCTCTGGTTTGCTCTCGTGCAGGATATTCTTGCAGTGTGTCTGACAAAATGTACATCTATACACCTCTATACAGAGTGTGCGTTCCTGGGAAGGTTTGTCTAGAGGATAAGTGATGTAAACTTATCAGAGATCTTCCCCAAGTTAAGTAGAAGGACTCCCAAAAAGAACTATGATAGCGGAGATCATAAAATAAAAATAATATTATACAATTCTAATGCAGAAACAACACTGGATTCCCACAGTGCTCATCCAGTTCCAACTCCCTGCTGTGTGCAGGGTCACCAACCAGCAGACCAGGCTGCCCAGAGCCACATCCAGCCTGGCCTTGATTGCCTGCAGGGATGGGGCATCCACAGCCTCCTTGGGCAACCTGTTCCAGTGCCTCACTACCCTCTGGGGAAAACCTTCCTCCTAAGATCCAACCTAAACCTCCCCTGTCTCAGTTGAAAACCATTCCCTCTTGTCCTATTGCTATCCACCCTTGTAAACAGCCATTCACCCTCCTGTTTATACACTCCCTTCAAGTACTGGAAGGCCACAAGGAGGTCTTCCTGGAGCCTTCTCTTCTCCAAGCTGAATCATGATTCTCCATGGGCTGAACTGTTGGCTTGATGCAACCAAATGCAGTGTGATTTGTCCTAGAAAGCAGTTAGCAAGATGTTAACAAATAATTGTCATTGGCTTAGGAGTAAAATCTGCTTCCCTTAGTCCAGTTGCTATTTCTCTGGTTTCTAACTTAAGTTGTACCTCTAACTAGAGCTTGTGCTTGGGGTTTAAATAAAACAATTAATGTACATTTTGGAAAAAGACAGGTGACCATTGTTTTTTTACAATGAAGATGGTTAAATGCACCAGGAAAAACAAAACTGATAAAGTGGTGCTTTATCCTTCAAATAAAATACTGCTTTTCAGTATATTAGTATGAACCAAAACAGGTATACCCAGAGTAAGTGAAGCCATTGCATCCTGTATGGTATGTGCATTAGGAAGAATAGTTTACAGCTTTACTGATGCTTGAAAGTTGGTTCCATTAGGAAGTATTTTGACAACTTCTGTGGTGTATTGGTAGCAATAGACAAAGCTGTGACTCTGAAGGCTGCAGTTCTATGCAGATGAAGTGAACCTAAGCACATTGTGAGCCTTTCACCAGTGCTTTTACCATTTCCAGTCTGCAGAAGGATGCAACTTCTTGCCCTTGTCCATGGGGAAGGTTTGAAGCGGGTAGAGGACAAAAGGAAGATGTCATTTTTGGCCACAAAGTTATTGGTGAGAAGGCAAGAAATCTCTAACCATATTTTCCTAGGTCTCCAGGAAGAAATGATTTCCACATAGTTTGCAGCCCTCCTGCAGAGTGAAGTGGGATAAGGCATAGTTAAGTCTGCATTTGGATTATTCCTCATTTCTCATAAATATTAGCTGAGTTGGAAGCACGCTGTCTTAATGCTTCAAATGAAAGCAGCTTGCCATTCTGGGTACATTCCCATTAAATCTTTCAAGAGTTGCCAGTGTGTCCTTTGCAAATATATGGATTTCAGGAGCAAGCTAATAGCATAAAATACTGCTTCAGCAGTTTGTCATAATATTTGTTACAGTTTTTGTTCTGTGCAAGATATATGATTCTGTGCTTCCCTCTGTGGGCCTAGTTTGTTCCATTATTCCTCTCCTGAAATCGTTAGTGTTATGGATTATTTTTGGCCTCCAGCTCATTTACCACTGTATGTAAAATAAATAAAAACAGAACAAGAGTCAATTTTATAAGAATTAACTGGATTAACTGCCTGCTAATTCAATTGTGAGTGCAGCTTTCCCTCTGTATGGAACTTTGTACAGCAGCTGCAAGTATCAGGCAGGTATTCCCTGAAAATTCATGAATTCTTCCACCACTGTTTCCAGCAATGCAGCAGCTTCATACAGCTTTAACACAGCTTCTGGAATGAAGTATGATAGTCACTCCTCTGTGCTTCCTGAAGTGGCTGATAACAGGGTGTGAAGGTGAAAGAACTGAGTGTTAGGGGGGAAAAAAATCTTGTTTTTGTAAACTTGTAGAAATCTGGATTTATGCGTTTAAAATCAGTATCAATTAAAATCATGAGATGTGGGGAAATAATTGCAGGTTGGGAATGGGTTATTTATTTGGTGACTGTCCTTTCAGCACATTTTGTGGTTAGAATGGACCACGGGCATCTTTTTCTCCTTGATTTAAGTGGAGTATTAATTTTATAGTGCTTGTGTTTTTAATGCAGTAGAATAATTCTTTATGAATTTGACAGTGAGGTTTTGTGGTTGTGGGTTTGGTTTTGTGCTTTTTCCTTTCAGTATTTCAAGCTGATCCTGGTGCTGTTTGGATACGAGGCAGCATAATATTATGTGCTAAACAGGAGGTTTTCGTTGTTCTATGCGAGGGATTAAGGACAAACTTGAGAGGAATTCTACTTGTACTACTTGTTAAACATATTCCTGACTCTGGATTAGAAAGCTGCAGAGGAAAAAATCATTGTAACTTCCCTTGACACAGGGTATTATCACTAGCTGTGTAATGTGGAGGACTGTGTTATGCTCAGAGCACGGTCTGCAATTACTGGTAGTTCTAACCATTTCTTTTCAGTCATCGTGTGAGGGCTGCTTGTTGCTTGCACAATGGTGTTAATTCTTTGCTTGTTTCTTTACAGGCAAAGGGGCTGATCTGAGCAAGCCACCATGTCGAAAAGCAAAGGACATACGGAAAGAAAGAAAACTGCAGAAACTCCTTCAGAACCAGAGGTGCACCCTTGAAGGCTCTCCACTTCAAGCAGAACATCAAGCTTTACTCTTGCAAAACTCAAAGTCTACAGCAAACCAACCAAAAAGCATTGAAGACTTCATTTTTGTTCCTTTACCTGATGATGCACCGCACAAATTGGAGGTAATGGCTCATTCACTGCTGTTGAAGGCAAACTTGGAACTCAACAAATGCTTGGGTGTTTAGTTTCTGTGGCTTTATTAACTGGCTGTAGTATAAATCTTAGAATTTACATGGTACATGGTGATATTTTTGGTACAGCTGAGTGTTACCACAAGGGGGTAATCTTGCACTTGCAGTCAGTTGTAGAAGAGAGCAGTACAGGGAACAAAACACTTGTAAATTGATTTCATACTGAGGGACTTGAAAATGAAAGACTTTGAATTAACTGAGTGTTGAACGATGAGAGACATTCAATATTTAGTTTTGCAGCATATAAGCAGTTAAATTATCTATGCTACTGGATCTTGGCTAGAAAGCAGAAACTGTTGATAAAACTGAACAGATGAGAAGATAGCTCTTATTTATAAATGTCTGTGCTATGTGTTGGTGTCTTTAGAAACTGTAAAAGTTATGGTCGAAACCAGCATAATATATTGGTTGCAATTAAATCTATTTTTACTATAAAAGTAGTTACCTGGAAGGCTTTTGGACATGCTGACACTGGTTAATTGTAAACATGCTTTTTTTCTCAGGAAGCTGGAAAGCCTTCTGAATATGTACCTTTTCCTTTAGCTACTGATGGAATTAAAAATTGAATTTGAATTGTATTTCTGGTACTTATTTGGGATGGTGCTGACTTAAAAGATTGCACTCTAAATAACTGACAAGAAACCGTGGAACTGATCTGTAATTGCTGTAAAACTGTTCCAGGTTTGTGATGTCACCTAACAAGTAAAGTGGCCCTGTCTGAATGTTTTCATTAAGATGATGCAGGGAGAATTTGAAGGAGAATGATTCTAGCAGTTTTTTTTTCTCAGATTATTCCTTGCTGTTGTTGACAAATTTTTCTTTGTACATTATAGCCAGTGGTATTTGTGAGAATGACCATAGTGAAAATTCAGCATTCATCATGTGGTAGCATTCTTTTGGTCAGGAAGCAATCTTTTTTTACTAAGAACAGTTTAATTTATGGATTTTTAAAATTTATTTTCTTGTATGTAAGGGTGGTGGTAGGAAGGACACAATTTCCTACCTAAATTAATTAGTAATTGAATAGGGGAACAGAGTTTCCTCTTCCTCCTTTAATTTGAAAAATACCTGGAAATCCTCCTAGGACCATTGCAATGCAAATGTGGTCTGTCTGGATCCAAAGAGGACAGATATGAGTCTTTCAAATGCATGAATCCTTCAAGTATTTTTCAGTATGATGAGAAAACACAGGCACAGATCTGAAGATGTATCAAAAATCTCTTTAAAATGTCAATCTGCTTCCCATTTGTGGGTCTTAGTTCCTGAAAACCACTTATGTGGTTCTTCTATAGGCATTTCAGTTCATTCATCATTTGAAAACCTTGTATTTACACTGAATTACATACAAAAGCCTTCAATAATGTGAAGTGAGTAGAAGAATTGAAAGGCTGTTATCTAATGTTAATTGAAGTGGTAGGGCTCTTTTTCAGGAAGTGAAAAATTCTCTCTGTTGTGATGCCTGTATATGTTATAAATGTGTAATTATTGCATGGTACTGTAATAATAAATGTTTAACTTCTTCTGAAGGTGAGGGTGGTGAGATCATCTCCGCCAAGTTCACAGTTCAAAGCCACATTTCAGGAGTCTTACCAGGTCTATAAACGTTACCAGATGGTTATTCACAAGGACCCACCTGATAAACCAACTATAAATCAGGTCAGAAGGCCAAATGAACTGTATGCAAAGCTCAGCTTCCCCCTCCATTTCATGCATCTTGCATAGATTCTAGCAGAAGCAATTGTGGATTTTATATCCATCTTACACTCAGAAGTATGTAAAATACTGCATCAAGTGCAATCAACGTTCTGAAAGTGCAAACCTTTGACATCTCTTTTTTGAGTGCTCTGGATATTTGGTCTTAATTGCAGATGGAAAAGCTGAGAGTTAGATGGCTGTGCTATTGAATAAGAGATGAAAGAGATGAGGCTCTGGAGGTAAAATATCATGGATCCTATACATATAAATCTCCCAGGAACTGAAAATGGCTGGATGCTTGCCCTGATAAGTAGTCGTATTGGTTTTGGTTTGAATGCATCCATATGTGGAGGAGCAAACATGAGCAGGGCCAACATGTGAGTGGAGAAATTATCACATGTACAAGTTGTTAGTTTGGTTAGTTAGTTAAATTATGCAAACCTCTTCATTTAAGCACCTCAAGCAGTGATCAATTCACTCTATCTAAATTACACATTGTTGCTGCCTCTTGTGATGACCAGGCAATGTGTAATAGTTACCTGTGCTGGATATATTACCTCTCAAATAATACTGAGGGGGGAAAAAAAACTTCAGAGTTTTGGAGGAAAAGTATACGTAGCAAGAATATGTAATAACTAAACTGGGGTCAAGTGATGTGCCACTAGAAATTAGAAGTTTTAAATAGTTCTTGGAGTTGTACACTGAAAAATTTGTTGTTGGTTTCTTAGATACATGGTTAAAAAAAAAAATAGGTTGAGTAAGCTGGTGCTTTGGAGTGCTCTAGTGTTATATAATTTTTATTCTTTAATGGGGGTATCAACAGTCAGCTTAAGGTTAGTGTTAGTTGCCATGTCAATATACTTTCCCCTATAGATGATTTACTTTTTATTACATTTAAAGTAGAATACTGACTTCAAAGGCTTTGAAATGGATAGGAGAAGATCTTCCACTAGCCTTACCTTCAGAAGCATATTATCTGATTATATGCACTCAAAACAGTATGCTTGTATTTTCCTTGCTCTGAAGGTGAGGTTAGTACCTGTCTCTTTTGAGGACCCACAGTTCAAATCATCCTTCAACCAGTCAGCCACTTTATTTGCCAAGTATCAGATGGCTGTACACAAGGACACACCTTCTGAATGTGGCGAAAATGAGGTACAGTTGACTGCATGCACCTTTATGAAAACACTTCTACTGTGCAGTTAAGTGGTGGGAGATGGTATCTGCTAGAATGGTTCTAACTGTTGAAATATTGGAGTTTCAGTTTGGGAGGGAAAATGTAAACAAACAAGGAGCTTCTGTGTTTTTTAGTAAGCTTCTGCTGTAGGCTTTAATAAGGAAAAGCTGAACTAGAGGGAAGGGAGGAAGCACTGTTCTCATGCAACACTAACATGTCAAGTAGAACTGTTGTTACAGGAGTTTTAAAGAGGTTTGGAACTGCAATATTTCTGTTGGAAGTGGGATAAGGGTATGGAAGTGCCTTTTTGATGACAAGTATTTCTGCTTTAAAGTTGTTTGTTACTTTCATGCTTTTCCTTAATTTTTCTTTGCTTTCTGTAATAGGTTAAGGCTTTAAAAATCTCAGTTTTAGTCATGCTTTACTGCCAAGCATAGCTCTTAACTAGAACCCAAGTTTGCAGTAGGAATAGTGCAAAAATACTACCTGGGCTGGTTGCCTTCGATTCAGAGTGCATTGAGCAGGAATAAGAGCCTTCTGCAATAGGAAAAGTTGTTTGTAGGATGCTAATCCAAATCTAACAAGGCTTAAAGCAAAAAGACAAGTGGGGTTCTGAGCAAACAGCCATCTTCTGGTTCTTTGGCAGGTGCTGCAATGTTTCCATTAGCGAAATTAACAAAGCTGGTATCTCAGATCCATCATTTCTATGCAAATGTAAGGCTTGAGTATTGATCTGCCAGAGCTTTTGGTTCTTAAGAGCAAGACTTGCTAGGTATCACTTCTGCAAACTGTGGCTGCTTTCCAGGCAGAATAATAAAACTACATAACCATTTTTGGCTTTAGTTGGAGAGAATGTAAGGGGAGCGTGTTTGTAAGATCTCTGCAATGCTACTGTGGAAAGCCATAAACTTTATTTCACTTTGTTTTGTAACATAGTGAGACTTACAACAACAGTAATTGCTGCCTCTTTCTCAATTTCTCATATAAATGGAGTTAGTTTTAACGTGGCAAACATTGGAAATACGTCAGGAAATTATGACCTATTTAATAGATTTGTAGGAAGCATTACTTGATCTGTGACTTCATTTGTCTGCTACAGTGATTGTATTTTTAGCCTTAAGGCTTAGATACACTAGCATGCCTTTACTATTAAAATTGTGTTGTTGCATTGACAGGGTGGTAAGAACTTCCTATGTCTACTTATTTGTTCAGTTGGTTTTTAAATAAAAGGCTCATCATGAATCAAGGACAGTGTCAATAACTGCTTACAGCTCAGTTCTGAATGGCACCTGGTGCCCTGTTCATCTAATCCCTTTTGGGGAAGAGTATATGGCTTGGTTTAGGCTCAGGTTTGATGGTCCAAATCACTCATCATTACACAAAGTATTTTAATCTGTTTTAGGGGCCCTAATACTTAATCTTTGTGGGAGGAGAACTATTGGAACCTCTAAGAATGGACGATACTGAGTAGGGTGAAACTGCTCCAAGCTATTTAGAAGGACAGTGGGAAGTGCTATCTGAAAGCCCTCATTTTTTTTCTTGCTCTTTTTCAGACTTTATGCCATATAGACATTATGGAGCCAGGCATTTCTTTCAAGGATAGATAAAATGAAATTCTGTATTATGCACAGGGCTTTCTCAGAGTACTAACAGGTCTGCTTTGGGTCTTAAAATGGCAAATATCCAGGGTTTTTCTTTGGATCTGAAATCTAGCTTTTAATCTGTGCATGTATATCTATGTATGGTAGATGAACCTCTGAGTTGTTGAGCCTCTTTCAGAGAGAGCCCTGCACTCTTGTATATGTGGGGAATTTCTAGGTTAGGAAAAGCATTCAATTTTATATTTGGCTGAACGTTTCGTATTCAGAAACCAGCCTACACTTAAATTCAGGATCCAACAAAGATTATTGTGGGATATATTAACAAGTTCTCTTTGGAATATATTTTGAAGTTGTTGGCATTACAACTGCCTGCATTAGCTAGACTAGTTTTCATACTCACTATATTGCATTAAAAAGCAATTTTGGGAAGGAATTTATAATTTTGGGGGTTAATTTAAAATAACACTGATATGGAAAGTTATGGAATGGTTCACAGTATTAACATATGTGAACCATGGAGCTGATTATTGCTCAGTGAATGTGGAAGAAGGTCTTTTTGCACCAATGCAACATGTATACGATTTTCCATCAAGATTTTAAGTGAGGAGGCAGAAGAGATAGTTCTAGTAATGCTTCTCTTTTCAAAGTGTGACGTTTGGGAAGCAGGAAACCTCTCTTCCAGGTTTGTAAATCCAAGTTTTGCTGTCAGCAAACCTTTAGCAACCCCCTGCGTCCTTCATTTTAATAGTGCTCCCTTCAAAGCCATATCTGGCTGTGATTTTTACAGTGTGAGCTTGTCTGTGTGTGACAGTGAGAAGATGTTATGGTTAGGTTGTAAAGCACTTTATTAACTGCTCAATGAAATGCTAGGAAATAAACATTCTGTGTAATTAAGGAGACAAACTGCCTTCCCAGTAAGTAACTTCTTTAGTGGCCCATGAAAAGCACTTCTGCCTCCTGCTCTGTGAAACGGCACCAAGTCCAGCAGGCTGTTTCTGAAGCATGCAGGTTTGTCCAGCCCAGCTATTTAATAGTATAAACGAAATAGGAAAGAGCTCTGCGACTGAGTTCACCTAGCAGTGAAGATTTTCTGGATGAAGTTTATTTTTGATGCACATGGGACTATCAGCTCTTACTCCAAAGCTGGCAATTTCTACTCCAGCAGCAGCTGTAAGATTGAGTTCCACTTGTGACTAAAGGTGTGCAGATTAGAGGTTCTGTTCATGCTGCTCTTAACATCTAGTTGGGTTCAGATACTGGTCAACCTCTAGTAGGTCTATTAAAATACTTTCTGCAGCAAAATAACTACATAAAAGCTATCTGCAATTTTTTGGTAGTGTTTTGCATGTTATAAAGAAATGCAATTATTTCTGATTCAGCGTCCTGTAGTCCTGTCCCTGGCTTTCTGTTATTGAAAATGCATCTTTAAAAATGCATTGCTGGTTCTCTCCTTTTGCTCCTGTACTCAGTCACTACAGTGGTTTTTTGTTTTCTCATCCTGCAGTGGTGGTCTCACCTTTGAGATGGTGGTTTCTGTAATGTTCTGGCAGCTTTCTGTAGCACAGCTCATATTGTTGTAATGCTATCTACTTTTTATTTCTGAAACTGCCTTTCTTAATCTTTAGACAAATGATTCTTGAACAGAAATCCAACTATGCTATCTTCAGTACCTCCTTGCAAACTGTCTGTATTTAACTTTGGCCAGCCATACCCTGCTGAATGCTTTGGCTCTTGAACAAAACAGTGTTTTGTCCCTTGTGTTAATTTAGGCCATACTTTCCAAAAAATAAACCAAAAAAAAAACCCCAAACATCTTACTTGTTTTACTACTCTGATAACCTTGTTGAAGGCACTGAGTAACTTAAGATAGTGCAGGATTGTGCATTTTAAATGCTTTGGTAAAAGCCAAAGCCTTATCTGTTTATTCTTTAACCTGACTCATGCTCACCCTAACGTGGTGTTTGGATGCTATCCTTATCCTGGCAGAATGCAGGTGCTTGATAATGATCTTTAAAGCTGGTCTCAAGTTTGGAAACGGTGGAATGAGAGAGAAAATATGAGAATTCCTTCTGGGCCAGCTGCTTTGTGCTGGGTTGGTGAGTTCCAGCTTCTGTGATGAAGCTCCAGAAAATCAAGCTGGCTGAAAAGACAGCACCCACTCACCTCTCTCTTGTGCCTGTGTTACGAATTAATGATATCTTAATATGCATTTTGTATGCAGGAACTCTTATGAAAGCTAATGACAAGAATACAAGCTGTTGCTTTATACAGACCGCTAGCGGGTATATTTTACCACTGAGATATTCCAGTATACTTAATTCTTATCTTTAAATGGGCTATTGGGAAAATTTGAAAGACTTGGGGGAAATCCCAAGAGATTATTGTCCAAGGAGGTGGTGGAGTCACCATCTCTGGAGGTGTCCCAGACCTGTGGAGATGCTGCACTGAGAGATGTGGGCATGATGGGGATGGGTCAGCTTGGGGATCTTTGTGGTCTCTTCCACACTTAAGGGTTCTGTGATTCTGTGACACTATTAACTGGGTAAGTATTGACAGTGAATGAGTAAATGAATGAGTTAACATACAGTCATGAGAAATCGGTGTATTGCTGCCTATTGAACAAATTTGTCCGAGGCCGCTTCTGGATGAGTTAAATCCCTGAAGTGCTCATTTTTGGAAGTGATGAAAATGTGCAAGGGAAGAGTGTTTTAGTGTTTGTCACATCCTGTGTGTTTCTTCTGCCTGGAAGTTGTGTACATAGATCTTTCCCTTGCTGTCCAGGGTGGTAGTTGTTGTGCGCTGTTCTGAATAAAATAGAGCTATTGCTTGTTACCATATAACTTTTCCTTGCAGAGGTACTGGAAGATTATATTCAGTGTTATATACACGATTTCACATATTGCACTTATAAAAATCCCCTATTGTAAACGATTACAAGAGTCTGTATGTTTACAAGTTACTTTCTTTTTTTCTGCTTGGGTGGTAAAGTTGCATTTATTTTCAGGGAAAAATATTGAGCTGTAATGGGGGAAAAAGAATTACAATAATGAAACCTGGGAAAACCTGAATAAGAACAACTCTGTAATGAGCTGAGAGACAGTAAGCTGAGCATCCTTTCATTAAGCAAGCATTGTTTCCCTGTATTCTGGTGAAAGATCAGCTGGAGCACAAAGCTGATCAGCAGATCCAGAGTACCATGATTATGCAAATAAATGTAATGAATGGCACTTTGTCCCCTTTTTTCTTTAGCTGTCCTAAGAAATATAATGAATCTTGATAATATAGCTTTGTCATAATTTCTGCATAATGAAATGGATAAATGCATTTTGGTCTTGAAATTCAGCAACAGGCATTTGAATAGCATTGGATTATTTTTTTCTGGGTGGCATAGTAAAATATGGCCTGCATTTTTGTCAGTAGTCTTTATAAGAGTTCCTGCATGCAAGACTGCATATTGCAGTTAGTTTATATTAAAATATTATAGCAGAGGTATCAAAGTTGTTCGTTGTATTTTAAAATCAAGTTTGGTTCATCCCAAGTTGTTCTCTTCTGATGCATACATATGCACTTAGGGGAGGTTTAGGTTGGATATTAGGAGGAAGTTTTTCAGCCAGAGGTGGTGAGGCACTGGCACAGGTTGCCCAAGGAGGCTGTGGATGCCCCATCCCTGCAGGCATTCAAGGCCAGGCTGGATGTGGCTCTGGGCAGCCTGGGCTGCTGGTTGGTGACCTGCACACAGCAGGGGTTGGAACTGGATGAGCACTGTGGTCCTTTTCAACCCAGGCCATTCTGTGATTCTATGAACTACAGTGTTATTGTTGCCTTGTGGCTTTTCTCTTCCATCTGGCAGAGCTCGCTCTGTCTGTATTGAACTTGATGCAGTATAGAGAAGAAAAAAAGCTGTAATACTATTGCAAACATTTATTCTCAGCTATTTAGTACCATTAGTGTTGTAAAAATAGTGAGATGTTGGCTATTTGTTATAATAGTGAGACTTGATTTATGCACGCAGTGAACTTCATCAGCTCTGACAGCTTGTATTTTCCTTGGGTCTTGGTCCTACAGGCAGTCAGTTAAATCGACTCTTATCCGCAAACAAAGCACAATTGAAACACATTTTTCTTTCCAATTTAATATGAAATAATATTTTTTACTTACAGGCTTGATGGCTACTGCCTTAATTTTCACTGGAACAACCATAGTATATAGTTCAGTGTATAGCTTCCATTGTTCAGTATTGCTCTGACTGCAGTGTGAAGGGCTGTGACTGGTGATGGAGCCATACCTGTGTCAGCTGCTCAGGTTGAGTCAGGTGTGGATTCCTTGCATTGCACAGCTGCTAGATGGAGGGAGCCTGTAGACAGGGCTTGGGAAGCGAGGGACTGTGGGACTTGAGAAGAATCAGAAGTTAGGAGTAGGTTCTGTTGGTGTTTGGGATCTGGATTTGGTTTTACAACCCGGATTTAACACCCTGATCTAGATGTAGATGTCTATGTTCATCAGAGGGGAGTTGGACCAGGTAGCATTTGAAGGCATCACATCTCAAACAATTCCATTATTCCATGAATTCCCATGGAAACTTAATATGTTCTCAAATAATTGGAGTAAGAAATATGAGCATATGATTCTATCACTTATCACAAATTCTGATTTAAAGGACTGCTTGCAGAAAGCGTTCCAGGCACTTTGGGTCCTAATTCCTTGTTAGCATCCCTGATGCAGCTGTACTACCAACTCTGCAAAGGTTATGCTTCATGCTCTGTGGGGCTGTGCTGTTCTGATGGTACTTCTTTTTATTTTTGGCCACTTTAAGAAAATGTACAGGTTAATGTTATCAAATAACGTTGCAAGAATAAGGTAGAAGAGTGAGTTTTGTGTGTGTTTGTACAGACTCTGAGACAGAAACACTTTGGTGACTGGATCAAGCATTGGTGTGAAGTAGTGCTACTGGGGCAGCTTTCTCCATTGATGTGTCACTGCCTGGAACAGATTCTGGCTTGAATTCTGCTGTGCTAAGAGAAAGCTGTGTTTGTATATAATTCTGCTTTTGCGTGACAGCCTGATACCTGGCTTTCCTTGGAGCAGTTGAAAGGAGGGCTTTGCTGAATGTAAATGTGGGAGATACTGTGATTCAAATAGCCCAGCTTTAGGATGGCTAACAGAAATGGTTCAGAATGTTTTGCTACCAGCTTCAGTGTTTTATATACACAAACTGTTAAAGTGCTTTTCTTGGTTTTTGAATGGTGGATGCAGATGTGGAGCTGGCCAGCCCCAGAGGCAAAGTTTGTAAACAGAACGGATGCAACTGAGAACTTCTTGGCCCTTCTGTGACAAGAAAGCAAAGTTCTGATTGCAGTGATGTAATCCCTGGCTAATTTGGGCAGAACGTGGGATCTCTCTTAACAACTAAGTTTCCATCTCACCAGAAGCATTGCGTTTTTGTTCCCATCTTGTCCTTAATGTCCTTCTTGGAGTATAAGTTGTCAACACAGTATCTACTTCACGTTACGTATGCACTAAGAATATATACACAATGTAGCTGTTGGCTGCTTTTGCTCTTAAGCTGTATTCAGTTCTTGTGCTATGCAGTTTTTACATGATATTTTGCCACGTAAATGTTAGAAATGCAGCATTTTTCTTCTCCCTGCCTCTTCTCTGGCACACTTACTGGCTGTTGTGTGAGCTTTGAAACATGGCACTATATATGCCTACTTCATTAATATGATTTTTCAGTCTTATGGTAGTGTTTGCCTTTAAGGAAAAGGGCTGAAGTGTGACTGAAACAAGCTATGTGCAGCAATACAAGTTAGAAAACATTTCCATAAATAATCCATAAAAAAAAAAATCTACAGTAGTTACCACAAGGAGCCAGAGAGAACAGTTTATTGTTGTTTGGACCTACTGGAGCAAGTTATTTAACTTTTCATGGGCGTTTTATAATGATAAGCTTGTAGAAGAATAGTGTATCTGTGTCAGTTCCCTCTGCAAAGCTGGCTGGACACTTGCTTTACTTTGTGCTTAACCAAATATTTGTCTTGGAAGAAAAGAATTTAGCAACACACAAAAGATACGCTGTTTGAAAAGGTGCAA
Source organism: Lagopus muta (assembly GCF_023343835.1). Taxonomy (NCBI): domain Eukaryota; kingdom Metazoa; phylum Chordata; class Aves; order Galliformes; family Phasianidae; genus Lagopus; species Lagopus muta. The sequence goes on along the minus strand of NC_064437.1, from coordinate 61,538,721 downwards.
AAAATTACTGAAATAGGAATGTTTGCTTTTTTTCTTTTCCAGTTTCTTCAATTGCCTCCCAGAAATACACTTGAGCTACTATAGGAAACTGAGCAAAGAGCCTAGGAAATGCTGAGGAGCACAAGCTGATCAACTCCAAGTTGGTATCAGCAGCAAGCTCCAAACCCGTAGGTCACTCTAACCTTGTCTCCCATTTCTTTGGCTAGTGAGAGAATGTGAGAAAGACAAACCATGTCCTTGTGGTTATTGTAGCCCCCTCAGCTTTCCTAGGCAGCAGCACGCTTTTAGAATGCTCTTGCATGAGTTCTTCAGTCATTGGAGTCAATGGCAGTGCTCACTGCTGACTGGCTCCTCATGGTGAGCCCAGTCCCTTTGCCATGGGGGGTCCCTTACTGTGCTGATTACAGAGCTGGTGCTTGTCTGCCTGCTCCATTCTCTATGGCCTTCTGCTGTGGATCCATTAATTTTATTCTTTAAATGCCTGTAAGAGCCCAAACATTTAGGTGTCCAGTCAACTAATCCAATTGCCCATAACATTTCATTTTAGTTTTTGCATCCCAGTTTACATGGTTTTCCTTATGTTGGCACTGAGTTTTCTATATAAGCACTTTACTGCAACAAATCTCCATTATTTTAAGAGTAATGTTCTCTTAGGAGACAAAGTCACAGTGATTTTGGTCACTCCGTAATAAACTGAAATAGTAATTCTGAAATACAATTGGTGATGGGACAACATTTACTTGTTTCATCAGTCTGATAATCCTTGCTATGAAAACTGCACTTAAGACAAACAGCCAAAACTTTAAATTGACTCTTTCCCTATTGACTGTCTTCTAAATGCTCCTTTTTCAGCTTTGGGTCTGTGGCTACTAAAGGGTTTTTTTTTAACTGCATATTTCTTATTTCTGTCGCTCTGCAAGTGAAGATGAACAAGGAGAGTTCATGTTTGACAGCAAAGATGTATTTATTTAAACTTGTAAGTTACTGAGTTACCAGGTGAAACCCATGCTGGGTTGGCATCCAAAGCGCCTGAATAGCTTCCTTTGCCTGTGCAGCCTTGCAGTTTTATTGCAGCTTTTTAAAGGTTTGCATGTGCTTTTACTCAGTTGTCTTTCTGCCCTCTCCTTCCAATTTTAATCTTTAGCACTGTCATCTTCTCTCACTTTTGTTTGAACTTCTTTCCTGGTGTTCTTGTCGCTGTGATGGCTTCTTTATGGCAACTGAAATTAATTTGCACCAAAGAAAGAATCTTGCTGTTTCACATATATGGTTTTTACAAGATTGAAGCTTATGTAATTCAATTTGAAATTAAAATTAGAGAAGTATGACTTTGTGGAAGGAATTTCAATTGTGCCTGTGTGACAGGTTGATTTATTTTATATAAACACCAGCTTTTGACTGCATTTCTTTCATGGTTCGTTGGATTGTTTTTTGGGTTGTGTTCATAATAATCCTGCAGTCATAAAAATGAGTTTGTCACATGAGAAAATGAATCTCATGTATAGTTGAGCTTAAGTACACATGTAGACAAGGTGTACCCTTAAGTTACAATGGGTGTTGTAGTTTTGGTGGTGTGAGGGGAGAGTATGGGTTGAGATGACAACAACAGAGGTCAGCACATCTAAAATAGCTGTTATTTTCCCACTTTGTGTGTGAATTAAATTCTTCTTTATCAAATGAAACGCTTCATTTGATTCACAATTTCCTGAAGCTTTCTTGACTTTGATTAAGAAACCGATCTGACCTGAGAACTTCAACAAATATAAAGGGATGAACTAATCTGTAATAAAACTTGCGGTGTTTCATTCCGCTAAGCCTGTGGTACAAATTCAAGTGCAGTAAATTCTTTTTCTAGCCACCAGTGGAGACAGTTGCAAGCAGAAGTTATGCTTGGAACACTTGGAACGTCCCCCCCCACCCAATGTGGGGCCTGGAGAATCCATACAGCTATTTGAAAAGTGTTGTTGGCTCCGTTCTCTCACCCATAGGGTTTGACTTGTGCTATAAAGCTAAAGTTACAGATTAAGAACTATTGGGGGTCTTCTGACATCAAAATGAATAACACATGGCTTATTCTTCTGGTGCCTGCACATTCTAAAGGCATTGGCTGTAGTGACTGATGCACGAGCACCGGAGGAATTTGTAAATGTCTGTTCTTTATTTATGGGAGCACAACTCGATAATTCAAATTTTGAGTTACTTTTCTTCTCCTCAAATACTGTCTATGGCTTCTTCCCATCGTGCTCTCTGTCCCTATCCAGCAAATCATAAAAAAAATTTGGAACTGAATGAAGGTATCACAACAACTTGTTTTTCTAAACTCAGTAATTAATAAACTCAGTATCCACTGCTCTGTGATGAACACATCTAAAACTGCCAATTATGGAAAATGCACGTTACGTTGTTTTCAGTAGCAGCTCAGTAGAAATTCAGTGTTTATCCCAAAAGTTTATCATTTATTCATAGGTCAGCTAGAATATTACTGTGTATCTGAGGGGGAAAGCTTTAGTCTGACTCTGTGAAGCCCTGATTCTTTTAGCATCAGCACTGGAATACCTTTCAGTGCATCTGAGAGGACATTAAAGTTCTCTTTGAACTACATTGGGAATGGTCCACTTAATGTTAGCAGATCCATATATATACCAGAGGCTGTGTTTTTGTTAATAAAACCTGATTTATAGCACTTTTGGAAGAAAAGAAGTAGTTATAACTACTTAGGTTGTATATGGGACTCTGTCCTAAGTCAGCTATTTGTAGTATTGGCACTTCTTAGTGTTGCTTGTTTCTTCTTGTCCCTTGCATGGGGAGAAGTGAGCAGTCTGGGTGGCTGAGGCTGATGCGGGTGTCCAGGACCACATCCAGGTGGGTTTGGGGTCTCCTCTTTGCAGATCTCCATCCAGAGCCTCTCTGGGTACCTGTGCCAGGGCTTCAGTACTCACACAGTACAGCTTCCTGATGGTGAAATGCTTTGCAAGTAGTCCCCTGCCTTTTGATGCAACTCTTTAAGAAGAAAACTCTTCTCTCATTTAGCTGAGGAATTTGTAGGATTCTTGACCAAAAAATCTTGCCGTTAGTTTTCTTGTGGGTATCATTATATTCTTTTTATCAAGCTGAACATTTCAAGTTCCTGTTTATTATTCTTTACAGTTTGTTAACCACTGACTTATTAAATCACTCAGCTCGTTACAGGAGGGGAGGGAACTGTGTAACACAAACTTAGCTGTTTAACGAAGGAATGTTTTGGGGTTAAATACATACCAGAACTTTGTAATATCTTTTAATATGTTTTATGTGGAGTCTACCAGTAAGGAAGTATTTGTATCAAATATGTAAATGCTGGTGAGTAAACAGCTATTATATTTTACTGCTCTTAGAATCTTGAACAAGCTCCAGTTCATTAAAAGCTTGCCTATTGTTTGATTATTTGTAGCACAACATTTCATACTGAGTAAAGAATCTAGTCTTGAAAATATTTGCACTTTCAGGAAGTTGATTTTTTTGTTCTTCCCTTCCAACTTTAAATTTGATCAGGCTTGCTTCTGATTGTGATTGCAAATAGCCTTGATTAATGTATATCACAGACGTGATGGCCCTAAGCCCCATCCTTTAGTGATGGGACATGCATGATGGAACTATGGGAAAGAGCTTCCTGTTGCAGGAGGTCCCATAGAAAAGCAATGGGTAATTTAGAATAAATGACAGATCTGTGTTACAGGGTGATAATTCTCTCTCATCTCACTTCTAAATATCTTCTATCTTATAGAAGTTAAGTGACTTGGATAATTAGATGTTTTCTTGTTCACAAAACAGAAGGTGGGAATTTGTTGGGAAACTTTATTTCAATTCCTAAAATCTGTTGGTTTTTTTTTGTAATTTTAATGCTTTGAGAGCATATGCTTGTCTGAGCTGCAATGTATCCTGAAGTATTACTAATACTCTTGTTTTTCTACTTTGCATATTTGGACCGTCTTCTGGGACACGTTTTTGATGTATCTACCTTGATGCAGTTCACACGATTCCTCTGTGATTCTCCCCTTGAGGTAAACATTAATTCTAGACACGAGCTGTGAAGTGAACGTGTTCTTTCCTTTTTATTTGCTGTAATTGGTGCATCGTGGGTATAGATGGCACGGGAGGGTGTCACGGCGTTGTATCATCAGCAGCCAGTAAGGAAGGTAATGATGAATCTGTAAAGGAGTTTGAGGAGCTGAATAATGAGCTACACTGAATTTCATATCACTGCAGTAGGAAAAAAAAAAAAAAAACAAAAAAAAAAGGCAGGAATTACTGTACTCTTATGTTCTTTTCTTTAAAAGAAATATTACTAAGTAATTTACTGACCTTGTATTTGACTTCAGTCCGAGTTAAAAGTTGAGGAGAGATGCTGCTGTTTCTTTTCCAACAAGCAAACTGTTGTAGATCTGTTTCACTGTCTTTCTTGTTAGTCTTAAAGAGTTAAGTACGGCGTGACTGTAATGAAATTGTCAGGTTATAGTAATTACGCTGGTAATGCGATATGTCGCAGTTTGAATGAATCCATGTGTGGAGAGTTTGTTGCTTTTACTCTGCTGAGTCCACTGGCCTTTGCATTCCTGAAAGCTGAAGAGTAATAGAGCTCATTAGGCTTTATAGGAAAAGGGCTTTTATCACCTCGTCAACTCAGGCAGCAGACTGCTATTATATTCTTAATTTTGTATGGCTACGTAGATGTTGATGCACGCTTCCCCGCCAGGTTTATGCCAGTATTGTTTCTTACAGACACTTTTTATTGACATTTTGAAGCTTGAATTAAATTTTGTGTGGCACCACTACAGATGTCTTCAATTAGATGAAGTTAAATAAAAGGGGTTTTGTATCAGAGGCCAAGAGATTCTTGAAATTCTTTATTCTGAAACAGTTGCCACAAGGAAATCTAGTAGTGAGCAGTCTGTTTACTCTTTGGAACAAAAATAATTTAGAATCAATTTTAAGCCTTACATGATTTCAATTTGTAATTAAAAAAAAAAAAAAAATTAATATCATTATTAACTGCAAGTAAGTATTGATGCCCAAACTCTTCCTGTCTTTATTTCTTCATTTTGCTGCTGTGTTTAGTTTCAGTTTTGGCTATGGGCTCTGGCATAAAGAAAAATGAATAGTTTTAAAAAATGATACAGTATGTAGTAGCAGGAAACCATGCCATTTTCTAGCAGTAAACGGTGCAGTAGAGAACTGATTTTGTTTTTTGTTTGATGTTCCTTTCCTCTTAGAAGCTATATCTGAATATTTGTCTTTTACCCCGGTGGCTCAGCACAGGAGAATGGCTTACCATTGGAATCACAGGATGGTTGGGTTGGAAGGGACCTTAGAGTCCATGCAGTTCCAATCCTCTGGATGGTTTTCTGGAGGTTGGTGGCCCTGCCATGGCAGGGGGTTGGCACTTGATGATCCTTAGGGTCATCATTCTACAATTCTCTGCCATGGTCTGACTGCCCCTCACTACAACAGGCTGCCCAGGCCCCATCTAGCCTGGCCTTGAGCACCTTGCAGGGCTCCCTACAAAAAAACCAGCATGGCTGATCACCCTTTGTTTTGGATGTGCATATAGCAACACGTTTTTTTAGTGCACTTCATGTGGTATTTATGAATGCCTGTTATTTCTACTGTCTCTTTAATCACTCAGCATTACGGGATCTTTCTGCGCATCTTTGCACTCAGCTCATGCTGGCACAGTCTGTGGCAGTGTTGAAGCACGCTTGTAATAGGAAAGTTTTCTTGTTCAGAGTGAATTTTGTCTGTTTTTTATGTAGAGCCCATTGCTTCCTGTCCTATCAGTGGGCACTAGTGAGAAGAGTCTGGCTCCCTCATCTTTATTCCCTCCTGCCAGGTGTTATACATATAAACAAAACCTTGCCCTGGGTCATCTGATTTTGATGCTGAAGGATCTCAGCTCTCTCCTTGTGCATCAGATGCTCCAGTCCTTAATCATTTTTATGGTCCTTCACAAGTCAGTCTGTATTTCCCTGTACAGGACCCAGTGTTCCGGTTGCATCTTTACCAGTGTGGCATAGAGAGGGGGGAAGTATGCAGCAGAGCTACCAACACCTCCCTTGAGCTGCTGGTGCTGTTTTTCCTTCTTCCATCCACAGCAGAGAGTAAAATGGAAATGTTCGAAGTAGGAGATTTCATGAAACCTCCCAGAGAAAAACTATCATGTAGTTATCAGGATTAAGACACATTTTCATGGGGGATGGTACAGTGCCTTCTGTAGTTGCTCACCAGTCTGGGTTAGGGGTTAACTAGTCTAATTTCTATATTAATAACACTGAAATGTATTAGAAGTGAAGTGAAGGACCAATGTGCTTTGAAGAAAATTGAGTGCTCTCACCATCACTGAAGTTTCATTATAAGCACTTATTACATCGAATTGTATTAATTAGGGCAACATGTAATGCCAGACAGTATTAAATATTTAAATGTTAATAACGTATTATAAATTATGATCAATCACCCATTCATGAAGAAAATATGGGGCAGAAATAGCTATGAAAACTAGGGAGTATTAACAGTTCCTAATATAGCACATTTAATTGTGCCTTGAATCGCATAGCTTGAGTTTTAGTTCTAGTTTTAGTGTTTAGTCCTTTCATTATATGCATTAAATAAGTTGAATGAATATAAACAAAACAGTTAATTTCAAATGTTTGTACTTCTTTATGTATGTTCTGTAGGATAGTGGGGCTTTTGTTTCAGATGACAAGCAGCACCTACCATTTGATCGTTAATTGCGTGAGGGAGTAAGAGGATATTGGTTTTGATCTCTTTCTGTGTAACATCTCTCACGTTACATTTGTTGATTCATTACTCAGAGAAATGGTGATGTTCTCAGTGGCAAGAGCAGCTCGTGTTTTTGTAGTATAAAGGTAATGTGTTATTTTGTGTTGATAAGGGCTCCCTTCTCTGCTGGGACTCAACTGCGTGATGTCCCGTGTATATTTTACATAGCCTTTGACAGTCGTGGTCCCGTGTGGCTGTATCAGCAATGTGAAATGGTATAACCTGCTCATAGGGAGGATTTCCTATGCTGGGCCTGTTACATGTCTAATGGCCTGGATGGTATGTGAGAAATCAAGGCAAAGGAGCCAAGTATTCATTGAGAAATTGGAGAAAACATAGTACTTACAAATGCTACAAAGGATTACATTGTATGAAAACTTCTCAAGGAGGAGGAGAACGTGCTTTTTAAAAATGTTATTTACTTTATGTAACAGATCCCTGAACATTTTGCCTGAAATGAGTACTGTGCTTGTTATCCTTGCTAAAGAACACAGCCTCTTTTATGTTTGTGGATTTCTTTGTAATTGAGTTAATGGAATAATGCTGCAGTTCATGCCTTACTGAAAGTTCTTAACTGAGCTGATGCTGCAGTTGGCAGATGTGACTGAACCCATGCAGTGCAATTCCAAGGTTGAGCTCCCGTGCACACAGCAGTCTTTTACCTGTAGAAGAAAATCTTTTCCATGTTATTGCAGACAATCTTTCATCACATTTATTAATTTCTATACAATTAATTTTTGAAAAAGAAATGCGACCTGTTTTATCTGGTTATTTAAATCAGTCTGTGTTAAGTTACAAGTGACATTTCCCCTGGGATTTGTTCCTTTTTTTCAGTCACCTGCTGCACTGTGGTGGTTAAGAACTTAACCTGGTCTCTTAAGGTTACTCCTAAAGAAAATCTCTTTATTCCAAGCTCTCAAACTCTGACCGTGTCCCAGCTTTAAAACTTTAATACTGGCCGTGTGATTTCATTTGGCTCTACTGAAAAATTGAGGAAGGATATTGTATGAAGCAGTGATTACCAAATGCGTAGGCTTCTCCTAAATGAGGAGAACCTCAGCTTCATGTATCAGTATCCCCCACTAATATCCTAAGATTCTACAGGTTTAGCTCTCAAATATTTGATCGTTTCACTCGTATCTTCGGCTACATATCTAGTTTTACGCTATGTGAATGAATAAAAATGTAAATGCCTTATTGTACAGCCTTTATTTTAGGACTTATTGGTTGGGTAAGTCGGTCGAAATGATTTTTGTCCAAGTGATTGATTTCTTTTGACACACATGGTAACAATTAGAATAACTTCTACTGCCCGTCATCTCTTCAGTCTACGCTACTGTATCAAAATACTTGATTAAACCCTCCTCCTGCTGTTGTAATGCAGAACAGTTGGTAATAGCAGGTAGTATTGTCAGATTTATTGAGTGAGAAGCTGCTTTTTGAAGATCTGGCAATACAGTGAAAAACACAACTAGGTGGATAATTAAATTCAGCACTGCGAAATTCAGGATTAAAGTATCTTAATGTTGAAGGAAAAGGCATGCCGGAGTTGATTGCACAATACAATTTAAATTAGGAGATAATTTTCTTTGTAATTTGAGGCATCCTGGCTTAGGTGCTTCTACCCAGTGTGGAAGTGTACTATGCTGTGTGTTCAAAGCCCAGTGCACATCAGCAGTGGTTTGGCAGGAGCTGCTCTTTGTGGGCTGACAGCAAGAATCTCCAAGTTCTGAGGCAACAGAGAGCTCCAAGCTTTTAGATAAAAGTTCTGTAGTTGGTCATAAAGAGTAAATCCTACATAGTGAGCTGATAAGTGCTTTTTATAAACCTATTCTCAAAGAATCTCAGTGGCTGCACTGAGAAACTGAACTTCTGTGACCAAAGGCTGATCATGGATACGCAACCAAGATGGAGCAGAGCAGCCTGAGGGGAGCCCTTATGGCAGCCCACAGATCCTCACAGGGTAAAGAGGGGCAGCACTAAGCTCTGCTCCATGGGGTCTGTGGCAGGGCCTGAGGGATGGTATGGAGCTGCATCAGGTGAGGGTTAGGGAAAAGCTCTGCCCCAGAAAGCAGTGGTTATGGCCCCGAGCTGCCACAGCTCAGGGGAGTGCTGGGACACCACTCTCAGACACTGGGTTTGGGTGATGCTATGTGGAGCTGGGGTTGGACTCGATGGTCCTAATGGGTCCCTGCCCACTTGGGTTATTCTGTGACTCTACAATTCTATTCTACAGTAACAGTCAAAAACAATACAGAGAATTAATAGCTTCCCCAGTTTCTCAAACTTTTGATTTCCTTTCTCTGAGCGTGCATAGCAGGAAAGACTTCTCACAGTATTTTCTTTTAAAATCCCTAAAATTGTTGGTTTTTTTGTGCTGGAAATCTACCAGTCTGATAATGATATCCTATTTTTCCTCAGGCAGAGAATCCACCAAACGGACCAGACTGTGGCTATGGCTCTTTTCACCAGCAGTACTGGCTGGATGGGAAGATAATAGCTGTGGGTGTCATTGATATCCTGCCCTACTGTGTGTCCTCTGTCTATCTGTACTATGATCCAGACTATTCCTTCTTATCTTTGGGAGTTTACTCTGCATTACGGTAAGAGGGATTTTTATCTTCTGATTAGACATAATAGTAAGAATTGACACTTTTTCCTAAATTGAGACTTGATTTCCATTCTAAACATATGCTGCTAACACTGTCTCTAGCAAAAATTATTTTTTAAATACTCAACAGTAGCATGCTTATCTAAATATGTCCTAAATTTTCTAATCTTTCTAATTAGCGAAATACATTTAAAGATTTAAAAAGCCTGAAAAACTCAGAAAGGAAATACCTAGTCTTTATTCTCCAGAAAATAATTTAGTATTGCTTGATTTCAGCAGAGAAAAGCCTCTTTTTTTGTTTGGATGGAAATAATTCTTCCTTTACCTTAGCTTAGTCACCAAATGAAATTAATCACTTTTATACTTGTGTGCACAGTGAGATTGTAAAAACTGTCTTCTGAATTAGTGGTTTCTTGCTATACTAGTTCTGAGTGTATTTCCAGGTATGTTAATCTCATTACCTTTTGTCTGGCAGACAGTAATCCTGTGAATTTTGAAGCCTCAGGTGAACTATCAACCTATTTGAGTGTATTCCTCTCTTTGTAGAGTTGAATTTTGTGATTTGTGAATAATCTACTTATGAATTACACAAATGCATCTATCAAGAGCAGTCTCACTCAGTTCACTGCTCAGTTGCTGACATCAGTCTAATGGTTTGTTCCTGCTGAAATGAAATCACTGCAATCACTCTTCCCTATCTACCACGTATGATTGCTAGAAGCAATCACACTTTTAGCCAGGTTAGTTTACTGAGTAGAAGACTTTGCTTCAGCAACCTGGTTAGTGAGCTGAGTTTCTTCTCAGTGAAGAAGCTGTTAGTACTAGAGCTGGTGCAAGAGCTATGGTGGAGCCATGGAGCTGAGAATGGCTGGACAAAGTGCAGAACCTCCCACTCTGGTAAACTTCTTGGTTGGTTAAGCTCTATGAGCAGTTTCTCCCATTGCTTTTGGCAAGAGCTGATAACACTGCCTTCCTGTTGGCTTTCCTCACCTTGTTCTGGAGATTTTCCTTATGAAGGAGAAACTGTAGGATCGTAGAAAAGTTTAGGCAGGAAAGGGTCTCTGGGCATCTCTAGTCTGGTCCTGGCTGAGATCAGGGGTAACTTCTGTGTTGTCATGTGCATATGTGTAACTGTCAGTTACATTGATGTGTAGCATCTCATTTGGTCTGTAGTTAAGTGTCTGAGTTACCTTTTTTCCAAATCAGAAATAACAGCTAGAAAACATTGGGATGACTGTGCTGTAGAAGTGATCTTTGTTTCTATTAGTGGTCTGGATTTTAATGCAAACACTTGATACTTAAAATTAGTCTTATTTTTTTAATGCAAATTGCCATAAGCAAATTCTAAGAGTTGTTTTTCAGTACCTTTATGTATCGCACTATTTTATGTAATAATAGACTGACATAATCCACGCTTATGAATTCTTGAAATGATTTAAAATTTTCTACCTAATAAATTTAAAGCTTTGTCATTGCAGCATGCTTGTATGGCTCAACTCGTGCAAAAGCAGCTTGTAAATTCTGCTGCATTTAAGGCAATAAAAATGAGTTTTCAGTAGGCTTGGAGGGGGGGGGGGGGGGGGGCAGTCTTGTTCCCTTTTCAAAAAGGGGGGAAAAGCCCTTAAGAGCTGGGGAGGATTTAGGAAGTTGCAAAGGAATCTGATACTTTAAAAGCTGTTGCCAATTTTACTCTGATGAGGTTAAACTGCATTGCAATGCTATGGCTTCCACTTCATGCTATTCTGAGAATTTTTGCTTCTGAGTCATAGAAAGGATGCAGTTTGAACATCTTTTGAAATAAGGAGGCATTTGAGTACAGAATGAGAGGAGAGGAGGCTACATGTAATACGTGAGTCTGAGGAAGGGTTGGGAGAAGCTGACCAGGACACATGAAGTGATTCTTATTGTCATTTTTTGGAAATGTTCAGCATTCCCCTTGCAACCTACAATCATTAGCAGTAGGTAACCATAATATTCATAATCTATCTGTTTTAAGAGGAAAAAAATGCTTAAAGTTCTTTTGGAATTGGGTTATTTAGCACTGAAATACTGAGTTTTGTGTTGATGTGTTCCTATTGCTCACTAGTTGCCTATTCTTGCCAAGCATTAACAGCCATTATAATTCCTTAAACATATATCTTAACTGAAAGCCTTATTTAAAGAAGTTTAAGTCTATAACCCCTTTTCCAGGAGAATGATTTAGGCAGGAAAAAATGCAGAAGGTGTGAGTTGTGCAGTGTAGTGCTGCACTGCTGCTGCCAGGTTGGTGTGATGGAAGAGTCTTTTCTTGCCTTAAGTCTCAGTTTGGTTCTGCAGTGGTGCAATTCCCATTCCTGTGCAGCACTGCAGTTCCCTCCTGGTTTTGGGAACCATAGGTTTGCACATGGTCAGTTGGTCAGTGACCTAGGGAGCAAGAAAGGAATCTGAAAAGAAGGTCAAATTGTACTCCATGAAGCCCTGGAGGTAGGAGACAGAAGCATGCTTTTTTGTTCCCCAGTATTGCTTGTCATTCCTGGAGTGTATTTCTTCACTGCCGTTTATGTGAAGACACCTGCAGTAATTCTAAGCATGGTATCACTGCTGTTGTACATTAATTTGCTGTGACCCCCCAGCAAACTTGGAACAGACAACAGAGCTGCCTGTAGGACTGCTCCTGCATCCCAACCTCATTGCCTTATGGTCAGCCAATGTAGAACAATTGCAAACAGTGTCGAAGGTATTTACAAATGCAAAGAATGCTCTTTTCCTGTAGTCATCCAGGATTGTACAATTGCACAAATGTATATATTTAATTAGATCTGGGATAATCAGCTTGGAATGGTAAGGATGTTTGACTTCATGCTATGTGTTAAAAGATGTTGTATGTGACGTGCATGTTGGTATACTTTTGGCAGTATATAAACCTCACTTTTGCAATCTGTTCTATTTACCTGGGTTTTCAGATAGGAAGTAACTTGGATACAGTGTAGATTTATAATGTACTCCAGTGGTCTCAGCAAAGTACATGGAACTGAAATGTCAGATTTTCAGCATATTTAAACATTCTCATTACTATCATAATTTTAAAGTGATCAAAAAAAGAGAAAACAACAAACCCAAATAGGTTTTATACATGCTTCCCATAGGACCATGCTCAGATCTTCTCCTTTCAATGCTGAAAGTAAGAACCAGCATCCAAGTTCCATCACATTTGATGCAAGTGTGAACTGCAATGTTACAAATACTGTAAAAATGAGTATTGCAGTAGAAATGCTGGCAGGTTTGTTTTGAAAACACTGCTTTCCTCTTGCAAGCAAAATAACAAGCAAACTCATTTTGGAATACGCTCATGGTTCTCTTTGAGAATAAATGAGAAAGTTGTACAAACAAACATGAGATAAGTGAAAAATGGCTGTTGCTGCACGAGGGCGGATGTTTTTATGTGTAAATTACTACACTGCAATGAACAGAACAAACAAGAGGCTTGTTTTTTTAGAATTACTGATGTTTTCCTGAGCTGCCTTAGCCTGTGTGTGTACAATAGCTGGGTCAGGTTGCTGTAGCATGCCCATGTGCATGAATATTAACAGGGAACATGCTCAATAAAGGCTTTTGGTCACTTTCTCTCTGAACTTCAAGTTGGTCACATGGCAAGGCAAAAGGCAAAAATGAGTGTTTTAAGCCTCAGACAACATTTTGTTTATTTTCATTGTCTGATTGAAGTCTAGTCCTTCAAGTAAGTCAAAAGCCGGGTGGTTGGAAAGCATTTCTTTGAATGATGAAATGAATGTAGGAATTGTATTCATAAATAATTCGTCCTTTTTGTTTTCCTTTCGTAGGGAAATTGCTTTTACTAGGCAACTTCATGAGAAAGCTCCTGATCTCTGTTTTTATTATATGGGTTTCTACATTCATTCGTGCCCCAAAATGCGCTACAAGGTAAAGTGTGTTTTTACTTCTTTCCTTTGTGTACAATTATTCAAAGCATTTGACAGTTCTCATAGTAGCATAATATTTTTGTAATTGTCACTTTGGATTTCAAAATAGACTTTACGTGGTTAAATGTGGACGCTGGTTACTCTTTAACTTGACTTAGGATTATTTATTTTTTTTCAAGTTTAGCCGCATGTGGTATTTATTACAAGTTGGCTTAAAAGCTGTTCACTTGGAGAGATTTTCAAGGCTGTCAGATAATAGTTTGTCATTTGGTTACCTGGGTGTCTCGTGTTTACGGTATATTTGCCAACAGACTGAAATTCTCCCTTCTTTGGGTTTGACTGAGTATTTGTGGAGCTGTTGCTTAGTGACTGTAGGCAGAGATAGCATGACTTCCTGGGGCTTACTCTGCAGATAAAACTATGAGAAGCCAGATTGTTAGGAATTTTGGATCAAGTAGCAAAAAGGGTGAGGAGAATCCCAGAACATTTGGCACAACCAGTCTGTCACCAAATCTGCTTTGTAATCTCTGTTAGCCTCAACTTTATGTAGACCTATATGCCCAAGGGTCCATCTCTTCTGTTTGTTAGATCTCATCTATTCTTCATGAAGATGCCATTGCTTTTTCAATATTGCTGCACAATATCAGAGTAGTGAAAACTGATAGAAATTTGAACGTCTACAGATAATGATGTATGTTAATAATATGGAAAAGTAGAAAGCAAATGAAATCAAGAGTTCTTAGTGTTTTCTTCTTTTGCCCTCAAAACATGCTAAAAACCTGCATTTTCAGCTTGCTTTCGAATAACCAAAAAGCAGCGGTGCTCATTGAAGTGATGGTCGTGAAAGAAAAGCCTAAAAACTGAAACAAATTGTGAAGTTGAGCAATGAAATGCTTCTGGATAATGCTATTGCCGTTGTGAAGGGGTTGGTTGAGCAGAGTGGGGAAGAACTGACTTGTTTAACCTGCCAATTCAAGCAACGCCAGCTTGGCTTAGGGGCATTACATGTTGAAGGCATTGCCTGGTTCTGGTTTAAAGGGATGTTAGAGCCTCCCTTTCCTTAGTGACTTCAGTCTGGGAGAAGGAAAGGCTGTAGGTAAGTGTTACTGAACAGGTGCCATACAAGCAAATTAAATGGGTTAAAGAGCCAACCACTGTGTGTTTTCTGCTTGTCATTTTCTCTGCCACTTGTCTGTGCTTGGATGGTTAGGAATGGAGGCCAGGGACAGCATCTTTCTATAAGCAATGTGTTCTAAGAACACACATGTTACATTTGATTCCAGTGACATCACAGGATTTGGGAAATCTTAAGAAATTTCCCTTCAAGCCAGAGGTTATGATCAGTAGAAATGCCTAAGCTGACATTTTGATTGAATTTTTTTTTTTTTAAAGAATGCTTCTGGCAAAAACACTTAAGTCTGAGTACTGGTTTCCACCATACTGTCTTTTGGAGCTCACGTTTGTCAGTCTGAATGCTTGTGAAGCTGCCTTTTTTCCCTGCTGACAGGGGATGCGTAAAAAACAGTGACTTGGTGATGTTGATTTAAGGAGTTTGACAGGGTTCCACTTTGCATTAAGTCAATCTCAGTCTCCTGCACAAGACCTGGCTGAAATAATTGGGGATCTGTGCAACGGACTGTTCTGCTTATTTATGTTATAATCCGAGAGTGATGAATTAATGTTGTCTGCACAAGGACATAGCAGAATGCTTTAGTTTTAAATACACCACTCCTAGCTTGGAGGTATAGATATCTAGCAGCAAATGTCAAAGTCTTGTTCTACATGAGTACTTCCTTGGAATGCAAATTACAGACATCTCCTCTCCAATCAGCAGTGCAGCTGTTGGATGGGTGGCTGCTGCTGAGCACATTGGGGCAGAACTCAGCTCATTTTTGGTGGTCAGCCTGTGACATTTTCATCTTCTGCTTCTACAAATGATACAATTTTTGATGTAAATGGTGTGTGATGTGATGTCCAGTGAAAATCAGGGGCCTGAATGTCATGGAAGAGGATCCTAAAGGGGGGGAGGATTCCAGTGGCTCGAGAATAGGGCTGAGAAATGTTGAATTATCAGCAGCAAGCTAAATGGGGGTAAAGAGCATCACCCACCACAGTGGATCAGATTGGTAATTACACAAGTCTTGAAAAATGAGCTTTCTTCTGACTCCTTTCCTTTCTGTGCCTTTGGTTCCCAAGCAGTTTGCATTTGATTGCAATGGCATTTTCTGTAATGGCAGAGAGCCAGGGAAACTGCAAATGGGGAAAGGAATATATCACAATTTTGGGCTAGTTTTCAGTTCCCAGCTCTTCCTAGACTTGTTCCATCAGTGGGTTAATATTTATGTACCAGTAGAATAAAATATACATTAAATTGAGACAAAAGGATTTCTGTAGTTCTATGAACTATATTAATATGGAAAAATATGATGAAAAACACAAAGCAATGGCTTTATTCCATTTTTTGGGGGGGAGGATAGATCAGCTACATACAAGATTAAAATGGTTCTCTGTTAAAATTCACGACCTTGTGGTTAAACTCTTCAGGCTTTGTTAGATGTGGTAGTTCTTAGGTTGGGAAAATAGTGTTCTGGAAAAATTTCCAGCACTTGTAAGATGCAAAGTCTTTTTCCTAATGCGTTCTGGAGCCTGTGTTAAAACTTGAAGTACAAGGAGGTGTTTTATTTTAGGATAGTGTTGGACTCAGGATTGCTTCTCAAGTGTTTACATTCTGTATCTAATTTTAAACGTATTTTCAGCTTGAAGACATTTGTTTACAAACAGATTTATAAAATTTCAGAACAAAACCAATGGCCACATCAGAGAGATAGTTGAGAGCTTTTGGATTGTTTTTATTGCGCCAAGCTTCTGTCTGATTTATCCCACAAAATTTTTTTCTGTGGTTCTATGTTATTAAACTTGCATTCTCCAGTTGCTTCTGAGCTCCCTGTAATGCTAATCTAATTTCTGGTCTTTCTGTCGTAGCTCTTTGATACCGATTTTGAGTCTGTTGGTGGGTGACACCAGACAGATTTTGTTGGTAGTTTGCTACCTGAGTTTCTCTACTTCTGGTTGTGGCTGTTTTGTGATTTATTTATTTATTTTTTTTAAAATCTATTTCAATGTCAATATTTGCATACAAACAGTGCAACTGGGGCACCTACTGTCTGTGGGTTTGGCCAACCATCCCCTTGCCCTGACACTGCTCCATGAAGTCAGTAAATAAATAACATCAGCAAGCTTTGAGACCCAGTGCCTCCTTGCCTCACTGTGTGCTATTTGAAGACCATTCTGTGATTTGAAGAGATGTTTTGACTGAAATCTTTATCCAGACTTGTATGCAGGCCAAAGTAAATGGAATTATTTCAAACAGTCTACTTTGGTATCAAGGCATGGCCAGACTTCAGATAGATGGAATACTAGAAAGGGTTCTGAAATGTCAAAAAAGAAACAAAAGGCTGATTCATCTGTGATTAATCTTTCTTGAACTGAATACCTCAGGCTGACTGCGGTCGTAAGTGGTGCCCCTGGAATTTTATAGAGCTCCAGAGCCAATTTCTTTGGCTGATTTTAGGAATTTCAGCATCACTCCTTCCGCAGCAGCGCGATGTAGCAGCAGCCTGCATCTCCAGCTCCCATGTTGGTCTGCCTCCCACCTGGGGCTTTTTCACCATTCCTGGCCATTGGAACTCAGTTAACCTTTACAAAAAGCCTGGATTTCCTGCATAGGCTGAGACATGCAGAGGAAAGAGACTTACTGCAATGCGTCTCAATAGAAACCTCTATCATTTCTGGCTGTAAGCACAAGCTGCCACAGTTCTGCCACTGAAATAGCTTTGAAAAGCATCACTTAGAAAAAGCTGGTGTAGGTATACCTCTGTGCTCGATCTTTTTATTTAGCATGTATTAAAGCTGCCACCAGCTGTAAGCCTGGTTTTCTCCATGCTGTTACTATTAACAGTGGAAACAGATGATGAATCAAATTAGGGGTTTGGACTTGCTTTGCTTGGGTCTGTTTGCACTGGTACTAGTTGCTTCTCCAGGGTTAATTTTGCTCATAGGAATACCATACATAGAAATAAATTCAAAATGTGTTTACGGATAGGTCATGTATAGTCAACTAAATATTCTGACAAGGCAGTATTTATTATGGTTCGTGAAGTAGTTGTATGCAATGCTACTTTTTGGTAAAGATTGTAAATACATAGGTTGAAAAGCTGATGTATACTCATAGAAAGCCATACAGGTTTTGGCAATGCAGTAGTTTTGGGGTGGGTTTTTTTTTTTGTGTAAAACTGTTTAAGAACAAACAAGATAACGAAAAGCAAAGACTGAAACATATATTAATAACAACTGTAAAATAATTTGAAAATGATAAATTGCAGAATGGAGTGAAAAGTCTCCCTGCTTTTCAATGGCATCTAGCTTTGGCTTGTTAATAGTTTTTAGCCACGTTACTTGTACTTTCCTTCCACTTCTCCATGGGACTTCCTATGTGGTCAGATTGCTGCTCTGTGTTGGTATCAGCAGCTGAAACCAAGCTCTCGTTTTCTTGGAGCCATGAATGTGCTCTGTGTGTTCCTTCTAATGGTTTGGGTTAGTGACTGCAGGGGAAAAAGACCACTCTGAGTTATGGCTTGGCTTTTGGCATTCAAACCCAAAGGGATTCTCTAGAACTCCTTTAAAATGGCTGACCAAGACTTGGAGTGGTGTTTCAGATGATGAACTCAGCTGCGGGGGAAGAATTTTAAAGGGATTTCTCTTCAACTGTATGTGTGCTGAATGCTTTTAAAAATCAAATTGCCATAATATTCCTTCAGGATGTAACTAGTGCAAAAAAAATCATCATCTACATCTATATTACCCAAGGTGTTGACTTGAAGATTGGTGATCTTTCATGAACCAACATGTCACATGCTGTTATATTCATACTGCAGTGTCCCTTAGAGCTTGCTGTTCCCCTCTTTTATCTTTATTTTTATTTTTTTCATTTGTTGCTTTCTTCCATAAAAGCTTTTTTCCTTGCACTTCTCATTGCCCAGAAGATTCCTCCTAGCTGCTTACAGCACACACTGAGTAAATGATACTGAGCATGTTGGAGTGAACAGCAATGGGAACATGGGGAAGGGTGGAAAGTACCATAGGAGGACAAAAATCAGTTCATCATAGAATATCCTGAGTTGGAGGGGACCCACAGGGATCACATTAGGCTAGGGGTGAATATTTTCAAGTATTTCCTCTTGACTTTGGACAGGTTTCTCTCCAGGTTGTGGAAACTGGGACAACGGTGGTGTTATGAGCATTGAAAGCCTCTGTTCTGAATAGCAACAACATTATTGAGTGCTGACAGTGGATTTTCAATGCAAATAAAATTGCTTAAAAGTAGAGTATCCATTTCCCTGTTGTTTTTTATGTCAGTTCAAGATAATGAATGCAATTACTATTATTACTTCCTCTAAGCTGCTGTGCTCCGTAGCGTATGTAATTGGTAAAAGATTATGGGGTGTGTGTGTGTGTGTGTGTGTTTGTGTTGAAGCTGTGCTGAGTTTCATGCAAGATTTGCAGGGCTCAAACCAGTTGGAATCCACTTTACCACTAGAAACAAATGCAGAGCTCAGCCAAGTCTTTGAAGTTAAGAAACTCCAGTTTTCCCTTTTTTAAAATATTTGCAATGAAAACTTTTTTTTTTTGTCAGTTAGAACTCCTTTGGGGAAAAATACAAAAATATTCCTCTGGCCTTATTATTCTAATTTTGGAAATGTGCATTCCTTTTCAGATGTTTACTTCAAGCTGTAGGTGATTGAAGCATAGCAGAACTCAGGTGCAAGCATGATGCGTATTCATGGCTGCCTGCCTGGTTTGTGGGCTTCTATCAGCACAGAATGAAATGGCTGTTGAACAGGGCTCAGCAGATCTCTGAAACCTCTTTCATTGCTGTGCTGTCCCTTGGGGGAATAAACACGTGCAGACACTGGGGGTGTACAATATACACACTTTGGTACTGTATCTGAAAGTCACTTTGCAGAAGACATTAGTACATGCAGGATATGGCCTTCCTAAAGTTTTGCTTGTACACCTGTAATTCTTATTTGATACAGTTCCAATTACAAAACCAATTCCTCCAATTTAGTAAATTTCTGTTTTTTTTTTTTTTAATGTTTAAATTTGTAACCTTTCTATACTGAATAAATAAATAATATTAAAATGCCCTCCTAAACCACTCTGTTTATCTTGCAGTTTGTTGCTTGGATGCCCTCATACCATTTTCACACAGTCCTTAAAAACCAACCTCTACCAGCTGAAATCAATAAGAAAATACAAACCAAGCTGAACAATCCCAAGAGAACAAGATCCCATATAGCTTACTTAAAAGAAATGTTCAACATCTTTTAAGTAATTCCAAATATGACATGATTTAAAATAACAACATTAAAATACTTGATGATAATATTCATTCTATTGATGATTTTAATATCAATAATGAGTTCCTATTTCATGTACAGTGAGATTATATTAATGAGATATATAAATAGATATAAAAACATGTGTATAGTTCAGATGTTCTAAAGAATAAAAACATGGTAGAGGTGGTATTAATCTCCTACATGTGTACATCAGTAGCAATATGTTGTACATGTATCACTTGCTACATTAGTTTTTTCTATTTGAGTTGGTTTTCCTATACTGTTTCTTTGATAAATATAATTAATTTACACGAGGCCAAAATAAGCAAAAATCTAAGCCTACCTTAATGAAAGCACCCAAGGAAGGGGATGGTTTGTTCACTGTAGGCTAATTCTGTACCACCAGATGGTTTTGGAGTTATTAGAGGTAACCTGACTGCCTCTGTCAAAAAGAGCCGCTGAAAAGATTTGTTCAAGATCGTGTTAATAAACCTGACACAAACCATCTTCTGCATGCTAATAGCTGCTGGAAACGTATCATGTCTAATTCATGGCTCTGCATGGTCACAAATTCACTGCTTGTTGCTGCCTCGACTGAATTCGAAGGGGGCTTGTTGTGACTTCAGCAATTAAAGGGAGAACTGTGGACTGTGAAATATATAGACAAAAGTCACGTGGGTTTTGTTTTGTTTTTTGGTGGGGGGAGGGGGGGAGGAGGAATAATTTCTTTGCAATTCACGTCATTAATTTCTCTTCATCCAAGCAATGAGGTCATGGCTCGTTTCAGAATTTTCCATTTACAATTCTATAAATCCACTGGTCAGTGCTAGAAAAATGTCAGTTGCATGCAAGTCTGTGTGCTTTTTGCAAGTCTCTAACAAGTGAGTTAATGAGGTGCTGCTTTGTTGGCTTTGCTGTGTATTTCGTTGACTTAATTATTCTTGGATGCTGGTTAGCATCCTGAATTTGCTTGGTCAGTCTCGTTGGCTGTTCCCAAAGATGGGTGAATTTAGCATATGCTGAGGCAGCCACCTTACGATGCTCTGCTGCACAGGGCTCAATGAGTGCAATGCCTTCATTTCCCACACAGCCATGTCCCTGTGTGAGGCTGCTCAGAGGCAAGTTTTCATGCTCTGGGCAAAATATCAAAGGTGTTTTGTCCTGGAGAACAAACAGCCCTTTAAATCTGTCACTGAAGCCATTGAAACACAGGTTGGCTTTATCTCTGCACCAGGTCTGTTGAACCTGCTGACACCTGCAATATTGGAACGCTGGCTGAATTTGGTTGCTCTCATTGTATTCTTTCTGACTTTTGCTTTTCACTGATGAAATTTGCTTTAATTAGGCAGTATTGTCAGGAGGAATTTATTTGGTCTGGAAGCCAGGAACTCCTGCTTCTCCTGGCTCTGCTGTATTTCACCTTGCAGTCTTTACAGTAGGAGCTGGCTGACAGGTCAGTTAATCCACAGATTTTTTTTCTCTAATTTTACAGGAAAGATTTAATGGTAGATACTCTAATGAGGTCTGGTTTTACTAAGAGCCTATATTTTACAGAATTATCACAGTGCGTTTCTCTGAAGCGTTACACTTAATCTAGGCAACTATTCTTTATTTTGAATGATTATTTTCTTTGAGTTTGTTTAGCTGCTCACTGTACTGAGTGGAAGCATATTAATGAGGTTCTATTATTTGTTATCGATCCTGATGTTACCCACAGTGCTTCCAAGAGTCAGTTTGTAAAAAGCTTTCTGTATTTTATGACAATGATTGTTTGTACATCAGTGTTGCTTAGGTATGAACTAGAGTCCCAAATTGCTGTACAGGGGAATGATTTGGAACCTGGAAGAAATAGAAAAATAGACTTGTCAGGGTCCATAAGGGATTTTGTAGACCTTGCTCCAAGGCAGGTCCAATTACACTTTTAGGATGCACTGGGACGTGTATCTGCCAAAGGTTTCCTTTGCCATGTCTTCATATGTTGGTAGTTATATCCTTATATATTTTTGTGCTTTATCTTTCATTGGATTGTCTGACGTGAACTTCCTGAACAATATTATTTCCAACTGCCCATCCACTCACCAAAATAAACCCCTCAGTTACTTCTAATGTTTTCTCCCAGTTGCATTTTTTAATTCTCTTGCCATTCTTTATGATGTCCATTGGATTTTCTTCAGCAGATCCATTTCTTTCCTCTAGAACAATGTCTAAAATTAGGCCTTCAAATGCTGAGGACGTATATTATTCGCAATGAAGTTAATAATTCTTCTTATATAAAAAGATGCATAGACTCTGAAGACAAGGAGGAAAAGATGGGAATTGAGTACGAACTTCTCAGCAAGTCCCAGTTTAGACCATTCTGAATTTTTTTGGTGCTAAAGTTGTGGCTGAATATGAGAGCACAGTGTAGATGACCTTGAATCTCACTTCTGTCCATTCTAACTAAGTTATCTGTTACAAGTTCCTGTTTTCTTCATTTGAGAGAGAATGCTGCATTAAACAAGATGACAGAGAACCGAGGGAGGGGTTTTATAGTTGTTCCCTGCAGGATCTGTGGAAACTTTTAGGACGAGTTTTATCATCTTTACTGCAGTAAGTGCTGAAAGAGGTTGTTCCAAGAAAGGCACAAATTAAAAATAAACTCCAGAGCAAATAGCTTTAATACTGGATTGCAGATGACAGTATTTAATTGTTTTGTGGTGTGTTTTTTTCACAATACAAGTATGACCAGTAGAGGAGGGGCTTACTTCATGCTATCCTGATAGCCCCCAACATTTTTCAGTTGTGTGTCACTTAAAAATAAATCTGTATTCTCTTTGAGTCCAGGTAGGGCCCCCTAGCAGAACAGCCAATGGAGAAGTTAAATGAAATGAAATTGTTTCCGTACAGGGAGATGTTAGTAGTAGTTATTTGCAGTGTTATATGTATAGGATGACTGCAAGATTCTGACTAGAAGGCTTTCAAAGGACCAGATCATCTTTTTTTAATAGCGTGTTCCACTGTTTGCTTCTCTTCCCATTCTCTCTCTGAATGAAAATGGTAATTCGAAAATGTTTTCACAAGTAAAACTGAGCTAGGATGACACAGAAGAAAGGGAATGAAAACGATCCCATTGTTAACTAATTAAAGAAGAATGGGTTCATGGAGCAAAAGTACACAGGAACCAAATGCTTTGTTTGATCCCAACACAAATGCACTGTTGTTCTATGAATGGACAGAAGAGGAGATGACCTTTTTGTTCCACTAATCTATTGATTTTATTTAAAGATACTGAGGCTACTGTTCTGCAGGGCTACTTAGTGCTAATGTGTTCAGTAAAGTTTATTCATCATTTGTGAATGCTTTTTTTTTTTTTTTTTATTCTTTCCATTTTATTCTTTACTGTGTGGCATTGTGTGACTTGCTATTAATCCTTCTTAATTATCTTCCATTCCCTCTTCCAGATGGATTGGCAGCCATTTTTGTGTTACATTCCATTTGGGAGGACTTGATGCTCTTTGCATCCTCAGGTCACATCTCCCAGTGGCAGTGAAGGATGCTGAGTAAAACGCTGCATGTATCTCATGTATTATTTGGTTTTGATAGAGCTTGTTTTGGAAACCCAGACTGAAGCCTTAGTTTGGAAGATAAATTGGTTTCCTTTGTGGAATTGTATCTAATTCACTGTTTGATGATGAATTTGTCATCAAGAAGCTATTTTCAATCACTGGGTGTTGGTCAAGGAATTCTGTGTGTTAAATGTTGTTTCCATCACACTGATGACTGAACTGGTAGCCCCCAGGCCCCTGTGCTGACAACTCCACCTTCTTATGAAGCTTTATTGTTTTCACTTTGAAAAGTGGGAATAGCAAACTGCTAAGATCAAGCACTTGATGTTCTATAAATGGAGTTCTACTTTTAATATGTCCCTAATCCAGTAGTTAGGCGTACATTTAGTATACCATTGAGTTACCAGCTTTTGGTACCATCAGGACATATGTGCTGTATATGTGGGTATAGTTACTGACTCCAGTCCTCAAACTTGTTTTCTTCTAAGGCAATTATAAAGGATACTTTGGGGATACGTTAAGCAGTATGTTTTCCTTACCATGTAAGTGGACATGTCTGTACCTTTTCACCTGAATTATTGCTATGGAAGCATAATAGCAAATCTGTTCTAACCGGCTATGAGAATAGTGTTGAACTTGGGCAGTTTTATGGAGCCAGAAGCACACACACATGCATTTACAGAGCTAGCAGATGCAAAGCCTGTGGGCACAATGACTGCTACAGAATTTGGTACTGTAATTTCATTTTGTTCAATTTTGGATACTTAAAATTGGACTGACTTGACAAGAAATATTGTTTCTAATAAGGGAGAAATAATTTGTTAACATAAGGAGGGATGTGAAAGCAAGTCAACATGAAAAAGATGAAAAATGCTGTTATTTCTTGTAAAGTATGTTTGCAGTTACCATTCCCTGTGAATAACTTGACAAAAATTCAATGCATCAATCCATCTGGACGTATTTTGTGTTACCCTATGATTGCTCTCTGTTCCTGTATTTGGATTCCTTCCTGTTTCTTTGTAGCCCAGTTCTGGAGAGGCTCTAGAGCACTGAGGATACTGCAAGTCTTAGTTTAGCATTTCTTGTGGCTACAAATGCAGCTCTGACCTGTTCTTCAATTCAGTTTTGAGTCTGAAGATTAAGCATATGAACAGAAGCTTGTACAGAGAGTCGTGTCAGCTTAATGCAGGGCTGGTTTTTTGGTTTGTCCAATATCAGCTCAGGTGTTTGTGTTCTGTAGGGGGGCATGGTGCCTAGCTGCTTTGTACCCTTCATTTCTGGAGACCACAAACATCTCTGTGATGACAAAACGAACTTTTTGGTGATGCAGGTTTGTATCTCATTGAGGCTGCTCCATTGTTACCAAGGATGGTTCAGTTCAGATGTTGGCTTACAGGTGTTGAGATGGGCACAAGGTGAGGCATTAAAGGCGCTCCTGGAGAACACAGAGAACTTTGTGCACAGATGCTCCCCTCTCAGCAAACAAATCAGCCTTGTTTAACAAATGCTTGACAAGCTCAGTTGACCTGAAGTCAGAATGCTCATTTCAGGAATGAAAACTTACAGTGAAAATAAACATTTTTATGGGCAACAGAAGAAAGTTCTTTTTAAAGAGTACTTCTTTGGTCCGGATTTTTGTACATGCTTTTTTTCTGTAGCGTTACTTACTGTTAAGTTCTGACACATGGTTGGAATACTCTGACAGAGCAAACCTCATTTCTTTGTTTGTGGGTGGAAAGGCAGTGTGACAATGTCTGACAGCAGTGTGTGACTTTGTTATTCCTGATAAAGAGTTCTGGGCACTTGAACACTGAGATTTAATTCTTTTTCCCTCAGTTTTAGTATAATTCACATCTTTTTGTGTGCAGTATGAATGCATTAATTTGATTTTCACAATGCCAATATCCCATAGAAAGATATGTTTTATTAATTAACTTTCCTTTGCCATATTCTCTACCCGTTTGCTCAGAATTCTACAGGTTTTATTTGTAATGCATGTGTGTTTTCCCATGGTTAGTCTGACCAAATGTGTATGGTAGAGTGCAGATTAAAATGCTTCATTTCCAAACATAAAATTGAGGTCGAAAGGAAAATTCATCTGCAGCTGTGTGAAGTGCTACCAAAATCTTCAGGCAGAAGCACAGATGAGGCCATTGAAATGTCCATGCAATGGTACAGAATGCTAAGCCGAATGCATCAGGTTTTGAGACTACTTCTTTTTTGATTAGTCTTGATCAGTGTAACAAATTTGTATGTAAACATTTGAGGTTTTAAAGTGTTGAAATGTAGATTCTGTTTGAATACTTAGGAAAGCAACTGTCCTAGCTATTGTATGTGTTCAGTGTTGAATAGTCAAAGGTTAAGTATTTGTCTCTTATTGGGTTATTCTTTCTATTGGTGATGTTTCAGAAACAATCGTACCATACGTTAATAGAAAGCTCCAAAGTTAAAAATCCTTTCCAGTTCTGGAATATTGGTCCAGGGTATTATTTCTTGTTCTTAAATGCATGCAGGAAGTAGAAATTAAAGCTGGAGTGGCAGTTTTTAAAGCTGCACTGTTTTTCAATGTGATATAGTTGCATGAGCACTGTAAATGCTTTTTAAAATCCTGCTTTATGTGCATAGCATAGCTTAATCTATAAGCCAGTTCCCTCATCTGAATTCTTAACTGGGAGCACACTTCAACTCCTTTGAACGTCAGCGATCCACAATTATGAAGCGCTGTCAATTAATCCTCTAATTTATTATGTCTTCAAATACTGCGCACAGTGAGTCAGTAGCTGGGCATGGAGGTGAAATATGGAATGACTCAGTGCGAGGCGACCAGCAGGCACAGACTTTCCTGGGCACGGCTTGTTTTCTTGCCCTTGGAGCCTTGTCTGGGGAGAATTTTGGCAAGTTCTGTGCATTTCTGGCTGAGCTTTTGGAAAAAGGCAGAAACAGGGCTTTGGGTAAATCTTGTACGGAGGCATTATTCCCCATTGACGATGTGAGTTTGGCCAGCGATAAAAAGGAGAGAGGTAAGGCTGCGATGGGTGTAGGAGGTAATGCAGAGTGGATCTTATGGACACTGAGGGGCTTTGGGGCAAGTGGTTGGGCATGGAGGGTTGGGTCTGGAGCTGGAAGAAAACTGTCTGAGAAAAGCAGCTTGAGGGATGCTGGGAAAGATGGGGAAGGCTTGGAGCTGCTGAGCATGAGTGAATGCCAGGGAAAACAGCAGAAGGCTTGGAGGGTTACCACAGAACCAGCAGCTATAATGAGGAGTTTGAGGCTAGACATAAGGACAAAGCATGCTCCAAAGGGTTAGATTTGGAGAAATTCTTGGGTAGCAGGTACTGGGGGGCTCTGCACCCAGCAGCAGGAAGGTGTGTTTGCAGGCAGCGGGGCTGCAGCTGGGAGAGCTGGAGAGCAATGTGTGTGCAAAACAGTGAATCCTCGTCTTGTTGGAGAATATACATGCTTTTGTCTTGTGTAGTTCTTCTGAGTTGTTAAGGGTCTTATTGGTTTAAAAGGAGGAGAAAAAAAAATTGAGTTGAAGTGAATCATGAGGGTAAGGGCTTGGGGCTTAGTCTCTCTTTTTGCAAATGTCACAGAAGATTCAAAAGTTGATTTGCCTAGTTTTACTTTTTGGCACATCGTAATTCCATTCAGTGGTTTAAAAATAAATAAAAGTAAAAGTTGTGCAGAATGCCTTCACGCCTTCTGGTTGTGCTGGTGAATGTTAATGCAACACACACTGAGATGTGTATGTCCTTCTTTTGATAATTTTGCACATTTCTTATATTTACCATGAAGTGAAATAAAGTATTTAATAATTACAAGAAGTAATGTGAGCTCGTGGCAGCTCTTTAAGGGAATGATACGGGATCCCCATGATTGTAATGCTCACCTTTTTTTTCTTTCTTTTGCCACTTCTCACAGCTGCCAAAATAAACTCCTTTTAAGACAGACTGATGTCAGCATAGCTGGTGTGTTTCTAATGGAGCATTCCTCCTGAGGCCCTGCCTTGGGTTTTATCTTTTGTCATAGCTTTTCCTAATCTCTTGTTCCAAGTTTATTGCTAGGGTCTCCTTAAGAATTTTTGCAGCAGATTTAAAGTAAACCAGCTCCATTTTGGTAATCAGATGATTTGTGTTCTGACCACGTACAAGCTTAACTTCTTTTTTTTTTCCATTGGTTTCCCATAAATTTTCTCTATAACTATGCTACTTTTTCTAGGATTCTTGAGTAGCTTCCCTATGGTGGAATGTACGATGGTTACTGGCTTCCAGCTTCAGAACTGTGTCCGTGTGGTGCCATCTTTAATTTGACTTGCTGGATCTTTAATGGTGATTTTCAGTAAATATTAACTTAAATTTTTTTTTTTTTTTATTTTGAAATCAGAAATATTGGTGGTAGGGTGGATGGTTGGACTGGGTGATCTTGGAGGTCTTTTCCAACCTTGGTGATTCTGTGAATAATTCCCTTATGTGTTGTCCACTTCTCAAAAGTAGCGTGAGATTTTTGGGCTGCAAGATCAATTTTGGTTACTATGAATAATATTGTTTGGGGGTTTCAGCGTGTTGTTCTTTGATAACAAAAGGTAGCAGAGCTTCCAAGGGTATACAATTGGGCCCTGAAAGCTCTGATTGCATGATGAATGCCAAGTTTGGATAAAATCACTCATGTTTTCGTTAGTGTCAGGCAAGCCTTTGCACATACAATTGTGGATGCTGTAGTTAAATACAAATTGCTATTTATTCATCAAATTATCCGCAATCCATACATTGGCTGATTGAACTCCTTTTTGAGATACACTTCCTTGTAAGTGGAATACTTCTGACGATAAATCTGAAGCATCCAGCCATCTTTCCTGGATAAAATGAAGCTTTGTTCATTCTGTGTGTATTAATCTTGAGGGCTTGTTTGTTGGTTCAAAAAGAACAGTAAAAACAGCATGGCGACTGGGAGGTGGGAGAGAACTGTGCAGGTTGCTTTTTCTCCCTTCTTTTTTCCTCCCTTTAGACACCCAGGGCACACAGGAGTGACACTGAGGACTGGAAGCACAAATGGATTCAAATGTCCAACTCAGTCCTGCTGGCTGCGAAGCAGGGCTTTGGGGTTACTCTTGTGGGGTCAGCAGGGACCTTTTCTGTTTGTGCAATGAAATCAGGGAGCAAGGGTCTGCTGGAGAACTGAGCTGCTGGGATTCCAGTGGGGTTGTCTTTCAGTGGAAGGGCTGAATTTAATAAACCTGATGCACTCTTTCTCTTGTTGTGCTGCTTAGCTCTAACGGATTGCTGTTGATGATTTGGAATTATTTTGTTTACGTAGTCTGAGAGCTTTGTTTTAAGCAGCTGGGTGGAAATTGAGATGAAGGCAGCCTTAATTCACTTTTAATAAAAGATCAATGAGTTTATTGTGAAGAAATAGGATACAGATGTAAAGTGCACTTGATAAAAGCATTAAATGTGTGTTTAACCTTCCCTTTTTGTTTTTTCAGTGCTACTGGTGCTTGACCTTTTTTGTTTTCCAGACTATTCTCTTTCTTGGTAGTTTTACATTTTAAGTTCCACTTGGACTACAAAAACAAACTCTGCTGATGTTTTCCATCTCAAATGCTTACCAAATCCCTTCGATTTTACAAAATATTCAAAAAGTAATCTCCAGACTTAAGTCTCATTAAAACCTTCGCCCTTCCTGTGGGACAAAAGTTCAGAGAAGTTCTGGTCGATTTTGATTTGGAAACAGTAAAACAAAAAATATCACGGTGTGAAATATTAATTTAGGCTTGGCAGCTTCACTGTAAAATATGCTTCCAGAAGTTTCCAATTAAAATGCAGCATATCTAATAGTATGAGGGGGGGAAAGCACCTTAAGGGGTTTTTTTGTTTATATGAGGGAAGGTGTCCCGGACTTCTCAGAAAATGAAGTCTTGTAGCTATTTTTATTAAGTAAATGGTCATGTTTATATTGCAATGAGTTGACTTGGTAGAAGAAACCACGTACTCAGGATTTCCTGAGCTATACTACTTTTTAATCAAGTACTGTTGATCTTTTTAATCAAGTTATTTGACAGATGCTTCTGTCTGTGTGTCTGTCCCCCCGGTGCCCCTTTCCTTATATTTCAAAGAACATAAAGCAAAATTAGAGACATCAGACTGCTGAGAAGGACTAAATGTATGGAGCAGCCATACATTTAATTAGAGGAATGAGTTAAAAAAAAAATATATATATATATATATATATATATATATATATATATATATATATATATCGTGTCCTTTTAGAGTTGTGTGACTGTAAGATCATAGGAGGCACTTTGAAAATGCAGTGATTGGACATGCACGTGTATCACAGTGGTAGTAGTGGTCACTGAGGGAAACTACAGCTCAAAGGCTGCAGTAATTAAAAGCAGTTGTTCAGGGTTAGGAAATGGCTGTCCAAATGCATTGTTTCCAAAGTCAGCTAGTTATGGAAGCATCCGTATAGCAAACTGTTGGACATATGTGCAGTTGTATCATGACAGAGTGCATTTTATCAGCAGGTATTACTGGGTTTACGAAGCTGAACCAGAAGAGAAGTGCTATGGGATGGTCTGCAAGGTGGTTGTTTTGGTTGAAAACCTTGCAGTTGAATATTTCCAGGATGGTTTGAGCAGTACAAACAGTGCTATGGGGAGTTCTATACTGTGAGACCAAAAGCGAGATGTTTTCAGTTGTGGGTTTTTAACTGTAGTCTGATTTTTTAAATGTGCACTAATTCAATCTGAAGCCAAAGAGAAATATTTGAAAAGCAAATTCTGAAAATCCTTACAAAGTTGTACTGCGATAATAGCTCTGCTGTAGGAGATCCCCTTTCTCTTCCTGATGTACGTTGGGTGTACGCTGCAAACTGGTGGCATTAAGAGTAAGGAATATGAATAGTACTCTTGTGGACAGGGCTTTTTTAGACAATGTAAATATTTGAGTCCGTGATGATTTTGAAGTGTGCCTTTTTCTTGAATACAGGCCCTCCTGTACATGACATCTAATCTGGCTGGATCCTCATGTGGAAATTTTTCACAGCCTAGGAATAAGAGGATAAGGGAAGAAAAGAGATTGATCCATTATCATTTACTTTCATACTGAGTTTTTAACATTTTTGAGAAGGAAATGAATTGATTGCAATCACTTGAGGAATGGAAAAAAAGGAGTGGAAGCCCTTAGAAATCACTCCGTTTGATGTAGCGGTTTCTGTGGATTGCCTTTTTAATTATGTCAATATAAAGAGAGTGCCAACACTTGACTGGAAAACTCACCCTTGTGTGTCCCTGGGTTTCCACTTCCTCTGCTGAATGATTCATGGGATGTGGGTTTAACTGGTAGAGGAAATAAAATACCTTTAAGGGAGGAAAAAAAAAATCTTCTATCATGTTTGGAAATAGTTTTAAAAAGCAAGCAAGGATACTGAAGAGCACCCATGGTTTGTTTAACTTTTAGCTCTAACTCTATTTTATGTCTCTGGTTGGTGGGACCTCTCTGCGTCATCGCCTCCGTGTCACTCATCTTCAGGGGAACTTATTGACAGAATTCTAAATTTGAGGGAAGAGGAAACCTCAGAACTGTTTACTTGTTTTTGCCACCTAAGTTAGGTGTTTTGATCCCCCAAATAAATACGGAATTTTCAGTGATGGATTTGGGGCTTGGAACTAGTTGGCACTGCTGAAATGTACCGCCCACACCTCGCTGTGCTCACATCTGCTGCTTGGTCTCCATACGCATTTGGTGAGCATCAATGAGTGCCTTTTTTCCACATTTAGGAATTCAGTTCCACACCTTTGCTCCTTACACACTTCCACGTCAGATGCCATTGCATCAGACTGCCTCTCTGGTGCCATCTGTCAACCACCACCATCTGCCTCTGACACTGTGGGCCCAGGTAATAAGATGGGAGGCATTGCTTCTGGATCAGCCATCGTAATTTACTGTCTAGTGGCAAGATCTTATAGAAGGACAATAAGTGAGCAATCTACGTATGTAGGAGCCTATTTGTGCTTGCAGGAGAGGCAACTCCGCCACCCTGTGCTTGTGCTTTGGTGGCTGTTCTGAGATGCTTGCCTGGCTATTTCTGCCTCTGGCCATCTGAGAAAATGTCTTTAAATCCACAAGTAACTATGCTTAATTTTTTTTGCCCGTTAATGAAAAGGAATACTTTCCCCTAATCCTTAATCTGTTTCATCTGAATAATAGTGTCTAAGCACGTTCTTTAGGCATTGCATTCCCATCTCTTTCAACTGCTTAGATAGTTTAACACTTCAATGCCAGGTTGAGTATTTTCTAATGCCATGAAGTTTAAGCTCTTCTGTGGAACTGAAGGAATATTGTTTTCACTTCAGATAGAAATAGGAACAAAATTATTCTTTTATTCACGTGGACAGTTGTGACTTCCATCAGACATAACATTTGTATTTCTGACTGAACAATTTAAACTTGATAGGACATAAGTAATGAAAAAGTTCATTCTTTGCTCTAAATATTGTTGGGAGTTGAATAGAAAGAGAATTAAAAGAAGCTGGAATCTCTGTAAACATCCAGAAAATGGCCTCCAAAATCATGTGTTGTTGCACTGGGGTGGATCTGTAAAGGAACAGCAGAGTTTGTGAATGTGACTTTTTACAGAATTATAGAATCACAGAATCACAGAATGGCCAGGGTTGGAAGGGACCTCAAGGATCATGAATCTCCAACCCCCCTGCCACATACAGGGCCACCAACCTCCACGTTTAATGCTAAACCAGGCTGCCCAGGGCCCAATCCAACCTGGCCTTGAACACCTCCAGGGACGGGGCATCCACAGCCTCTCTGGGCAGCTGTTCCAGCACCTCACCACTCTCTGGGTAAAGAATTTGCCCCTGATGTCTGACCTAAATCTCCCCTCCCTCAACTTAAAGCCATTTCCCCTCGTCCTACACATATCAACCCTTTCAGAGAGTTGATTCCCCTCCCCTCTGTGGGCTCCCTTTAGGTATTGAAAGGCTGCAGTGAGGTCACCCCGCAGCCTTATGTTCATTGTTTTATTTTATATAATGAACATAATTATGTTCATTGATGTTGAAAATAAAATCAACAATTAGACTTTAGTACTTGGCAAAAATATGAATTGTTTCTTTACAAAATGATCATCATCATCATTACCTATTTAATTCAGATGAAGAACTCTTAATTGCATTGAGGGTAGCATGATGAAATCCTGAGATGTTTACAATCTATTTACTGTATACTTGTTTTTCCAGGCTGATATATGTAGTGAATTTCCAGTTTGAAAGTTAATTAAATATTGCCACATATGGCTATGGGGACTGAGAGTAAATGGATTAAATAAATAATGGCTCCAAGATAGATCTTTGTTTTAAGTTATAGGCCAATGAATAATCTTATTTGAAATAATTAAAAAAAAGATTTGATTAGGTTGTTATTGCTGAGGTGGTGATTTTCTGTGTAGCAGAAGGGAAAATAATATCACTGTTTAATTTTGGGGAATGTCTGCAAAGAATATCTTTTCAATAAATCAAAATAGTCAAATTTCATAATGATTACCTGTAAGCTATTCCAGAAAAAATTCTGTGCATTGACAAGACAGTATTGCTATTTAATGTTCAATGGACAAATTGCTCTATCACTAATGCAGTAAAAATAAAATCCTACTTGCTGTGAAGTGTTCTTTTTTTATTAAAAGGTTGGGTTTTTTTTGTCGCTGTTACTTTGCTAGAATGAAGAACATTTGAGACAAGCTGCTTTCTGAGGTGCTGAGTTTTTTAGTGTCAGCACCAGCTCAACAGATCACTAGAGGATAACTTAAACACAGAGTTTCAGTAAGGAGAGCCAAAATTTCTTGAGTTCATCTTGGATAACATAAAATATACTGTGTTAATTTTATTTTTTTCAAGTGCCAAGGTTAAGTCTGTATTCCTGAGCTAATGCAGAATTTACTAAAGGAATAAGCTTGTGTTTACAGTGAAGCTGTTTCTTACTCAGTTTGTTTAGGTTAGATTAAAACCATTCCTTGCTTGTAGGAAAGTCTGGAAACGTGTAGCCAGACTGTATTTGTGCAACTGATCTGACTCTTCTTTTTCTCCTTTCCTCTTTTGTAGGGTCAGTACAGACCCTCTGACTTGTTGTGTCCAGAGACGTACGTTTGGACCCCTATTGAGCAATGTCTCCCACTGCTCGAGCTGTCCAAATACTCTCGTTTCAACCAGGATGCAAAAGCAGGTAAGGACACGAGTAATGATAAATGATGTAAACAGTCTCTCTCATATTTACTGCGCGTTGGTATTGTTTGCTTCTGAAAAGTTATAGAAATGTTGCCTTTAAGGGGGAAGAAAGTTTAAAATTCACAACTTCTGCGAGCATTATCAAGTAGATCATTTTATCTCTGCACACATGGAACACAAGTTTCAAATCCATTCTGTTTTACAGGTAATATGTAATTCAGAATTGACATTTTGGTGTTTTTCAGGTAATTTTATATACTATTTTGTGAACAAAAACAAATGTTTACTCCTTCCTTAGATTCTAGTCTGATGAGCTCATAAAGAGGCAAAGTTAGAATCAGTGCAGGAAAGTGAAAGTGAAGAAGCATAAAGGCATCAGGTGTAAAGGAACAGACTGCTAATTTAGCTTTTCAGTCTAGCTGAAATTGTGAAGAATACAACAGTAGAAACGCCACAAGCATCTTGAATTACATGGAACATAAGTTGTACATTCTGTAAAGTAATTACTTATTGATTTGCATTGAAAGGTCAAAATTATTTTAAAAAGTCAGGTCAGATGCACTGCAAGACACAGATAATGATTTAAAGTTTGGGTACAATTTATATGGGTTGTGCTGTACAAATAGAGAAGGACTGCGGGTAGCCATGTGATATGGTGGGAAATAGCCTTGGGAATATGGAATATGGTTGGATGCACTTTGGAAAGAAAAAACCACAGCCTTTAGAGATCTCTATGTTTAAGGTACGTCATATCATCATCACCCAGATATGCCATTAGATTGGTGAAAGGAAATAGGAAAAAAGAGAGGTAAAATAAGGAATGGTTTTGGAGGCTAGCGGTGTTAAAGATATTTCTGTTATGCAGAAGGAAAAGAAGTGTATTCATTTAAGACTGACAACTAAATTACTTTGCCTTTGACGATGTTAACCCCATAGAAGCTAAGGGGTATCATCATCTCAATTCTGTGAAATTCCTGGGGGATACCAGGCTTTTAGAAACTGCAGGGTATAAAACATTGCATCGTTATCAGCACAAAATATCTCACTCCAGACATTACTGGAGCTGTGACTTATGTCCCGTGGTTAAAGGAAATTAAAACATAGCTACGTGTTGAAGTGTGTTGGGCCTGCTGAGAGCTTAGCCATTTGAGGTTTAAAGATTTGCTAGCTTTAAGGAAGTTACTTCTCAACAGCAGAATCAGTTTCCTCCTCCTTTCCTTTCCTCTCCACAATAGTCAGCAATATGAGTTTAATTAAGTTACGGCAAATTACAAAATGAGCGATAGAAACGATGATGTGCTTTATTCCTCGTGAATAGCTTTCTGTAACACAGCCCTCAGCTATGTCAGTTAAGTAGGTCATGATTTATCAGCATTGGGACTTCCTACTTACAATCTGAGGGCAATAACCAGACCCACTAAACAACTGGGAGGAATGGTGTGGCTTGCCCTGTTGCCCAAGGTGATAAAACAGTCACTGCAAATGGTCATCTCTTAGTATGGTCTGTAATGCCAGAAGATTTGTGAAATGTTACCTCACACCAGTTTGTTCATCATATTTGGCAATTTTCAAACTCCTTTTCCCCTCCCATAAAAAAAAAGATAGCTAATAAATGTGCTAGCTGTAGGTTATGAAAGTGCTACTTCAGAAGAGAGTGCTGCACACTCTGACCTGCCAAGTCTCAGTGATGGGAGGAGGGTTGCTGAGTATTCATGCCCGTTACCACTCAGAGCTCTTTGCTATTATCAGGTTTTCTGAAAAACCAGAGATATTAACAAAAAATAGTAGAAAATTTCTGAAGTATTAGGAAATTTTCATCATTATTTATGGAGGATTGTGCCTGTTTTACATTATTTGGTTGTCCCATGCTTCAGTGTTTTCAAATGTTTTGAAGTATTGTTTTCCATGTCCTTGTCTGACGTCTAATACTTTTGTTAACAGTTGGAGGATGAAGAGAGGAGAGGCGAACTGAACGAAGTTGTTAACTCTTTATACATCAGAGATGAGTCTAGAAAAGTGTCTAGCAGTTAATAACTGAATAAAGCAACCACAGGCACTGTAATAACTCACCTTTTTATTACTTAGGGTGGTAAATCATGGGTGCCCAGCAGCTGAAATAGATCCAGCTCTTGACTTCTGGCCAGTGTGCTGAGATTCAGCCTTACTTAAACCGAAAACACTCCAGTCAAACAGAGAAAATGATGAGCTGTGCCAGCAAACTCTTAGATTTTATATTTTAATAAACCATGCTGGTAGCCTCTTCGTGTGCAGTTCCTAGCTTGTATTGGAAAACACCAGTGACTTTAGGGGGGAAAAAAACTGCATAGCAATGTTAAAACAACATTTGTGGTTAAAAGGTTATACCTTTTGTCAAATGTTCTTTTCTAAATTACCAGTTTTACCTACATTACACATGCCATGCAGATTACACATGCTGAACAGATTTTTTTATTTCTGTTGCCTGGCACCATCTTATAAATGAAAGAGCTTTATGAAGGTTCTGATGTGTTTATTATTAAGCAACAACGAGTCCTTTGCATACAAATAAATCAGCAGTTAGTGAGGCAAGGCAGTAACTGAGGGTTTGGATAGTGATGAGCTCTGAAAATAGAGGCTATGCTAAACTGCATTTTCTTGAGGTGATGTACAGGCCACGTGCTCCTACTCTGTAAGAAAGAAATATATATGAAACGGAGCTGCCAATACTGATGGAGTTGTACTGAAGAAAGTAGAAATGAATTCAAGATTACTCTGCAGGAAAGTACTTGTCTGTGACTTGGACAACGCATTGAAACTAGTGTCAGAGCCACGTGATAGTGTGGCCATGGTCAGTCTTTCATGCTAGTCCACTACCTCTTTGCAGAACTGGTCTTCAGCATTGTACCTCACTGGTACTTTCACTAGCAGTTACGGCTATGGAATAAGCACAGTATGAAAAGTATCACGAATAATTTACTTGGTATCTCAACATACTTTTATCCTTCTGCTTCCCATTTTTCTGAATCTAACCCACTGATGTCTTTTCAAACATCTGTTGAGAATTTTGGTTTGTTGCGCCCAAGTCAAGACTGTGAAAATAGTTTTTTGTGAAGTATGATAATCTGCTTTGGGGATGGTAATTAAATTACTGGGAAACTGCAAATCTTTCTTCCTATCACCACTGGACTGTCGACACCTTCAAGAAGCAACTCCAGATAAGGATAGATCCAGTCTTGGTGTAACGTAGTGATTTCAAAGCCTTCAGCGTGTCGTGTAACTGGGGTGTGTGTGCAAACCACTGTAAGCAGGGTGGTTTGTTTTTTTGCTTTTTTTTCTACATAAGTAAAGGCAGTATTTGATCAGGGTTGATGGGCACGGCCCACAGAAGGCTCAGTTGTAATCTGCTTCCCACCTTCCGTGTTCAGTACTTGGAGCAAAGTCTATGAGTATTGCAGATCAAAACTGATTTTTTTTATCTGGACAGGTTTGCTTACTGATATTAATAATTGCTTACCTAGTACACATCTGTTCAGTGTCCTGTATAACTGACTAATAATAGAACAAAATCAAAATGCAAACGTTATACATCAATTAAAACCTAAGCCCCTTTTTTAGTATTGAAACACACACGTGGCAGAGACACAGACTCCTCTGTGTAGGCTTTGCAAATTCATGGACAGAAGACATTTTGCTCCAGAGACAATAGTCTAACACAAAACACCATGGGTGCTAAAAGATGGTATAAGGAAACGGAGAAACAACTCCAGTTTTTGTGGTAGATATTTCCCACGTATTGCAGAACCATCAACTCCATTTTCTTTGCTATGTACAAAACTGAGGTTTTAATACATTTGCTGCATTGTTCTGCTGCATGTAATAAGTTAGAGCAGTAAAAGGCAAACAACATTCCAGAGATTTAATGACTTCAGAATCCAGATCCTCTTGATTATGCGTATTAATGTTTCTTGAGAGGAACCGGGGGATTTTTAGTTCATTAGTAAATAAAACTTAAAGCTCTTACCCAGAAATCTGCAGGCTTGGGTTATACAAAAGTGTATTTATTTTAAATATGCATTTGTATACATAATGCTTTCACTAGAAAAATAATCTAGAAAAACAACTATTTCAACAACCTTGGTTTCTAGTGCCAACTTTCAACACATTCCATTTACACTTTAGCTACTATTCTTTGCTGATAAAAAGGACTTATTTCAAACATGTTTTGCATTTATTGCATCTGTGAACACTGAGTATTTATTTTTTTTTTGCTGGTTGTTCACTTCTGATGGCTTAGGTCAGTGGTGAAGTAATGTATCGGAGCAGTGTCACATCTTTAAATCTCATCAGCTGAATTAACATAAACGCCAGTATGCATTAATGTTTGTAAGCATCCTGTAGTGCAGGTTAATGAACAAGGGGATCCATGCGTTAAAGTTGCTGATTATGAAAATGTGGTCACAGATATCACACGTGGAGAACTTTAAGCCAGTTGTTTAGAACTGTGCCATCATCTGCTTTGTGGAGAAACTGCTGGTGTCCTCAAAACAACATCCATTAAAGTTATGGTGCAGAGAGTTTTGAAAACATCTTAGTAAATTCTCTTAGATTAATAGCTAAATTATTCCCAATAACTCTTTCCTCTCTTATAACAGCAATAGGCAATGCAGACAGTGCCAATAAGGTGTAGCCAGGCAAATTTTCACTCATTTTTATTATACTTGGATTAAATTGCAATGGCTGTTGTGGGATTTTGGTCTAATACGCAAAAATATGCTCAAATTCTCCAGCGATTCTGTAGTAAAAAGGTGACAAACTTTATTCACTTGGTTAATTTGTGGTACTAAACAGCTGGTACTGCAGCTTTGAAAATGGTTTGGAACCATTTATGCATCAGAAGCAGTGCATGAATTGGACTAAGCATTGGAAGTTAGGGTGAATCATCAACTCTGGAGTATCGCAAAACAATTGCCAAGAAAGAAAGGACTTTAAATTGTAATTGAAGTACAATTACACTATGAACTCCATTTAGTGTTGTTAACAAATCTCAAAGTTTGGTAAATATTTGTTTAAAAGTCAGTGTTTAATGTTATGCTAAGCGTATCTGCATCTGACATTGATAGAGTAAACCAACACTCCTCAGGAAGCACCATCATCTGACTTCCAGCACGAGTCATGAAAATAAGCTGTAACCCAAAGTTACCATCATGAAGATTGTGTAATAGCCAAGAGTTTTTAAAAAATTATGTAATTTTTGAGGCCTTTGCCAGCATCTCCTTATTTTTCATGCTTATGTATAGAAATGATGGATCTTGGTTGTGTGTGTTTGCTTCTGCTGTAGTACCTGGTTATCCGGGCCTTACATGTGGAGCTGCTGGGAACATAATTGATTCCATGTCTTAATTAATTTAGCCAGTAAATTGATTGCTGGAATCTGATTTCCTTAGCTGATAAGCTGCTGCCAGTAGCTTCAGTTTTGCCTGTTTCATGGAAAAGCTTGTGTTTGTAGTTCTCTGCTTGACTTCTGTCAAGCAATTGACAAAGCAGGCTTAATGAGGACCTTTCTTGCCCTTCCTTTGAAAAGTCCTCTTATCGCTCCCTGCCATTTTCACTTGAATACAATTCAAATATTTTAATACGTAATTTTTAACAATTACACCTTTTGAAAAGTTTTCCTGTTCCCATCCTGTCATTTGGAGCTGTGATTCTCAAAAGCATAATCCTGTAAGTCTTCATCTAGGAGGTGAGGTTGAAGTGAGGTGGGAATCGACATCTCCCAAATAACAGCAACAGGTTGAGAAGTTGTGGCCTTCGGTTGCACGAGGGGAGGCTTAGGTTGGATATTTGGAAAAATTTATTCTCAGAAAGTGTGGTCATGCACTGGCATACTGGCACTGGCCATCCAGGAAGGTGTTCACCATTCCTGGTTGTGTTCCAGAACCACAGAGACGTGGAACTGAGGGACATGGGTAATGAGCATGGTGGGCTGGGCTGGGGTTGGGCTTGGGGATCCTAGAGATCCTTTCTAGCCTGAATGATTCTATGATTCTATCTTTTGTATTGTCTTAATCCCTCTGCTTTTGCTGTGGTTGCAAGCTTGACTGCTCAGTACTCCATTTTGTTGGGGGGTCTTGAGGCACCATTAAAAGTCTTTGGAAGTCTGGTTGAAAATGGTCAGCTCTGCAGCTGGAAGGGAAGCCTTCATGTGAAGGTCTGAAGTCCTCAGTCATCAGCTGGCTCACGGTCAGTCCCATGGGAAGATTTTGCTTCAGAGAAAAAAATAAAGCTGTCAGAATGTTTTATTCTTGCATAAATATGATGAAAGTAAGTATATGGAAAAATATTTATAAAGCAGACTGGAAGAAAACAGCATGCTGGATTGCTGAAATTCACTGTAATTGGTCTAATATTTCTGTCTCGGCCACAAGCAAGTTTTTAGCTCCATGGAATCGAGTTCACAATCCAGAGAGTCACCATGGCCTGTTAATATTACACAGTGTTTTCTGATTTTTATTGTGCAATGCAGAATAAATAACTCAGACATGTATGAAATAAGGCAACAACTCTGTTTCTGCATTGTCAGCCCTTGTAGAATTAATTTGACCTTAAAAATGAAGTCTAAAACACATTAATGTGTCATAAGTGTAAGCTAGCTTTGCAATGCTTGGAAGTTGCTGAAATTCAGATAATTGGCATGACATTCATAATTTGCTCTCATTAAGGTCACTCTGGCCTTTTAGGCAGTGGTCACAATACAGAACTTAGACTGACTAGCATTGTTTTATAGTAAGAATATTACTGCTTACAGTGGAGTTGAGTATTTGGCTTTGTTAGTGAACTGTACTGCCTTACAGGATAGTAAACTGTTGAAATGAAAGCGCAGCTTAGGTAGTGTTTTTGTCTTTTAAATCTGCAGTAACTTGAATGTAATCTTATGCAAAATATATTCAGGAAATAGATGGAATAATCTGTTTGAGACGTCAGTTTACTTAGTAGCTTTAAATTTCTACTCGACTTGGTAACACGGTATTTTGCATTTTTGAAGAAAAATATTCACGTTTTGCATAAGGAATGATGCAGTTTGTGCTCATTGCTTATCTTTCTTTTTAAGATTCATCCCTGAGTCTTCTCTAACTTCACGATTGCATGTTAATGTGCCTCTCCCAGCAGTATCTGAGCTGCTTTCTGCACCTTCTGCAGTTCTGCTTCTAGTCTTGGTATGCATGGTGCATTGCAACAGTGAGTAATTGAAAGTTGCCTGAGTGACCAAAAGGGGTGTTTGAAACAGCCCAGAAGCGTACTGGGTATGCACTTAATATTCTTAATTGTCAGTTCATGTTCTGGCTTCTTGGATCTGAAGCAGTCAAGAATTGCGCTGTCTTCAGAGGTGCAACTTCAAAAGAATTGTTGTAGCTCGTTTTGTCTTCTGGAAGAGCATCTAAAAGTGAAATAATACCTCTGTTGACCTCCCATCTTTAGGGTTATATTCCACTTTACGTGGTTTTAGCATCTTGACTTAGGATAAACTGGATATGGCTATAAGAAGTTGTTTCAGTGTCAATGAACTAACATTTTCCCAGGAACTACTAGATTTGTTTGTATTGCATCCCTGAAAAGCAAGTCCTTGGAGAATTATCACTGTCATTTAAATCTATCCATTTGGCAGGTAGTTCTCCATCATAATATTACAGGATAATAAACTGAAGTAGATTAGAATAATCAAATTTTATGAGGGCTCAGAAATTCTCTAAGACTTTATACTCGCTGTTTTATGTGCCTCTCCCTCAGATGTTTCCAGAACAGTGAGCCATGCTCAGATTTGAGCATTGTTAATATAGACAATATATTTAACCTATTGCATTTGCAGGTAAGCAGAAGATTTTGCAGGTTGCTGTGAGTTATGCCTGAGAACCTATGAATTCTGTATGCACAAGAAAGGTTTTCCATTGGCCCCTATTCATGTTTACTACTAGAATAATAAGAATCAAAACACAATGACTTATTGTTTCCGCATGGCACAGCAGGGTTAGCAGATTTTGAATGCATTTGTCAAGTGATTAGTCTGCTTGCTTCTAAAAGCTGAACTGCAGATCATAAGCCAGTTGAGTGATTTCAGGCACAAAGCCCAAAAGCTGTTTTTTGTGAGGTATCTTCAGGAGTTGCCCTCATTCTACTTTCAAGGCTATAATTCTTCTGTCGTATTTTATAAGAATCATTGATAATATTTAGATAAGAACATATTCCCTCTTAGAAACATTCTATTTTTGAAAAGCAATTTGAAAAGTTGTTTTTTTCTTGCTAGAGTAACAGAACAGCAAAAAGTTGGCTGATGGAGAATATTCTGAGCATTTCACTGTACTGGCTTTGTGACTTGTGCTTCTTGGGTTTTAATTAGGAACTGATTTTTTTTCATGTTTCATTTTAACTGTACTCTTCATTTTCATCTGAGTTGGTATTTGTATACCCCAAGGCATACTGGTCTTTCTTAATGTGTGAACGTAGTATGAAAGAAGCAATATGCAAAAAAGCACATTTCAACATACTGCTTTACATAATCATAGAATGGCCTGGGTTGAAAAGAATTGCAATGCTCATCCAGTTTCAACCTCCCTGCTATGTGCAGGTCACCAACCAGCAGCCCAGGCTGCCCAGAGCCACATCCAGCCTGGCCTTGAATGCCTGCAGGGATGGGGCATCCACAGCCTCCTTGGGCAACCTGTGCCAGTGCCTCACCACCCTCTGTGTGGAAAAACTTCCTCCTAATATCTAACACACAGGGGATGGGTGTCAGGCATCAGCTGGCATAGTGTTAAATATAAAGCAACCTTTATTATGTACTGCTTAGCAGAAGATATTTAATCTTAATTTATTTTTTCAATAACAATGTTGGAGCCCAATTTAGTTATATTTTCTATTTAATTCTCTATTTAAACCCATTCTGCTTCGGTTTAAATTATGACTGAAGGGGTCTTTATGACTGAAGGCAACGTATGCCTGATGTTGCCTCCAGAGCATAAGCAACCAAAAGCTGATTAAACTTAGGGTTGGTATTGTGGCAACAGAAGTTCCTACTCACCTTCCTTAAAAGTTCTACTGTATGCCTGAGGTTATTTCACTGACACATAACATTTTGTAAATCCCTTTTTGGATGGGATTAAGTTATATCTATGTATTTAATTATTCTTGCAGAAGATTATTTTATCATGTAAGTTTCTATTTTTGGAATCAGTGGAAAAACATTCACTTAAACCAGGCAAATTTTTAGGTGTTTCGGCAACTGAGGACTCTGTCCTTCCTGTCAAAATGCATTCTATGAATCAAGAATCAACATTTGTAGAAAAGCCCAGTCAAATACGAGTTTGTAGGATGGAATATATCTGGGCTTAAAGTTTTTCTGATGATAAACTTTGTTTATTGCCAAGCCTCTATGCATGCAGTTTGTGCTTTGCATCTTTAGCTTCAAAGTCTGCATGATTCATATGACAGTGACTTTTCAAGATAATTGGTGTTTCCTTGATTACTCAGGAGGGCATTCTGCTGCCTGCAGGTAGTGCTCTACAGCTGTGCCACTATCCAAGGAGGTTTGACCTGCAGCATGGCTTGGCAAGCTCTGCTTCAGCAAGCACTTGGCTGCAGTGTTCAACAAATTTGCTAGAACCTGGGCAGTAATAACTGTTTAATGTAGCTATAGAGCTAGTGCTAGCATGGGTCTGATTCCAAGGAGAATAATGCAGTGACTGTGCTTGATGTAATGAGTAAAAGTAGACAAAGTGTGTAAAAATATGCCAAACAAGAACCAAGTTCAGCTGAGCCAGTGAGTCTATAGGGGAATTCAAGGTACAGTAGCTTTAGTTACTGTAAGAAATTGAAGCTGGGGCCAGGAACGCTTGCGAGCCAAAAGATGAACTCATCCACAGTATCAGGCTTCAGAATTATTTAAAAGCAGTGAACATCAGCAGTGAGCAGCTCTGAAAGTGCTCTTGGCAGGAGATTCTTTATGAAGGCTTGGCAGAAATCCAGGTCAGGACACAAACTTACAGTCAGCCTAGAAGTGCAGTAAATACAAACTTTCCAATTTGAGAAGTTAAAATAACTTTATGGCTGTGTCACCTCCAGGAGCTGCACTTGCACGTTTTTTCCTCGGTGAACTTTGAGAAAGACGGAGAATGTGATAGAAGAGGTGGTGGGACGGGGAGCCTGTTGGGATGTCAGGAAGGTATTGGCAGCACATCAAAAACCTGATGGGTTTCAAAGGGGCGGAGAGGGCTACAGCGAAGTGCCTTTGACTTTAGTGTTTTATCTAAAGCGATTGCCAACCATAATTAGCAGAGAATGCAATCATAGCAAATACCGCGCAGATTTTCTTCCTTCAAACCGCTTTTTTCCTAGTTAAGCTTTAAGAAATACATTGTACTTTTAATGTTGGGAATCGAAACACAGATAAAAGAAATGAAGTCATTCCCAACTTTGTAAAACAGACTTCATTACGTTTCACATAGTAAATTCAAGCAATCAGCAGAAAAGTGGGAGTTACTGTGGATGAATAGGGGCACGTTCTAAGAGTGCCTTGCTACAAAAAGCATTTAATGACCCCCTTTGTCTTTACTGGAGCAGAAAGAAGAGCCAGAAGGGAGCGGTAAGCTTTTCCATAGTAAGGGTTACATTTGAATAGAGATTTGCCTTAGAAATCTCTTTGTATTCCTCCGGACTATTTGTTTAGCTTACATGTGGTGAGTTCAAAGGATACTTACATATGAAAAGCAGGTGAATTCTATTTCTCGGTCTTCAGTAAGCTTCAGGTATGTAAACTAAGGCAAGGCAGCAGTAGGTGACCAGTTTGCTTCCCAGAGCTGGTGCCTTCTGTGCTTTAGGTCTGTTGCCATTTGTGAAACATGCTGTAGAAGTTCTGTCTCTTTTTGTTCCCTTCTAAATAAAGACAGTATTTGCCCATTAAGTAGCCACTGATTTGCACAGCAGTAGGTTTGATTTGATGTTGAGCTGCGTGGAGCTTGGTGCAGTGGTTACTGTCCTTGTCCAGTCAAGGGAGCTTGGTGTGCTTAAACATGAACATGAACACACACCATGTTGTATCATGGGGCAGAGGTTGATG
This sequence comes from Lagopus muta, assembly GCF_023343835.1. Classification (NCBI taxonomy): domain Eukaryota; kingdom Metazoa; phylum Chordata; class Aves; order Galliformes; family Phasianidae; genus Lagopus; species Lagopus muta. The sequence continues at coordinate 61,494,111 of NC_064437.1, read as the reverse complement.
TAGTATTTACAGCTGGCTGGTTATACTTACCTGTGCTGTCTCTTCAGTCAGAATGATGTCCTGATCCCCCCCCAAAAAAAGGAATTTTTGAGTTGTCTCTGGGTGCTGATGTTCTAGTATTTCTGCTGTTGTTTGAATTTCTGTAGTTCTGTTTATGTAGTCATATTTCAGCTTCTGCGTTTGACGCTGACATTGATGGCTATTTAAATCTGAAGTTCGGAAAAGTTCAAGATTTTTACCAGCATTTTGCAATAATATTATGAATTTCTATAGAAATTCTTCACTGTGAGGGTGATGAGACGCTGGAACAGGTTGTCCTGAGAGGTTGTGAATGCCCCATCCCTGGAAGTTTTCAATACCTGGATGGGGCTGTGAGCAACCTGGGCTCACCACCCAGTGGGAGGTGTCCCTGCATAGAGCAGAGGGTTGGACTTGGATGATCTTACAGGTCCCTTCCAACCCAAACCATTCTATGATTCTGTAGGAATTTATCTTGTAGTTGCTTCAGGCATGTATGTGAGACACATTCTCTCATTTACTTTGGAGTTTTCTAGCACTGTGGATCCAGTTTTTCTGACACATAGCAGCTGTATAAAGTTACTATTTAGCAACAGTAGAATCAGTTGGATTCATGAATGTCATCTGAAATCATAAGAATGAGAAAGTTTTAACTGGTTCGTCATTGCTCTTAGACTTCTGGTTGAGTGAAGTCTTAAGAGTTCTGTGGATTGAGTTAATGAGGCTCAAGAATGGTGCATACACCTGAAGGCTTCAGCAATTGCATTGAACCCACTGAGCTACTGTGTGCATTGCTGCCTCTATTCCTGCCTCTGTAGAGCTTGGTGTCAGGCTTGAGCAAAGGGCCTCTGTTCAGCCTTATTCTACTGGGGAAGCTCAAAACTTCGTATAAGTGAGGAAGAGAAGGGGTTGGCTCAGGGCGTGAACCTGGAAAAATAAATTATTATCCCATACTTACCTGACACAAAAAAGTATGGAGCGTTTTGCTGTCTTTTACCCATTTCCCCTGTCAGAGAAAGGGAGAGTTTTGGGCTGGTAGTTTTTGTAAAAGTGTGTAGTAATGAAATGCAGTATGGCAACAACAGGAAGACTTTTCTGGTCAATTGTTTGAAATTATTTCCCAGATAAAGTTTCACTTCTGGCATTGGTCTCCAGTGAATATTAAATGAATGTGAATTCTAAAGTGAAGCAGTAGAGATCCTTTCAATAATACTATACATTGCTGTTAGAAATGATTGATGCTTGATTTTTTTTTTTTTTTCCCTACACATTACTTTGCAAACTATATTTTCAACCATAATTCAAGAAAATAGATTTGCAGATCAGCTCTGCTTTCATCTGCTCTTCATCTGTGGGCTGGTTTTATTAGTTCAGGTAGTTTCCATTCTGCACATTGAAGTTAATTGCAAAAATTAAGATCATAGGGACAATTTATGTAACTAATTTTTATTGCTTCTGATTCTCTTTGCAGTTGATGAAGATGGTATTAAGGAACTGGGCAGAGTTAGAGTACTTCACAAGAGAACCATAATGCCTTACAGTGTGTACAAGAAGAGGAGGAAGGGGCCGAGCGATGAAGCCAGCGTTCAGCAATATGCAAGTTTGGTTGGACAGACATGTTCAGAAAGAATGTTGTTGTTTAGAAGTTGAGAAACCATTGAATGACATTTTGATGGCACAACCATCATTGATTGCACTGCCACTGGATGATGTAATGTAGTTGTGTGTTGGTATCCCTACTAAAGTAACAGTACAGGTATATAACTGGGCTTGTGTGAATACATGGAACTGTGTTTAAAGACAACTCCAATGAATCTTTTGACAGTACAGCAAGGCTTTAGCAATATCAGCTTAGAAAAACGTGCTTGCAATACATTTTAATTAAATAGTTCTTGCCTTTCTTTGCATTTTGAATAATCTTAAGTATCTAAGCAAAATGAAAAACAGGCTTTTTTTCTGCAGACAAAGGTTGGCTCTATTATCTCTATTAATAAATTTCTATTAATGAGAATTAAATCACAAGTGTTTTCAAATAGCAGCTTGGCTATCTGTTATATAAAATTGCCATTAAATTTGTACTCACATTTAAATGTTCTTAAACTATTGCAGGAGAATTGAGATCTCGTTACTTTCCAATTGGAAACCTGGCATGATTTAATTATATTTCAACACTGTATTTAAAAACAGGAAGAAATTATTTTCACTGCAAATTCTTCAGTTGTTTAATATAGCAGGTTAGCATCAGAGCATCTACTGAGTATGGAATCATAGTTGATTCTCAGTGGCAGGAGATGCAGCGCTTTGGAAAACCTTCCCTTTCAGAGACAATACAGAGTAGTTGCACTATAAATTTACCAAAGAGATGCAACCAAGTGTCATGGAGTTCTGTGAGGTTTTATGTTGTTGGTTATTTGTTTTAAGCCTTATCCTTTATCTAGAAAGAGTGGGTATTTTAATGCATGGCACTGATGTGCAATAGAGTTTGGGATATTCATCTTACAGCTCTTCAGTGCGCGTTTCAGAACTGTGCTAAAAACATGAGGTACCACTGCTGATGATTGTTGCAATTTTTTCAGCAGAGTTGTATGGGGAGACTTGCATATCCTATTCCTTGGTCTTTGTGACTGTTCTGCTTGTGCCACAGTGGCCCACGGGTTATTAACATCTTCAATTGAATATTTATCTTGGAAACAGAAAGATGTGATGTGTTACCAAAGCACTTTATTGCTGATATACTAATGCTTTCATTAGTGAACTGCATCCGTATCAAGTCATACAGGGGAAATAACATGGTTTTATATTCACCAACAACATTATAACAATCCCAGTTTGTTTGTAATTTGCTTATCTGGGGTGACACGAGCTACTATTTACCCTGAATCAACCTGAAGTTTCCTGTTAACCTTTGAAGGAGAATCTGATTCAAGAATATATGTATACACGTTTCTTTTTCCCCAGAAGGAAATCAAATTCAACTTTAATCTCTGAAGGTTATGTCTTGTGTCAGTTGTGGGCTTGATTTAATTTTGAACCCTTGGTCAGTGTCATTAATCATTGATTTTTATGTGAAACAGCCACAAGAATGTAGAGATTCAAGTGCGTTGGGGATTTATTTTTCCCCATGTCAGTTTGGTCACTGCAGTATTACAGGTGATGAGTGCAGGTTCATCAGTAACCCTAAAATGTGTTAATTGCTATGTATTGTATCAATCTACTGCCACTTTGCAACAGAATTGGTTGTTTCTGCCAGCCTTGTAGCTGGATGAACCTGTGTTATCTGGAACAGCAAGGTTTCTGTGTGCTGAACAATCTGTGTCTGCCCACATCTCACCTAAGCCTACTGCTACAAGACTACTAACTGCTATTTATGGCCGTTATAAGGAGTTGTTTACTGTGGGGAAAATACCTCTTACCACTTGGTGAAATGTTGGAATAGTGTAATATTTTCTGCCTATGCTGTGTGTTGAAATGTGGTGATGCCCGTAGAGCTTAAAAACAAAACGGAAACCTGTTTGTTTGATATAAAATCAGTCAAAAGGCACAAAGAAAATCCACTATGATTTTCAAAATGTTAAAGGTAATAAAACTCATTTACTGAAGGATTTGCTGAACCTGGGAGTTCTTTACTATGAGAGTAGGAGGTACTGGAACAGCAGTCCAGAGAGGCTGTGGATGCCCCATCCCTGGCGGTGTTCAAGGCCAGGATGGATGGGGCCCTGGGCAGCCTGGGCTGGTATTAGATATGGAGGTTGGTGGCCCTGCATGTAATGTGGAGGGTTGGAGCTTCATGATCTTTGAGGTCCCTTCCAACCCAAGCCATTCTCTGAATTACAAGGGAGCAGACTTATGTTAACATCCAGAGCTTGGAAGAACTGTCCCCTGTGCCCAATGTTTATTGCTGATTTGCCTTCCATGGATGTGAAAGACTTTTTTTCTGATCCTCTTTTCTCATCAGGAGCTTTTAGGGACTACAGTTAAAGAAAAGTGAGGTATGTACAAAAATGAGAATGGAGTACAACTTGAAGTTGTCATAAGTGCGACAACAAAAAGTAAACGACCATTTCCTGTGAGTTTCTAACATGGTGCTTTCATTTTCTGACCTCCACTGAAAATGCAACAAGATGGGCTTTTGATTCTTATTGATAAAATTAAAAAAAAAAGTCAAAATTGAGATGAATTCAGAAATTGAGCTCATCTGATGCAGCATGCTGCTATCTGACATGCTTTGTTGGTGTTGCTTTAGAAGGAAGTTAGCCCAGTATTTTCCAGGGCTATTTTAGAGGTGGAACGGAGTCCTGAAGATAAAACTCTCTAAGCTTTGGTGTTGATTTCAGTGGAGCTGAAAATTCACCACTACTTTAATTTTACTTAATGAGATTTCACATAGAATTATTAAAGATATTTAATTTAGTACCAAATACTTTATAAGGATTTGTTTTAGTGTAATTGGTTTGTGAGAGTTAATATCTAAAGTAAGGTTGCCTTGTTATCTATTGCTAAATGAGCATTAAATGGTGGTAAGAAAATGCAGAGCTGTGACCAATGCTAAAAAAAATATCATGCTTTGTTTTAATTGGAAATAAGTGGGGAGCTTATGCATTTACAGCATTAACACATTTCAGTGAATGCAAAAGAATTCGCATGTTGAGCTTGTAATTGCTTTTCAGCAGACCTGTTTGACTTGTAAGTATAGCAAATAAAGCTATTTCTAGTCTCTGTGAGTTATCATAAATAATTAACAGCTTTGAGTGTGACTTCCATCTTACTTTGTAGGAATTAATTATCCTGGTTGTTGAAAAGCGTCCGGTGAACAGCAAAACTGGAGAAGTCAAAGAGCAGCAGATTAGAAGGTGTGCAAATCAATTCAAAATGTTTGCCCATATTTTAGAACTAAATTTTACCTCTATATAGGCAGTGTAGTTAAGAGTTGACTTGTATGCCTTGAAGCAGAAGCTCTATTTTTTTCCTCTGAGTAGAATAAAATAAAGCTGTAGGCTTTTCACAGAAGGAGAGTAAATAGAGCTACTGACTAATTAGGTTATATATACTATTTCCAATAGGCTGAAATAAGCAGCCCAGAAATAGGAATTATGTGCTATTCTCCGCAACGATGACCCAACACTGATTCGTTTTCCTTCTGGATGGGGCAGAATTCCAGCTAACTCTGGGTTCCTGAGTTAGCTTTCATCAAAACGCAGTGCCACCATGGCTCAGAGTTTGGTGTGCCGAGGCATGTAGTGATGCAGTGCACGACGTGCTGCCAGGTCCCTGCATAGTCCTGGGAACAGTTACTTCTCAGTGGGCCTCTCTAGCTGTCACTCTTTTTGAAGCTGAGCCACTCTGCCTGTGTATTGCTGAGTTCCCTCATCCTGCTCATCCCAGATCATCCTTCAGTCATGTGTGATGTATTCTCTGCAGTCTTTCCTTCCCACCCAAGCCTTCCCATGTGTTAACATTTCTCCTCCCTCAGTTGATCCCATTGCAGGGCTGCACTGTGAAGGATGCAGACAGTTCTTAGGACAGAGACCATCCTCACCTTCCAGAAGCACTGCAGCCATGTATTGTACCCACCGTGTTTATAAAGCTGGACCTTCAGAGCCGCTTGCTTATAACATCACATACCGAGCATAAAGAAAAGTCAGATTACATTTCCACTTTTCCCAAATAATTTGTTTTATTCAGTGAGCTGAAGCAGTGGCAGCTTTCCAGGCCTGGACTCTGGCTGCCCTTGGGAGGCACGGCAAGGAGCTGAGCTGGCTGCTTGTGGTTCTGGGTGGCAAAGAGGAGCAAAAAGTGTTCAAAGAAGAGCTAGCAGGTAAGTATCCACGTGCTTTGCCTTTATCTGTGAGACAGCTGTGGGACAATTGTGGAGATGACACCACCTAATTTAGCAGTAGCTGTTAGCCAAGTGAATATGGCATCCAGGCTGAGTATAGGAATCTCTCCTATAGGTATATCTCCTTTTATGAGAGTTTTAAAAACCCTGATGACTGAATGGCTGGGCATGAGTGTACTTAGGAAACAGGAGATCAATTGAATAGAACTGCAGAAATACGGATCTAGTGCAAAATACACTGTAAAGCCAAAAGCCATTGTTTACAGGGCATGGATGTGTGCTAGTTCTTGCTGCTACAAAGCGTAGTACCCAGGTGGTAGTTGTGATGTGGATTCCTAAATAAGAAATTCTATGAATTAACTTGTTACTATGCTAAGGTCAGCATCCCAGGTTTTTGGGGGGCAAAAATCTCATATTTAAGGATTAATTAGGTTGAAATGCTTCCTCTGTGCCTGCGTAGGAGCAAAAAAACTTTGCTGGATGGAGCTCAAGCACTGAACTGCTCCTCCCATTGCTCCCCTCCGGGCTGGGGCAGGGAACCAACAGGGCTGTGTTTCCCACTGATGGCAGTTGGTCTGTTTCTCCTGGTCCCTAATGATAGCAGGTCGTTATGTTCCTTAGAGGGACTTCTTGCTGGGACTGATATCCTTATCCTTGAAAGCTGCTAATGCCTGGCATTTGATTTTCATACTTCTTATTGCAAGTTCTGCCTTCCTGACTGAAGAGCCATGTTTTAGTAAAACATGTTAAGAATAAAAGACGCTGAAACAGTTTTTGTCTCCTCTAAGGCTCTGGGCTGCAGCCACCAGAGGGCACATTCCTGCTTGTGAAGCACTGATGTTATTCGTTGTCTGCCTGAGCCTTCTACATCTCTTCTATTAACTCATTTGGAGCTTCGTTTTCTACCCTGCACTAATTATGGCATATCAGGGAAAAAGCAGATTCAGGTGGGACTGACAAAGGTGAATGAAGCAATTTTTTACAACAGCTTTTAGTTATTTTCAAGGCAAATATTTGAACGTCAGATTTATTAAGTAAGTTATACTGTGGGTATATATGTGTACATATATACTCTGAAACAAAGATCCATGAAATACATAAGGAGGGCCCAGGTGGTAGAGGTGCATCCCTCAAAGTGCTTTGGATGCTGTTGTATTGACAAACAGCAACAGGTTGCCCAAGGAGGCTGTGGATGCCCCATCCCTGCAGGCATTCAAGGCCAGGCTGGATGTGGCTCTGGGCAGCCTGGGCTGCTGGTTGGTGACCTGCACACAGCAGGGGGTTGGAACTGGATGAACACTGTGGTCCTTTTAACCCAGGCCATTCTGTGACTCTATGATACGTAGTTTCAGACCATGTGCAGTTAGCAGCATTAATGATGCCTCACACAGTGTTGACTGAATACATTCCGACAGCTGCTCTGTGCTTGCCAGTGGAACTGCACCAACTAAATCAGTACTTCTCAAGTGAAAAATGCTATCTCCAAAAATGAACCAAGTGTGCTTGGGTGAGGGAGCACTGGAACAAGTTATCCAGGGAAGTGGTGGAGTCTCCTTCAATGGAGATATTTAAGACCCAGCTGGATGCCAACCTGTGTGAGCTGTAGGGAGCCTGCTTTAGCAGGGCTGGACTTGGTGTTCTCTGGAGATCCAACCCCTGCCATTCATGTGATTCTGTCTGCATGCTCACATCTTCTGGGCCAGGACAGATTGTGTATTGCACTCATCCACAGCTAACTCAGCAGCTGCACTTCAGTTCATAATATCTTGTCAGTGCTCTTGCTAATGCCCTCTCTTTTCAGAAGCTGACTTTTAATAATATATATGTGTATATTAATATATATGTATTTTAAAAAGGGATTACTGCTCAGTTCACGCCTGCCCCAAAATTCACACAAATTAATCTCTTTGTCAGCAAGGTTTTGGCAAGGTTTTCAGGGTGTTGATTGTGAAAGCCAGAACAAATTTTCATTATTTTTCTTTCTTCCTTATGCCTCTTCTTTTTAACCTAAGTTGTTTTCATGTCAGAATTTCTTTCTCACCTAAGCAGGGAATGAAATGTTGCCAAAATAAGGTTTCTATTAACACAGTGAACTTAGAGGTCAGGAGACTGCAATGCTTCTCTTCACTGCCAAGGGCACTGCAACCCATTTGTTTTGTGAATATGATACTTGTCTCTATTGCTCAAGATTAAAGCAAAGACAGAGCAGTTGAAGAAGAAAAAAAAAGAAGTTCCAAATTTTATTCATTATTCCTCATACATACAAATTATTCTGGTGCCCAGAAACTTGGAAAGCTAAGCAGTGACAGCTGCTTCATGTGTCCTCAAACTGAGATTGTCCGCAACCCCGACATTTTTGCAGTCCCTAAAATCCCAGATGCAAACCCCCTTTTCTAAGCTGCCTTTGGTGCTGTCACATGGACAAGGAAGAAGGGTTAGAATTCAGACCTGGTTATTTACACTTGAGATTTGGAGGCCTAGTTAAAATTGAGTGCGTAGCTGGCACTCAGACCCTTCAGCATCATTAGCAGTGCCACCATTGGGAACCCTGCCAGGGAGTTCAGTAGGACCAAAGTCTAAGCAGCCTTCTGCAAATTTAGGAGTGAACTGTTCATGCAAGGGCTGAATAATGCTTTTCTTTCACTAAAGTGGCATATAGTCTTCAGTTACTTCAGTCTGCCACTGACCCAGCTCCAGCTTTGGACATTGTGAGCTCCTGCTGGTCTCATTACAGACACTCTTCCTTTCAAATCAATACCTTCTTCAGGTGGCAACTCTTTAAATCCTTCTGTGTTCATGGGCAAGTGTGGATGATCCTGGCATGGCTGAGCTCTCATAATGTAAACCCACTCTACGAAGAGGAGTGAAGCTGTCAAAGTATACTTCCCATGTACAGACAGGAATAGTTTCTTTGAATGTTGGGTTTTTTTTTAAGTTTTAGGAATTGACTTTTCCATTCATAACTTTTGATGGTTTGTTTTTTTTTTTGTTTACATCATCCTCACTTTTTCCCCTGCACATGGAAGCTGCTTTTATTTCTGTAGACTCTTTAGAAACTGATACATCCAATTGGAGAGCATATTTAGGCAGTGTGTTCTTCGTTATTACCTTGCAGAGTGACCTCTTAGGAAGCAAAGAATGCATTGACATTTACAGTTGATAATCTATTGATTTATGGTACAAAACAAAGGCAATCAACGGGAGAGCTGTAATTGTTTCATTAGGTCTTATGAACAGCACATTGTACATTGATCCAGAATGTCTGAGAGCTGCAGCTTTACAATGTCATGACTCTCCCCATGGGCACCTTATTTTTCAGTTTGCTGGCACTTCAAAGTGCTTCTGGTAGTCTCACAATATGCCATCGTTTTGAATCATGTGGTTGTGTAAGTAGCAGGTAAGCTGCTGTCAAATCTGGTCAACTGAGTGTGGAAGGGCTTCATGCCCTTATAGAGGTGCTGAGAACTTTAGAGGGCACTTTTCTTAAAAGATCATGAAAATCAAATGTGTAAAATATACTTTACAGTTGTATGCCCTGTCTGCACTCCAGGCACGTTCTATTCCCAAATATATGCTTCAGAAATGGGATGAAAGCATTGTGGCCAGCTTTGCTGGATGTAAGGAGTGCTCTCCTTTCTTGCTAATGAGAGAGGGCTGCTCTGTTTTCTCACACCTCAGCGCATTAAAACCCAAGCTTCTTCACTTTAGAAAATGCCCCAACCTTTGTGTTGACACAAGAATGTGTCTACTGAGGATTGAGCTCCATTATTTTTCTCTCTCTAGTTGACACTGCAGAAGGAGATGGGTATCTGTTGCTGATGCTCTGCCCTTCATCCAGGCTGAGGTCTCTTCTGAACAGGTTCCACAGAGAGCAATCATTCCTTCAAACTCTGCATTGAGCAGAAATGATGCAGTAGTCTGGGAAGCCAGCAGTCTGTCCTCAGCAGAGGTCCTGCAGTTGCTACTGCTATGCTCTAATGGTTGGATACTTCATAAAAAGTTTCATTCTGATATAACAAAGAGGTTTTCCTGCTCCTGTTCTGGCCAGCATCTGGAATCATTTTCAAACCTCTCTGTACCATTGTTTATTAGTGTATTTCATGGGAAAATGAGGGCTGCAGCCTCCTGAGCCATATAGTGATGCTACAAATGCAACACTTACCTGTCTTTGCACCTTGTTTGCTCTGAATAGGAAACTTTTCTGGGTCAAGGAAAAGCCAAGGAAACTATAGCAAAAATATAGAGTGCCTGCAGTTCTTTAAAGGTTAAAGCTGAGGTGCAGCATGGATTCATAAGCTCAAGAATTTGTCTTAATTGTGGAAAATTATGCATTTTCAGATAGCCCTCATATGGCTGTGCTGCTTTTTCTCTTCTCCAGTTGTGTGTCTGACCAAAGTTAAAGACTTCGGTCTTTAACTGAAGGCCATAAAGGTCTTCTCACCACGCTTCTCAGAAATTTAACCTGTAGAAGTGTGGACAGGTGATGTCTGGATACTGTTTTCTTGCTGAGTTGGTCCTTGTGTTTGTAAAGGAGTATAACAACAGGAAAAGCCATGAGTTACCTGTAGTATTTATTTTGTTGTGAATACGAACAAAGGAAAATGGAAGGCTTTGCACTCCAACCAGCTTTGTAATCTGCCTGCCATTTTAAGTAAGGGTTTTGTGTTTTGGGTAATGAGGCTTTTCGCAATAGATGTGGTCGGGTCAGCTTGAATCCCTTCAGCAAAATGGCCAGAGCAGCCACAGCTCTTCTCATAACATGGGTACAAACCTTCAAGAAGCTTCTAATGATTCTGATGTTTATAGCTCGGAATATTTTGCACACATGTTCCAACTTTGCATTCACAACATTTGCTAAACCAACAGTCTGCAGCAGACATGATAGCTACCATCAGGAAACTTGTTTGACAGTTTAAACAGACAGCATCTGTGTTTCCTACATTTCATAGTACACAAAGAGAATGAGAATTGCCTGTAGCTCAATTAATTCAAGATGTTGTCATAGGATGGGACTGCGTTTTGGAGATGTTAAAAACATCTAATTGAAAAAAGGAATTTTGCTCTTGTATTTGGCTGAGTTTCATCAATATCACCTCCTCAGTTGAATATTACTGAGACCAGTTGGCTTGAGTTTGGGGAATTAAGATAAATTGGCACACATCAGGGCTGTCCTCCTGCACCTCCAGCTGCCTCTTTGTTGAGAGCAAAGGTAGCATTTTTGCATTTCAAAGCAAAGTAGGGACTTGAATTGGGTACTGTTTGAGCATCTTTTAAAGTAAAAGCAAAATAATCACCATTATTGACAGAAGGGTAAACAGAACCACAATTACACCAAATGCAAAGCACCACACATCAAAGCATTACTCAGCAAGAACAGCAGCCAGCTGAGGACTGCACAACCTGCTGGCAGTGGGCAGCTCTTGTAGCACCATACTTGGGCTCATAGAGCACATGAACAGATGCTGAAAGGCAAGCATGGGAGGAATGTGTGGATGGGGTGAACAACGTGAGAGCCAGGACACTGTGCTGTGGTCCAGCACTGCAATTTGCTGTTGGGGACTTAGAAATTTACAATATTTTGGCTGTAATTGATAGGGCCACGTTTCTGGCACCTTTGTTTCAGGAGTTTCCAGATTTTTGTGGCTATAAAGAACACTGATAAAAGGAAAACTGGCACTTTAATGGCAAAATTTCTTAGCTTGTCTGAGGATTGGATGCAGGGAAGAACTGGGAATGTTCTCTAACATGCTGTAAGCATAGGGCAAATTGTGATAGCTGTGTTCAGTAGCACCTAAGTCCATGATTTCATCTGTTGGCTGCAGGGAGGCTCCTTGTAGAGTAAGGTATTATTCAGTGTGTTGTGTGTGAGCCTTCACCTCCTGCAACACAAGGTCCTTCTATCTCCTGAAGCAGGTTTTATGCAAGACTGTGCTGTGGATGTGCTGCTACAATGGCTGCGCTCTGGTGAAGGAGTCTATAACTGTGTCAGTTTGGGGCTTTTCCTGGTTGTCTGCTCAGAAATACTTAACCACAGAACTTTCTGGCTTTTTAATAGAGGACATACAGTTAAAATAACGCATACTTATTTGAAAATTTATGGGCTGACCTGACTGTCATCTCTAGGGAGTACTCAGTGGGTCAGTCAAAGTGAATGAAAACCAAATGTGTCTGTTTTTCGTGTTTACTCTTTCTGTAAACATAGCACATATGCATCATGCAGCTGCTATTCTGAAAGGTTTTTTTTTTCCCAATATTTGGGAGATCTGTGTTTCGGGAGTGTTTTCTGTTGATAGCTTGATAGAAAGAAAAAGTGACGCTGGACCACTTAGCAGATCCATTTATCAAAGTGTCTGGAAGAATTTCAAGTAAGGTAAGACAGTAATGAAGCTGGAGCTAAGACAGCATCAACTAGGTTTGAGTAAATAAGAGGTTGAAAAGAGAAGTCAGTGCCTTTTCCCTCAGCTCCTATCAACTCCCAAAGAAATAAAATGAAAAGGTACAGAACATTTCTCCTTGGGGGGAAATTACTCTTTATTTTTATTGATTAATGCCATAGGGCTGTGACCTAGAATGCTCTGTTTTCGTCCCCTCCTTAGTCGCTGCTTGCTGCTGATTTTTGTTTGTTTGATGAAGTGTTTTCCAACCTCGTTTGGTAGCAAAGGGTTCCATGGAGCTGGAGTTGTTGTGATACTTTGCTGTGATGCTGGGTGCAGTGCAGCCTGGCTGGGTGCATCACAAACACGGGGTGCAAAAGCTGAGTAAGGGGAACTGGCTGAGCTAAGATTCATGTCCTTATGGCAAATTAAAGGCATTTTGACCTTAAAGTTGGGGGGATGGTGGGGGGAGAAATAAAGTCTGCATTTTGCTACACAGGTGCAAGGTTCTTCAGTGAAGGCAAAAGCCTGGCCCAGCACTACAGCATTCGCTGACTGAAATGTTCAATCTCTTGTGTTTATTGCCAGCTTACTCCTTTCAGAGTACGAATGAGGGTGCTATTTCTATCTAGGTAGTTCTGGTGTCAATAGCCAAGACTCTGAGTGCTGAGATCTGTTGATGATAATGATCATTGGTTAGAAAAGGGCATTGAATTTTTATAGGGAAAGACTAGTCCTTCTGGTGGGCCTGGTGGTGATGGGTTGGACTGGATGATGTTAGTGGTCTTTTCCAATCTTTCCAATCTTAATGACTGTATGATGTATTGAGAAGTCAAATAGGATTTATTTTTTTTCCCTAAAGCCTCATTATGGGGGGGATCTGAGCTCTCCTTTTCCTGCTCTTCTTGTCCTACCCCTGGCCAGCAGCTGACCATGGTGGCACATGTGACTGCCACACTCAACCTGGGGGAAGTGCACACAATGAACCCCTTTCCTGGTTGAATAAGCTTGCAGAATGTCAACCAATTTCCCCAGACAGCCGGGACATTTCGGAGTCATTCTGTGTCCTTTTATTGCTGTTGCCATGGTGAAAGACACTAATTCACCTTTGTGCAAAACTTAATAAAAATCGGCCCATCGTTCGCTTGTCTGTGGACCATCGGAACTGCTTGTGCTGAGGTTTTGAGACAGGCTTTTCACAATCTATTAATCCACTCACTAAAGAGTTGGTTATCTCATTCTCTTGTGTGGGATCTTTGCAGAGCACCAAGAGGGTCTGTAGTTGCCTGTGTCTGGAAATGGGCAAAAGGCACCTCATTACTGTGGTTCAACTGAAGTGCCAAAGTTACCCTAGAACTGAGCCTTATTCAGTCTTCTGAGGAGAGTGGAGCTGTCTGGGACAACCTGTGAATTGCTATGAGGGCTGAATTGCTCTGGCACTAATCAGAAATAGGTTTTTATTGGCTCAAAGTTGTGCGGTAACTGTGAAATATGATTCTATCATTGTTATTGTTATATCATAGAATCATAGAATGGTCTGGGTTGGAAAGGAGCACAGTGCTCATCCAGTTCCAACCCCCTGCTGTGTGCAGGTCACCAACCACCAGACCAGGCTGCCCAGAGCCACATCCAGCCTGGCCTTGATTCCCTGCAGGGATGGCGCATCCACAGCCTCCTTGGGCAACCTGTTCCAGTGCCTCACCACCTATGGGTGAAAAACTTCCTAATATCTAACCTAAACCTCCCCTGTCTCAGTTTAAAACCATTCCCAATAATACCATAAATATTATAAGAATAAAAAAAGTTTCTCACGTTCAGCCAAACGCAGCAGTTCCCTCGTTAAGGCCCGACAGAGCCCTAGAAGTTCATCTCACTCCAAAACCCAGACCCAAACTGCGCTGGGCATTCGCTGGCACAGCCGAGCTGTGGCCGTCCCCACCTGCGGTGGGGATGCAGCATTATGCTGCGGGCATCAATGCTCTCAATGGGATTAGGCTGCAGCAGGGCCGAAAGGCTGTGGGAAAACCTGCGTGTGTCGTGGTTCCCTCGGCTGCCGTCGCAGCAGAACGTCGCCGCTCGGCCAACAATGGGGTTAAAAAGTAAGAGCAACTGTTGGTGGGGGCTTGGTTTTGAATTATGTATTCATGAATCTGCATAATGGCCTTTCAGCTGTGGCATTGTTGTTGGCAGCACAATCTGGGAATTGTGAGGAGAGACGGAGGGGTGAAGGATGGAGAGGCGAAGAGGGGGAAAGCGTGGAAAAAACTAAGACTTAATCAAAGGAGAGTGACAAACTGAATGCAATGGGATGCATTTCCCTGCTTACGCCGTGCCTAAGAAACAAGTTTTCGGCTGGAAATGCTGACTGCTCTCACAAACTAATAACACTTCTGCTTTTTCTCTGGCTGATTGCTGAGGTCCCTAGGAGGGAATGGAGCGATGCTGTAAGTGCAGGCATTGTGCCTGCTGATCCCTGCTCACCCCAGCACTACTGGATTTTCCTGTCTCTTACACAAAGAAGATGAGCAGCGAGTTGCCCTGCATGCTCAATGGTAGATGTGGGAATTACATGCCATGGGGAGGAAGGTGCTTCATTAGAGAGGGATGCAGGCAGTGCCAGGCAGAGGAACAGCCCTTCCTCTCACATGTCCTTGAATTGGTAGAGCCCAGCATTGGACTCCAAACATGTTTTCTTGTGACAACAGATGATTTTCTACCAGTCAGCATCTTTTCCAGCAAACAAAACCTCTCAAAATCCATTCTAGAATGCCAGAGACCTAAGCAAGCCATAATAAACCCTCCTCAAAGCATTCAAGACCCTCATTCAATATATCAAATGTGCTCCTCAACCCAGAGCACACATCCCCTTTATTCCACAGCTCTGGAAAGTTGAAGAATTTTATGTCTGCTCCAACTCAATGTGCAATTTACACGAATGTGCCCAAATAAACTAGCTGATTTGGCACAGCTAGCATGAAATTCATTAGTAAAACATACATTTTTAGAGTCCCCAATCGGCTGGATGTGGCCTGCAATGCTGCTTAACAAATGTGCACATTGTCAGTTGTAACAGCCTCTGGAATTTGGCCCAAAACTGCGATGCTTAAAGCGCAAGGATTTTCCATAGCATCTATTTTTAGTAATTATATAGGGTCTGCTTAGACTAATACCTGGACTCCTCTTGATGTTTGATGTATTTATTCTCACTGTGAGGTCAGAAGAAGCGAACACAAGTCAGTTCAGCAGCGCTGCAGTTTTTCCCTGCTGCATAGTTGGAAGTCAGTGAGGTTTATGCGTCTTCCCTGTAGGTGATGCACAACAAGCTGGAGGCCATTCTGAAGCATGATATGCAACTAAGTATATTTCCAAAAATATGAGGTGTCTGTCTGCTATAGTGACTTCTTGGAAGCGATCTGGGCTAAGCCATTTGGTGGAGCTGGCACTGCTCATATTGCCCTTTGCTTTGCCTTAGGATCACAGCACGGTTGGGTTGGAAGGGACCATAAGCCCACCCAGCCCCTCCCTTGCTATGGGCTGGCTGTGCTCCCAGCTCAGGCTGCTCAGGGCCCCATCCATGGATGTGGGCACATCCAGGAATGGGCACCACAGCTCTGGGCAGCAGTGCCAGGGCCACATGGCCTTCACTGTGATGAATTTCTTCCTAACGTCTGATCTCAACCTTCCCTCTTTCAGTTTAAAACCATTAGCCCTTGTTCTACTGTTACACTCCTGATGAAGAGTCCTTCATCAGCATTTTTGCGGGCCCCCTTCAGGTACAGAAAGGCTGCTCTGAGACCCCCCTGTATGCTTGATCAGTGGGTCAGCTTTGGCTCACTTCACGTTTGAGTGCTCTATCTACATCATGACATCAGCTCCTTAAGATACTGAAAGTACTACAGTATTCCTTCAAATAAAAGCTGGGCTGTATGCACAGCTGCTCTCTCACCTTACCTCTTGTGGCACTTGGTGGATTTTGGCCAGTTCCATAAAATGAATGGTTTTGCTGTTGTGATCATTCAGCACAAAGCATGGATCCACACTGAGATAAATAGGAACTGCAGAATGGGGCAGAGTGGTTGTGGGGCTCTCATCTACACATAGCTGCGATGGAGACCACTTTCCCAAGCAGAACCACGTCTTCATGCTGGAAGCCTTTTCTAGGAAGCCTTTTCTGGAAGGCTGGATAGCCTTTTCTAGGACTTTAATCCTGCTTTTCCTACTAGAATATGGCATTTATGCTCCACATCCAAGTCATTAAGCCTCCTCTCCAGCCCCTTGCTCTGCTCTGTGCAAACAACCATCATTACCACTCCTCCTGGACTCTTTGGCTGCCATGGAGGCATTTCTCCAAGCTAGAACAGTTCCTCTCAGAAACCTCTTCTGCTGAAGGAACAGCTTATTGCCGTGTCCTACAAATGATCCCACTCCTATTTGGCACTCCGTTTTCTCTTCCAAATTAAACACAGAGCAACAGAGAGCTTTGTTCTGCCATGCAAGTATGCTTCCTTCCTTTTTCTCCATGATTTTTCGAAGGGATGGGTGTGAAAGGAACAATATCCCACCTGGCAAAGGCACTCCATCCACTCCTGGCCTCTTCTTCCCAGTGAGATAGGAAAGAAAGTCGACTTTCATTCTCTCCTCTTTTCCCTCATGGCGAGCTCTGAAGTCAGTCTCAGTGCTTGCTCCCATTGCTTGCACAAGTGTTTTCACTCTGAAAATTCAAGTTGTTTGGCAGCCTGAGTCCATGCAGTCAAGTCCAAACTTGTTTTCTTGTTAACCTTATGTGAGATTCCATGGTTAGAGCATTGGCTATCATTGTATTTCTTTCTGTCACACCTCAGATGCGTGGCAGATGTGTACAGGAGAACTCCATGTTCATAAACCGTGCGTGTTGGCTAACATGAGAGCTGGGGCTCAGGCACAATCAGATTTCTCTGCGTCAACACAGATTTGGAGCAGGCCTTGTGTGTGCTCCTTCTGCAAGAGAGATGCATTTCATCTTCACGTAAGCTGCAACGAAAGAATGTTTTGCTAATTCTCATCACTTGCCTTTGCACTGGGCTGACAGCAGGCGTGGATGGCTGGAATGCCTTTGGCTGAAGCTTAGCAGCTGTGTGAGAGTGCATCCAGGCCCTGCGAGGTGCCCTCCTCGGAAAGTTGTCGTCTTCAGCAGGAGGGGATCTGTGGTAGGGTGAGGGTGATCGCTGACCAGAGGTTTGTGCAGCACTTTGTGGGGTTATGGTGGCTTATGAGATATGGAGATCTTCAAAGAGCAGTTGGAATTACCCTCGCTTTTTGCCTTTCTGTAGGTAGACCACCTAATCCCTGCAGGTCCCAGTCTCCGTGGAGAAGGCGTTGTAGTGCTACAACTACAGCACAAAACCCTTGGCATGGCATATTGGGGATTTACTGCTGGGAGATGATTAACATTCCTGAGCTAATTTTAAATTAAATGAAGGGAACCATAGCATCAAACCCTAGCACTTCCAAATAACTTTTGTAATGGAATAGCATGTCTCGATGTCTGTGACCTGTTTGATTTCTCTTAGGCTGGATTTTTAATTTTATTTAACCAGTACATGAAACAGTATATCCAGAAGCCCACGATGTCATTTTTGGAAAGGTATGAATACCTCCTTGGCAGTGCTTGAGAGGAAAAATGTAGGCAGGTTGTAGGGCACAGGCCAAAAAGCTTGTCACTTTGGATGCAGAAAATGAGGTCACTATTCATACTTTTTCTGCTGTTTTTAAACAGATTGGTGAATAAAATGCTATCCAGAATAGCAAGTTGATGGTGTAATTTGTGGTTTTTTGCCCGTTGAATATTGACCCACTTCTGATTGATTTTAAGAAAGTAAGGAGGTACAAAACGAAGAGGACACGTCATAAAATATCAGTCTCACAATGCTTTTTTGTAGACACTATTACTGTAGACATTATGTTTCCCACAAACACACGGTTCATGCATGAGATGTTTGAACGTAGCATTTCTGTTGTGCAATAACATAAGAGTGAAAGTAACCAAATTGCAGTGACTTCAATTTGCATTGTGTTTCTGCAAAAAAGCAGGAGGAGTTTCGTTGCAACTGCTTTGGGAAGCAGCACTTGGTTGCTCTTGTCTGCTAATATCTAGGCTGAATGAGAGCAGCAACACTCCAAAGAAAATGATGCTTTTCCCATAGTGCTCATAGAGAACTGTGATTCACTGAACCAAATGCAGTGAGGCAGATGGATTTCATTCTAATTGTATCATTAATTGACTTACCAAGTGATTGACTCATTTTTCCCCATTTTTTCATGTCATTCTGGACGTGCGTTTGCTCATGGCCCTGTGTCAGAAGCAGTGAAGAGCAGGTGAGGCTTCTTAAGATGTTTAACATTGAGAGTTAAAGTGTAAACCCACTTGGATTTAGGTAAGACTTTGAGGGTCCTTGCTAATGAAGAAACTGAGCTAGACAGGAAAAGTAAATACTTTGTGGTATAAGAGTGCCAGTGTCCATTTAAAAGCCCAAGCTCTCCAATCCATGTAGGATTGAACAAATAATTTTTTCCTCCTTTCTATCAATGAATCACCTCTTTCTGTGTTAGCCCTTTCAGTGTTGACTCAAAGCCACTTCTTGTGCCTGGCGCTCTTGACTCTCCCCTCGCTGCCACTCCACGCTGTGACAGATCTCCCCCTGGTTTCGACGTGGAGCGTCAGGCCCCAGTGAAAAGCATTCTGCAGCGTGAGCAGAAACTGCCTGGCTGTGGTATTTCCTCTGCGTGCCTTGCATCTCTAGCATTATGGCTCAGCTCTCCTCCGCAGCTATCGCATCCCGCATTTCTCCATAGCTCATTCCCAGATGTACTCAGCCTGTAGCTGCCTTTGTGCTGTTCCTGGGCAGCACTGGCTGGCTGTCCTTTGGTTTCAGGGTGATGGCATGACAGTCATGGCCTTTTGTTCTGATGTGACTTGCAAATACGCTCAGGTGCCATTTTGACAGTGGAAGAACAGTTTAAAAAGTGCAAGTCAGCTTGGCAGGGCACAAGTCGCTCTGGTGGAGCGGCTGTCTTTGTTAGGGAGGGAGAAGGGCTTCAGAAAAGACAGCTACCATAGCATGCATTTCCTGACATCCCCATTACACGTGCAAATTCAGATGAGTGTGTTTGTGGGTACCTGGGGCTGTGTATAGCTGAATTTGAATCTGACCTTGTACTGAGATGCACTTGTGCTCACGCAATCTTGATGCTGAGAGTAAGACTTAGCATGCCGTGGCTGGGAGTTAATGGCATTTGCACTCTTGAAACAGATTCTTAAAGTAAATTTTCCCACTTTTTCTTTATTGAGCTTAAATCAGAAAAGCCAAAATGAGGTCTCTTTGGCAGTCATATTTTCTTTCCAAAGAATATATTTCTATGTCCTGTGTGTGAATTTGGCCTCTCATCTTTGCAGGTGGAATAATAGTGGTTTACACACCTTTGATATTTTGCAAGGGTTCTCATCTGTCCTGCAGTGCCTACATTTACAGCTTGAGAAGCAACTTAAAGATCCACACTATAAAAACTAGCAGCACTATGTTTTTTTTCCTGGATTTGCACACTGTTTAATAAGCAAGTTGGCTCTACACAGACCTTAAATCCTATCTGCAATGTCTAATGAAGACTTGGGATCTGCTACCATTCCTCTGATCCTTTGTACTACAGTTTCAGAAGGTGGAATGCATTCCACAGGTAGTTTGCTTTCGTATACTATTAACTCTTATAACTACTTTAAAGTTAAGCAAGTAAATAGAAAAATTGGTGCCTAGATAAATTCAAAGGAATAAGAGAGAATGACAGGGTGAATACTTGCTTGGTCAAATGGGGAACAATGTACCATTTCTGCTCACCCCAGATCCAGTTGGGACCGTTCATCTGGTACGGCCACATCTCCGAATCCCTACAGATACAGTATTTGCAAACTTAATCAGGAGCAACAGGTTTTTCTCATGACCTATTGTATAGTTTCCCTTCTGAATGGGCTGTTGTGCTGTTCCATCTGCAGGCAGCTCCGGCTGCAACATAAAGAGCTCTGTTCTGCCCTTGTGCCCCTCTGTATTTCACACTGGTGCGCAGAAATGGCACTACACATCTCTTCTTTCAAGTGACACCGAATGCTTCATTTTCTCCCCCATTCACTGAGGATTTAATTGCCCTGCACATCAAAAGGGGAATATCTCCCCAATTACCATCCTCCTTCCCAGAAAATAGTTAACTGCGTATCTCAGGAAACCTGCCAAGATATCCGGGCTCTGAGAGTAGAATGGAAGTGTCCTGATGTGAGCTGGGGGAGCAGAAGAGCAGCTGATGCAGGCAAGCAAGTGTTAAAACACTCCATTTTTTCCGTGCACCTCCTTTTAGCAGCAGAAAAAGGAGATACACGACTGCTTTCTGACCACTCTCAGGGCTTATGCCCTTCCTTCCCATATGAAGATGAGCTGCATTAATTACAGCAGTGACAGAACTAGAGCAGTGTTTTTTTGCAAGGGGTTTGATGCCCTTGCCTTAAAAATATGCTTAGCCTATTTGCCAGTTATAAAGAAATGTTTGACAAAAGAATCAGGTCAGATTCAAGCTGCACTAAGAACTACGGTTGGGGGGGGAAATGAGTCTTCAGGTCGCTGTAGGGCTGGGTTTTTAATAATAAAATCTTACAGACAATTGAAACTGATTTTTCATTAAAAGTCTGTAATCCCTTAGTGGTTCCAGTCTTGGAAACGTAAACCTCTCAACATTTCAATAGAATACTTCTGTGTTGGTTTTTCCTCTTCTTCCCCTTTTCTCTCCTTCCTGGATCTCTTTGGTATCTGTTTTACACACCTGCTGGAGGATGAAGCTCTGTTTTTTGTCACCAGGAAGGTTTTCCTAATACAAAAAAAAAAAAAAAAAAGATAACTGCATTTCAATGTATAGAAAGCATGCTGAGATTTGCAGAGATTTTCCTCTCCAGCTTTGCAGCAATGTAGAATTCAGCCAGAAGTGTTGGCTTAAAAGGTTTGCCATATCATACAGGAGTCAGGAGCCTTGTCCCGGCTGATAATATGGATATGCCTTCAAAGGGAACTAGAAACTCAGAGAGAATTTCACTGGAGCTGAGTATATCAGAGTAAATCATGAGATCATAGAATGGCTTGGGTTGCAAGATCATTTAGTTCCAACCCCCTGCCATGGGTAGAGCTGCCAACCAATAGATTGGACTGCCCAGGAATCCACCCAGCCTGGCCTGGAATACCTACAGGAATGGGGCATCCAGAGCCCCTCTGGGCAGTCTGTTCCAGTGCCTCACCACTGAGAAAGAACACCTTGAACTGTGAAGTGATGGGAGTGTGATTCAGAGTCCTGAGAGGTGGCTCAGATAGGACAATCTGGGAAAGCCTGGCGCTGTGACCACATGCATGGAATATAGCTTCATTGAGTCGTGGCTCAGAAATGTCTTTTGTGTGTGTGTGTGTGTGTGTGCACAGAAGAATATGCACAAGGTGTCCATCCTGGCCCTGACTCTGCAAAATGCTCAGTTGTATGCTGAAACACATGAAGCATCCTGAAGGGAAATGGCACTGCTTCCTTCCTTGAGGATGAAATGCTTTCAGTATTAGGGCTCTTGGTGATTTCCTCTCACACATTTGTTGTGTGGCAATTTTAAGTCTCTGTCTACAAACCAGAAGATTACACAATGAAAAAAAAAAAATGGAGAGAGACAGAATTGTTTTCAAGTTTGTCCTGGATGCAGGCAAGCACGAGGAGACAGCAATTTGTGAAGACTGTTTAAGCAGCTGGAAAAAATGCCATTTATCAGGGAATTACGATAGTCTCGTCTAGACAAGGCCAGTGCCTGAATCAGCTTCCAAATCCTGACAAATCTGTGTGTGCCGCAACTTGGAAACAAAATACAGATTTTCACAGAGATTTCTGTTGCATTAATAAATGTATACTGCCATGCAGATGCACACAGAAGGAAAAATTGCATTTGGCTTACCTTGCTGTGTGATGTGAGGTGGCTGTCAGTCACTCAGACCACAGACATGGCAGGATGCTTGCAAATGCTCAACTTGGGACCTCTTAGAAGGGACTTCTGAGCACCATCTGGTCCAACTCCCCTGCAATGAACAGGGACAGCACAGTTAGATCAAGTTGCCCAGGGCCTGATCCAGCCTCACCCTGAAAGTCTCCTGGGATGGGGCATCATCCACATCTCTGGGTAACCTGTCCCAGTCTCACCACCCTCACTGTTTTTTCCTTATATCCAACCTAAATCTACTCTCCCTGAGCTTGAAGCTATTGCCCCACGTTTTGTCACCACAGACTCTGCTAAAGAATCTGTCCCTTTCTTTCCTGTAGCTTCCCTTTAGATACTGACAAGCCGCTATCAGGGCACCTCGCAGCCTTCTCCAGTCTGAACAGCCCCCCTGTCCTTATAGGAGAGGTGTTCCATTCCATGGATCATTTTTGTGGCCCTCCTCTGGATGTTCTCCAGCAGTTCTACATCTCTCCTGTAGAAATCTATCTCCTCTCTATACTAAATATCCCGTTCCCATTTGCTTCTGAACATAATGCAACCATCTGTTTATTATCTCAGCAAAAAAAAATCATGCGTGTTTTTATAGGTGCAATAAAACACAATTTCATTGTCTGCGAGGGGTTTGTGGCTCTTATTTTTAACCATGGTTTTGTGCTGAGAAGACTTGGAGACATCAGCCCCACATTCGCTGTTGCTGTCAGCTTCCCTCAGACTGTCGTGACCTGTTTCATTAAAGCTGTTCCCCCTCCACTCTCCCCAAGCGTTGTGTTTAACGACAGACTTTCACTGCTGGCATTGGTTTTCATTATTGGTCTTTGCACTTCCAGCATCTGGGAGCAGCACACGCAGCATATGTTCATATAATTTATTTACATTTAGGGAAAGTGTGGTGTAGATTGTACCACGTTAAGTTCCCCTTTGGATGACTGTTTCCTTGATGTGTTAGCACAGTGTTTTTGGAGCATTAGTGTTTCCTGTAGTAAAGACTTGATTCACTGTTATGTCCTAATATGAAAACCTCAATGCCCATCTTGTGGTACTTTTAGTTTCAAACATGGCTTGTGATGCCGTGTGATTTGATGTGCCATGGCCTAATACTTCTGTTTCTTTCCCTGAACACCTTTCTTTATCTTTTGGATCGTGTGTGTGGATGGAGACTGAGGTCAGTGCTCTTCACAATAAAATTGGATGGCATAATTACTGTTCCAGCTCGGTTCAAAGCTTGAATGTTTCCATATTAATGTCTGTCATTCTCTTATTTTGAATGACAGTACTTCTGACTGGGAGATGCCAAGAACAATTTGAGCATTAAAGATGCATGAGTTAAAAAAAAAAAAAAAAAAAAAAAGTATTTTTTTAAGCCAGTCCATTTGAATGTCTTAGAAATATGTGTTCATATCACATCAAAACTGCCAGCAATGGGAGGGTTTTTCCTTTGCAGAAAGGAGGCCTTGTAAATAGTTGTATTCATTGGAGTTAAAATTAGGTTTCTGTGGTGTTGACTTGCAGCCAGCTTTTCCCACAGGGCAATTTATTAAAAAAAGAAAAAGGAAAAAAAAAAAAAAGGGGGGGAGGTTGGAAAGGAAGCCCTAAAATAGCAACGTGCATATGACATGTACTGTGAACTTGAGAGCCCATTCAGGCTAAAGCTTTCTTTGTATTTCTTGGTGCCTCCAAGGAAGAGAGTGGCAATAAGCTAGGTTTCCTTACTTTCTAATGCATGGACTGTGACTTTTTTTTTCTGATTTCAGTTTTCATAGCTACATTCTGTTGGATTGTCATTAGAGAGAAGCAATAATATTCTTCCTCGAACCAGTGGTTTGGGAGAACTTGCCCAGGTCCACGAAGACCACGGTTCTCCCGCTGTGTTGTTGGACTTTAAAAAGAATAGGGTTCAGATGGATGTCAGTGGTTATTTTCTTTGAGAAAATAGAATGAACATTATGGTCTGCCCAGTGCTTGTGTATCACCAAACAAGTGAATTGGAGTTTGTGTTGGGCACTGTGGTTTCCTTGTTTTGGTACACTCTGAAGGCAAAAGCCCTCTGCTTCACCACAGCGCTGCCCATTTGGGCACCAGCAATAATTTTCTTCCTCCCTTTGGCCAGTGTCAGAAATAAATCTTGGATTTTCTCCCGGGCAGACATTGTTCATTTTACCTCTCTCCCCCCTTTCTCATGGCACTGCTCCACGAAGCGATGGAGCGTGGGCTGCCAGCAGAGCTCCTGGAGCTGTAAAACAAAGGGCCCTCCGATGGCAGCTTGGTCAGCATGAAGCTTCTTGCAGAGACACTGAAAAACCTTCTTACAGAGGAGACTGAGTTGAATCCCCCCATTCATCCATCCGCTGGAAGGAGGACATGGTGTCATCAGCTGTCACTGGGAGGTGGGAGCCACTAGCTGAACCCTCAGCCTACCTCTGTTCTTAGTCTCCTAAATGATCTTTCAGATTCCGGATGAATTATTTTGAGTTCTTTTGCTAAAGGTCTTGCAGGTACTGGTGGAAAACGCGGTTTAAGGTTCAGGTGTTAATATCACATGGTTAATTTGTCCTTCCTACTGAGCATTTCGAGGGAACGGAATTGTATCTCTCGGCACTGTCTGCTTTCGGCACTGTGTGTTTTCTTATCTTCAAAAGCTACTTATTATCAGACCCAGATGGTGTTGCTGTACCTGCAAATCAATTGCAAGTAAAACAAGCCGTCATGTATGCACGTAACACGATTTGATTTTGCAGGCAGAAAAATATACTCCACCCTGGCTTTTTGGTTTCTGCTAACATCCCTGTCTGATTCATGGCTACCACCAGTTTCCCTGAGCAAAGTACAACCAAGGTGGAGTCTTAAAGATGGCCATAAATCATTGAAGGTACAATAGCTCTCTTTTCTGACACCCCTCATAAGCCCCTTGTGAATTCCACTGGGCTAATCTGCAACGTACCATGGTCTCAAAAACAAAATCTGCATTTTGAGGGCAATGTCGTGGGAGAGTAATTCATAAGGATCAGTCACCCAGAAAGGGAAAAAAAACCAACATCAAAGGGGAATTCTTAAATGGGTTCTATGTTACTAACAATTATAAAATGAATGCATTGTGCTTTATTATCAAGGAAACTTCATAAACTTTATTATGGTGTAGTAAGGCAGTGTAACTATCTGTGGTGGCTACATCCTCTTCCAGGCCTGGTCTGGATTGTGAAGTCTATAGTAATCTACTACTGCTATCTATAGTAATACTGCTATCTGTAGTAATCTATACTACTATCTACTACTACTACCTATAGTACTACCTGTCTGCTGGTCTCTGCTCACCCTTCAGCTCAGAAAAAATACCTTTCCTTCCCTTCTGTACCTCTCACCTTTACATTTTTCATTAGCATCCTATTGAAGAGAACCACAGAGTTATCAGAATCACCACATTTTGCTTCTTAATATGCAAATCCCAACTTATCGAAGAGATTTATGTTTATCTGGTAGACTGCACCCAACTTTTGTTCATTTCATTTTGAGCATGAGAATAAGAGCAAAGTAGCTCTCGTGGTTCCTCAAATCAAGCTGCTCTATCTATCTCTGTGAAGGCACTCAGAACCAGCACATGAAGGAGTTGGGTACATATCTGTACCCAAGATGTGAAGACGTGATGAGAAACTCTCACAAAGCTACTGAGATTTGTGATTTTTTGGCCTGTCGGATTTTGCTTAGGTTTTGGTGGGCGTATTCTGAAGAAAGAACTTCTCTGATTCCCATTGAATTCAATCAGTAGTGACGGATACCTGTAGCATTCTCTGCTCTTTTATTTTTAAAGCTTTGTTTATGGCAATGTCTCTTTGCAGACTGAGTGGAGAAAATGAACCCTTCCACTTTATTTTTTTTTTTTCCCCAGAGCTAAACTAACATTTCTGCCTGCCAGTTGGTCTTGGAACGTTAAATTGAATCAAGAGCAAGAATAGTGTAGAGTCTGAAAAGCAACCTTCTTTGACGTTTTAGGTGTGCAGAAGGACCTTGTGTTAGGTGAAACTTTTAGGGAGGGCTCCATAGGTTCCCCTTCGCTTGTTTGCGTTGGCACATGCAGCAGAAAAGCATTTGAGCATCTGCCATGCGGTTTGTATTTCTGCAGGACTGGGGGCTTGGGGAAAGGGCTGCTGGGTGGGCTTGGAGCTCAGGGGTTCCAAATGGCCACGTTTACTTCTTCCCAAGCTTGGCTGCCTGTCTGGGTAGAGCGGAGCGGGGCTGCGTGGCAGGAGTCGCTGCTCGCTCGGAGCTGAGCGCTGGCACTTCTCACAGAGGCAGCGAAGCTTTTCCCTTCCACACACAACCTATTGCCTCTTCAGTGCCAGTAAAAATAAGAGAACGGCACGGCTCAAATAGCAGACCTCCCTCAAAATAACTCTGTGGTTGCGAGCTGAGGGCAGGAATTGTTCCTTCTCGTTAGTGTGGGTGAGATAAATGAGTTGCGTGGTTCTTTCCTGAGCCCCTTCCTTAAAAAGGGGACTGCTTGGAGAAAGAGATCAGAGCTGTTACATACATTTTTCTTGGAGACCTCACTTGAGCCTTCTTTCTCCTGCACTGCAGGAAAGAGCTGTATTACAGCATTTTCACCAAATGGAACTTAATTTTCACTATTTTACTGGGTTGTTCCGCTCAGTTTTATCTATTCTTTGTCATTTGTAGTTGATGGGTTTTCTCTGAGAGCAAATTATTTTTTCTAACCAGATGTCCCAGTGTGGGAATTTCTCTAATTTACTCCACAATGCATTCGGGTAGGTGGAGGGATGGGGAAAAGTGAGGAATGCAGCAGTGCCTCCCCACACCCCGCTCGCTGGCACCCTGAGATTAAAGTTCTTTTTCTCACAACAAACCCCTGACCCCTCTGCTTTCTTGTAACTCGGCATCCTCTAGATGGCCCTTAGGCATAGCTTACCGCATGATATGTGCAGATAGCTTAATAATAGGGTTTCCAGCTGCGAGGGCCTTACGGATGCTGTGAAATCCCAAATCGATTCAAGGAAATCTGCATTACAATGCACTGTTTGGTCCAGGTCTGTGCACTGAGCGGGTACACAAAAGGTAACGGAAACTAAATGTGTCAGGCATCATCTTTC
Organism: Lagopus muta; assembly: GCF_023343835.1. Taxonomy (NCBI): domain Eukaryota; kingdom Metazoa; phylum Chordata; class Aves; order Galliformes; family Phasianidae; genus Lagopus; species Lagopus muta. The sequence continues at coordinate 61,466,748 of NC_064437.1, read as the reverse complement.
TAATCCAATGTGGGGTCTGTTTAATCCCTTTCAAAAGATGTCTTAAGAACTCCCAGCGTCTTCATTGAGCGCGCTCACCCACTGCCGCCGAGGGGCCGGGACCGCGCCATTGCGGCTCACTGAGCTGCCCTCCACTTTGGCTTAATTAACACGTAGTGGCCCGTCGCTGAGCTGCCCTCGCTGAGTTGTGCTTAATTAACACATAGGGGCCCGTCGGCTGCTGCCCCGTCCGTGCTTCAGCCCATGGCCCTGCTGGTCTATGGGTGGGTCAGTGAGGAGCATGAGGAGAGGGCTGGGAATTTCTTCTGCCAAGGGATGCAGAATGTTTGGGGCAGAAGTGTTACGCCGTCACGATGGCAGCAATGCTGACACTCAGCTCTTACAGCTCTATGCACCTACGCTTCCACAGGCACCAGCTCAGCTGACAAAACCTTAAGACCTCATGATAGCCCTTTGGCTCAGACCCTTTGGCTCAGTCTACGTTTTTCCTTTGCAAATATCAGCCTCCTGGGCCAGCCATGGGAAGAGGAATGCCACAGGAAAGTGGAATGGTGTTGGAAGTTGGTGAGGGTAAATGTGTGGTGACTAATGGCCAAGTCAGATGGCCCAGAAACTCTAGAACCAGATCCTGGAGGAGAGTTGTGCCTACAGTGTAAGCCCTGCTGTAAACGAGTTGTGCTGTGTTACGGGGCAGCCTGGGGAGGGGAGAAGGCTGGCTAATTGCAGGACTCAGTGTGACATTAACCAACAGAGAAGTAGGAGTGTTATACCAGGAAGAGAATGAATGCATTGAGCAAGCAAAGATAGAAGATGAAACATTAAGACCTGATGCAGGCAGGCCAAACTTTTTATCAATACCAATTTTGCTTGCTTGCATATTTTCGTAATCAAGTTCTGTCTCTCCTTGTTGGTTCTGGGATCTTCAATCCCATCCCATTGGCGTCTGGCAGGGTTCAGCAGTGCCCAGGGATGGAGTTCACTCCAATGTCTCAACTCAAACCCTGTGATCTGCCTCCTGCCCTTGTTGTTCCTTGTGGCCATGCTGTCTCATGGAGCCCTAACTTACTTTTTTAGGTGGCACGTATGGTGATGTTGTGGGGGTAGATACAGCAGGAATGCTCAACAGGAAGAGGCTAAAGCTGTTGCCATTGGGATGGTATGTCAATAGGGCTACATATATCAATAACTACTTCTACTTGATACCTTGGGACAATGTCTGGCCTTTCAGACAAGTGTTCCATCACTGCAGGGCAGAGACCCTGGGGTTTACCAGCTTTTAATCAGCTCCCTGCATTTTCAGTTGATGACAGGCAACTGGAACACACAGCACACTGCTGTTCTGCATCCTTTCTGGCCTTTTCCAATGATATTGTGTGGTTGGAGCTGGTGGAAAAGTTTCAGTTGCAAAAGGAAAATGTGAAAATAAGTTGAATATTTTAAGAAATTCCAGACTTTAATAAAAATGGTGTTATCTCTTCGTTTAGCTGTTTTAAATAGCTCTTTTCATGTGTTGGGACAAAGGGACATTGTATGAACTGTGAAGTGTGAAATGTTTTTCTTGTTTGCTTGGGACAACAACTGGGAATACATGGATTTGCCTATTCACACTGTATTGTTATGACAACATATTTTCACAACGTATTTGAAAGCCTGAGCTATGAAAGGAATAATGTTGACTCTAAATCTGGAGGAGTTTGTGCTTTTGTTTTAAGCTTGCATGTATGAGCTCTGTCAAAATTGTCTTTCATCCGCAGTGTCTGCCTGATTCAAGGGTTCTTTTCTTGTTCAAATATCCTTTAGTAAAACCCATTTGACTGAAAGGCTGAGCAAACATGGGCTGGCTATGATAAGAGTTCTACGTGAAGTCTTTCACATGCTTTGTCAGCATGAGGTTTTCTCAGCCGTGTGCCCAAGTAGAAGGGAAAAAAAAAGAAGTACTTTTCCCCCTCTGCAGTTTATTTTCTTGGAGATCATTATTTTAATTTATAATTGCTGTAATTCTGTGGTGGATTTACGATGATAAACCATTACACTTTATGTGAAACGTTAATCCACTATGGATTAGTGTTGCATACTAAGTCCTACCCTGGTGCTGTGTAACTAAAACAAATCACAGCAGAACTTAGGTCCCATCCTCAACCAAGTGTGCTTTAGTTCTGTTTTCTATGTCTCTCTTTTGTAAGCAGCTTGTCAAGCTTTCTTTAACACAGAAATGCTAAAGGGGATGGTGAGGAGTCTAATCCTTTAATTTACTAAGCACAGAAAAGGTGATGGAGAACACACTGATCAGCTTAATCAAAATGGAAAGGCTTTTTTTTCCCTCCAAATTCAAACATTATACGCGTCAATAGTAATGCATATGCACAAACAGAGAATAGGATGGTTCATTTAAAGCCTATCTCTGTTAAGACTTCAAGTCAAGACACAGGGTGAGACTTTGCATGGTTCAGTCTTAGTGCTGTAACATCCAAGATGGTTACTGCAAAAAAAAACATTTGTCCTTGAAAACTCTGCTTCACTGCTGCTCATTGCTGCAGTGCTGAATCTTTACAGCTCCTCTTCATCAACACTCACCTTTGCTTTTCTTGTTGGAAGCCTACATTGGAATCCAGCGTTAAGACAGGAAAAAAAAGAAGCCATTTTACCACGTGCCTCTGCTAAACACTGACTAATAACATGCTGGGTACGTTCCACTCCACCCAAAGTCTATAATTGTTCACCGTATGAAATGAAGTTAATTCTGTGTAATGTTTTGATGAGTAATCTTAATCAAGGTTGTGGAGAAACTACTCTCAAGTCTGGAAATATAAGTGCTTCCTGTAGTAAACAAATCTTGTGGTTTTAACATTTCACTTAATCTGATTTTTCAGATGGTACAACATGTTCCTTCTCTTGCCCTATGGTCTTCAAGGCTGAGGAACACTTCTGTAGCCCAATTTAGTTTATTCCTCTCTTCAACCAGTGAAAGGGGAGAGGGAGAAAAGGCAGTTTTCATCTTTTCCTTTGGCAAGTCAGCAGGTGGTCTTGGCTGTGATTTCTTCCATCTAACCTGTCCTTCACCCTGCGGGTCGGTCTGCAGTGAGTCTGCAGTGATGGCCTCTGGAAGTTCATAGCTTCTTTGCAAAGGGCATGGAGAATCAGTTTCTTGTTGAAAGACTGTGTGGACAACCTGGTGAGATCTGATCCGGGGAGATCTGACACTTTTTGGCACACGGTGATGACTGTAGGCACCTGGAGCCAAATGGATCCAACAAGGAAATCTCTTGGCTTCCAGAAATTGCTGCCAGGATGAATTTGGTCCATAGATCATAAGCAATCTTTACTGCATGTTGTAAGCTTCCTGGTGCTTTCAAGGCTCTTAAATACACAAGAGCTGTGCCAATTTATCTGGCATTTCAAAGAAGCAAGATGCTGCAAAAGAGGTGGCTGCTAGAAGTACTTCTATGGCATAGTTAGCAGGGAATTTTCTGGATGGAAGAACCTGAGCTGTTTCCTTCTTGGGCTGTCCTAGGCAATCTATGGCTTAAGGGACCAAGGTTCTTGTCCAGAGAAATTATAAATCAGAAACTTTAAAGTCAGATTTCCATTTGCTGGGCATGCTATCCATGGGCAAATAGAACAGGATGTAAATTTGGTAAGAGCTGCAAAAGAACACTGCGGAAAAAAATACTTGATTTTTTTGGTGTGTCTGAAGCAACTTTAGCTTTCACTCAGTGCAACAGGTGGCACTTGCTGCATGTGATTTTCTCCTGTAATACAGTCTGCATAGATCTACCTACAAACAGCACACATCTGTGTGCACACATCACCCCTGGTATGCTACGTACTTGGGAGCACCACAGATCCCTTCAGCATCTCTGGGGCTGCAGATCACATGTTTGCATGACATAACCACAACCCTTGGGAGAAGATTTCCTGAGAAAATGGTCACAGATGATGGATTCACGTTTTAAAACAAATGCAGTCCTGTATTTCCATGTGATTCTTAATTTGCATGAGTTTTCCATTAATGAACTTTCTTCCCAGGATTTTTTTTTTCAGAGAAAAAGACAGAAACAGGAAAGTCATGGACATTTTAATATATATATATATGAACAGGAGGATGGGGTGTGATGCAAAGTTTATTAGTGTATAGCAATATTCCTCCTTTTGCCATTTGTAAGCACCATTTCACACCCCTGCTGGAAATGCAATGTCCCGTGAGCCATCCCATCTCCCTCTCTTATTAAATTCTTTGTCACAGGTTTGTCCTTTGCCCAGCACATTACCTGCTGTTTTAAAACTGAGACTCTCCAGATGTTAATTATTTTTTTTTTTGTTCAGGCAGGTTTAATGTTCTCTCTCAAAAGTTTCGCAGCAAACAAAAGATGCATGCTGCTACAGACAGGATGGGTTTATTTCCTGGCAGGCATTCAAGAGGCTGGGAGGGAAGGGAATGCCTGCTGAAGTTCATGGTTCTCAAACTGCACGAAATGTCTTTTCACTCCACGCCGTGGTGAGGAGCGACGTGCAGCTTTAGTGACTGTGCAGCATTGTTTGCTTGGGAGAATTAAAACCTGTGTACCACGCACCGCTCTGAGGAAGGCGAAGGGGAGAAACCGTCCTACATTCCCCATCAGCATCTCTAGAAAACATTCCATGGAGTCTCCTCAGGTCTTTGGTTTGTTTCGGCCTTTTTCTGCTAAGAAAAAAACATCTGTGAACATTGAAATGGATGCATTGTGCTGTGACATGCAGGACGAGGGCAGCCTCTGCTGTAGAACTCCACCACAGCCACAAGAGAAAGGGGGAAAATTCTGCAAAGCATTAGGGGACTGAAGTGTCCAGTTGTTGTATTTATACCTTGAAGCACTTTTGTGCTGAGTGCTCTATCCATCTGCATAGCATCCGCCAGTCAGGGATGTTCTTTCTGGGGCATTATCCATTTGTAAGGGAGAAAGGCTGCTCTGGTTTTACAGGGAAGACCTGACTGGCAGAGTTTGTTGTTTCAAAGGGACAGCTCCCTCCAAAAGATGTCCATTTCCTTGTTACGAGGGTTTCTGCTAACTAAGCCAAAATGGAGAGCATCATCCCAGGGTGGTATGCATTGCTGCTTGGCCCAGAAAGTGCTGCTGGCTTCTGGGGGTTGTTTCCAAAGTCTTCTAAAGGACTGCTAGCTGTGCAGCGTGGGGTAGGGATTTATGTCACATCTGAAGCACTTGTCAAATGCCTGACACAATAGATTGGGATGCAGAGGTTACAAATAAAACATGAGGCCAAAAGGGTGTCTGATGTCTGCACTCTGCCAAGGTGAAATATGTGTAAAATGTGTATTTAACAGAAGAGTGGGCTGATTTTCTCTGATCCTGATGATTTCACAAGTCATTTTGACACCACGTTTTGTTACCTGAGATACTGTGCAGCCAATAACAGAACCCTGTGGACCAGACTTCCCTTATTCCTTATGGATGATATTGTATCCATTTCCTCTCTAGAGCCCTGCCCAATCCTGCTCCCTGTGCGTTAACCTGATTTATTTCTTGCTACATAAAACACTTATTTCTGCAGTCAGACCTTTTTTTTTTTTATCCCTGGCATTTCATCAGTTCTACTGATAACAGCTACAGCAAAGCAGGATTTGATAATATACTGGTTTTTAAATGCTGAAGACTCAACCTGCATTTTCTACAGGCAACACAGGTTCTGCTTTGCCTTTAATATGGGTTTTTTAACATCGGTGAAACACAGAGATGTACATTAGCAGTACCCTTTAATCTTCTTCCTCTTCCTTTGTGAGTAACCTTCAAAAGCAAAGCGGCTGATGGAGAGCCCTGGCTGGAGGATGTGTCTGGCTGCTTCATTTACGTGCACAGACACTGGCTCAACACCTGCAGAACACAGCTAGAAATGAAGGCTGCATATTGCAACATTCCCTTCCTGCAGCTTGTGGCGCGTGGGGATAGGACGGGCTGTCAGCTCCTGTTGCAGCCACAGAATAACTCACCATCTGGTTTTTGCTTTTAATTTAGATGCTAGAAATAGACCTGAACCAAACCTGTGGTCCCAGGTCCCGTAAGGGTTGCAAGAAATTCTTCTGAGTTAAATAATTAAATAAACAAAAGTTATTTAATCTCTCAGTAGAAGCCCATTGAGCAGCGCATGTGTCTGACATGAGCAGCCACCCGCTCATTACCTCATTCCTTCCAATCCCTGCTCTGTTAGCACATGTTTGTTGTCACAGCTCAGATCTGTACCATAATTTCTTCAGGGCAAGAACTGTGTATGTTTGTCTGGTACTGTATCTATGGGAATAACAGAAAATATTGATGGTAAGAACAGCAAACATGAAAGGTAATTTGGAAACTGGGATTAATTTTGAAGCTTGGCTCTTTGCTTCATCTCAAGTAATCAGAAAAAAAAAAAAAAAGGAGAGGAGAGAAACATCCCACTCCATTGGGCTTAAAATGAGTACTTGTAATTCACCATGCCTCCAGAGCTGCAACTCCTATCAAGGCAATGGGCAGTGGGCTCAGCAGCCACGCTCACAAGCCCAGCTCAGTGCCACCCAGATGGGGACACCAGGAGACACACTTGCTTTTGGTGGTGAGAGCGGGTGGAACGGTGCAGAGCCAAGCAGGATGTAGCAAAGAGCTGGCAGGCATCTTTGGATGCATGGTTCTGGGATAAATCAGTCTTGCCCATGGAAGTGATGATTTACAGAGACAGCTCCTCTTCCTCATTCCTCCCTTGCCCAGACTTGGTCCTGTCACTGCAGCCTCTGTTATTTCCTTCTATACTGCAGCCCTGTTGATGCATCCCCACCCTGATAGGTGTCTACCCAAAATGCCGAAGGAGAGTTGGTGTAAAAGAGAAATGTTATCAAAACACAGGATATGAGGGTGAGGAATTTCAAGGGCTGTCCAAAGCTACTGATGACTGAAAAACAGGATAAAACTTCTAAAGGAGCTTCCTCTTAGAAAACCATTCACTCTTCCTAAAGCACCGATTTCAGATTAAGATTTGATTCTAGAATGAATGTACTGAGGAGATTCTTTAGTGGTGACAGAGGATTGAAGAGCACTTTATAGGACAAACAGGAAAATCTTTCCACAAAGGCAGTGAGTGGCCCAGCCCTTCTTTGCTCCACAATCATAATGTCTGTGCTGGTTGTGGTGCGTTTGTTTTTGTTGTTCTGTCTCCAATGTGCACAGCCAAATGCTACCTGAGGATTCTCAGAACTGTCTCAAACAGCTGCCAGTCCTCAGGAAAGGAGTGGATCTTAGCAAACTTTCCAAACAACAGAGCCTGACACGACTGCCATGTGCTCATCATTATGTGCTTAAGGTTGGTCTTGATGATCTTAGTGGTATTTCCAACCTTTATGATTCCATGATGTTCTCCTTGAAGCAGTGAGCAGGGCAGGAGCCACGTTCGCATGGAGTGGGGCCAGCCTGCAGGGATATAGCAGGACTTGCTGCAGCACTGTGTACAGCCACCACAGCAGGGCCTTCATCAGAAGATTGCCAGTGGGAGAAGTCATCTGGAATGGAGTGGATGGGTGCTGGAAGAGAAATGAGACATCTCTCTCCTTTCGGCATCATGAGTAATCCTATCTGTTTTGCTTTCTGGCGTTGTCTCCCTGATGTGCCAGGGGTGAGGGGGGCAGGTGAGCTGACAGCATTTGTCTGGGGTAAGTGCCAGCAGGGCGAAATGGCAGTGGAGCAGCAGAGCTGCTGAGACTCATGAGGAAATTATGTGGAGCTGGGACAGACGTCCCTCTGGGTCTTCCCCGCATTTTAAAACTTGAAATGCAGTCTGGGGGTTGATTAGAGAGCTTCTACCTTCCTCCAGCTCCATCTATATGGATGAGACAGTGTCTGTTCTGCTGAGTTGAAGGTACTTTTGTTATCCCAGTACCTCTTCTGTTATTTCCCCCCCTCTAGAACAACAAACATGTGGCTCTGCGCATGGCAAGAGAGGATTTGAAACTTGTGTTCAGGCCTGGATCTGTGAATGGAAAGTCTGAGCTCTGCTCACCACTGAGCGCGGCTCCTTGCAGCTTTCTGCCCAAAGCTGCATCTCCTGTGCCAGCTCTCCACTCTGCCCAGCTTTCCCAGAACGCTGTGCAAAAGCCATCTGACTTTCTGCTCCTAATTGCACAGAGCTCAAAATTAGGAGCAGGATGCGTGGCTCAAAAGTTGAGTGATCTGTTAGGTATTGTCATGGTCCAGCTCTGGAAAATGTGGTGGATAGGAGAACACCACTGAAAATATCTGACGCTGATCCTGCAGAGGTCACCCGGTGTGATGGAAACAGCTTTCGTGTGGGTCTGCCAAAGAAGAGCAGAAAGAGATTTTTAAATGCTTCAACTTCTGCCTAGGACTGTTGCAACCCTCCTCTATTTGCTGCATCACCCTCCATCGTGCTGCTGGACGGGTGAGGAATGCAGCCCTGCTGTTTAATCGCTTGCCTTTACTGCTCACTTGTGGCTCGTACTTGCTCCTCAGCATTGTGAGTGGAATGCAGTAGCACTGCTTTGCCTTACCACCGTGTAGCTGAGACCCAGGCCAATATCGTCAAAATTCAAGGCATTCCTTTCCCAAAGGCATTTTACATGGAAAAGTACCCTTAACTCTCTCTAGTCCCAAATACCAGGTTGGAGAGCCTCTCTACTTGCCAATGATGCTGGGCAAACTTACAGCCCAGATAAATCACAGGCAGCTGGGGAATGGGTGGCGGCTCTCGTTTCACCACATGAAAGGCAGCCTTTAAAAATTGGTTGGATTTCAGCCTTTAATTTTGCACCCACAGATTTGAACCCATAATAAGATGTGAGCGTGGATTTGCAGATCCCATCTGTTGGAGAATTAAGGACATCACCTTGCTTACTGCCTGCTTAATCCGAAAGAACAGTTAGATAATTAAATGTCTCAACGTCTTTACATTTTCCCACCACTAATTATGAACAGGGAATTAAAAGGCTTTGGCTCCTCTGCACAAGCACTAGGTAAGCACAGTCTTATACCCCATATCTCCAGGTCACTTGCTCCGTATAGACGAGTGCTCCCTGCAGCTTTCCCACTTTATTCCAGACTGCTTTCCTAAAGGAGCCCTCTGACATGCTGCTCCAAACAGAATTGTTTGTTTAACAATCAGAAACCCAAACCCACACACTTCCTAAAATGGGACTTAATTTACAGGGGAGTTCTTTGAAATACATAAACTTTCTTTCCTTTTCCAAATCCAAACTTCAGAAATGGTTCACATGCAGCAGATGCTACAGCTGTGGCTTGGGGCCGTGCCTGCAGGCAGCACCTCAGCATTACTGCCAGGGGATGCTGCTCCTCACAGCCCAGCACTGAAATTTCATAGAATCCTTAGAGTTGGAAGGGACCTTTAAAGGTCATCAAGTCCAACATCCTTCTAATGAACAAGGACTCCTTCAGCTCCATCAGGTGCTCAGAGCCTGGTCCAATCTGAGCTTGGATGTCTTTAGGGATGGGGCTTACACCACATCTCTGAGCAGCTTGTTTCAGTGCCACACGGTAGGGACTTTTTCCTTATATCCAACCTAAATGTTCCCTCTTTTAGCCTGAAACCATTTCTCCTCATTCTGTCACCACAGAGCCTGCTAAAGAGTTTGTCTCCTTTCTTCTAGCTCCCCTTTATTTAAATGCATGGATTTTTGTTCTGGGTGATGCCATGGCTAACTAACTTCATGCACAGAATGGTGAAATTCAATTTGTACTACAAACGAAATCCAACAACACCCAGAATGACTGGATTTACCATGAGGGAGGTGATTCTCATCTATGTTGCATCCATTTTTAAGAGAAACTGAAGTCCTGCAGGACCATGATCTCAGTGCACTGATTTCCATCTGGATGAATGCCACTGGCTATGAGCACCATGCCCAGCCACCCTGCACATGGATGGAGCTGCAGACTACTCCAGAGCCTCATGTCTAATGCTGTGGCTAGTCTGCAATGTTAGATTTTTTGTAACTGGGCACTGAATTTGCTTTATCGTCTTCCTGACTCATCTGAACTTGTGTCCAGCGAAGCCCTTCTCCTCCCCTGGAAAAGCTCTGAATCTCTGATCATGCTTTCTTTTTGGAAAGCTTCTGTTTTTCCTCTCCCTCCTACCTTGCACTCTGGAACTTGCAGCCCATGTATGTTTGTCATAAGCAGATACTATTCCTTAGGACTTGAGATTCATATCCTTTTTTCCACCCTTCATTTGCATTCTTTACTTTGCTTTGTTGAAATTTAGACAGTAATATCTGTGGGGTAGGAATATGTAATTTTACTTTTGTGTGCAAAACACACCTACCGTGCTATGCAAATAATGCAGGATCTGTAGTGTGTATTTTCATGGGCTGCCAGTGTGTTCTCTGGAAGAGATCTTCTTGCAGATGGACAGACAGCATGGGAATCAAGAGGAATTTGCAACTTCATTCCCAGAATTTAATTACTTTGTGCTCTTTGTAATGTTCAACTCATATGGAGCACCAACGCTCAGGTAATGTCAGATATCACGTAGGCCTTGTGGCTACTCACGAACCCCCGAGGATTTGGGCACTTTAAACATGAAAGCCAACAATCATCAATTCTCTGGGAGCCCTGAAGTGGTAGAGGTAACTTTGCCTCAAAGCCATGTTGCAACAAGACTCTGATCCCATGCAGTCCTCTGAAGTTTCTACCTCAGCCTCTTGGCTAACTTCCCAGTAAGGATAATTGGATATATTCTTTTCTGCTCACGTTTCCACTGCTTGTTAAGTGCTATGCAGTATTGACTCCACTGTTACTGGCTTAAATATGGAGCAGCATCGCTGAATGCCATTACCTGTCCCAATGGTGGTGGTGTGCGAGAGAACAGGGGGCAGAGAGAGGTTGTGAGGCTGTGCAGGCTTCTTCCAGATGAAAGACCTTGTCCTAGGAATATCAGGTTTTATTATTTATTTAAGGGATGTTTTCATGACACTGCAATTTCTAACCCAGCGTGGTGAGGCCATAAAATAATAGCAGGTCTGTTTGGAAGAACGTGTTTTATTTGGCACATCTTGGGAATGGCAAGTACAAAGAAGGAAAATAAAGTTGTGATGTTTATGGCAGCCGAGCTCTCTGTCCATTGGTAACCACTTACCACAAATAACTGCTCGCTGGTGCCCACACATGATATTTTAAGATGTGAGCTCTTAAAAAGAAGCTCTTAAACTTTGACAATATTTAGTGCTGTGCAGCCTCCTGGCCACCACATAATGACAGCAGTGTTTTCAATGAAAATGAATCTCATCACATTCTGGTCTTTGCTGAGACCTCACATCAATCACTCAACCCCAAGCAGTGCCTCGTACCTCTTCAGTTCCCACAGCCTTGCTCTTTCCATTACATTAGGCCTAATGTCTCTTTTTCGCCTTCTTCCTTGCCTCCTGCTCTCTGAGGAAATAAAGCTGCTAGATGAACAATTCTCCCACTGATCTGGAGGGAAACCAGATCCAGTCTGCATGCCAGATACGATGAGAGCATTCTTACTGACTGCTTCTTACAATAAAACAAACTGGGCCCAGGTAGCAACAAGATCAAAGAGTAGGTAAGGCAAGAAAATGTATTCTTGCCCCACACAAAATTAACTGTGGGACTCATTGCCACAGGATGTTGAGGACAGAAATAGATTCGAAAAAGGCACTGAGCAAATGAACGGAGGCTGGATTCATCGCTCGCCATAAGCGCCATGACTCAGGTGAAAGCAGCTGCTGAGGAGCACTAGGAAGCCAGCAGCCCTGGGCATCCATGGCTGGTCCTGCAGGAAACATTGGCTCAGAGCCTCTCCTGTGTACATTCCAATTGTGCCACTCGTTAGGACTAAAGCAATTACAAAACATAATTACACACTCTTGCAGGTAATTCAAGGTAAAGCTTTGCCATATGGATGGAACAACTCAGTTCTTTCAGTTCATCGTCCACTTTCCTCCCTTTCTGCCTAGTCCTGTGTTTCTCCTACTCTGCTGTCATACATTTTGTTCGCATGCTCATCAGGGATCTGGCTGTTTTTGTTTCTGCAAAGTTCTCTCGTGCAACTGAAAATAAAAGCTTTGTTCATTTGCTCTTACGTTCTTCCATCCCTTGATATTCCCACAAATGATGGCTCTCCTTGCTTCTTCATGTCCTCTAACCAGGGGACAGTAGTGCTGTGCCAAGTCTTTCTGTCAAGCGTTGCTCTGGCCTTCATAAGGAGCTTGGTACTGGTGCGGTCTGCAGGCACAGCAGCTGCTGGTGGAGCCCTGGTTCACAAAGAAGTGAGGCCAGTGCTGAGTGCCTGGAAACTCTTTCCACGAGACTCTTTTGCTTTGAAAATCTCCCACCCACTAGTTGTTTTGAATTAGGGTTTTGGCCAGGGATCACTGAGTTACACAACGTGGCATGAGAACGTATATTGCAAACAGAACACTAAGCTGTGCAGTGGCCATTAGTTGCTTACACGGCACTTTAGCAGCACTGAGCACGTCGTGATTTGGATAGCGTAGCTGCAGTCAGCTGAAGTTTTTACTCTGAGATGGCAATGTTTCTTATCAAATATTACGATACTACGAAGAAAGGGAAGAGAGAGGTCACTGCTGCATAAATGTGTGTATCTCGTTCATTTTCACTTGAGATGCTGTACAAAAAGAAGTACTGTTTGTTTCAGTGCATTGTTGGGGAGGGCAGCATCTCTGCAATGCTCAGTGCCACAAGTCACCAGATGTCCTGGTGCTCCAGAGCGCAAAAGGCCCCCAGCAAACAACCGTGGGCACAATGGGGCTCTAAGGAAAGGGTGGGTTTGTACCAGGGCTACCAGCAGCACCCGCAGTAACAACGGGGCAATTCAGCTTCTTGGGGTGGCAGACTGCAGCAAAAAGAATGAATGAATGAGGACAGATGAGCAAGGCTTGGCTTGTGCAGGCTGGCACACGATAATGCTATTGGTCCTGTCATTTGATGCTGGATGAAGAATGCAGACAGAAAGTGCTTTCAGTCAGCTAAGTCAGCGTAGGACGTTGGTGGGGTTATTTTCTGGTATCTTCTGCCACGTTCCCTCCTCCCTGACTCACTCCTCATCTCCTTTCATCTTGTTATTCTCAGCTATCAGGCAACAACACGACGATTCCTGGTGCCGCCACTCCAGCAGTCACTGTGCTGATCGATACAGCCAGAAATTCTCTGCTTGCTTCAAGCAGGTTGGGCTGCCATTGAAAGCACCAGAAAATGGGTGGCTGGCCTGGGGCATTCACAGTGGAGGAGAGGTAGAGGCAAGACCCGGATAAACTGGGTCACTCTGCTTGGGATAGAATCATAGAATGGTTTGAATGGAAGGGACCTTTAAGATCGTGTAGTTCCAACTCCTGCTACAAGCAGGGACACCTCCCTCTAGACCAGGTTGCTCACAGTCCCATCCAGCTTGGCGTGAATGCTTCCAGGGAGGAGAAAGTGAGCATGCACTAAGGAACCCAGTGCTGGGCAGCTGGGCTTGGAGAGGTTGGTTTGTTCTCTGGGTGACATACTTTGTAAAACAGAAATCTTAATGTAAATAGTAGCAGATAAAGGATTTTTAAAATGGCTCATTGCCACAAAGAAAAGGAGTTAGGCAAGCAAACAAGCAAATGCAGCTGAGAGAATGAACATCCCATAACTCACAGGACGTTTATTTACTTACTGGGACACAGGTGTGAGGCTGTTCTTTGTTTCCTTCTGAGGGTTGGAAGAAAGCCTGTCTGCTCCTGCCACGCAGGTAAAAGAACTTGAGTACTGGGGAATATTCTTTAAAGCTGTGCTTTGCTGCCTTTATTTTTTAATGAAAAAGCACACGCCGTGTGGAAAAAAAAGAAGCCCAAGGATCCGCCGAAGTTAAATAAATAAAATCTGCCAGCAGTTTCACACAGGGCTCTGACAACAGCTTTCATTTATTCTCTCACTTCTCCCAGAAATGAGCTGAACTTTGAATGTTGGTGGATTATTCTCCCCAGCTCTGCTTCCTGGCATGGATCTTTGCGCATTGTCGCCTCTCTGGCATTACAGCTCTCCATAGCCCCCAAGCCTGCAACGTTGTTTGTATTTTGTTTGTGTTTTACATCTTTCAAAGGTTATTTTTTTTAAGTACTTTTTTTTTTTTTTTAATTTAAATTTTAATTTTAGCCAGCTCAGACCCTTCCACTGAGTTTTTGACCATAGCTTCTCTGAGCACGGGGCAGGTAAAAATTTGGTGTCAGGGGAACTGATTCGGGGGAGAAATGGTCACATTCAGCTCCAGGAGAGGGGATGTGCCCTCAGAACTAAGCCCAGCTGTGGGGCAGCCCCAGGAGGTGCCTCAAGATCATAGGGTTACCAGGTGCCTCTAATGGAGGGCAGGCGAACCTGGCGATGGTCGCCTCTGTGGGCTGCGAAATGGAGTCTGCTACGTGGAGCTGTGGAGGCTGCAGAGCAGGGAGAGGAGCAGCTTGGGCAAGATGCGCCGATCTGGCTAATGAGGGCAATAAAACAGGATTATCTGCTGGCCCTGAGCTGAGATTGCGGCAATTGCCAGATACTTTGCTTCTCCTTTGGGAGTAAATGAAGGAGGTGGCACGTGGAAATTACTTTTCGAGGCTAATTAGCTGGGAGTTAAGTCTCATCAGATGTTAACCTATCAGGTAAGTACAACCTGCAGCCCCCACACGTTTGCTTGCCCCGTTGGTACCCGTCACCATAAATGACTGAATTCCCCCTTCAGTGGTTCAAATGCTTGCTTTCAGGTTGGTCTTTGCCTATTTCTGATGCTGCCAGAACGCATCAGGAGCTTTCTCAGCAAGAAGGAGGAGATGTGCTTCCTGCTCCATGGGCTGCATGATACGAAGGTAGGAGATTCAGAGAGAGCCTCAGTCAGGACAGTGTGTTGATACACCTTATATAACTATATATAACTGGCTATAACTATACAGCATGGCTGGAAGGTTTTGAGCAGGAGAACAATCTCACCTTTGGAAGGGTCTGTATTTGCAGGTTTGGGCCTCACGGGGTTACTGGGAGCTTGGTAAAGAAACCAGTGACTGGGGAAAACTTTATTAGAGCTGACTCATGTGTTCTTGCCATACCTTGAATCAGAACACTTGCTTTTACTGCCAGTGTCCTCTTTCTGGCTGCTGTGCCTCCTCTGACACATTTGTGGCACAGATGGTCCTCTTGTGATTTCTGTGCACATCCTCTCACAAATATGTTCTTCCAGGGGAGCCTTGTTCTAGGTGATGCTCTAGGTTATCTAGTTTGCAATGCTAGGTGATGCTAGTTTGGAATGAGCATTAATTGGACAAAGCAGCAAAGAAGTGGGCTGGCACGTGAAAATCCTTCTCTTGATCTCCCTGTGCTTATCTTTAATACCGTTAAGCTTACAATATCAAAATAAGTAATTAAGGTAGCATTTCTGTGGTCAGATTGAGAGTGCTTGCTTGGCTCGCAGCTCAGCACAGCTGCTCAGCTGACATGTCAGCAAGCGTTGCTGTGCAGTGCATATGTGGCATGCTGCAGTCCTGCTGGCTGAGCGCAGGAGTTTATTTTGCAAACTGCTAATAGCTTTGTTTGCACGTGTATTCCCTTTGCTGAGTGAGAGTTCCTATGATAAGAAGCTGTTTTGGAGGAAAGCAGGTCTTAGTGCTTTGGACACCCTTAGATAAAGCCTTCAGCCCATCCACTCAGAGGGAAGCATGATGTCGTTTGCAGCTGGGCTCCATAGGCTGGGTGATGTTTGCTAGGGTAAATATTTAGCAGTTAGGAATTTAGGAATACAAATAGCCTAATGCACAGGGTTATTCAGGGCACTGGGTTGCTCATTTTGAGGGTCTGGTTCTGGAGCCATCCCCAGCTGTGCCAGGAATGCCTTAAGCCGATTTCTGAAGGAAATGGGGGCAGTGTGCCTTTCTCCCAGCTTCTCTGTGCAAAGTGCCCAACTCTCAGTACCGAAAGAGAAGGGGAATTAATGAGCCATCCCCACAATGTGTTCTTGTAACTGCGTTTAAAGGCGGTCTGAAGGCACATACACACTCAAACGTTTAAATATTAAAGAAATATTAATAGATGAAGCAAACTATAAACTGTGTTCTTTATTTTGGCACTGCATATAGAGCGTGTTGTATTGCCTTCACAAATTAGCCCAGAACAGTTAGCTCTCATTAAAAGTTTTAGTAATGCTGATTCCCATATATATCTCCAGCTTCTATTAGTGAGAGAAGCTTACTTATATGAATGATAATTTAGAAGAGGGAAAGCTGAATTATGATGGCATTTTAACTGAAAATCTTATTTAATTGTATTTGTGTTGTTGGTCAGATAGCTTGTAGGTTGCTCAGTTTAAAAAGGGGAAAAAAAGCAGTGCTCATGGATTTTATTTTTTAATGTCTTTTTTGGATTGTGCAAATAATAATATATAAAATCAGGCGTATTTCCATAGCTGCCATTATCAAGTGAACAAAGCTTGTTATTAGATGTCCAGTTTGTCTGGCTTCAACTGCAGCCAGGGGAATAATGGCTTGGCATTGTCTAAAGCAATGCCAGCCCAAGCTTCTCTATGGAAACTAGAGAAGTTCAGTCAGGATGTTCACGAGCAGCAATATTCACTTTTAATAAACTTAAGTATGTAATCATTTTTGGTCACATATGTTCAATTTTTCCACTTTTTGTTTATTTGAAAAAGTGCAGGTTTTCTTAGATATGGAAACAATAATAGGAAAATCCATACTTGTCTTACACAAATGATTTTGTTTATATTTCCCACAATAAGTAAGCATTATGTACCCTCTAATGGGAGAGGAATCTTGCCTACAGCTGTTGCTGTAGAGAGCCATTACTTGAACAGATGGTGGAGAAAATACAGAGAACTTTGCTGATGGGTACAGAAGTAGGGAGAACAGGACAGGGAGCAGGAACTCAGTGCCTTGAATTGAACTCAGTTCCTTGAATCCTGAAAGTTCTCTAAGTACAACACTGAGCTGATCCCCATTGGACAAATAATATAGGTGTCTATTTATGTTTTATTGGCTTCAGTAGGGCTTGCACATGTTCGGTGACAACATACAATAAGCGTTTGGTTGAACTGGGGCTCCAGCTGCGGTTTCTAAATTATGGATAATTGTATTTGTCCAGCTTATCCTGATAGGTACAAATAAAGCTACCCTGTCTTCAAAGCAGCATTATCCATGCTTGAAAATGGCAGAGAAATAGCCAAAGTTGGGTCATTACTCTTGGGTTCCCTGGAGATGCCTACTGTCATTGCATGGAAGTGTAGTGCTTGTTAAAAGATCTGCCATCTCTGTGAGTTAAGATATCTTCACACCAAGGATGGGCTATCTCCTGGTCTCAGTACAAACTCTGGTATGAAGCAGCATTTCACTGGTATTGCTGAGAAGCCGCCAAGCATATGGGGTCTGCCTGAAATGAGGGCAGACCAATGTCACATAGGCTAAGAATGCAAACTCTCTCTCTCTTGCTAATGCTCCAGTAAATTAATCAAGGAGGTATCTCTTCCCACAGCTGTGAAAAATGGCAGACCATAGAAAGCAGGGCAGATCCTCCCAGCTGCTTGATGCTGCCTTGACTCAGCTAGGAGGGCCTGGCAGGTCACTGCTTGGGCAAGGGATCATGAGCAGCTTTCTCCTGGGGCATTGGCACTCTTTGTTCCTCAGTTCCCCACTCACCATGGTGCATAGGATGCTCAAAGTCACACACAGCAGCAACAAGTTCAGCCAAGACCAGTGTGGCCCAAGACATCCTGGCTCTGTCTCTTTCCAGCAGCAGCAGGAAGTGGTTTCAGAGCTCTGAGTTTGGGTTCATGCCACTGAAACAGGGATATTTTTCTGGTAAATAAAGAATTTGTGTGCAGCTTACTTTCCCTCGGTAAACACAATGTGAGGGTATGTGTAAGCTTGATGCAAGCACAGAGTTCATGACTTTGGGAGGCTGGAAGCCAAGGAGCTACTGGCAACCACAGTCTGGTCCTTAGGTTTCACAAGCAAACAAGGCTGTATCGATGCCATTGGATAGAGCAGCACGTCAAGCAGGATCTTCCATGGAGGGACAGGCTGGGATGGGCACAGAGCCCTGCCAGGCTGCCAAATGTTAAGTCTCAGTATGCCAATAGGGGAAACCAATGAAAAGGGCAGATGGAGTGCAGTGTGCCAGTGGTTAAACCACGCTGTTAGGTGATGCAATTCATCCGTGGCACTGTAGTGTGTGCTCAGTAACAATCAATCCGTGCCTGATCTGCTAATTCTGGAAGAAGCAGCTTGGCTAGGAACTTTAAGGAAAGGGTAGTTGTAGTACTTAGGGGCATGGCTTAGTGAGCAGCATTGGTGATGGGTGGATGATTGGACTAGATGATCTTGGAGGTCTTTCTTCTTTCTTGTCCTTAATGATTCTATGGTCTATAAAGGGTCTCTTGCCTGTATTATGAATACAGCACATAGTAGAGTTGGTTTCAGGAACGAGAGCCTGATGTTGCAGATCCCTGTAGCACACAGCAGAGTGGGGATTCTCAGTCACTCAGTTGTTTTTCTAACGGCTGGCAGCCACCACTCGGATTTTCCTGACTAACCACATTCTGTCCCAGATATATTTTTCTCCCTAATCAATTTGCTATGGAAAAGAGATTGCAAACTTTATGCTCAGAAATTCCTTGTCATCACTGTAAATTTGTGTTTCCCTCATGAAACTACCACTTAGGGATGTTTGTGGTGTCTTCAAGTCTCTTTTTCTCATGGGCAGCTTCAAGGTTAATAGCTGGTAGTAGCAGCTTTCTGAAAGCTTCACATCAGACACAGTAACTAAAATCTAACATTTTATTCTTTATTAGTTTGCTGTCTGGGGAAACTTCACTTTTTTTTTTTTTTTTTTTTTTAAGGAGATTAACAGGTCGTCCAAGCAAGCATTCATGTGAGGTCAAAGACTTCTGTAAGCAGAACTATGTTCAATGTTTCCACTTCCAAGCAATTCTCAGCCCTCTCATTCCATCAGCATGGGATTTCTGACAGCTTTTGGAGTGATGTTTCCACTCTGTATATGAGCAGAGAGCAGCCCTGCCAATGCTGCTGCCAGGCTGCATGCATTGCTCTTCATCTCTGCCTAATTCTGCATGATACTGCTGTTTGTCTGAAGATAGCTGCAGTTTGCACACACTTTCATTCCTTCTACAGATCTTTTTTTGATGCGTTTTGATCATTTGTCAGCAAATGTGTAACTGGCAGTGACAAATGGACCCTCAACTCTATCATCAGGTTCTGCCAGGGAATATTCAGCAGCAGATCAGCAGGCATTAAAGGCGGGGACAGAGAAAAGTAATATGGCCCCGATGAGGCAAATTGGGAAAGCTCCCATAAAGTTCAGCAGGATCAGGATTTAATCTGTGCTGTTTGACAGTAGGACAATGCTACATGGGGGAGAAGCTTGGAAGAAAAAAAAAAAGAAGGCAACAAAAAACCAAACCACCAACTCCTTGTTATTAAAGAACAGTTGTGATCTCATGTGCCAAATGCATTTAATTATGATTTTTTTTCCAGTATCTCTATAGAACTTAGGGACACTGAGTGGGACCTTCTTTTCTGTTTGCAAAATACTTTGCCCATTGTGGGCACTAGGAGAGGAAAAAATTGAAATAAGCTGTCTTCAATTGCAGTGTAATGGAAACGTAATACAATGGGAGAGGGCCGAGACCCACAGGGAAGCCAATGGCACAACTCCCATTGACCTTAATGGGAGCTGGACCACATCCCACATGGCCTCGGAGACATTGGTGGGAAAAAAAGTCCACTGTAAAACTGAAAGATGAGAATGGAGAAACGCATGAATTTCAAAACTTTGTGGCTCGAGTGGGAGCAGCGCCAAAACCTGCTGAAGCAAACACAGAGGCAACGGTCAGGCTGACTTTGACTCACTCCTGTCTGCCTTTGTTGCCTGGAAAGGTTTGTCAGCTCACTAGCTGCTACTGCTGGAAAATACCTGTTCATCAGGTGGATTAATGCCTCACCAGCACTTCTCCTTTCTTATGCTTTGCGTAACAGATACACTGGCGCTTATACAAAATTGTAGCACAGAGGATATTTGTGCATTTGCAGTCCGTGCTGATGAAGTCCATGAGAGCCAGCCCTGTGATCTCTGCTCTCTGGCATGCCCAGCTTGGAGATTCTTGTTGATGGCCAGTGCGTGGTGTGACATCTGTGGCCAAGGCTGGGTCACCTCGCAGTGTGGGGACGGCTGGCAAAAAGGGCTCTTGCAGTGGCAAGGTCTTCATCACTGTGGGATGGGCTGAGGTGGTACGTGGATCACAGAATCACAGAATTGTAGGGGTTGGAAGGGACCTCCAGGGGTCATCGTGTCCAACCCCCCTGCCAAAGCAGGTTCCCTACAGCAGGTTGCACAGGTAGGCATCCATGCAGGTCTTGAACATCTCCAGAGAAGGAGACTCCACCACCTCCCTGGGATTCTGACATCTCACTGGCTGTAGGGCCAGCAGCTAATCAGGAAGGTGTTATCATTAACAAAATTTCTAGGTTTGAGATGTAGTCGAGGAAACGCTTAATGCTGGTTAGTTTGCTTTATGTAGGAAACAAAGAACTCCTAAAGGGCTGCAGGAAGGGGCTGAAAATGTCTTCTACATTGACAGCTTAGGGTCAGCCGACACCAGAAGGCCTTCAGGCTGCTATTGTCTGCTTACCATTTTGGCAACGTATAGAAAAAACAGCCAGTTTTTCTGGCATTTCTGAAGCCCAGTACTTCAGTTGGTGGCAATCAGGTGTCTAACCTACCAATGTGGACAGTGGGAGCTGAAGATTGTATGAACATAGAGCCCAACCTTGGGTGCCGGGGCATACTTTGCTCTGTGTCTCTCTGAGCACCCAATTCCACAAACTATATGAAACCTTTTTTCCCCCAGTTTTCAGAAACTTGAATAAAGCTGGCCAGCACCAGCTTTGTAGGAACCCTGCTCCAAGCAGCTCTCATAGGCAAAGCCTGGTTATCAAGAGTGAGCAGCAGGCAGAGGAGAGCCTGGCTCCTGAGCAAAGGGTTGCTTGTGCCTTCAGAAGAACATGCTAGAAGCCATGATGTGCCTTGGAAGGAACGGGGATCGTATTTCAGCTTCAGATTTTAGGCACACGTTGTGACAGCCCGCGGCAGACATGCCAGGAACTTCATTCCATAAATCACATTTCTTGCAAAGGAGGCCTCTGTGCTCGGTAGTAGTAGCGTTTGTTTCTTCTTTTTCTTGGCTGCTTTGCTTGGAAGTGGTGTAAAGACTTAACCCTGGTGAGAAGGACCTGCAGAGAAATAATGGAGTATGTGAGAGCTCCGGCTTTTGCCTTGTTAAATGAAACTCAGTCTATATAAACACCCTTGAAAAAACCCACTGGTAACGCTGCAAACACAGGATTCAGCAGCAGGCTGTTTTCATTTAGATTTTTGGCAGCATTTTTAACAAGAATATGTGTTTTTTTGTGACTTTCAAACCAGACACATCATCTTGGATGAACTATAATGGTAATAAAAGCATTGCAAATATCTCTATTTCTAACCCAGGTTTTGCTGGAACCATCTTAATGCTTAGAGGAGCAATGGAGCCTTCCTGTGTAGTAAGAACTTGCTTAGAAGTGAGAGCGTCCCAAAGTGCATTCCTGGTTTTAATCACACCCCAGCTTCACTCTTACTGTCCCTCCCTTGGTTTGTTCAGTGCCTGCCACACCATCTTGTTACAGATGGCTTCTCCTTTCATCTACCCCTACTGCAGAAACTTCAGAAGCTTGTGCCCTGGTGTACCTTGCCTTTTCCTTCTGAAGTATGTGGTGTGTTTGCTATGAGAGTGTTTCGTATACATTATGAGTTGGAGGAGGAAAGTCTGTTCAGGCAGCTGCTGAGGATGAGGAAGGTTGTAGCTGCTAGGATAGAAGATGTTGCAGTCTGGAGCAAGCTCTGCTTTGAACAGGGCTGTAAAAATATTTTGCAAATAACAGTGTATATATAGAAGTAGATTGTTCAGCTTGACTATAGTGGCAATCCTAAAAAAAATATATATATAATAAAATGGTGGTGGAGGGAGTGGGTGCTCCTGTTAAATAAACCTGTTTGATGGTGGCTGATGCGTGCAGCAGATATGAGTGGCTGCAGTTCAAAGTTCCTGCTGAACCCACCAGCTCTCCCAGCTGCCTGCTGCAGCCCTTGGTGTGTAGATCTGGCTCTGCAGCCGGGGTGGGAACTGAAAAGCAAGCTTCTGGGGGCTCTCCTTTTTGACTCCATGCTGACAGCTTGCTTCCAGGCTCAGGTGCTATCTCAGCTTACCTGTGCCTCTCTGCTAGACTCTGCCTGTTCTTCTGTCCAAAAGATGGTGAAGGCCACCTGTGCCCGGGGTGCAAGTCCTGGTTTGTTCAAGCACAGCATTCTTCTACCCCCAATTACTGAGCAGCCTACAGAAAGGCAGTGAGGGTTGGTCACTGGATTTAGAGTGGGCAAGTTCTGAGTTACTGTGATTCATTTATTTTACATAGTACTGAAAGAATGTGAAGAAGCATTGAAAAGTCCCCATTTCCAGAGTGAAGTGTACTCTCTTGCTGTAGAAATGAGAAAAATAAGTAAGACTTCTCTGCTTAAAAATGACTGAGAATGGTCAGGAACTGGCTTAATGGGGAGAGTGGGGACATGACTTAGGTAAGGCAACAGCTCATACCCAACCAGTAAGGCCAGTGTTTTATAGTGCCTGGAGGTGGCTGAAATATGTTGCAATCCTCTTCCACTCTTTGACACATGAGAAGCAGTCTCTGTAGTGCAATGCCAAGAAGTACATCTTCTTAATATGAAAATGATTAGAAAATGCAGAACTCTTGGATCCACAGCTGTCTGAGAGCCAAACACATTTGCTTGTTGTCAGCCTTAATAATCATGAGCTGAGTGTGGAAAATAAATTGCATCTTTCACAAAAATGTTGGGATTATAAGAATTATAGCTAAAGGCATAATAATCATCAGGGTCTTGCCAGTACCTCAGATACCTTCCCTTAACTAAAGCACAGGCTTGCTGTCTGTGATGGTCCAGACTCAGTATCTCACCACACAGCTGCTTGTTACCAGCACGTGGCTCTCAAGTGGTGATGAATCACAGACCTCTGCAGCGTCTTTGAGTGTCACAACGTGAGGAAGGAATGAGAGTGCGCTGATGTTGTTGTACCCGTCGCTATTTCACCCTGCACAGCGTGTCAAGGGACACACGGGGAGTTAACGTTGTGGTGTGCTCTCACTCAGAGTTGCAAGGCAGTTGCTCTGCATGGCTGCTACCCAACGTCGAGCTGCAACATGCAGGAGGCACCCAGGCACACCTCTTCGCCTCCCCTTTCACCTCTCATTGCCTTTATGCTCCAATATTGAATGGAAAATAACGATCAGGTGCTGTGTTGTTTATTTTCAGATTTTCTGTGCCAAGCACAATAAGCGTTCCCCGTGCTGTGAAGCAGAGGTGGTCACAGAATCAGCCCTGCTCACAGTGTGTTTTCCTGCTGGTCTGTGACTACGCTTGGCTCTGTCTCTGTGCACTTTGGGTCCATGGTGAAGACAGCAGTTCTGTACCTCTGTGTTGTGGGGCTTCAGCATCACTTTCATCTTGCTTAGTAGTGTTTGGTGTGATGTAGCCTGTTGGAAGGTGGGATGGGGGCTCTTGCAGAGGCTGTTGCTGATAGTCCTAGCATAGTGTTGGTGCAGGGAGCTGCTGGAACACAACTTCCCTCTGCATGCTGTTGGTACTACTTTGTGTCTGCTTCTGTAACCGTTTGCTGCAAATCATCTCCCTCCTAAACCCACTGGGCTGTTTAATTAAAAAAGAAAATTGCTGCAGTAATGCTATGCTGGTTCGGTGACAGGACGAGGGGAAATGGCCTCAAGTTGCACCAGGGTAAGTTTAGGTTGGATATCAGGAAACACTTTTGTACAGAAAGGGTTGTTAAGCACTGGAACAGGCTTCACAGGGAGGTGATTGAGTCACCATCCCTGGATGTGTTTAAAAACTGTTTGGATGTGGTGCTCAGTGATTTAGCAGAGGTTTGTTAAAGTTAGGGTAGCATGGTTAGGCTGTGGTTGGATTCGATGATCTTTAAGGTGTTTTCCAACCTGAGCGATTCTGTGATTCAACTCACGGTTTTGCTGGGAGAGATGGAGAGGATTACAGTGTATAGAGGTAACCACTGAGAACAAGGGCTCGGTGGTGGGAACAAGTCCCATCAGCACTGCTCTGTGTGGGGTGAGGGGCTACAGTGCTGCTCCCACCTGGGAGTGCAAGCCTGGAGCCACCAGCAGATCTGGGGCTGTGTTGTACCTGCTGTCGGTCAGGTGGAATAGCTGGTATGTGCTGGGAGCATGCTTACCCCACTAACCATGGGTTAGTTTCTTCCAAATATCAACTTGGTCTAAAGAAAAGAGCTGACCGTCATTTTGGTTACCTGGGAAATCACTCTGTAGCAAACTTATATTACGTCTCATTCTGTGCAATATGTCAGCTGGAGTGTCACCCCAATTTTCTCTATGTGGACACACCATTTGTTCAATGCTACCTGTGTGGGGAAAGGGCTGTTTAATGAACTAATGTTATTATGAGGTTCTGTGGCTGAAAGCTGAAGCTGAAGAATTCAGGCCAGTAATAAGGTGTGCATTCTTGGCCACTGGAGAATTTAATATCTGAAAAAATTTGCCCAGGGACACGATGAATTCTCTCTTTGAAAACTTAAATTAAGATGGGGTTATTTTTTTCTAAACAATCTGGTTCAACCAGAAGTTATCGTCTTGGTGCTGGAGCTACTGGGAGCAAGTATATGACCCAGGCAACGTAAGAGTTCAGACTAGACCCTGCAAGCCTCCACTTGGGTGAAATGCAACATTAGAATGGTGTATTAAAGCACTGCTTACCTTAGTGTTTTGTATCTTAGCTAACTCGACCTCTTTTTTAGGAAGGGGGGTGGGGGGAGAGGAGGGAAAGAGAAAGAATGGCATTGTCTGAATTTTCATGTGGGATGCATTTTTACTTCTTCTTTGCCTATTCCTCCAGTAACTGCATTGACATTTAATGTGTTTGATCTAAAAGTCACTGGATCACCTTTGTAACAGCTTTCAGACTTCTTTCCTTGTCTTGGGGAATGGGATATTGCCTACCTGGTAGAACACCAGAGCAAAGGGATAATTTACCAGGAAATACCCCAGGCCAAGCAATGAACTGCACAGTACAGCAGTCTTCTTTCTACTCATTTTCCTGCAAAAACAATCCATGTGTTTAAGTATTTCAGGAATGCAAAATAAAGTAATGGTAATGACTTTGAGCCATTAAGAAGTATATTTTTGTACTCTTCCCTTAGCGTACCACTGCACAGAAGGGAGCTTCACAAAAGCCCTTGTGTCTGGTATGGCTCAGAACTCCCTGGCCCCAGTGCTGTTCCTTGGGCCAGCTTCATAGAATCACAGAACTGTAGGGGTTGGAAGGGACCTCCAGAGATCATCGAGTCCAACCCCCCTGCCAAAGCAGGTTCCCTACACCAGGTCGCACAGGTAGGCATCCAGGCAGGTCTTGAACATCTCCTTCACTGTCCTTTCTCCTCCCAGCTCCCCACAGATCAGTTGTAGCTGCGTTCAGATGCCTGCCCCAGCAGTTCCCTGTATCCATGATTGACTGCAGCTTAGCCAGGACTAGTATGGCCACAACTGGAGGCTACTGGAAATGCCTTGGGGTGGGGTCAGGAGTGAGCAGTGTCTGTACCACAGCTGTGCTGAATGGTTAGTATTGGATTTTTGATGAGAAAGAAGGAAGAGGAGAGAGAGAACATGGTCTTTGTTATAACCCCGCAGGGGCATCACCTGCAACCCATGGCTACTCTGCATACTCTTGGCACTGTACAGATCTGCTAAATTAATTTGATAGTGATGATCTAGATGAACCCTTGTGCTATTACTGAGGGAAGGGGTTGTCCTGCTCTGTGCCAGAGCTCAAGGAGTGTTGGGATGCTGCTCTCAGACACTGGGTTTGGGTGGTGCTGTATGGAGACAGGGGTTGGGCTCGGTCCTTGCTTTCCAACTCAGGATGTCTGTGATTATTTTAGCTGCTCCCTCATGAGAAGCCTGAAGAAAAAGAAGATAGGCCCATTTGCATGGTTTATTTGACTCTTCTCTGTCACTAAGATAGCGGTGAATGAGCACATGCAGGAGCTGGTGACTGCAAAACTCGATTGTCTTGTATGTAAATTGAGGAGTCTTTTGTTAACACTCTACAATTAGTACGTAAATCAGGTGAAATCTTTGCAGTTGTTTGAATATGTCCCATGATTTTACATTTTAAATTTATTCCTTTGGCTGGCTGGACTAGCACTCAAGTCATGTCACTGCAGCTCTACCAGACTCCTGTTGTACGTTAGGGAGCAATTCTAATTAATGTGGATTGTTTTAAAATACTTTTACTATAAACAGTTCAGAATTAGAGAAGTGAGTTAGCTGTTTACTTCAGGTGATGTCTTATGAAAAGCAGGTAATGCTCAAGGGTTTAGACACTGGAAAATTATTCTTTGATTTTTTAAAGTGAAAATCAGGAGCCATCATTTTGCCTGTACTAAATTATTCTTCATTACATATAATGCAACTTCACAAATTCATATGGGTTTTTAAAACTTATTGTCCAACATTCATTGAAAGTAACAGAAGTACAGACCTGGGAGCTCTGCTGGTTGGGATCCCTGGCTGGAGCTCCAGGCTGGCAGCTGGGAGCATCCTTATGTTCTGTCTCTGTGTCTTTCATCAACAGAGAGCAGCAAGATGGCTTTTAAAGGTTGTAGCTCACCTGGAGGCACATGCTAATTTGGGAGAAAACCCTGAAGACATGCAAGGCATTGATTTACACCATGAAGTTCAAAACACTGAATTGAGAACTTCACATAGATCCATCTTTGCTGGGCAGATGTTTCCAAATTGGCACGAGACAGACTCTGCTGCTTGGTCAGTAATTATTTAATGGAACAAACAAACAGTTGATCCTTATTGTCCCAACCTTGACTTTGGCTCTCTGTTCTTCAGGCTTCACTCCAGAGCGAATCTTTCTGCTGACAAGTTCTCAGTAATGTTTCACGTTTTTGTCATGGTCTGACATATTTCTTCAAGGAATTTCTTCAGGGAAATTTTTTCCCCTTTGTATCAAAAGGGGAATATTCACCTAAAGAGAAACTGAATGAGGGATGGGGATTTTTTTGCACATTCTCTCAGGTTAAGAAACTTATCCTTGTGTTTGAGTCTGGAAATATTTTATTGACTTTTAAACAAAACGAAAATACTCTTGATAAGGAGAAGAGCACACAGCAGACCTGACAAATATCTGTATGTTTCCAACTTATGTTTTTAACAATTAAGGCAATCATTTAACTTCCAGGAGATAAGGTGTGTGCAATGGCAAGAAACCCTCAACAAGGGCACAGCAGATTTATTGCCAAATGGCTGCCGACCGATGGCTTCTTTTGGTGTTTTTGTAAGATGCAGGGGGCCTGGGTGCTGGATACGTGCCAACACTGTTAGAGATAGCCATATCTCAAAGTAGTCTTTAGTGTCCCCAGTCCAGATATGGCACTGTAGAGAGCTGTGGCTCTGGCATTAGACTCAAAGTCACATTGATTGTTTTTGCCAGAGATGGCAAGGAGGGTCATCAACTGGAACATCCACCAGGTGTGACCTCTTGGGATATGAGCTCCTTTGTAATGAAGAGATTGTCACGTATAACCTCCCATGCATTGATGCTGCTGCTGAATACTCTGCCTTGCACTGGTGCTGTATGAGTAAAGGAAGTCATGCTTCTGAGGGGGTCCACAGCAGCAGGGTCCTCTCAGTAGGAAGAGGCCAAAACAAAAGCACGTAACCGAGCCCTCCTTCCTGCGTGTGATATTTTGAATGGAAAACTGATCTCAGGGAGATCAGACACTCTGCCCTCACAAGGAAATAAATTTCCATTGCTTATCTGTGAGCCCCTCTGCAGTATGGATGAGCTGAAGTCAAATATTACACTTTAAAAGACAATTACGTGTCCTTCACTTCCTCGAGCCCCTCAAAAGCCAAACAGCACTATCTAATCTAAACCACCCCGGCTCTTCTCCAGCTCCTCAGACATATGCTGCACATTATGTTTCTACAGAAATCTATTGCAATCTGGCTCAGCAATCCCTTTGAAGTCCTCGGGAGCTTATCTGTACTCCAGTGAGACAAGGTGTGTCTCCCGGGCAGCTTGCATGCGGCCGCAAAGCAGCAATCTACCCAGAGGCCACAGGTGCCTGGGTTTTGTTTTGTTTTTCTGAGTACTGAGAAATCCCCAGAATCCATCCCAGAATGAAGGGCTGCCTTCTGAGGTGTCGCTTTGCTGAGGGTGCTGCATGAGAAGGGCTACAGCGTGGGGCACATCACAGTGTCCCACAGGCTGAGGCACCATGTGCTGCCTTACACAGGGCAAGGTGGGGAAGTGAGCTGCAGATGTTTTGTGCCCACACGGCTGTGGGTTCCCTGTCCTGGGGTCCACAGATCCCTCCCAAAAAGCGATGGATGGTTCACTGCCACAGCTCAGCAGAAAAAAATGTATCAGACATCAATCTTTAGATGGAGATGGCCAAGCAGGTCTGTTTATGAGGGCTTAGGGCTGTTCTTGTTACATTCTTGAAACTACTGAGGTTATCTTGTAATCCATCTGAATTACAGCCTGTGACATTTTAAACTAATTTTCAATCCTGCTGCATTTAACTGTTCTTTCCCTCCTGCCTCCCTGTATGTGCAGGAGAATGCACATTGTTTTTTGAATCCCCTGAATGTTTGAGGTCTATGCATTAACAAATGGAGACAGAGCCCTCCGTGAGAATAGAAATTTGGAGGGGGCTGATAAGACCTTACTGAAGGGTGACAGCTTTACTATGCTGGTCTTGGGCTGGAGGAGGGCTCAGCTGAGCAGCACTCCTGCTTATTTTCTGAATGGTTTGAGTGCATGCATGTCTCTACCTGTGTTTAGAGAGTGGCAGCGCTGACAATGGTGTTTATTTATCCACAAGATACGCATCATGCACACAGCTGCTTCTCCCCACAGCTTTGCCTTCAGCCCCAGCAGACCACCCCTGGCACCCAGTGAGCACAACTCCCTCCATGGAAGGCGGCAGCAGTCTGTGCTGCCTCTCCTCAAGCAAGAAGCACACTGTTAGGCATCTCTGCTGCATGAAGCAGAAGGATGTTCTGCCAACCATGCACTTTCTGCTAAGTGTCTCCAAACACTTTGGCTTGCCAGCCAGCACCTTCCTGGGTGTAAACAGACGGACAAATCTGACTTGCACCACATGTCCCAAAGCCTTTTCTGCAGTGTCCATTTGCTGCTCAAGTGACATATTTAAAAACTAACAATAGTCCTACACGCCTCTGAAGGACCCAGAACTGCTTCTGGCTATGAACATTTCCCATTGCTGGAGTTCTGTGCAGCAAGCAAGAACAAGCTTCTCAAAGATTCTTTTTTTCTATATTGACTTTAATTTCCTTCTGTCACCATTAATAGGAGAACTCCAAATGCCTAACAGCTTTGTCAGGTCTTGTCAAGCCATAGGGAGCTTTCTCCTGGATCTGCTTGGTGACCGTCTCAGCATCTCATTACTGAAACGTGGATGTAACATCTGAGGAGTGGGCAGATCTCCTAGAGGACAAAGCAGCCATTCAGGTGGATACCAATCTCTTCTGAGGAAGATTGGCAATGCACTGGCACTGCTGCCCAGGGAGTGGTGGAGTCACCGTCCCTGGAGGTGTTGAAGAACTACGGAGATATGGCACTGAAGGAGATGGTTAATGGGCAAGGTGAGAATGAGTTGATGGCTGGATTTGATGATCTTAGTGGTCTTTTCCAACCTTGGTGATTCTATCATTTGGATCTCCCTCGTGTGATGGAATCACAACATGATTTTCCTCTGGGATCTTTTGCAAGCCATTACCTGCAGCAGATGGGGTTAACCAAAGGGATAACAGAACATCCTCTGCTTTAGAAGAGCTGAAGGACACATTCTCATTCCTGGTGAACTTTTTGTCACTGTCCTTTTGACTGCTATAGGAAACATCACTTGTGACTCTTAAAAGCTCTGTTTTCCTTCTTAAACAAGATCCAAACCTGCACTTCTACCCTGCATGAAATTAAAACCCTTCTGGACATTAACCTGCCTAGGCAGTTACTGGCATTGCTATACCATGCTGTTTCCATGCACGTAATTTTAAGTTCACGTGAATCTTAATGCCAACTATTGCTTGTAGTTACTGTTGTCTTTTTGAGGAGGCAGGGTTGAACAGTGCATTATTCTTTATCTGTGAGTAAAGTTTTCCCCGTTGAGCACAATTCCAAATGCAGCTCCTTTGCTTTTGGTTTAATTTTTCACTGTTTGCTTTCCCCCTCCCCACTCCCTCTTCGTTGTACTGTGCAGATCACAGTAGTTTCTATTTAAAACATTTCAGCCTCTCTGTTTTCCAGACTTTGATTGGGAGCCTGTTGCTACATGCTGAGCAGGGTAAGACTAAGAGTCTTCCCCTCAGCCCCCCTTCAGAAAATAGATTGCTGAACGTAAAGCTTCAGGGAATAACATTTAAAGGAGAGCACTTGCCTTGTGTGTTTTTACTGTGCAGACACTTTGTTGGCCAGCACAGCCTTCCACCCTTTGCATGCCACAGAAAGCTGCTGTTAGCACTGATGCTTTCTGAAACTGAGTGTGCAGCAATTGTCCAGCTCTGCAAAGGAAGCGCTGTGGGGGATCGGGCAGATGCTTTGCCTCTGTCTGTCTGTGCTCTCAGGTCCTGCTCTTCCCAAGCAGCACAGGGTCAGGAAGCGCTGCTTCTGCCTTACAGGGCCAGCTGGAAGGCAGCACGCAGTGAGGTCCCTTGGTGCTCACTCTTCACTCAACACCTCCCAGCCAAGGGGAAAGCGCGTGCTGCAAGGTGGGAGAAGCAGGAGCCAGATGAGCTGTGACCCAGCCACCACCTTGCCATGGCCGGGCTGGGGGAGAAGGCTATGTGACTTTCTCAGCCTCAAAGCTTTTGTGCAGCTTGCTCTCATTGATTATTTCAGATCGAGTGAGCAACAGACCTAAGACTTTAGGCACCTAAAATGCTCGGGTTGCCTGATTGTCAAACGCAAGGTCATCAAATAATCAAGCCCCTTTGGCTCTGCAAGGCTCCATTTGATAAATTAACCCTAACAGACAAGAAGAGCGAGCAGAAGAGTTTCTGCACATCTGCCAGACCTGCCATATTCCTTCCACTAGAGGACGGCAGCTCTTCTATGCAGCTTTCAGCAGCATTTTACAACAGAAGCTAGAATAAAACAGCCCAACCCTGCCTGTAGAAACACGTTCCTTTCTAGTGGTTTTCACATAATGAATCCCAGTGAATATTTAACTAAGTCTCCCCTGTAATCAAGTTTCTGTCCTCCTCGCTTCCATCCACAATGTAAAACGTTTCCTGATCGATTGCATTTAGCAGCCCAGAAAGTCTCCCTCTGTGTCTGTTTCTCTTCTCAGCTGGCCCCAGAAGAGCCATGTTTGATTGTTTTTGGGTTTCCTCACCCAAAAAGCATGATGCAAACTGCTCTGACTGGTAAGGGATGGAAAGGATCTTTAGGACCTCACCTTGGCCATCTAAATCAAAAGCAGGCCTTCTCAGAAGCCCTGAAATGCTGCTGTATGTTCATACATATATGCATGCCCATTGCTTTGGGCATGAATATTCAGCAATCCAATTCTGGATTTCATGCAAACTGAGCTGTCCTGCAACCCTCCCTTTAAAATACTGGAATGTGAAGAGAAAAGGTGCATGTCTGGGTCTGTGTGAGGGTGGGGTGGGCTTGTAGTGGCATGGGAAAATTTTCTGTGATAAAACCTACGGCCTTTGCTTAAGGAACTTCATGTATATGTAACAAACAGTTCTGTTTGTGCTTGGCTTTTGTCTGTTGGACAATTACCTTTTAGTCCCAGTTACGGATGGCAGCTTGCAAATGCAGTTACAGAGTCAACCAACATGGGCTGTTAAACCTCAGGCACCTCTGTTTACATGGAGGCAGAACGCTGGCTTCACTCCAGGGCAATCCAGCTTCTCAAATGCAGCTGTGGGCACCTCAATCACCTGGCAAAGTGAGCAAGGAGGTCTTCCCCTCTCACCTGGGGACTGGTGGGGGTAAGGGCATGACTTTCACTGGGAGAGACATAAATCAAAATCCTGTGAGAATTCTACTAGTGTGCAAAAGGTGGGGAGTACATGTAGTGTAAAGGGCTTGCAGAAGCTTGAGGGCTGAGAAGAACGAGAAAGGATGTTAATTGTAGACATTTAATACTTTATTACCAACGTATTCTCCAGGGTTATAGAAAGTTAAAAAATGACTTTATCTTGCTTTTGTAAGTGTTTCAGCCACTAAGCCTGGCTGATGTCTGCAGGTGGGCCTCCATGGTGAAGCTGGAGATAGAATCATTAAGAAAAGACCTTTGAGATCCCCAAGCCCATGACCGCGGGTCTGTCTGGTTGGACTGCAGAGTTTTAGTGAAACAAACTTGCACCTATTGATCAACTGGCAACAGAAATGAAAAGCGTGCTGGCCAGCAAAGATTCAAGAGCTGCAATGGAATGACAAATGGTCTTGGCAGCCTTTGTCTTCTTGTTTTCGTAAGTCTGCCTCTGTCTTGCTGTCTTGCTCAGCACTGAGATTTTTATTCATTTTGTTTCTGCTCGGAGGATTCACTGCTCAAAGACATTCACCAATGGGTGCTCCTTTCCTCTGTTTTAGAAGAGATGCTGTTCCCCAGTAGCCAGAGGTGCTTTGTAGGACACCGTGTAACAGATTCTTTATGAGGGAACACATAATAAATTGAGGATTTTCTTTTATTTTGATAATTCAGTGTTCAATATCTGCATTATGGAAGTGCCTGGAGGTTCCAGCTGAGCTCAGTGTCTTATTGTTCTAAGCCATGCATAAAAGCGTTGTCTGAGATGAGGAGCTTACCATCTAAATCGATGAGATGAATAAAGGGTGGGAGACAGGAAATAGCCATTATCCTCATTTCATAGCTGGAAAGTTTGGACATAAGCAAATTAAGTGACTTTCCTGGGGGTTGTATAGGAGAGCTGATGTAGAAAGGCAGAAAGCACCAAATGCCCACTACCCAGGGTAATACCCTGACCGAAACACGGCACGTTTCCTATTTCAATATATCTCACAGCACTGAGCAATGGCAACTATTATTTTTTGACTTTTTACCTTAGGACGTAAAAACTGAGGAGTATTGAAGAGGTTATATGGCTACAGGGCATAACAATCTGGAGGCAGTGCTAGTACTCAAGTGCACGGTGGTGAAGATTTCTTTTCTCCATCTGCCTGGCATTACTCTCTTAGATTCTGATGTGCACAATGGAGAGAGAGATCAAACCAAAGTGAGTTTGGTTGTTGTAAAACAGTTCCTTTATGAATACTCTGTTCCCATACATGTTTTGTTGCAAAAGAACTTGGTAGCCAATGGCTTACACTTTCATGGGTAATTACTGGATCTATTTATTCACTTTAAATACATTTTTGTTTTTCCATTTTAGCAGCATCTTGAAGTAACACAGCGAGGATTGGTGATGGAAGTGGCAGTTTTTAAAATTAGAATGGACTCATTTTTACATCAACGTGAAATTATTTTCCCCCAAGTCTCTGACAAACATGTGGAGCAACTTTGCCTACCTTTGAAAGGAATGTGAGCTACTGAGCCCAGATTTTCAGAAGTGGTTTGTTTTGGCATCCTAAAAAACTGTTTGCTGCTACCAGGGAAGGGCCCAGAGAAGTTGTGGATGTCCCATCCCTAGAGGTGTTCAAGGACAGGTTGGATGGGGCCTTGGACAGCCTGGTCTAGTGTTAGATATGGAGGTTGATGGCCCTGTGTGTGGCAGGGGTTTGGAACTTGGTGATCCTTGTGGTTCCAACCCAAGCCATTCAGTGAGTCTGTGAAATACTTTGTAAACCAGGTAAATATTTTAGCTGCCAAAGTTTGGGTTTGGGCACTTAGCTGTAGAAGAACTTCAAAGAAAATACATCTTGGACAAATATTTACTTGTATCCAGCAGGGTCGAGAAGAAATTTTAGAGTGGACCAAAATAACAGGGAAGAAGTGTTGCTTTCCCATTGTCCTCTGAGGAGTAGCTGAGCCCTCGGTCATGTGCATGGCTCCATTGGGATGCAGGTGATTTTTCCCTGTAGTCCCCTAGAGCTTTAATGTGTAGGCTTTTCTTCTTTCTTTTTTTTTTTTTTTTACTTCTTTATTCGTCTTCCTTCCTTCTTTCTTTTTAATTTTTTTTTTTTTTTCTTGGTTGGATTCCCTTTTTCTTTGTTCTCTGTTCTATTTCTATTTCCATCCGATAGAGACGTGGCACGTTAGGGAGCCTGGAGGGCGGGCTGGTATTGGAGGAGCGCTCCGTGAGCTGTGCGGAGCCGTGCCTTGCGCTTCGCTGCAGCTCCTGATTTCACCTCTCAAAGAGGCTGCGAAGAGCCGAGCAGAGGAGCTCTCAGCAGCTTTGCCTCGCGGTTCTTTCTAAGGTGGCTTTTCCCACGTTGCTCCACGGAATTAGCCGCCTGCCTCACCTCTGGACAGACACAAGTGCTTTGTTTTCTGCTTCGGTTCCATTCTAGAGTTGGGCTCCGGCAGCACGGAGTCCGGCACGTTCCCAATGCGAGACCGCACTGTGTGGGAGCATCCCCGGCTCTCCGGGCCCTGCCGTGCCCCGAAGCTGGGAGCACCGCGCAGCCCCGCACCGCCGCTGCCTTCGGATGGGACCCTCGGCCCAGCTGACAGCGGTGACAAAGGGCTGGCAGCGCTGAAAGATTCAATTTAACTTGCTTTCTCCTCCTCCCCCCCCCCCCCCCCCCCTCCGCCTCCGTGTGCGCGGGGACGGCACCGCTGGCGCTTTTGAAAGTAGCGGCGCAAAGGAGCATTGGTGTCCTCATTTTCCTTCCTCCCTATTGATGTATCATTGCCAGGATGAAAAAGGACGTCTCAAGAGCTTTTGAAAAAAGGGGTGACTACTCAAGACATTTTATAAAGGAGGAAGAATGGGAAAGAAAATAGAGCTCGGTAGGGGGTAGAAGGAGCCTGAATGCGCGCCTTGTCTGTCCTTTCTTTCGCCTGAAACCTGGAGCTGTTGTTCCTATTCCAGTTCAAACTGTCACCTTTAGTTCGTGATGGCTTTACTGCCCTTGCTCCTGAACCTCAACAGATTGGGGCTTATTTACCTATTCACACTCCTCTGTGGAACCTCATTAATAGGCTTATTAGCCACACCATTCACGTGCAGGAGGGCTCACAAAAAGATCCCAGCCACTTTGAGAGGAGGAGGAAAAAACTGTAAAGAGATTATGCCCTCATTCAGCGGCCTCGCTGCTGTGAAAGGCTCCCTGGGCCCACTGAGATCTCTTGAAGCCTAAATATGATGACAGAATTGATCCCCCCTGCTCCCACCCTGCCCCCCTACCCCCCCTTTTAATTCCAAACATGCTTCTGCTTTTCTCAGATGGAGGACTCGGGCCGCTGTGGGCCACTTTAGGAGAATGAGGCTCCTTGGAGAGAATAGGGTGCCATTGATAGACTGCTATCTTTTCATCCCAAAAAAGAATAAATTCTGACAAGTGCTTCCAGACACTGAGGATAGGTGTTCTGATTTGTCATTTTTAGAGGAATGCTTCCTTTTCTTTCAGAGCGTGCAAAGATACCGATGAATGGGGAAAGGTATTGCAGCTTCCTGTGTCGGCCAATAATTTATGTGAGAATGCATTAAAGGGTGTTTTCAAAGGGCAGTGGACATGCCTGGAGCTGGGAAAAAAAAAAAACAAAAAAAGGACTGTGACATCGCAGCTCCTCAATTAGAACATTGAAACGTCTCTTGCTTTAGGAACAGCAGCAACAAAGTAAGAATGAAAGCTGCGCTTCTGATCGGCTACAAATTCGTCTGCTGCCCCTCGCTGCTGCTGGTGGCAGTGGGAAAGGCACTATTTGGGAGGTAGGCACACGGTGCACACAAAACTTGTTTTCAGCTTTCGGTGCTTGAAAGTGTGTAAATACGGGGCACCACTGCTGTGCGGCCGCAGTCCTTGAGAGCCTCCAATCAATATTGCACAGAACAGATCGGATGCACGGCAGAGCTGAGCTCACATAACGTAACGTTGCATTGATCAGCACTGATTTAATTTGAGGCGAGCACCGCTTATCGATTCAGTTGTCAGGCTGATTCGACAGAGCAAGCACTGCACGGACTGCGCTCGCAACCTTTTAGTTAATGGTATCTAAAGTAAAAGCTTTATTAAGTCATGCTCAATTTTAGATACCGATGTTATGCACCGCCTTAAATGAGCTTGTGCAGTACTACCCGACTGCCGTCCTTCTTCGGGCACCGCCGCTGCTCTCGAACATCACCCACACGCACAGCCGACCCCACGCTGTGCATACGGGCGGTGTTTGCTGGGTGTCACCAGTAACCCCTCAGGACCCCCAAATCCTGCCGGGTACCACCCTCGCAGTCAGGTGGCGGCGGTGGTACCGGGAGCGGGTGCCGGCAGGGCGTGAGGGCTGCGTGCGGGCTGGGGGCGGCCGCCTCGCCCTCCCTGCCGGGCCGAGCAGCGACCGGAGCGGGGCAGGAGCCGGGACCGAGGGCGCAGCGCTGCGGGCCGGGTTGGGCGACGGGGGCAGGGGCTCCGTACCGCGGCCGCAGCGATTGGCAGAGCCGAGCAGCGCCGTCCAGGAAACGGCTCGGGTTGCAGCGGGGGGAGTGACCAGGGGAGGAGGGAGGAAGGAGTCGGAGGAGCGTGTAGAGTGAGAGAGAGGGAGAGAGAGAGAGGGAGGAGGAAAAAGAGGGGGAAAAAAAAAAAAAAAAAAAAAGGAGGGGGGTTGTCGACTTGACAAAGCTGCGGCGGCACGGGGAGGGCGGCTGGATGGAGCGGAGCGGGACCCGCGGCGATGCCCGCGCGGGGGAGGAGGCTGCTGGCGCCGGGCACGGCGGGCTCGCCCCTGTGAGGCGGTAGCGCCGCAGCGCAGCGAGGGGACGGGACGCCGGGCGGGCTCCTGCCTCGCCGCCCCGCCGCCGCCAGCCCCGCGCCCCGCGGGGGATGCGCCGCGCTGCCCTGCGGGGCCCCCAGCCCGCCCCGCCGGGGCTGCCCGCCGAGTGAGCGCGGCCGCGGAGCGCTTCGTCCCCCCCTTCCGTGCCGCGGAGCCGCCGCTCGGCGCCTCGCCTCGGCGGAGCCTTCCCGCGGAGCCCTTCGGCTGCAGGTAATGGCACGGCCGGCGGTGGGGAGGAGCGGGAGATGGGGGTGAAGGCGAGGAGGCGAGGGCTCGCGGCGCCCCCGACGGGACGGGGAGGTTCGGGATGCTGCGCTCCCCCCGCGGCTCGGACTGCGGTCCCGTCCGGTGCGGCGAAACCTTTAGGGGACGGTGACAGCGGGGCTGAGGGCAGCGGCCCTCACGGGAGCTCCCCACGGAGCGATGCTCGGCGGAACCGCCCCCGTCCCGCACCGGGAAAGAAAAAAAAGAAATCCTCGGTGATATATAGGTTTAAATGCAAAACGGCGCGTTCAAACAGTGAGCCATTATGCGGTCGGTGTGAAACGCTATCAACATTTAAAACTTCATTGTCTCCTTTGTACCAAATCCCTGTAAATCTTCCACTAGCCTTTACTCATTTTCATCTGAAAAGCCTGTTTGGGCTGAATAGACAGCAATCAACAGCCTCTGGACTTCTCTCTCTCTCTCTGGAATGTCAATTAAAATGCAGATTTTTTTTTTTTTTCTTTCCCCCTCCTCATCTCTTAGTGGTAAAAGACTTGAGAAAAACAGGACAGTCTTGGAAAGCGAATGAAAGAAGTTCAAACAATGCGAAAGTACGGAGGCTGCCAGCCGGTTCCCATTAGTCGTCCAGAATTAATGTTTAATAGCTGTGATGCTCAGATTTGCTCGGAGACGCGTGCGTACGTATGGCTGCATCTCTGTATAAATAGGTGTCGGTATTTGAACGCATCCGTGCTCGCTGGGGAGCTCGGTGTGCCTGGATGGTTGTGGGGAAGGCTGCTGGGTGCTGGCACTGGGAGAAGGTCCGTATTTCATTCAGATTTCGCTGTTCCCCATCTAATAGGGAGCACTGCTAAGAGCTGCCCGATGAGCAGCGTATTGATTTGGTTAACATGCTCTACAAATTGGACTCTCCCTGGGGAGTGATAAACATCTTATAAACAACAATGGGAGTAGATTAAAAAGAACGCTGAGCGTTGAATTTAATTAATGCCACTGCTGAACAAGAACTACTTGTTTATGCGCGAGTGTGCTCGAAGTGGAGGAGAGCTCGGAGGAATTTGGTTGGGCTCCCAAACCAGTCTGCGTTCCCATGCTCGTCAGTTTGGCACAGAAATTTGGGCAGGTATGTGACGAGGTGAAAATTGACTTGATGAGCGAGTGGCGAGGAGAGCCATCAATCATTGGGGGCTGACAACTCCTCCCCGAAGTGTAGGCTGAGAGGAGAGACAGAGTTCCCTTTCAAGGGGAAAAATAAACACTACGTGTGGCTTTCACTGAGTCTGAGACTCCAGGAGGGATTATGGTATTGTAGTCAGGAAGCCAGAATTGTGGAGGCCAAAAAGCATGCTGGGGCTGTGTTCCAAACATTGAGATAGAGGTACATAATTACCCAGCGCAGGAGGTCCTTCCAGGGAGCCGTCCCCTGGTGACTGTGGCTATCAAACTATGAGAAGAATTTGGGTTCGTTTTGTCTTCGGTGGACTCCGCTCCATTTGGGAACAGGAAGCACTCGAACTGTGATTGTAGAGTTGGGTTCTGTGGATGGACCCAGGGCTCGGACCGTTGCTTTGCTGCACCTTTTTGAGCCTCTGCTTTGAATTTAGTGTTGCCCTGCGGAGGAAGAGTCCCTCCGTGCTGCTGTTGGATGCTCAGTGCGAGAGCTTTCAGCTGCTTTCAGGTGAGCAGTGCTGTCAAGTGGCCTTGAGCTGCCATTCGGGATGGGCGCTGGGGCAGGAGCAGGCACAGGCTCTAAACGGCATTGGGTGCAGCCTGAGAGTCCTGTGCTGCTGAATTGTAGGTGGGATTAATGCTGTTTAGAAAAGAGTCTGGGAATATATGCTAGCGTTCTGGTATGTTTTCTTTTTGCAAAAATATGGTTAAGCTTTGCATTTATACACATAGCCTTTAATCAGGCTTTACAGGATGATTTATGGAAATTAAATTAGCTTTACCTCCAGCCTGTTAATTAGGATTTATACCCGCTTTACAGCTGGATAAACTGAGCTGCAGAGCTGGGGCCGTGGGGCTGTGAGTCAGAGGCTGAGACCCGTCCTGGGGGCAGAACTTTGGTTCCACACCTGCATTGCCCTCTCATAGGAAGGTGCTCTGTGGGCTCTTCTCCAGTGTCTGTGAAGTGGTCTGGTGGTGGTTCTGCTGGAGGTAGAGCAGTTGCGCACTTGTGGTCTCATGCTCTTCTTCCATCTCTGAAGAAGCAGCAGAGCATTGAGCTGGG
The DNA here is from genome assembly GCF_023343835.1 of Lagopus muta. Taxonomy (NCBI): domain Eukaryota; kingdom Metazoa; phylum Chordata; class Aves; order Galliformes; family Phasianidae; genus Lagopus; species Lagopus muta. Next base: position 61,427,195 of record NC_064437.1, on the reverse strand, counting down.
ATGGGAAAAGATCCCATCCCCAGAGGTTCACCTGAAATGCTGTGTATGAACCTCTTCCCCAACTTGATCTCTTCTAAAATCTGCTTCTGCTGACCCTGGGAGTTCCAGGGCTGCCCTGCAGAATGCCTGGCCTCAGTGCTGGGAGCCGGGGTTGGGTTCCAGCCCTGACCAAGAGGTTGAAGAAGTCTGAATTCACTCCTTAATGGTGGACTCCATAAAGGGAGAAGGTTTGTTCATTTTGCTGAGTTCTGCATGCTGTGGTACTGCAGCTCAGGCTTCTTTTTTCCGTCTCTATTTAAGGATGGGGGCAGGAGGGGACAAAAGAAGTTTTATGCTATTCTTTCCCCAAGACCAGTGCTCTCTAAGCTTCAGTTGTGTCTCATTACTTCTAAGACGAATTGTTGGCTGATTTGAACAGCTTGCTTGATTTATCCATTGACAGTGGTGTACCACCTTGTATTTTTTGGGGGGGGAGAATGCAGTGTATAGTTGTCAGGGTGAGCTGTTGGGTCACCCTGTGAGGATGATCTCAGTGTGGTGCTTGTGAGGTCCCCTAAAGTTTCTTTGGCACTGCTTCTCATCTCTCTTCCATCAGCCCATGGCAGTGCTAACAAAACACTCAGCTCCATCTATTGAAATTAATTTTACGGGGAATGAAATGAACTCCTATCTGAAACACGTATTAATGAGGACCGTTGAAAAGAGGACGCTTGTGTTCATGCGTGTGCGTGCTGTACAGTTGAGCATGTAGAAGTGATGCTGGGGAGGTCTTGTGTGCAGTTCCTGCCCAGGTTTATATGTCTTTTAGTTGCTGGAACGCAGCGTAGTTAACCAGTACCTCTGTGAAGATGGGTCCCTGTTACCTGCATGGGGCGCTCAGATGTTAAAAGGCACTGAACTGAGGTGGAAGAGGGTACACCTATAGGAGAGCTGGAATTGTTGAGGCAAAGTGAGGTTTTATGGGCTGTCTGAGCCTACGGAGTGTTTTTCAACTGTTATTATAGTGGAAAACTACTGAATTATTGAAAGTTCAGCTGCCTGCAGAGCTGCCTCGGTGAGGGAATGAGAAAACTTACATAAACCTTCAAACAATAACAAGAATATAATTTGTGTAATTGTGGTAATTTTGCAGCATTACAGGTTATGTGTCTGTACATGTGTGCGCCTTTATTATTTGTTTTAAACTGTATATTTTTTCTGTCAGTAAAATAGCTCTCTAAATACGTGCTGAGAAGTGATTTTGTGAAAACAAGGAGGACTTGGTTACACCTCGGGTGATGATGGAAACTGCTAACAGAAAATGAAAAGTCACTCACTTTTCACATATACTTGAAGCTGGAAAAGTATTTTTCCCATCCTCCTCCTGCTCCTCCCCTCTTCTCCTCAGCTCTGTTTGGGGCTTTGTGGGGTTTTTCGGTTTGCATGCAGGATGGTTTTGCTGACAGCATTTAATCTCTCTCCCTGCAGCCGCCGCCGTTCCTGGTGAGGAGGGATTGCCCTGGCCGAAGGCACTGCGTTCTGTCCATGCTCCTGTAGAGGTGCTCAGATGGGATTAAAGTCCACATGGAGATATGGAAACGGACCAGGAACTTACTCTAAAAAGATGGTCAGCTGGGATTTGGGTTGCCTTATCTGCCTGGTGGTGGTCACCATGGCTGGACTTTCCCTGGCTCGACCGTCATTTAACTTAGTTGTTGAAGATGCCACTTTGGAACCCGAAGGTAAATCATTCTAGAGTACTTAATTCTGCAAAAGGCGTTAAGTTTAAATACGTCAACATCTGAAATTGAAGTCAACAGCTTTATGTGCGTTGGTAAATAGAAGGCAAGTAACAGATTTGCCCTCAAGAGTTATGTTTTCCAACTTTCCCTATTCACACGCAGACTGCGTTCATGCAAGCATGCGTTTATTTAATCTTGTGCAAGCAGTGGTGTCAATGATTTCACTTGGGACTGTCATCGCGTTGTATAATCACAGTGTACAGCTGAAAGCTTTCAGGAACGGGTCTTTAAGGAAACCTGCTGCGCTTATGTACCTGTTATGTATTGCTCAAGAAAGGACACTGCTGGGTAGCTGTACGTCACTGTGATTTGAGCTACCTGGAAAGCTGGGAGGAAAAAGAAACGCCAGTTGTTTTTAATCACGCGCCCTGATTGTTTAGCTTTGCAGGGCGCTCTGCAAAGGCAGGTGTCACAGCCCTATTGGTGTGTGTGGCTGGTTGCTATAAATTTCCCTATTGTTGTTAATGTCCAAGAACAATCAGTACGCTGTCTGGATCGCAGGGTATGGAAGTGCACATGAGGAGATCTGAATAGCAAGGAGAGATTATTACTGTGAAAGCAAAAACTAATTGAAACCTTTGCATTGAAAGAGACGTTCCGATAAAATCTCCTGCCTTGAGCCTGCACCTGTTGGTATGTTCTTGTAGGTTATCCCACCCTCAAACTTCCCAAAGTGTTTTTCTTTATGGAGCTAAGGAAGGGCTGCTTTTCTTCTTGCCCTGAGCCACTTGTATTGTGATCTTATGAGAGCATAGGATCGTTTCTGCCCACTGAACACCCTGGAGAAAAGCAAGGCTTCCTTCTTATAGTTTTATTTGTCATTTGGAGGGCGGATTGCACTTCTATTAACTGTCAAAACAATGTAATAACCCATAAACCATATTTCGTCAGGCAAGCTTTCTGGGGAGAATTTGGCCTATCCGTGTCCTGCTACCCATGTCCAGGGATACAGCCTTGTTTTTATTTAATCCACTTTCATGCAAAACGTATTTGTTTCTATCCACTGCCTCTAAAAATAGACGTCACCAGCTAACGCATTTCTAGAATCTCTTCCAAGTACATTTTTATTGATGGCAGGGGAAAAATTATTTAGAGACGATGAGCCCTCCTCCCTAGCAAGCATTCCTGAAAAAAAAATTAATGCAGTGTAGCAATATTGTCATCTGTTATGGACAGGGACTGTTGATAGCAAAGCCTCTTTGGTTCATCCCCTCCCCTTTTGAAGGTAACATGAGAATTTGAGAAAGCTCAACTCTCATCAGCACTTACTGTATGATTTGTTAATTGCACATCTGGTGCCTTTTTTGGCTTTTCAGAGGAGAGACAAAATGGGGATAATCCTGATTTCAGATGAGCTGTTTATAGGGAAGTCCACTAGTTTTAGGGGTAAATGGGGAAGAATGTGACTGCATGAATCATGCAGGGAGAAGGGTTAACATTTTTGACTTGTGCCTTAACAGTTTTCTTTTAAAAAATGTTTTTTCCATGAGGAATACCCAGCGGGTGAGAATCAAAGTGTAAATTGCTAAAAACTACTGAAAACTTCTTCCCTGGGCCGGAGTGTTAACTTACATGAGATAATCTTAGACGTAAGAACTTGAATCATTACCAGAAAGGGGGAAAAAGAGCTCCTCAGTTAATGGTATAATATTAATGGTATAATAAGAGCTTTTATGCTGTAGAATACAGGCAATTGTGTGGGATTTATATCTGAGATTTGGGAAATAAAACCTCTTTTATATACTTTGTTAAACCCTTCTCTAAAAAAAAATACCCTCTCTTTACTGAATCACCTTCATTGGTTCCACTGCTGCCACCCACAAACTCTCCGTGCTGAAAGGAGAACAAAACGCTCTTTTAAAAAAATCTCTTCAAAGACAAAGCTGACTTTTATTGTTATTATTTTTTTAATTTAGTGAATGCCAAACATTTTGGTCACAGCTAATTTGAGGCAGTCAGGTGCTCCAAAAACATATGCTTTTGGTTGGGTTGCTGACTGAGCAGTCGTTAGAGCAGTGACATTTTGGACCAGCTGAGAAGGTCGCCAGGGCTGTGACCTTTTGTGACATACTTTGATCTGTTCCTTAGTCTTCCTTCGTGGACATGCCCTGGATTTTGTCTTTTTTTTGGTGCTAAGTGCTTGTATTGTTGTTCTTTATTGTCTTAGTGACTCAGAATATTCAAGAAGCTGCATGCAATGTTAACAGGAATTGAGATTGTAGCTTTTGTTCTTTTGGCTGTAATAAATAACCCCTGGTTGAAATACAGTCATCTGTTAGCTAAAACACGACTTTCAGGACATTGCAACCACTTTCTTCAGGGTCTGTAGTTAAATACGTGCTTTAGCACAAGCAGTATTCATCTCTCGGGGGATTCAGCTGCATGGCTGTGTGTACACATGCACTGAGGTGCATTGCTTTGTTACCTGCAGTATATCTGATCCCTTTGGTAGCACCCTTCTCTGAGCTGCTTTCATACAGCATCAGGCTCTGGGTCTGATCTGTGCCCGTTCGCTGTTACTCTGGGACACGTAAAGATGCTCATGCTGAAGAGGGTATCTTGAGCCATAGTAAACTGTAGTGTCAATATTGTTATCATGGATACCCACTAAGGACTGGGTCCTGGGTCTCTTTATTGTTGGTTGCAGTGCTTCCTTTCTTATTCTCTGATGGCAAGAACAAGGCTGAGGTGGTGTAAGCAGAAGCATGACCCGTAGGAGCTGGTTTGGAGACTGTCAGCAATCGATTTCTGCCTTGTATCAAGTGTTTACAGATATGTTTTTTTATCCCGGGGAGCACAAAGACTTTCTGCTTTTAAATATTTAGAAATGAGTCTGCCCCAGCGTGCATAAAGGAGCCATTCTCTTTCTGTGTACCCAGCCCGTGAAGGCCTTTGACAGCCAACGTTACAAAAGGGCTTTGACCGCACACATGGCTTGAAGGGTTACTTTGTGAACTGAATAATTAGTTTAGACGTAAATTTGATAAATAGCAAGCTCTCCCTTGACCTTTCCTTGCCCAGGCTGTGTGTTATCGTTCTGCTGGGCAGCTAATTTAGCCTCTTCCCCATGCAGTGATGCTAGCCTTGGAGTGCCCGCTCGGAGCCTTCGCCTGGTGCAATAACAACGTGTTTCAGGTCTTTTGATTTAGGTCAAATTTCAAAGGACTAATTTATGCTTTCCACAAGGGACAGCCTAATTCTGTGTCCCACAAAAACATCATAGTTTAAAACGGCCCTGAATGTTTGTTTGGGTATCTGCTAGGAGCTAGAGCGACCAAAGATTTGTCACCTGAGCTCTATCTCAGTTCATGGGCACTGAACAACATACAAACACGTTCAATGTGGTACCCAGAGGAGTATGGAGCTTTTTGTAAGCACACTGCTTTATCCGCAGGCTTGAAGGGTAACGTTGCAGGTGGTCACAGCATGGTGAGCTGATGGGGGTTGCTTCATTAAGTGTTGTGCCCCACCTGATGAGGTCATGGTGTCCTGCAGGGTGTCTCAGGAACCGTTCTATGATGATTCTGTGACCATGCAGCAGATGGAAGGAAGGCTGCATGGCAATGGGATGTCTGCTGTCACCCGGAGCAGTGTGCACTCTTGGTGCACCTGGCTCTCTCTATGCTGTGGGCTCTGAGGCCTGGATGCATCTCTGGGTCAGGTAGGGAAAATAAAGCAAAAGCATCCAACCAGAATTGCCTTGCAATGTTGCAGTTTTCAGAAGATGAGCGCCTGTAAGTTGAGATTAACACTTCAAACTGATTAGTTAAATCCGAGGGCAATTACTGCACACCATTACAGAGGAATGTGCCATCCCTACGGATTCAGGTGGATTGGATGTCCTTTTAGAGATCCAATTCCGTAAGTTTTGGCCCAGGGCAGGAATTGCTAGCTGAGATTTTGGGGAATCGGACAGGTAATCAGATTTAATTGGTTTTAATGCGTCCATTCTGCTCTGAAAATCCACTGTCCATCAGCAGCACCGCAGCCTGGAGCTGCAGGCAGATGGACTGCAGGCATGGCTGCTGTTTATGTTTGGTGTTGGTAGGCACTGCAGACTGGTAATGGGTCAGCATGGCAACTGTTTTGCAGAGCAGCACAAATAATTGGATATTTCAAATTAAACTGCCAATTTAAAAATCATATTTTTTTGGTGCGTGTTTTTGTAGGGGGGAGGGCTAATTTTCTGGAATTTGATTCCTTCAGTGCTTTTTTGGAGCCAGAAGGTTTTCAAACATGCTGAGCTTTTTTTTTCCTTTTTTTTCCCCTCCTTTGACTGACTCCAATGGCAACACAGTTTTTAATTTTGAAATAGTTGTTCCTTGGCAGAGGATGTGCAGTGAATTTCAGGCTATCGTAACTTTTTACAGGCAAGTTGCAAGCCTTTGAGAGCAGCGTTTACAATGGAAATGCTGACAGCCCCGGTTATGCAAGGTTGTGTATGCATGAGATGATGGACTATTGTGGTGTTGCAATAACAACTGTCGCATAGCCCTTAATGAGTGTATGGCTATATCCAGCTTCAGCACGAATGATTGCTTGCCTTTTAGGAAATAAGTTCGAAGACCTTTTTTTTTTTCTTAGTGTGAATATCAAATTTAGGTAGAGATGGAAATGTGAGAAAAACACACAGCAACCCTTAACTGTCAGATTTTAATCTGTGAAGCGTTTTGTGAGCCCTTATGGTTGAAGCTTTACAGTGAGAGCAGAGACTTTCCCTTTTGGAAGCAGCACTCTTTAGTGATACAAATCCATGTTTTTTCAAAAGAACCATCATTCACTTAGGCAAGTTGCATCTTGTCTACTTGCAGTAGCACACCTGGCTTAACTAAAAGAGAGAGCTTATTTCAGTGCAGTTAAATGCAAAACCTGTGCTGAAAATTTGCCAGAAACCCCAAGCAAGTCTGAAAAGATGAGACGTGTTGCAGCAGTGTGACCTTATTCCCTGGTTTTTGCCCAGACCTGGTCAGATATGAGTGTTTTTTGGTCAGAGTGTGGTAATTTGTGCTTGGGATGGCTGTGGGGAGCAGGGCAGTGCTCAGCACAGAGCCTGTGGGGTAAACTTAGCACAGAGCCTGTGGGGTAAACTTAGTGAGTAATGCTCATCTTCAGTGTGTCCTGTCTCATCTCTTAGCTATTGTGAAAGGTGCCTTCGTAAGATGAACCCGTTTTGTAGGAACACAGAGCGCTGGCTTCCTGTTTTAGAGCATCAGAGCATCCAGCACCTAGCACGGAGATGTGCCCCATGGATTTCAGTTTGTCCTTGCACTGCTTGTTGCCCCTCACATGACATTATCCATATCAAGGAGAGGGACAGAAGGGCAAGCTCAGTGCTGGCAGAATTCTACTGTGCAGCTTCCTTCGGCTGCCATGCTATTTTTATTTTAATTGTATTTTTAAAATTACTGTACTGAAAGCATTTGGTGAACCTCAGAGAAGCCGAGGAGCTCGGAGATGTGACCTACTTTAATTCCCTTCCTCACATGCCATTGCAAGTTCTGTGTAATTATTGCTTTTCCTCCCCCACAAAAGAACTGGCTCATCAGTTTGGGACATTGACTGATTTCGAGCTGCCTCGCCTCACAAGCTGAGAGGAAAGGAAAGTCAGTTTGTGCAAGGGGAAAACAGCCTTCGTTTTGGAAAGTTCAGTGGGGTAGGCAGTGTCGTGTGCTGGGGGACTGGTGAGGAGGAAAGGGAGAGGATGAGACGTTGGTTGAGGAGGAGAAAATTGTGGTGTTTTTTTTTTTCTCCCCACTGTTTTCTCTCCCTCTTAGTTTTCGTGAGTTTTGTTTGGAACAGGGTTCTGTGACATCGGAGTTATCGCCTCGGACTTTCTCCCGGGGGGCTTGTCCAAATTGTGGCCAAGTTTAAATGGGATTCGGGGCTGGATGCTGCGGCCAGGCGCGCTGTAGCAGTCTGTGCTATGCAGGATGTGTCTGTAGGAGGTTAAATCATGGTTGGGTGGAAGAGAAGTGGATCAGAACACCGTGCTACGACTCAGTTCTCGCACGTAATAAAATGATGTGGTATATAAAGGAAACTATAACTACATAAGGTTCACTATATTCTTTAGGATGGCCTGGGCCGAGGTGAGCAGCTGGCAGGACGGGACAGCCGGGCATCCAACCAGCTCTGCCAGTTTGCAAAGTGCCCTGCTCAGTGTCTGTGTTGCAATGTTTAATTTGTTTCAAGAAAAGCAACATTTATAATTGTGAAGGCTGCTTTAGGCCACCCAGCTGTTTTTAATAATTAAAGAAAAAAAAAAAAAAGTTTAAATGTTGAGCAGTTCCTGAGCTTGGTTGTGTTGAGCATTGTTTAATCACAAAAAAATAGCTGTGCTTAGATCCTACGGTGTTGAAGTACCCAGATTCAGCTGATGTTGTTTACTCAGCCGGGGAGCACAGGTATTTCAGCCGGGCGGGATTAGCACGGAGGCATTGTAATAAATCTGCGGTGCGTGGCTGCTCGCTAATAGCCCTTCTACTAACAATTCAGAAACATTCGAACCATCTTCCATTAGTATGGCACAGTGCCCAGGAGTGGCTGCTACAATAACGAGTGACCCTGGTGTCTGCAAGTTCAGAATAACCCTTTGTGGGATGCCTGGAAGGGCAGCCCTCCAGCCTGGCTTTAACTGTGGGGCTTGCTCAGTGCTCCTCCTTGCTGCCAGGTACGTGGTCCTCACACTGCAGAGCTCCACTACCTGCTGATTAAATACTACAATCAGTTAAAAGTCTTTTTTTTCTTTTTTTCTTTTTTTTCTTCCAAATCCCACCTTAGGAAGTGGGGAAGATGAATTTCAGAGGCAGAGTGGGGAATAAGCAAGATGAGACTTCCAGACGAGCTGCTGAAATTAAAGAGGATTTGTATAGTCAAGTAAAAATGGGACCATGTACAAAAGAAACAACTGCCGACTTGCTTATAGGCAATCTGAATAGATGTTCTCAGCCTCCAGAACTAGTGCTTGAAGGTGAAATTGTGCAATTTTTAACCTCTCGGTTGTAATTTACTGCTTTTACATGTTGAATAGTAATAGTCCCAAGCACAGCCTTTGGCAAACCTGGAAAAGAAGTAGGGTTGTGTTTTTATTGTCTGGATTTATGCCGTGTTCTGTTTTGTTTTTATGCTGCTCTTGCAATGCAAATAAGGGACCTGGAGAAAAGCTGTAGATGGGAATGGATGCAAGAAAATATGGAAAACAGTAAAACCCTATTCAACTAAATATATATGCTCATACCTTTTGCCTAGGCTGTCTGTAATAAACAGAGCCTTTCCCAAGCAAACTCTAGCACTAAGCTGGACAATGAAGTTTGTTAAATTGCTTTGCTACTTGGTTGCATGTAGAATGTGGTCAGGAAGATTTCATATCCTGCTGTTGCTGAAAGTAAAAACACTGAGCAAATGATCCCAGCCTCTTCCTGAATTTTACCTTAATGATATAGAAATTTATTTTTTTTTACTGTTCTTCATTTGAGATTCTGGAAAAAGGTGATACGTTTCCTTCCCCTTTGTACTGTATAATAGATTACATGAGAAGATTCTTCTGTAATGACTCTTCATTAGTTAATTATTTTTGAGATTGCGTTACAGATATATTACATTCATATTGTATTTCCCAGTACTCTCAGTTAGCTTAGGGACCAGAACTCTGTTGCTTTGTGCATCTAATGGAGTTTTTGTCTTGAAGTGAAACTTGATGCATGGAACCAAAGGTTCAAATCCTGGAGGTGACCTGTAGCTTCTTGTCACATCAGATATTCAAAGGCACTGTAATCATTTTAGGGTTTTTGGTGTGGTGATTCAAGCTTGGGGGTGATTTCTCTCTCCCTTGTTATCAAGCCTTTGTGCAGAAGACATGCTGATGTTTTACTGCCTCTTACTTTGTCCCTTGTCTGGAACCATGTCTTATGCTGGCTATTGTATAAAGAAGTCTTCATCCTGTAAGGAGCAGACCGTGAAGAACTGGGACAAACAGGAAGAAATCACAGGGCCGTTCCCAGCAGCAGGAGGTGGCCTTGCTGGTCTCTCTGCTGTTTACTTTGAACTTGGCATGCTCCATGTCTTCCCTGGCTTGGCTTCCAGAAACATGAAGCACACAGCCAAGCCCATGAGCATGTGATAGTTGGCATTTTTGATGTGTGTTATGTGGTTGTGCAGCCGTAACTCAACGATCACAGCCATAAAGACAGGTAGGAGCAAGCAGGCTACAAGTTATAGGAATCTTAATCTCAGTACAAAGCCTGGACACGTACAGATTTTTTTCTTTCTGCTTCTGAGGAGCAGTCTGCTTGCTTTAAACACGGGTATGGGGTGTGAGGTGTCAGTATGACTGCTTTGCAGCCATGTCAGCTGGGCTCAAGAACCTTGGGCACCACAGGGGAATGGGGCTGAGGTCCAGTTTGCCCCCGCAGCTCAGCCCAGCTGGGCCTGACTCAGGCCCTTGTGGTTCGATCTCCCCTGGGGTGCTGCAGTTCTGAAACTGCTGGCATGCTACAGAACACGATGCATAGCAGATAGATGTATTCATCTGTTGATAACTTTTTGGTGCATCTTTGCTCTTGGCCCAGCGATCTGCAAGTGATGGAACTCTGCTGATCACCAGAATTATTTATTTTTCTAAGTCTTCAAAGCTTAGGAAAACAAGTTAGGGCCACGTAATATTTTCCCTTAGCAGTGATGACATTGGCAAGTATTTCAATTGGAGCCAATTCTTTTATTTCATTTTTCTTAATTATCTTGGTATATGCAACCCTCAGTAGGATATTGGCACAGTGCTGTGGGCTCAGAGCAGAGCAGGGTGGCTGGAAGCTCTACGCTTGCTGGGGTACCCTGCATGTATAATGTGGCAATACTTGCTTCATTTTGCAAGTCTTCACTTCCAGAGCAAAAGGATTCTTTCTGTACTTCACATCTTCACCTCAGCCCATCTTTTGCCTGGTTTTATCTCCCATGCAACCATCAGATGACTCGATCCTTATAGAGCAGGGATAATAGGGTTAAAGAAGATGCCAGGAGAAACACCTCCGTTTATTTTGGAGTCTGCTGCATGATGTTTTTGGAAGTTGCTGTGTTTTCAAATAGAACATCCCAGGAGCTTGTTTTAAAGCAAGAGGGGAAGACTTAGACTCTGCCACTTTTTAATGTTTGTGGCTGTCACATGTATCCCCTGCTTGTTGTGTGGGTTTGGTGAAGGTTTCTATAAGGCCTTTATGGTTTCTATCAGATTTGAACAATTACTATTTTTAAACAGTAAAGGGGAGAAAAAATGATTTGCGCTCTTTAGAGTGCTGTTCATAATGACAAGGGGTGTTTTCATGTTTTAAAATTATGAAAGGAAGATGAGTAGCTCTGAAAGGAAAGTATTTTATCAGAGCACAGAGACTTCCTGATTTCCTGGCCAAGGCAGAGCCTGGCATAGCTGGCAGCTAGCTGGCATAAGCACGGCACAAATAGGACAGCAGGGAATCCAGTGACTTCGGAGAAACAGATGGATGAATTGCAAATGCTGTGTTGTCATCCTTTGTGTAAGGAGACGTGCTCAGCCTTGGTGGCTTTGGTTCCCTGTTGGCTAACAGCAGTTAGTCACAGCTGCCAGGATCCACTCTGCATTTTTGAACCAGTGGCCATTGCTTTTGTAAGCTGAGTTTGCTGTCCATCATCCTATGAGAAGAAGACGTGGAGCTGCTCTTAACATTAGGCTGGCACCTTGTACTGTAGGCTTGGACCAGGGAGATGAGAAGGTTGCAAACCTGGTTGATACCTGGGCTTTCGTTAGCTCCAGAGGCGATCTCCTGCAGAGAAGCAGGAAGTTTTGGTGTTTGTCTCAGTCCCTGGGGTCTGTGGCTATTCTGCTTTAGGCATAGTTTAGTTCAGTGTTTCCATTCCATGAAGCTCACCCAGAGTGGTTTTGGATCTTCTGCAATTCTCAGAAAAACAGCAGGGCAGGAGAAGCAGCGGGAGGAGTGTTTGCCAGCCTGGCATCTCCCATGGGGACATTCAATTTTGCAATGAACCTCTTGGATTTGTGACAGGTCAGGTCTGTTGACCCTTCTGGGCACGCTGTAGTGAGTGTTTAGTTATTTACTAAAGCCTTTTGAAGCGAAAGTGGCTTGATGGGATCTGAGGCTTTTGTGTTATGGAGAGTTGTGTGAGAATCTTTGCTGGGGTTAGCTATTAGCTGATTGTTTAATTATTTGGCTCTGTAACTAAGTAACTAAATGCCTTGAGCTTTAAGATAAGCAGCTCTTTGTTAACGTTTTAATAAATGGAGACAATTAATAATTATTTAAAATCTAAGGAAGTATAAATCTCTCGTTTCAGTGACCAGTCTTGAATAGAAATGTGACTTGGAATATAATTCTGCACCTCATAATAATATTTAATGGGGCTTTCAGAATGTTCTCAGTCCTCCATTGTGGTCGCAGCTTTCATACAAACAGTATTTACTCCATTTGATGGCTGGGTTGCGTTAACCATGCTGTGACCACGTGTGAGCAGGTGAACAAAAAGTTCCCATCATGTGTTTATTTATCAGGGACTTAGTTTTCCATGGGGTGCTGTTCAGTGGCTCCACCTATAAAGTTTCAATATGCTTACGTTGATTGCAGCACTATTACAAATAAGGATGTAGCTGGGAGTAAACAATAGCAGAAGCAGTGTTCCTTGCCTTGTCCTCCAGTGCTTTAGAATGTCAACAGAAATGTTACACATGCCTTTTGTTTGTTTGTTTTTTAAGGGTGACAGGCAGGTGTTAAAGCACCTTTGCAGTGGGATCTGATGCCACAATTATAGGATTTGCAGGTGAAGTCCCTAAGAGAGGAATCCTGGGCTGTGCAGTTCTCACCAAATGAAGTGTCGGGTGATGACTAGCAGCTTATGGGGATGGCTCAGGGATACAGTTTTAGGCAGGAGGAGCATAAACGCGTTATCGAGTCATCAGATGTGATGCCAGGTCATCAAGCCTTGCTTGGCAGCTTGTGCTCTGCTGGGCCATCTCCTCCTTCCTCCTGCCTGAGACGTAGCTGGTTCTTTTTGCTTAGGATCTTTATGTTTGGGAGAACTGCAGAGGACGCTGCCCCAAACACCAGAGGATGGGTGTGAGTGAAAGCTGAGCATGGCTCATTTCTTCGGTATGCTGCAAAGATGTGCAAGTGGGGAAATAATCCTCGTGTAATCCTCAGGGGTGGCATTGCTGTGATTGTTATACAGTGTGCAAATGTGTCCCTGTATCTTAGAGCAGTGTACAAATGGCTTCTGAAGGGGTGCAGTGTCCTGGGGGAGTTGACTTTGCAGGGTACGGCTGTTTATGCACTGCTGGGAATTTGTTAACAGTTTGAACCCGTCGATTTTCATTGTGAAGCTATTGGACAGGCTAATAATGCCTCTGAATCCCACCTGTTCTCTGTTTGCATTTGGGCACCATTTCAAACCCACACTGGAAAAGTTTATAGGCAAACATTATAAAAAGTGACAGTCTTAAGTGCTGCTACATTCTAGTTTGGCAACACAAAGGCTCACCTGAAAGAGCTCACTATTTCCAAACATGACTTCATTACTTCATGACAACGCTTGGTGATGGATCTTCTCTGATACTCTGATGAGAGAGACATGCAGCAAGATAGCATTTACTAAACTCTAATTCCTTAATACCTCCTCTTTTTTTTTCTGTATTATTTTTATGTTTTGCTGCTAGCTTTACTTTTAAAACTGTATTTGAGTTTGGATTTGTGTTGGAAGAGTTGAACTAAATTGGAGATAGTCACTTTAGAAAACAAGGGTGAGAAGTAGAAAATGATTTTATTTGCAACCTGTGTGAGCATCCTGCAAGTGTCCCAGTGCTGCTCAGCACAGCCTCACAGGCACTTGGGGGAGGGCTGAGCTGTCCTCACCCATGGTGGCTTTAACAAAGACCTTTTAAAAGACTCTCAGTACGTTTTCAGCACAGTGTAAACTCTGTAAAAGAAATGTACTTTGCAGGTGGAGTGCATACAAAGACGTCTTGTAAACGTCAAAGTAAATTAGCAAGCCAGTGTCAGCTATTTTTTTTTTTTTTAAGCTTATTTTGACACTGGATTCTGTATTACAAATACTCTCCTGTATACTCAAATGTATTTATTACAGATGTATGTGCAGCAACAGCCCATGCTTCTTCTGGAAATGAGATTTTGAGCAGCACAGTGCTGTGCTCAGTGAAACACCTGCACTGCAGACCCATGGATTCCTGGCTGCATCAGCAAGACTGAATGAGTTTGTAAAACGTGAAGCTGCGTTGTAGCTTGTTGTAGGCTTCGAGATGGAGTTTTGCACTCTGGGAAATGCAGAGACCCAGTTATAAGATCTAAATCTGTGAAATGTTATAGTGCCCATAAACAGTCTCGCTCTGGTTTTGCTGAAATGGTTCTCCCAGCCACTGCCCTGCTGTGACGTGTGCCACTTCTGCTGTCTGAAAAACACACTTGCCTTAGGGGAAGAGATGGGAAGAGCTTTGCTGGCTTTGCAGGGGCTCGTCCTTGGATCTGGTCTCTTTTTGCATCAGGCAAACTACCATCCAGCTCCCTGAAATTGTGCGGTTTCCAAATGAGCGGGAGGGCAAACTGGGCTCACTGCTTTCAAGTAGAACAAAAGATTGAAATGCCCAAGTGTCCCACTGGGGTTCTGAGAGAGCTTCAGCATGACCAAGCATCCACCTAATGGCTAGCTTGGACCTGGCGCTTGTTTCAGCCTTCTCTGTTGAAGGTGATGAAGGCAATGTGAGAAATGAGCACGTGGGAGGAATGTGGTTTTCAGGGCATGGTATTCTTAGAAGCAAGGGTGGACACTGGGGGAATATTAAAAGGGGTGGCTCCCAACAAACAGAAAGCAGCATGTGTTGTGCTTATTTGCACACCCATGGGAGCACAGTTGGTGTCTGTGTAGGACACGTGTCAGGATGAGAGCAGCAGCCAGCTGGGAGACGTGACCATCAGGAGCAAGCAGAAAATGTGTTCACGTTTTTCTCCCATATTTGCTATTTTATCCTGACGAGGGAAAGGAGGTGGTGGGAGAGGGATGCTGTGGCTGTCAGGTGAAACCAGTGACAAAAGCAGTCCCTAATGCACGGCACTGTTGGGGTGCTTCATAGTGGTGGCTTGGAGAGCTTCCTTCACCCCATACTACTGCCCCATGGGGATGATGCACCTGTAGTAACTACAGGCAGATGTCATTTTGCAAGGATTTTTTTTTTTAAGACTGTGGTTTGATGCGCTCAATGTTTTGTTACAAAAGGGAACTGATGGATGAGCAGGTTTGCTCTGAATGGCTGGGAAAAACATGCCTTCAGAAGTTTTGTGTTTCTAGGTGTCTGCTGTGCTCTGCTCAGAGAGGTTGTAAAGTTGGGAATGGAGAGGAAAAAATAAAAAAGGGAAAAGTTAGTGTTGCTTAGAGCAGAGCTGGCAGTGTAGAGAGCAAATGTTGAAGCTTTGGAAAAGGTGAAAACTAAAGGGCACCGTATAGGCTGTGTATGGAACTTTGTGTTTACTAGCTTACTGTGGTTTTCTTGGCTATTTTTCTCCAAAATAGCTCTCTTCAGGTTTAAAAGGAACCCGAAATCTAAAATCAGACGAGGACAGATAAATGTTGAATTACGGACAAAATAGCTGTGATATGGAACTGAAGTTTTTGTTTCAAGCTCTTCCTGCCTCCTCCAAGCTCTCTATGTGCCCTGAGTTCAGTTCTTGTCTCGCTGGGGTTGGCATGGTGTGGCTGTGGGGTGGATTCTGACTCTGTGGCAGCTGAGATAAAGGGCATGACAAGGGACCTATGAAAGGGGAATGAGCTTTCTGTGTGGTCATTTTTTTTTCTTTGAAAATACAGCTTATCTGTATCTTCATGTGATTCAGTTTTACAAGGCAGGTTGCTGGGCTAATCTGGATGAAACTTTTTATTGAACGTGATTTCTGTGGATAAAAAGGGCCTTCACTGACTTGTGTTGGAAATTCTCTCCTTTCCTTCTTTCTTCTTTTTCCTCCTTCCCTTCAACCTTCGCAGAGCCGCCAACCAAATACCAAATCTCTCAGCCAGATGTACACTCAGCACTTCCAGGAGAACCACTTGAGTTGCGCTGTCAATTGAAAGACGCCGTCATGATCAGTTGGACTAAGGATGGGGTCCCTTTGGGCCCCGACAATAGGACAGTGATTATTGGGGAGTACTTACAAATTAAAGATGCTTCACCCAGAGATTCGGGCCTCTATGCTTGCACTGCTATTAGGACCCTAGACAGTGATACTCTGTACTTCATTGTAAATGTTACAGGTGAGTGAGCTAAACATAGGTTTTGCATGTAGAAGCTGTAAAATGTCATATAAAAATATATAATAATATAACTTGAAACAGTCCAGTTGGCCACAGAAAGTTTAGCTGAGTTCTGCAGTTGAGGTATTTTGGGTATTTTCCCCTTTGTCCTGATTCTAAAATGGCATTGGTTTGTATATACAACTTCTGCTTCGTGGGGTCTGTACTAATAGCTGCCGAGTAGCCCTCTGTTTTATGCCTCCATGACAGGTTTAAATTGTACAGAGTTGCTGTTATGATGATGATAAAACCAGTAAAATGAATATGAGGTTTTTTCCCCCCAGTCCAAAGAGGAAAAAAGGCTGTCCTACATCCTTTTACATGGCTTTGTTTAGAGACGAATCGCTCTCCAGGCACTCAGTTCTGGTCAGCTGAATGTCTCAAAGAGAAGCAAAGCTTTTTCAGTCCAAAGATTTTTGGAGTTAACGGGGTCGCTTTGGAAGCTTCTGTAGCGTTTAAGGTTTATTAGCTAGTTTTGTTAGGATTTTGTAAGAACACACATTTGTGCATTTTCTATAGCTTCTGCACAACTAACATCTCTTCTTGGTAGATAATATAAGATGTAGCATATTGGTTTATTTGTCTATAAAATACTCTCTTTTAAAGCCTTGGTTGTTTTTAATGTGCAGATGCTCTTTCTTCTGGGGATGATGAAGATGACAATGATGGGTCTGAGGACTTTGTGAATGACAGCAACCAGATGAGTAAGTAACAGCACGCTGCCGGAGGTGCCTGGCAAGATAAGCTTCACATGGAAAATAGCATCCAGTTTCTTGCACTCCTGCCTTCAGAGCTCCTCGACTGTTAACTGCATGTGCTATCAAATAGTATCTTTTGTCCTCTTCCATTTTCTGTTTCTCCTGGTTCGTCATTTGGAGCAAAAAGAAAAAATAAACTAATATAATTTTAAACACGCTTTCCTGGTCTGTACTTTCTGTCTCCCTTCTTGCTTGCATTTCTGAAGTTTCCTGTCTTCTTAAATTGCAATTTGGTCTTTATCTGTTTTAGTTAATCTTTGAGAATCTTACGTTTCTCTGTACCTGGGCTGAAATCTAGAAAAAGCAAAGATCCAACTCACGTTGTTAAAAGGTGGTAGTGTGGAAGCCTTAAAAATGTAATTGAGGCTTTCTGAGGCAAACCCCTCAGTCCTTAACCAGGGCAGAAATATCATGGGAAAGAAGGGATTTGGATGCAATGGATTTGGTTTTGTTGTTGCTTTTTTTTTTTTGTCTGCAAAGGACCTCAAGGTTTGTCACAAATAAGGCAATCTCTCACCAAAACCACGTTTTGTGTTACTTACGCATGGTGAAAATAAGGCTAAAAGAATCTTAAGCCTAGCTGGATGTTCAACTTCAATCCCTTTGGAGAATTTGGAAAGCTATTAATAGACTCTAAATAGAACAGCCGCTAAGAAAAAAGGAAAGTAAAATACATATTGGTTCCTTATGTTCCCATGCACCACTGCAAAAGCCCATTGGGTGGCTGGTATTTCACTACTACTCATGCTTTGGAAAGTCAATAACACAACAAACACAGAAGTCCTCCATTAGAGATGTCAGCTGGTTGCAGAAGCAGTAGCCAGCAGTGCGTTTGCTCCGTGGACGTGTTAGCACGTGGCAGTGATACTAAATACTTGAAGCACTTGTTGGGATGAAGGAGCACGTGCCCTATTTCAGCTACCCTAGTTAGTAACTACTGTATACGACTGCCCTGTTCTGAAGCTGTGAAACATTAGATGCTATTTAAAGTGATACAAGCAGTTAGCTGCCGGCTTGGTCCCTGCCATCTGTTAGTGCATTACCCCAGTCTGATGCACAGGTGCAGCTTGAAGTGGCCGGAGTTAAGCAGATGTAGGCTGTTCAGACAAAGGAATGCAGTGGCAGAGATAATTGGTGAGTTTGGATAGGAGACATTGCTTTTAAAAGGAATTGTATGGGCAAAGCCTCCAAGCCCAGGCAGTGTTAGTATTCCCCTGAAAAGGGCTTGAAGGGAGGAATTCCTTTTAGGAAACATCCCTGTATCTGTTGTCACTTCAGGGTTTTATTGGTGCCTGTCAGAAAATGGCTTGCAAGATTTTCAGAGCACAGTTGTTCTTAGGAGCTTTGGAGATGAACTGGGAAGAAATGGATTTTGGAAGCGCGTGCAGCAGGAGAAAGGCAAGGACCTGATTTCAAGGCAGCTGGTT
Source organism: Lagopus muta (assembly GCF_023343835.1). NCBI lineage: Eukaryota > Metazoa > Chordata > Aves > Galliformes > Phasianidae > Lagopus > Lagopus muta. Next base: position 61,408,898 of record NC_064437.1, on the reverse strand, counting down.
GATGTGGTAGTCATTCCTCACCTTTCATTGAATGGGGTTAGCTACACTGTGGTATCTCCAGTAACGCTGCTGATACTGTGGTAATACCAGCATCATTTTGAGCCACTGTGAATGCATCTTTATTCAGAAGCAGTTGGAAGGGCGCTGACAACTTCTGCTTGCTGGGGATGGACTGAATGCTTTAGCAGGGGTCAGCCACGCTTTCCCTGCTTAGAATGAAAGCTGCCTCTGAAGCGTGACTCTTCAGGCTTCTCAGGTGGTGGGGAGCATGCAGACTTCTGCAGAGTGGAACTGAGGCAACACCAGCTGGGTAGATGGCACCCAAACAGAGCATTTCCTAGACAAGTGCTCATAAGAGTGCCTTTCACAAGGTACCCACAGGCTGCTGGTCCCCTTGTGAGCTGCAGGTGGGCACAGGGTGCAGCCCAGCCTTCCTTCTCCTGAGCATTCAACAGCAAGCGTGGGAGCCAGAAAAAGGATTGTGGCATAGCATTCCTGCAAACAGTCTGTTTTCAATGAAAAGTTGCATCATAGTAACTCAGTTGGTTTAATACAACTTTGCTGAAAGATGATTGTGATTTGGCATGATCAGAGCTGCCTGAAAGTTAGGAGTGGGACTCAATTTGATCCTTTTGAAAACCACTGAAGCTTGCCTATCTGATACCTTGTGAGCCTTCCCATCAGCATTCTTGGCCATTACTCTTGTACTACTCTTATAGATTTTGTGTTGCACCCGAAAGGCCACATCTAAATTAAGAAATGGAGTTGTAAGACTCATTGAAAAGTGAATGTGGAGTTGAAGAGTAGTCTATGCTGAGAGTGCCATGGGAGAGGCAGTGCTGTGCAATGCTCAAACTCCTTTGCCCACCTTCCTGCTGTTGGGCAGAGCCTGCGGAAGTCGGGACTCCACCAGTCGCTGGTTGCTGCTCCTTAAGAGAGGAGCTCTTTAAGTGTTTCCTGAATCAGAGTTTGAGCACTGCAGATCTAAAACCATTTAACTGATAATTTACATGCAAATTACAGCTGTGATCATTAAGGATAAGCAATGGAAATTGGCCTGGTTATGCCTTTAGTGATGGAAACAAAAGGCCATAGTCTTCAAAGGTTGTTGCTTTTTGATGAAACAATTCTGATAAAGTCCAGCTGTCTTGGCATGTTAATTATAATGTGATGAGGCAGGAAATGGCTGCAGTGCCTTTCAGGGAAGCTGAACCTTGGCATCCTCATTCCTGCATATTTAAACCCAAAGCGAGCCTTTTAGAACTGTTTTATTTACTAGTTCAAGTACTCCTTTAAGCTTTCTGAGAATTTTTCTTTGCCTCTGTTACAAATGTATTTACTGAGGCCAAGGTTTTCAAATGCAGGCGAAGGGATTGAGGAGGAAATCCTGTGCTCCAAGGCTGCCCTGAAAACACAACTGCTCCTGGAGGACTGAGGTGTGGGTGCTCAGGAGCCCGAGCCGCAGCTTGCTCTCAGGAGATGAGGGCACTCGTGTTGCACACGTGTGCATTCATTCAGCCATTTGGCCTGTGTGTATTTTTAAGTAAAAGGCATGCATAGCAGATTTCACACTGCGTTTGGTGTCCTCCTAGCCTGACAGATATCTTAACTGTCTGAAAAAAAAAAAACACACACAACAATGTGGTAGATTTGTTCCAGACTGCATCCTGAATAGCTTTTTATTACTTCCAGCTTTTGTTGAAATGATTAGCGCTCACAGGGAAGGTGCAGGGCTGTTGCACTGCAAAACCAGTCCTCACTGTCCACACAACGGCTGTGTTGGATGCTCAGTTCTGCTCCTAGTGAGGTGCCTCAGCCTGCTGCCGGAGGGCCATCTCTAGGCATAGGCCTAGACTTCCTATCACAAAGCTAAGGGCTGTCCTCCATCAGTTCTTACTGATAGTGGCTCTTTGTTGGTGCTTGTTGCCTTGTCATCACTGGGATTTTGAGAGATAACCCTAGCTTCAAGAGTTCCTATAGTCCTGACAAGGTTGCACTGACATTGGGGTTGCACCAAGGCCAGCCAGCAGTTGTTTGCTGGGTAACACGGGGTAGCACTGAGGATGCTTCTGGTCTGCCTTCAACTCTGATCGGGTGATGGGAAGTTTATAGCTTTTTTTTTTCTTTCTTCCTTATCATCCTTTAAACAAATTCTTCTGGGCCAAGCAATGGTAAATTGGCACTAAGAACAAAAAGTATCTAAATGTAATCCACATGCTGTGCTTTTCATGCCTTGAAGAGTTTCGGAAAGGATAAAACAAGATTCAAATTCATCAGATCCTGCAGAGTGGAAACCCGCTTAAGGGAGCAGCAAAAATTGGATGCTGCCTAGAAGTGTTTTTTAATTAAAGGTCAAATACAATTGCACTGAAAAGCTCGGGGTGACTTGATGTGGTCATTCCAGGTGCACTGAGTGGCTCAAGGTGCTCCTCGGGCGAGTTTGGAGTGGACTTCTTCTTTATTTCTTTGTATTAGATGTGTTCAGAGAAAAAAAAATAATCAAGAAATTCTGAACTGGTCCCCTGGGCTGCCTAATTTCAATTTCACATGCAGGAGATTTGCCTGATTAGATGTAATGTATTTGCAGCAGAGTGCAGTGAGGGTCAGCAGGATATTTTCTTCGCTAATGAGAGCTCTAAAAGCGATCAGGAATTCCCACTCCTTCCCCTGCTGCTTGCTGCTGCTGCTTATGGGGCTGGCACTGGTTGTTAGCGGGAGCTTCTCCAGAGATGTGTCCTTCATCCCATAAGCAGGGTGGCATGTCACAGAAGTGGCCTGTAAGGGGTCAGCCCGTGCTGGTACACTACATTTATTCTTCATTTTAAGATGGATTTGCTCTCAAAACAAAAGCAGAAATATGCTTTTTGGTTTTGTTAAGTTTCTCTATGAAGAGAAAGGCCATGCATTGCTGTAAGAAACCGCAAAAGGAGTGTGAGTGGCACAGTTTAGGGATATTGCTGCCTTTCTCGTTTTCCTTAAATGTGCTGGTGAGCTGCCAATATGCATTGCTGGTACCTAGTGAAAAATGGCAGAGTATCCTACTGATCTCAGACAGTGGTTTCAGCATGTGATGTCTGCATGTTTTTCTCAGAGTTCCCCTGTAATTCAGGAACTCTAGAGGGTATTCTGATGTGAAGCTTGTGTGAGGGAAAGCTTTCCAAGTACAGCCCTTGCTCCTAGCCTGGAGTTTCCCTCCCTCTCTCCATCCCTCCCTCCTTCCCTCTGTGGCTGCTTTTCTTTATTCCTGCCAGCATCCTCCCAGCCTGTTCTCTGCTCCCACATTTTCCATGGAGTAAATTGTTTCTTCGCTGTGTATTTCTTGTATGTGAGAATTATTTGGGCACTTCTTTACAGGAGACTTTTCAAGGATGGGTGAACAAGGGAATATTGTGCAAGACAGCCATAGGATGAGCTGCACTGTAATGCAATACAAGCTAGTATTTGTATAGAACGCTTTTATAAGAACTTGGCTGAATGAGGCATTTGAATACTGACCTACCCACATGCCTTGATCCTCAGTTGGGTTCCATGGAGAGCTTCCCACTGAGCTGGGTGCAGGCTGCAGAGCATTGCTGTCTTGGAGGGGTTGTGGAGCCTGAGCTTAGAGCTCCTGCTTGCCCATTGGTGCTTCCTGAGCCATCAGTGCTTTGGACACATGCAAATGCGTGAGATAGATGTGATGAGGAGGGGCAATGATTGCTGCAGAGCTTCGGAGTCAGAGGAGCCTATTTGGAGCATAGAGTCAATTAATAGTTTGGGTTGGAGGGGCTTTAAAGGCCACCTGCAGGGCAGGGACACCTCCCACCAGGCTGTCCAAAGCCTTATCCAGCCTGGTCTTGAACACCTCCAGGGACAGGACAACCACTGCTTCCCTAAATCTACCCTGTTTTAGTTTAAATTCGTTACCCCATGTCCTGTCACTACACGAGCTGCTGATGAGTCCCTCCCCCTGTTTCCTGTAGACCCCTTTAGGTGCTGGAAAGCCACAATAATGTCATGCTGCAGGCTGAACAAGCCCAGCTCCCTCAACCTTTCTCTGTAGGAGAGGTGCTCCAGCCCTCTGATCAGCCTCATGGCCTCCTCTGGACCCTTTTCATCAGCTCCACACCTTTTCCTGGGCTCTGAGATGGCAATACAACCAGTTAGGGTGGTTGAAGGTCTGACGTGCTGCAGTTTGGTATTGGTCATCTTACGTTGCCCTGTGAGATGTATCTACACATCCAGGGAAAATATCCTTGTGACATATCACCACCAGCCTGTAATTCTGCCCTCGCCGCATACAGACCTAATGTAATTTGGTCTTTGAGTGTAGTATGTAATTCCTTTGGTTGGCTTTGTTTAAACTCTTCTGTTGGTTTAATGTGATCCTGGTTTCAGCAAATAACATTAGCAGTAATTTTCCTTGCATTTCTAATTCACTTTAGTCTGTGTAACAATTTCTTAGTGTGCTAGTTAAATTTCCAATAGTTACCTGATTTTCTGTTTTGATTGCATGCACAAATTTGCTTTGCTTTTCTACTTCATTAGTTTTAACTCTAATTGCCACTTCAGGCAAAAAAAAAAAATCACTTATCGTTCTTAGCATCATTTTAAGACTTGCTTTTGGAATGTTTTCTTTATACAGAAAGAGATGTTGTTAAAGAATTTATTCCTGTATTTTCTATCCAGCTGTATTTTTATTTAGGGAGGGGGGCAGCAGGATTTCTGAGTTTACACTGATTGTAAGAGCTGCTATAAATATTTGAGGAACGGAAGAGTTTATTTATAGTGGAGTGTAAGGCTGCTAATGAAGGAAATGAAACAGGGCTGAGAGAAATAGAGTTCTTTTTCTGGACCCCTCTAGTCCTCAAAATTCCACAGTAATCTGATTTGCTTCGGGAAAATGCCATTGTAAAATAAATTAATGTTTCCTAGTGTTAAACAGATCTTGAATACTTAACTTTTTTTTCAGCTGTAATGGGGATAGAACCAAAGTGATGTCAGGAAAGCACTGTGCAATGTAGCCAAAGTGGCATATGGGTTCAGAGCGTGGGCTGGTCTTCGGTGTTTTGGGTAAAAACGTATTGGGTAAAGGAAGATGGGTAGACATGTTCTGTTGTGCTGTGTTTGTCATTCTAGTGCATGACAGAGGATTGATGTATCAGACAATAGAGGCATTTTCCACGCTTCTCTGTGCTGGTGGGCACTAAATGACAAACTTGCTGAGTTTTGCTGATCCTCTCTCCTCTTTGGTTAAGTTTTTGGCAATATATTCCATTTGCAGATAGATTTTAATGGCATCTCAACAGCGCAATCAGCTTTGCCATGTTGCTCTGTGACTCGCAGGCTTTCGGCAGGTAGTTGTGCTTGTCTCCCTTCAGATGGGGAGAAGATTAAGGCTGAGACTTCAAATGGTTCTGCCTTTGTCCAGATTCACAACTGGGCTTTGCTGAGTACTTGAAGTAACTCAAATGGGGATCCTGATCACTGGAAGCTTGACAGAGGGACTGAAAGCTTGGTCCCTCTGTCTTACTCAACATCCACAAAGCGAGGAATATCTGTGGTTAATTATTGGAATTCTCTCATAAATCGTGTATTCAAGGCTGCAGACTGAGCTGCTTGCAAAACTCTTGCTGCAGATGATTTTCAGTCCTGTACCCTTCCCGGAACACACTGTCCCCACTAAAACACATGCAGCTTCCATCCGTGGAAGGGGCTGGAAAGGGAGGTTGGGTGCCAAGCACTGATGTTTCTGGATGTTTCTCCTTGCAACAGGGGCGCCTTATTGGACACACACAGACAAAATGGAGAAAAGGTTACACGCAGTGCCAGCAGCAAACACTGTCAAGTTTCGTTGCCCAGCTATGGGAAACCCAACACCAACCATGAGATGGCTGAAAAATGGGAAAGAGTTTAAACAAGAACATCGTATTGGTGGCTATAAGGTAAGAAGATCTCATTAAGTTATTTTGCAATTTCTGATCTTGACCAATGCTGAAAAAAATACAAAAACCCACAACAACAACTTGCTGAGGTCAACAGAAAGTCTTTAAATGGGCTTGGATCAAATTTAGAAGCAAAAAAAAAATAATTGTTTTCTTCTGAGGGTGGTTTCTTTGGCTGCTACTGAGCTTTAATTCTGATTTTTTTTTCCTAATATTCAATACCAGTGCAACTAAAGTTTGTTTATAAAGACTTATTTGGAAAACTAAAGACTGACGCTGCAAAATGCAGTAAGAACTGCAGAATTTTCTTCATTTATTTTCACCTGCATTGTTAAAGCCATGACCATCCTCAGTGGTGATTATAGGCAGTTTAATAACAGAAGGGTCGGAAGTCAAAAGTTATTATTTTCTATACAGTTTATGGTCTGTGAAACTGAAATGGGAAGCAGAATTTGAGGGAAAGCAATAATTACTTAGAAGGGTTTGTTTGAATTTTAAATAGGTTCAGATTAGATGTCTCATTCAAAGCTGGTGGTTACTTATTATGAGAGTGGTTTGGGAAGGCCAGCTTGTTCTCTGGCTTAATGCATGGACCTTTAACCTCCAGGTATCTGCCTAGGTCAGGTCAGAAGTCAGAATGGGGTCATCTTATCCCAGGGAATGGGAGCTCAAGGCTTGGATGCCAGGTTGAGTTTGTGAGTGCGCTGTGCCGTCCGACGCCAGATTTCTGAGCCACCCTAATCTCTGTTATGGGCTTTCTGATTGTGTCCCTGGTATGAGGTACGAGATGAGAAGTTTCTGAGTTTGTCTTATTTTGTCAAGTTGGTTGTAAGCTGCAATGTACTGCTGAGGAGCCCAGAGCAACCTGCAGCCATCACTTCATGCTCCAGGCGCCGAGCTTTGCAGTGTGTGGATGGAATGAGCGTGGATGTCGCGTTGTGTGCTGTTGACTCAGATTCTGCTCATTACAAAAAATGTTTTCCAGTGCAGAGGAGGACAAGCCGTAGCCTCCTTTCCTCTCTAACTACATTTACTGTAGAAAGTGTCAGTTTTTCCAACGTTTGTGTTAGCAGAGAGTGAAGCCCAGTAAATCTCCCTGCACGAACGCTAATTATCCAAGTAGACTTTTCCATCTATTTGCTTACACCATAAATTGCTGTTGCTTATGAGTGTACACCTGGCAGCACCTTCTGCCTTTCATAATGCTATGGAGTGTTAACGAATTGGCTACAATTCAGTGGTTTTCACCTTTCTCACAGTGCTTATTTAAAAATAATAAAAAAAAATCAATTAAAAAAACCTCTTAATCCTGTCTTGGAAAATAATAGCAACCACTTCAGTACAGACTGAGATGTTGTCTGTACACTCTGCATCTCACGAAGGAGAAATGCAGATATCGCACTTGAAAACCATGAAGGAAAGATGGTGTCTTGTCAGATACCTGTCTGCTTTGGAAGAGCGGTCTGTAAAGGGCCGAATCCCTGCTGCTGCTGTTGGCCTGGGTGAGAGACCTGGGTGAGCTCATTCTTGCTCTACAGTAGACATACATAAAGCAGCACAAATTAAATTTTTGGTCATGTATATTAAATGTGTACAATTTCCTAGGTACGTATGTGCTTTGGAAAGAAACTACAGATGCCTATTTCTAAAGCCAGCTGGATAAGTGAAGTATATACCTATAATTCTAAATCATAAAAACTTCTTACATCTCCAGTAGAAAGGAAAAAAGGAGGGCATGCAGCTGTAGGTTTTAGGCTTTCTTCTTGCTCATAAATACATCAGCTTTAAAATGATCTGGAAGCATTTACTTATCATTGTCATTTTGCTTACCAAGTCCAAGCATATTCCAGATTCTTTTGGTGTTTTGAGTAACTGTGCTTTTAAGGTGGAAACGTTATCAATGGGTGAATCCTCAAAAATGAGGTCTCTAGAGCTACTGGACACTGTGTTCTTTATTTGTTGGAGAGGCTCAGGTCACAGCAGGCTTGCTCAAAATTACTGGGGAATAAAGAGAATTGTGTCTTCTCAGCAGCTTTATGCTGTGTTTTCTGCAAAGGAAAACTCAGAGAAGAGTCAGTCTTCCTGTACTGGCCCACATGCAGCCAGCATTAGCAGCAGCCCATAATATTTCTTGTACACCAGCTTGTCTTAAGCCTAGGCATTGCAACATATGAAGTGCTTCCGCCATAGATCTTCATACACAAAATACTCTGAGCAAATAGCATGAACCAAGTTTGGCCATATCTGCCATGACCAGACTTAATGCTTCCTTTTGGAATGGGCTTTAAGAACAAAGAAAGGCAAGGAAGAAGTGAAGTTCTCCAGTAATCCTCCAGCCACGTCTCCCCTGCTGCTTTGAGCCACGATATCTCTGCGTTGTATGCTCTGTATCGCAATCAGATAGCAGCCTGTAGCACTTTGTCCCTCCAACTGGGGAATGTCTTGAGTCAATTTACATTCAGGCAGGCTAGCAGAAGGGTGTATGCACTGGCCAAGATAGCTCCCAGTGCGAAATTCCTCCATCGTGACTAATTGTGGGTGGTGAAATTCAGGATTCTGTTTTTCAGAGCATACCTGCAGCAAGGAGGATTGGTTATTGAATTTCTAAGCACCTTTTTTTAATGCCTCCTCAAGTAGTGATTCTCGCTCGTATGTTTTAAGGTATTTTATGAGGTTATTTTAGAGTGAATGCTCTAAACCCTCCTTGTGAGAATACAGCAGCCTTCACTTTTCTATACACCACCCGGAAAGTAAATGTACTTCTATCAGTGGACGCTGTTTAAGTATTAACAGGTGTGTGTTTTCACATATGTCTTTTGATAAGCTTCATCTCTACGGTGGTCTTTTCCGCATTTAAATTCAGCCATATACATATGGAGTAAAGGAAAGAATGCTGGCTTCTTAGGAACTGCAGAAACCTGTGGCTTTTCTGTGGATATTCTGTACTTCATCTAATTCCCTGAGCAATACTTGTTTGACTGAACTGTGCAGACTTTGTGGGGAAATGGATTTTAGTTTCTGAGCTTTTTGCTTTGAAATTCATTTAATATTGACCCATTCATACTATTTTTGTTTTTTTGCTAGATGAAAACTTTTAATCATGTATCTATGAGATTATTTTTTTATTAAAATTAAACAATTGTCCACAATTATTGCATATGTAAAAAGCAAAGTATTTCTATGACAATCTCCTTATCCATTGCATTTTGATTCCAGTTAGGTTTGCTCACCACCAAGTTATGCTTCAGAGATAGCTGTATATATTTCACATTGGTGATTTGGTTTAAAAATTAGGTTATTTGGAGAGACTATCTGAAAGGGTTGGTTAAAAATGTCATGGAGAAGATTGCCCAAAAAAGCATCTCAGTGATTTGCTAGAAATATCAATACCCGATTTTCAGGTATTCAGAACTGAATGGTGGTGGTCTTTCAGTACTTAAAGGGAGTTTATAAACAGGAGATAGGCATTTTACAGTCTGGTAGTGATCAGGCTGTGCAGAGAGGTGTGGATGTCCCATCCCTGGAGGTGCCCAAGGCTATGGATGGGGCACTGGCCTGCTTGAGCTGCCCCTATGGCACAGGGTTGGAATAGGGTGGGCTTTAGTCTATCTTCCAACACAAGTCATTGTATGACTCAGAATGAGGGCTTCAGTTTGGGAGCCTTTGCTGGGAGAAGCTGCCCTCATCCCTGGCAAATGCATTCAGCTGGGCTTTGCAGTGCTACACTTGTAAACAGAAAGCAATCAGCCGAAGCCGAATCCTGCTGAATCCAGATTCACAACATAAATCCAGTAGTATGATAATCTGTCACAAATGCTTTGTGCTGTCATAGCAGTTGTTTAGCTTAAACTAAAGAGACTTTAGTTTTTTATATAAAAACATCACTTGCAACTCATTGGATTTGCTGAATTACTACTTACTGGCATTGCAAGAAGCAAAATTACACAAACAGATTCTAATATTTCCATGTAATATATGTACTTACTACAAGTAAGATACTTTCTTATTGAAAGCTACTCAACTTCTTGTGTTCTATCAGTTAATTACTCACAGCTTGTTACCTTTTTTGTTTTAACTTTTCAGGAACTCTGTTCTGTCCTTTCTGTTTTGTGATCAAAGAAGTTAAAAACTCTTGTTCTAATTCTGAATTTATAATGGTATAATAATAATTCTGAGTTTGTAATGGCAAAAAAAAAAAAAATAATCAGTTAACTTTCATCAAGTCTTACCCCAAACAACTCATAAATTAGTAAAATATTGATTTACCACTGTTCTAGAGTAATTCTTTGAGCAAATGCTGACTTAGTATTCTGTTATCTCCTTATTAACACACTGAACTGATTCTGTCTTGTTAAACTTATTTCTAAGGTCCTGATGTTGTGGGAAAAAAACCCCCACAAAAAAACAAACACCAATGCATTGTTTTGATGCATAGCCCCAAAAGGGGGAGAGGGGCTGTGATTTGGGGCTGGAGGTCTTGGGGTCTTGTTGTCACACACCTGGCAGTGCAATGGTTAGCATTCATGCCCTCCACCAGATGCTGGGGGATCACCTGCATTTTATTTCCTACTCCAAGCCCACATGGCCAGTCAGGACTCCTAAGCTTTGGACTGAAGGGATTTTTACTTAGGCTGTTGGCAGCAGCCCTGAGCAGCCCCTTCCTGCTGGATGTGGACCTATGGAACAGCAGAGCAAGGAGCAGGATTTCAGACCTGCAGTTGTAATGATCTTTCAAGAACGTATAGTTACTGGAAGTGCTGCTGATGGTCAATAAATTTTTCTGGTGTACTGCACTGAATTACTACTTTCAATTCAGATGATTAAAATTACTGTACTAGACTGTGTTGTATTCTATTCTAAAACGTGTACTTTGTGGTTTAAAAACTGTACATTACAGCTGTGTGATGTTAAGGTTCGTGAGCACCTTGTCAAAAGGGTAATTCTGAAATAAGGAAGTGTTGGATAGCAAGCAAGAGGTCATGTTGGGCCTTCATTTATGATGCAGAGAATATATATATGAATGAGATTGCTCTTTATCCTTCTGGTATTGGGCTGGATCCTATTTTCTGTGAGACCATTGCCAACACTCCTTTAGAATTCAAATGGGAGCAGAACCAGCACCTTTAATGCATCACACCCAAGGAATGTGTGGAATAAGTGCATATCCTTATATTCTATTTCAGTGAGGGTTTTCTTTTCAGGCATTTCTTTGGGGAGGTGCCACCATTTCTTCCAGCTGTGGTATCCCATAGCATTAGATGTGATTCCTTGTGTCCCTGGGAGGCAGCCCAGGCACTGCCCTTCTGCACTTTGTTTCTCCAAAAGGCGGGCTGTGTAATTGAGCTATCAGAGCACAACACAGACCTGGATGTTATGGGATCAGATCCATCCCATATTGCTCGTGCGTAGCTAATATTATCAGATGATTGTTTGGAGACAGATGGGTAATATCTGGAGGGTGTGAATTCACGTTGGAGTAGATTGAGAGGTAAGCCTGGTAAGACAACTGCTGCTAATTGGTGCTGCTGTTTTAAGCCTGATCGAACTGGATGTGCACTGAAGGCTGAAGTGCTCAAATTAGGGCTGGGGGTACGTTCATAACTGAGTGCATGAAAGCTTCCACTGCTGCAGCCATGCTGTACTTGATCAGGCGTGAAGTATTTCAAAGTCCTGATGAACACAGGAGAGATTAATTTCGAACACGGACTACAAAAGATTGCTGAACAGCTGTTTTGGATGGGGAGAGGGGATGCTGTGCTGGGGAAGTTCTCAGTTTCTGTTTATAACCCTCCAGGTCCGCAACCAGCACTGGAGTCTCATCATGGAGAGCGTAGTCCCATCTGACAAAGGAAATTACACGTGCATTGTGGAAAACCAGTATGGCTCCATCAACCACACTTACCATCTCGATGTTGTCGGTAAGATGCTCTGTCAAACACATGAGGATGCTGTTAGTTAATGGCCAAGTTTCTTTATAAAAGCATTTAGAACTAAGCTGATAGATTTTACTTAAATTTGATGACAATTTCATGGTATTTGGAAGAAAAGAATTCGCTGCATAAACAACTCCTGCATAACTTAATATATTATCTGTTTTCATAGTGTCTATAGGACTAATCTACCTATATCTTGGCAAAGCTGTAGTGTCTGTGCAAGGAAGCTCTTGGTAATTGCATGTTGCTGCAATACACTTACAAGCGTACTGTAAAGAGCAAATAATAATGCAGTTTTAAGTATTAGTGTTACAGCTTAATTTTTGCTGGTACAACTAATATTGGCACAGATTTTGTCCTGATATGCCCTTGGATATAGTGTGGAATAGTTGGATAGGGTGTGGAATAGTTGTATTGAATCTGCAGAGGTTGCTATTCAAACTAATCAGTTTGGCTGTTATAACAGGACTTGGTAGTGGTACCTTTGGAGGTCTGAACTGCTGTTTCTGAAGTATGTCTGAGTGGGCTTTGCTCTCCTCAGCTCGTGGGACCATCTGAGTGTTGTAAGCTCTGGGAATGAATTAATTTCAGTACAGACTGAAATTAAAAATGAATGTTATTATTGTAAGCTATTTCTGGCTGGTGACTGGCAGCCCAACTTGTTTTCTACAATGAATCTTAATGTAACTTTCAGTGTATTTGGTCAGAGCAAGACAAAGTTTTCATTTCCCTGTCTGTTGGTTATTTTCACATGAATAAAAGTGCATCCCTTTTAGGTTTAGGACCACTTAAATCTGCGGAAACTCCCCAGATTTGAAGGTTTAGCCTTCATGCAGTAGGAGAGGAAGAAGGGAATTTTCTGATGAGGACGCCCTCAGTCTGAAGCCACAGCACAGCTTCTATATAGTGAGCCAAGTGGCTGACAAAGCCATATTTGCCTGAACGTTTGTTTAGACACAATTTGCTGAGGGTGCAGCAGCGGTGGCTGCTGGTGCAGGCAGTGCATGGTTCCCTGCTGCTGCTTGACCTGCCTGGCCTTACGGGGGAGGATGAGCACCCAGGGACTTTTGGAAGTTCTGTAGAAATTATTTAGCTATTTTCTTAATCATTTAGGGAATCTATATTTGTTCAACTCTGTTTTTGCTTAAAGCTGCATAGAAGGAAAGAAGCCTCTTTTGCAATAGTGGAATTTTCTTTGCTCAAGAGAAACTGATTAAAATTTCCCCTTCTTCCCCTGTTCCTTTTCCTCATTGCTGCCCCAGTCCCAGCCTGGCATGTTTCAAGGTGACTATAGATTTCTTCACCCATTTCTTTCTAGCAAATGTGTTCATGGTTGATGCGGTCACTTGAGCAAATATTTGTCAGAAGTCCTCTCACCTCCTCTCTCCCTTTGAGCTTTTTGAATGGCTTACATTGAGGAACATTGTGTAGACGTCTATTTTTCCTGGCAATAAATTATAGTGACTTGTGTGAATGAGTGGAATGGCAATAAAGATGATGTCACTTAGTGAAATGTCTATTCCTTTTCCTATAGAGAGGCAGAAATGTAAATAGTGAGGTCAAGTTCTTCAAAAGTGACTGCTGACCTGGGGTACACAGGAGTACACAGCTCATGGCACCCAAGGGACACTTGATTTTCCCTGGGGGTAAATTCACCTTTTTGTGATACTTGGGCCCTAGGAGATGGGAAAGCCAAAGCCACTTCTGCAGATCACAGTCAGCATTATGGAACTCAGCATGCTTCATCGTTTCACTCCCTTTTTGCATTTGTTTTGGTGTGTGAAAGGGTATCATTGTTAGTTTAATTTGAAAGCATACTTATAGGATTGTATACCCTGAGATAACTAATATTGTGTGTTGAATATACTGAGAGTCTCTCAAGAGATTCTGCACTGGGGCTTTAAGCTGAAAGGGGCATTGATGCTAGAGAGCTCAGCCATTTCTGTGCTGCTGAAAGCTTGTGATAATTGTGGAGGTTGGGCAAGAAACCATTGAAGCAGTAAATTACAACAGGCCAGAAGGGGAAACTTTGACAGTTTTCTAGTTAAGACAGTTATACAGAAGTTAATTTTCTGGATTATTATTAATTTTTTTCCCTTTTTTCCCTCTCTTTTTTCCTTTATGTGAGTTTTCCATTCCCATAGAGCTGTGGAGAGTTATGGGTGTTTGTTTAGAGGCTATTGCACATGTAGACAACATCTTACAAGCTTCAGGTCATAATTTTAGGCCAGGTTGTGTGTGGAAAACTGTCAGTTGAAAGCCTCTGAAATTGCTTTTCCTACATGGTTTAACTGATTCCAGAGTTGATTAAGTGTAAGTAATAGCAAATGGTATTAAACATGGTAATGTATTATATGAACACAAGAGTCTGACTATATGGAGTAATGTGGAGAACCCTCTGATTATGTCACAGATTTGGGAAGTATCCCAGCAAAAATCCTGCCAAGTAATGACACAATGCTAGTTAGGAATATCCAGTATGACTTGATGCCAATAATTTTCCAAACCTTGAACTCTTTCAACAATTAAAAGCCTGGAGCCAGCAGGGCTGAGAAGTTTTTCAGTGCAAATGTAGGTGTGAATTATTCTCGTTTTTACCTTGTAATTACTTGCAAGAACCCTTTTAAAACAGTCAGCTCTGCTCAGATGGTCTTGTTCCAATTTACAAACTTGGCAAAGCACTTCTACTGGATTTTTTTACAATGCGAGTTAGAAAATACTGAAAAATAAAGCAGCGAATTGTCAGCAGCCTCTCTGTGCAACACCAAATACTTGTCCACATTGACAACATTAGGGGGAAACCATGCAGTGAAGTTGGGCAGAATGTTCTGTGCTGAACGAGGTCATTCTTGAAGTGTTTGGGACACCCTCAAGGGCCCCTGCTCCTCGCCCTTCCTGTCTCCAGGCAGGGTCTCAGGGCTGCAGCTGTGCTGATGGCATCAATGGCTAATGGTGACCGTGCAAAATGCTGTTGGAAAGGAAGAGGAGCAGTCTCCAGCTATTTATTGGAGTGCAACCCAGAGGCTTCAATTAATATCAGCTATTTGTTGCCCAAAGCAGCATGCCAGCATGTAGTAATTGCTTACAACCTAAATGCAGAGACTGGGAGAAGGGAATGTCACTGTCTGTTTTATAGATGTGAAAACCAGCTGTGGAGCAATGAAATTTCTTGCCCTGGGTCACACAGGAAGCTGGTGGCAGAGCAAAAAATGAAGGCTGGTACTCGAGTCCTCCTCCAACACCTTAATTAAAAGAATGTACTTGCCCTTGTACAATTCAGCCCATCAGCTGCTTTCTACATGAAACTCGAGTGCCTTTCTATTCTTTTGTGTTTAATAGCAGGTAGAAACTCAAACTCACAGTTTTATAGTAAGCTTGCTAATCAACTGACTCCATTCTCATTAAACATATATAAAGTCACACGGTCTTAAGGGAGAGTGCTTGAAAACTGTGATTTTCACTTATGAGTTGTATTGTAGTGAATCCGGGTTGTAGAAAGCAACGTGGGAATGCAGCCACTGAGACTTGTACATAATTAGATCACTGTTGGATTGCAATTATCGTTGGAGTACAATTTCAGCAGCGGCAGTTCTGCTTAAGCGTGGAAGTAACTAATTGAATTTATATTTTAACAGCAAAAAAGGCTTGGTCTGTTCCGTGCATAGTGCAGGTAGCCATTTCTGTCCTATTTAATGTCATCATCCAGGGAAACGAACCTCGTTTTGGTTTCAGATGAAGTTCTGCACATTACCTCATTTACGGGGTCTTACAAGCAGCTGCCATGGCACGACACATCTCCCAAGAATGTGGAGTAAGAAGACCCTGCTGTTTACTATGAAAGTGAACATAACTTGTCACAAATGTGCATAAATATATATCTAAAAGTCCTTTTGCAACAAGTTTAACTTTACCTTGAGCTTCTAGTTTGCATGCTAGCCACGCCTTTGGCTCACATCATTAAGGAATGAGGTCTAGAGGCATTTCAGATGGCTCTCAGCTTACGCCTCGTGCCCCAGAAATTCTGCTTATGAGTGCTTTTACCGATGGTTGTGCAGAAAAGCGCTTGTATTCTGAACCCTTGGAGGTTTAGAGGGCGTTGGGGTGAATTTTACTCATGCTTTTTACAGCGTGTTGTTAAACAAACAAAATCTCATTAAAATGGAATCTTCTTTTTGCTCTTGATACTTGTTCACTGTTTATATTTCCTTTTGTTTAGGCACAAGAAAAAAAAAAAACCTTCTCTTTTGTTTCTAGTCAGCTTTATTTTTGGGTTTTCCTGTGCTCTTACAGTCTCTGGCTGTGAGCACGGAATGGGCATGTTTTTTTTAACGACATGTTTCCACTTTGCTGTTCCTGAATTCGTAAAAAAATATGCATTGTTATTTGTTTTCACCAAGGCTTGTTTTGTCAAAGTGAAATTCAGAATTAGTTTGACAGAGCAACAAAATGTTCCTTAATTTCCAAAGGATTATTTTTAGCAGCCAGGTTACATGCGAAAAGAACTGACAGCAGCTGAACTCAACGCGTGCCTCGTGCCTTGCATCACTCTTGCCTGGCAGGAGTTAAATGTAGGTATTGCAACCAAGCCCAAACTTGTGCTTCTGGCAGCTGGATTTGCAGTTGTTGATGCTCCTTGTGGGGACAAGCTTTGGCTTGACATCCTCATCCAGGTGCCTGCGGCCTGTGGCATGATGAGATGGGCTGCAAACATGCAGGTATCCCTGCTGATGCCTGCCCTCAGGTGTTGGGTTAGACCAAGAGGGAAGAAGACTTTATTTCATGTACTGATAAGGCTGAGTGTGGACTTTAC
This sequence comes from Lagopus muta, assembly GCF_023343835.1. Lineage (NCBI taxonomy): Eukaryota > Metazoa > Chordata > Aves > Galliformes > Phasianidae > Lagopus > Lagopus muta. The sequence goes on along the minus strand of NC_064437.1, from coordinate 61,392,231 downwards.
ACCTGGTACTTGGCTTTTGGCAAGGTGTGCACACCTGAGAAGAAATTACATAGATTGTTCAGCGCTGGAGGCTGTGCAGTTTGCTCCCAAAAACAAAGGCCACAGTATGATGGTTTAGCTGAAAGAAAAGGAAGGCTTAGGGGTCCCTCTCTTCTTTCTTAATAAGGCAAAGACATTCCCAAACCCGAGTTTTATAGCACTGAAGCTTCTGATTTCATTGGGGTAGTCTGGCTAAATTACATTTTATGAACAAATACTGGTGTCATTACTTCATCTGCTGGGTGAACGCTGCATTTGTCATGTTTGGAGTGCTTCCTGCAGAGCCTGCTGGGGGAGGACTGGCCTCCCTGTCCCACTTTCTGTCTTATTACAGCCCCTAGGCAGGCATTTCTCTTTCTTTTGATGAATGAGGAACAGGATATTGTTTCAGCCCTTTTATTATCATTTTTAATCATGCCTCCTAATTCATGCAGTATCACACTTGTGGAAATATAAACAGGAATTTGCAGGAGTTACCCGAAGATGCTAAGCAGACTGTTGTGTTGTTCAGCCCGCAGTTGGCACGTGTTGAGAGCCATGCCTGTGCCTGCAGGTAATCTCACAGCCGCAGATTTTAGCTGGGATGCTTGCCCTTGGGGATGTTTTCCAGGGACACAAGCATCATAGGTTTTGGGGGTCAGAGTAGGATTGAAATAGATGTAGAGTTGGTGGAAGCAGACAGGGATGGAGCTGAACAGCAGGTTGGAGTGGTTAGATGTCAAGGGTTGTTTGTGGCTGTAGCAAGGTGAGGTTGAGGGCAGCGGGGCTGGGAAGATGCTGCAGTGTAAGGGTGTGGGGTCTTCTGAGAGGCTTACAGTGCAGGAAAGTAAAGATCTTGAGGGACAGGTAAGAGGGTGAGAGATCTAGGAGTACTGAAGTGTGGACAAATCAGTGAGATGTGGCATTCTGTGGCTATTAGAGAAAAGGTTATCATGACAGCTTTGATGTGGGTGTCTTCTAACTGCTGTGCCAACCGCTGTGTAACTTGGAATACAGAGGTGGCTCTATTTTATGAGTTTTCTGGATTTAAATTAATTTGGTCATTGTTGGATTACTCCCATTCCCGTGGTGCAGCTTCAGCAGCAGTTGCTCCATTTAAACATAAAAACAAAGTGATATATGATTTAATTATGATGTAAAAGCCCCATTAAAAATAGCAGTTTGTTAAGTACTTTTGGATGTTAAACTACCCTGTAAATGTAAAATGTTATGATTATTATTTCATATTACTATTTAAAAGGTTTCATGAATATGCTGAAATTTGACTGCGTTCATGGAAGGAAAAACACAGATACCGTCAGAGTTTGAATAATGAACTCAATGTTGACCAGTTTTTACCATTTTTATAAGATGCTTATGAAAGTTTAAAATGTGTATTTTTTTTAGTTTACAATCACCATTGTAAAGTAGGTGATCAAAGCAATAGATTGTAATTAGTTCATGTATTCTGTATTAACAAGTTAATGCATGTCTATTTGTTCACTGTAAACATCTGATAGATGGTCAAGTGGGAGGAAATAGCTGTGCTGATTTTACACTTGAAGGAAGCTCTCCATTAGGTTATGTATAATCCCAATCAGAAAAACAGTTGTAGAAGTGTGACTAATAACTGTAGAAGATGAGAGATAAAAGATTTCTGGTTTTGGAGCACAGACTTTGTGTCCATGCATGGCCAGGCGTGTCTGGAAAACTTTGCCTGGTAATCCAGCTAAACCTGAATTACTAGAAATATGATGGCCCATCTGTAATCGGGGTCTTATGTGGGAGAGATGGTATTTGGATAGCAAACCTCGGGTAGAACCTGGTGGGAAGCCCAGTTTGCTGGATCCCGGTGTTGTCTCTGTGGCTTGGTGAAACAGCTGAGTGCTGTGAACAGTAGAAAGAATGATGTCTCTGCATGTAAAACTTAATGCAGTTTCTGGAAATGGACAGAGCAATAAGATATTACCACTTGCCTGTGAGAAGCTGCAAGTTGGTTTTCATTATCTCTTGTAGCCTTTTTTTTTAGGGCATGGTGGAAAGAATATTTCAGCTATTCTTTGTTCTGTTTATGTTTTTCTCACACCAAAGTAAGACCTCTCCTCTCTTTGTTTAGACATGCATGAAGATTTTGCTTATGCATGTGCTGTGTCAGAGGTATTGCAAGTTTCAGGGTTAGCGCTGAACATCACTGTGCTATGGCTGCTTTTGCTCCATGATGCCAATGAAACACACATGATGTGATCCTGACAGTTTTGCTTTAAGGACAAACTGCTCCTAAAGCCCTGTTGGTGGTTTTGTGTTTTACAGCAAGAACATTCGTGTTGTCTGCCATAGGCCTTGGCTTTCTGGACGTTTCTCTGTCTCATTTAATCCCCCAGTATACAAATTGGCTCAGTGGGTAGTTTTAGCTAGTTCTGATTGTGATTTTTGTGCTGTTCTCATTGACAAGAACAGGATTTGTGTTGAGCAACTCATTCAATCTTATTGCAGCTTTTTCTTCCTTGGCTTGCTGCCATGTGAGAAGAGGTGTGCAGATGAACTGATGCTATAAAGGTGTTAGGCAAAGATGAATTTTAGCTAGGATGTGTATAAGACCACAAGCTAAAGCTCTACCGTAGGCTGTCCAAAGAGACAGATGGGAGAACATAAGTGGGAACTTTGCCTGCTGTAATAACAGTGCCATTACTTCCAATTGGAGGTGAAGGTGGTGAAGCCAAGGGCAAAGAGTTTGAATACATCTGATTCATTTCTGCAAAGTTTTAAAAAGGCACTGCCTCGTACTCTGCTGATGTTGGTTAGCAGGAGGGTTTTGATGGCACGGGAAGGTTGGGTAGAATGGTAAATATTTTGCTTTGAGTAGGAGGCTGCCTGCTTTTGATGCTTGTGACAAAATGTCTGCAGAAAGAAATACCTCATGTTTATATAAAAGATTCCTGAATTAAAGGAGAGGTTAGAATGTAGTTGTGGATGTCAGCTACCTCACTGCCCTCCCTGTGGCCCCATGCTGCTCTAGGCCTTGCAGGTTTCTATGTGATGGCCAGGAGCCCTGACGCCCCTCAGAGCTCCTGGCCACTGAGAACACCTCTCTGGAGCATGGGAAATGCTGATATATGGAGACTCATGCTGCACAGGAATGTTGGACGAGAACTTGCTGGCTAGTACCTATTGGTAAAAGGTGCCAAAATTTGCAAGGCATGATTTCATCAGCGCTGGTAATGCTGGTCTGATCTGCAGGCTGTTCTGCTTGTCGGTCTGAAGGCTTCTGCTCTTTATCAAATGCTCTTGCCAGGGATGGTTGTTATCTCTCAACATTTAATGACAGTGATCTGTTGCTCCTTATAGCCTTAAAGCTTCTCATGATTTTGCAGAGAGCTTGAGAAGGGAGCATCGTCCCTGGTGTGCTGTGGATGATACCTTGGTGTGCATAAATTGCCTCAGAGGTGGTGGTTTGAGGGGTGTGTATGTATGCACCTGTAAATGGAACATGACAGTTCAGCAGCACTTCTGAATTGGCTATAAACAACACGCAGGGCTTCATACTAGGCAGAAGGGAAACCAAACTGACATGCAGCTGGTAGAAGCTGCTCAGCTCCTGGCTCACGTATATACCGTGTATGACATTAATTAGCAAAGGCATTTTGCCTGCACCTGCTCAGTTGTTTCTGATCTTCTGCAAGAACAGCCAGCACCCAGCCTTACTCCTACACACCACTGAACAAATAGTGGGCTTAGCAGTGTTTGCCCTCCAGCCTTTCATAGAGTACAGACCCCATAAGCAATTGCTTGTTTCTAAGAAGGGAAGTGAAGGTTTGGCTTGGCCCATATGTAGCAAGCTACCTTGAAGGAGAAAATTCCTCTGGGGGCTCTGACATCTGTTTGGTTAGACCCCTCCTATGCCACTCCACCTAGGGGTATGGAAAGCAAGTGCAATTTCAAGGCAGATCCTTGGATAAGACTGTTTATAGGGAAACCTGAGTGGCAGTTCCTCATGCCTTGGCTGCCTCTGGAAATCTCCTCAATGGTGCTCTCTAATTCAAAGAGCAATAATTAATCCAGCCTCTGAGTGCTTGTGGACTGGGGCCAGATTAGCAGTTTGTGTAAGTGGGATTTTTCGTGAAGGACACTGACTGTTGTGTCTCTCCTTCCAAACCAGTTCATTGATTGTCAGCCAGAGTAGGCTGCTCTACTGGTAGAGCTTTCCTCATTTAATGTGAGGGATTAGGCATTCATCTCTTAATGGTTGATATTTAGCCCAAACTGGTAGTGATTGCAGACTGTGGTCAGCCCAGTAAATGTCCTTACACACTGAAATATTTAAATCCAAGTATATGAATGGAAAAAGCTGTGCTTGTGGGTTTTTTTTGTTTTTTGTTTTTTTCTTTCTTTCTTTTTTTAAGGCTAAAGAGTCAGTCCTGCAAGTTTGAGGTGCAAAGTGAAAGGCATGGCAAGGGCACATGATTACTGCCTAGCCTAAAAGACTTTAGGATGCTTTTAGACACCTGTAATTTACAGATCATGAATGCTTTTCAAAGCAACAGATGTTGCACAGTGATTGAGTGTACAGAATCTCTACTGAGGTCTCTGGATCCAGAATGGTTACTGATGCCACGCTTAGAGGCATTATTGGAGCTCTCTGTAGCTTCACAGCATCAACTGTCAAAATGATTCCTTAGGAGTTGGTAGTATTTCAAGACTGATGATAAAGGCTCTGGTAAATGTGTTTGTCTAATGAAAAGCTTACTTCTAGTTTTATTTTCCCCTTATAATTGAGAATCTCTCCATTGTCCCCAGAACTCTTGCATTTGCTATTCAGCTTTTATTTTCTTAGCTTGCACTTAAATCACACGCTTGCAAGGAGAGGAAACAAGCACATTCAAAAGGAAAAAATAAATAGTTTCCATTTTTCTTTTTCTTTCTGAAATGAATCAAATGCCTTATCCAAAGCCCATTGAATTCCATGTGAGCTCTTCCCCTGACTTCAATGGGCTTTGGTTCTGGCTTTTAGCTCCCATGAAAGGTCCTGAACTGTCTGTCCTGGGATGGCAGGGAGGCTTGGATAGACAATTGCCAGAGCTCTTCTCAGCCCTCCATACAGCCAGGTTGCTAAGGAGACTTGGCCTTTAGATGGGACCTGGAGCTCATTGCTTCCGGGGTTATTGTCTCCTTTCCCTGCCAGCACACTCCAGGAGCGGCAGTGTCACTTTTTCAGTCACAATAGGCTCTCTCTTGGTTCTGGCAGCAGCAAGCCCTGTCCTACATCTTTCTTCAGCTGGCATGCTCAGCGAGCAGCCTCTCTTCTGTGTTTTTTCATTCCTGCACCTCCAAGATGCCAAGACCAGTGGTAAGATCTTCTGGTCGCTGTTGGCTGTAAAATTTGTCTTCTGGCCCCTGTCGACCGCCTCCATCTCTTGGCATCTTCATCTCATGTCCTTGCATCATGATGTTCCTGCCTCTCATCTCTTAGATTTCCCTCTCCGTTAGTTGCTGTGGGTCAGCAAAAATACTGGTGGAGATGAAGCCAAACACTGGAGACAGGTGACCTTCTGTAGGAACCACCTGCCCAAGGGCTTTAAACTGCTGAAAAGGCCAGTTCTCAGGAGCTCTATGGGAAGCATGCAGGCTCCAGTAGTAGCTTCCAGGCTGGCTTCCCTGCACTGCTGGTGGCAGGATTTGCTCCTTGCCACCCATCTCCTGGTGTCCATTTGTGCCCATTTTTAGGAAACTTGGAATTTTCCAGCTGCCTTGCATTCTTTACAGTTTCCTGTCTTGGAGAAAGGCATTCTAAAGTTTTAACATTAACAGACTAAATGAGAGTTTCTTCTGAGCCATTGGGCAGCTCTCTTTGTCCGTTGTCTTTTCCGATAGCAAACTGTTTGCAGATAGATAAGCTATCAGAACTGTTCAAGCAATTTTGAGCAGAAATATTTAAGCCCTGGATGCTTTTATGGTGGTGTAGACTTCACTTAAATGCTTGTAGCCTTGAATTTGACATTCCTTACACGATCAGCCAGTTTCACTGCTGTCTGTAGATAATTGTCTCCCCAAATGGAGCCGTTCTTATTTTGAAGCAAAACTGCAAATTGGGGAAAACAAACTGGTGTCTTCTTTTTAAGCAATCTTTCTCTCTAGGTCATTTCCAGTCCAAGTCATTCTATGAGTATATGAAAGATAACCTACAGAGATCTATACACAGTGATTTTGATTTGGCTTGCTTTCAGATCAACATACAAAAAGTATTCTTCATTTTTAAACTTCCATTGTGCTTTAGTATAACCAGAAAAGTCTACTCAAGCAAGCAGGGCGTATCCATGAAAAAAGTTGTAGATCTATATGTAGTCGACTAAGTAACTAATATTTATGGTAGCAGAACTTGTATCTACTACTTTTTATGGTCTTCATAATGTAGTGTTTAGTGTGCTTGAAGACAGTTAATCTTTGGGGGCAATCTTCTGTACTATAGCATAAGCTGTTTTTGAAAGGTTGTGTTAGCAGTGAGAATGGAACACTAAATTTTAAGTAGCCAGATGGCAAAGATTTATTTCTTGAGGTTCAATTCAACAATGATGAACGAAGGGCCATATTGAGACCAGTAGGGTATCAGAGTTGCAAGCTTGATTGCCAGCTTATTCAATATGAAAATGTTGTTTGAGTGAAATAACTAGGGATATACAGAGTCACTATAGTTTAGTGATGGTCCTAACTGTAATTAGTACATTATGTAACATCACATTCAGCAGCTTGTAAGATATTTGAGAAAGCATCTTTAACTCTTATACTAGTATTTAATAAAAAGGAAAATATGATATTCCATATAATAGTAGCATAGCCAGTTGTTTGAGTGGTGATAACTGCTTACAAATGTAAGGCTTGTATTTTAAATGTGAAAAAGTGATGTGAGATTTATGAATGCGGTTTGTGACAGTACCTACATGTATGTAGTTTGGTGAGAAATAGCAAAGACAGGATAACATCCTGGGGTGACAGTTTCCAAGCAATGATACTGTACAGAATTTAGCCATTAGTGGAAGTTCTGTCTGCATTTTGTTACTTTCCCCAGCACACGTATCATTTCTTATGGCCCATGGATTCCAGGATTGACATGAAAGCCCTCTGAAGGAGCATTGTGATATTTATGGTCCTCTGTGTTTCTTGTGCGCAGACAGGAGCACTCCCTTCTACTGAGGCAGGGGAGCTGAATGAGTACTAGACATGGCTCTGCATGTTGGAGGGTAACTGAAGTTTCTTTTTCAGCACACATACCCTCAGAGCAGAAATTTCACAAACGTTTTCTCTATACATACGCATACCCTCTTTAATTGTTTAAGGAATTTGGGATAAGAATGTAAGAACTTTGCTTTTGCTTCTCTGCTTGGCCTTTTCTATTTTGGTAGAGGAGACGTTTGACAGTCATTGATAAAAGATTAAATCACTGATGGCTATCAGGATAAACTAAACACATTTCGTGTGTTGGTGCTGCCATAGTGGGAACTTTTCCAAGATGTTTCAGGCCTCGTTCTCTGGTTTGCTTAAGGGCAGCGAGTAAGGTCACAAAGGAAATCAAACCCTGATGTGGAGAAATGAAACATGAGGCCTACTGACTTCTAAAAAACATTTTAAATAACATTCTCTAAGGTTTCATTTTATACCGAAGGCAGCTGTAATAAGTTTTGGAAGATGGTGTAAGGTTTCTATTAAAGAGAGATCTTGCTTGCTGTTTTTGTACCCAAATGAAGGGGTGAGGGAGATGGAATTAGAGCTTATTTAGGATAAGGTGAGAAACTTCAAAAGTTTTCTCTAGAACGGGTAGAATAGTAATTTGTACAATCTACTGTAATTCACAAGTAAAAACACAAAGTTAAACCGTTCCTAGGTCTTTTGAAAACGACATACATAGCCATGGAATAATTTAATAACTGCAATACAAATGCGCTTTTGCCACAAGTCAAATAAGAGTGCTGCTTTGTAGTGTGCTGCCAGCATAGCCTCAGTGAATAAATTCCCAGTAGATGTTTGCCGCATGCCAAATATATTGGACGGTATGAAAGATCCCATTGTTCCATGGGCATCATTATTTGCTGTTACACTTGCAGTGTTTGCTTGTGAAACAGTTTATTGGAAACTAGTGTGTTTAAGAAGGAGCACTTGATTTGAAATTCAGTTGATTTGGCTCTTAACGCCAAAGCTTTCGCAGCGCACAGCCTCTAAAAATAAATATTTAGATTTGCTCCTTTTTTGCTGATCTTCAGAAAAGAAATTCCTGGAGCACTGAATCTCAGTCAGTGATGAGCAGTGGGCTCTTCACTTCTGATTCATAGACTGAACCTGTGTATGGGTCAGTATTAACTTTATACTTATGAAAAGATATGCGTAGAGTTAAGCTTTCATATGGGCTGCCCAGGGACGTGGTGGAGTCACCAGCCCTGGAGGTTGTGTACAGGGACATGGTTTAGTGACAGCTGTTGGTGATGGGCAGATGGTTGGATTGGATGGTCTTGTAGGTTCCTTCCAACCTTGGTGATTCTGTGATTCTGTGATGAGGAAATGAGTTCCCACTTACAGATGGATTAAGAGCTGCAGTTGGCTGAAGGGTTGCTGTGTCCAGGCTCATGCCCAGATCATCACCAGGGAGATTTGAGCAGCATTCAGGTTGGGCTTGGTGGCAGTAGTGGGAAATTGCCTCACCTCGTAACTGAGGAGAAGGCTCCCATCGATGCTTTGCTCAGAAACATCCACAAATCCAGGCTTGGAACGCTGGCTGCAATGCCTCTCTGGATGCCCAGATGAAGAATGTATTCAGTGATGCCAGCTCAATGGAGAGCATTTATGAAATGCTTAGGCTAGCAAATAAATGATAAACTACATTGGCTCACATTAAGTATATTATTTTTATTTATTTATTTATTCTAAATAGCTCAGTATTGGTTTGAGTCCTGCTCAGGATAACAAATTGGTATTTCTGCTTCTCAATCTGAGTAGAGTGTTGCTGTAGTATTGATCAGAGTGTTCTAAAAACTGAAGCTGTCTGGGATGTGTCGTGTATGATGCATTCTGGTGCTGAGAGTTTTGCTGCTGCATTTAGGAAATATCTTTTGGTTTACTGTAATACCTTATTGGTTCAGTTAAAAAAAAAACCAAACTGATTGTTTGTACCAAATTGGTGGAGGTTTAGTCCAGTTACAGTGTTTCGAAACTCTGAGGTACTTCGTCAGAGTAACTCTTGAAAAAGAAGATATTTTCCTTGCTTGTCTGTGCTACAAAAAATGCACAAAGCTTTTAGTCAAGGCTTGTCCCCTCCCCCCAAATAACTATTCTTTACATTACAAGTGTAGTGCTCAAGTCATCTCCTTTGAACTGTAGTTTTCGTTATACGTTTTGGCTGCAGTGTTATTTCGGAGGAGTCAGCCAACAGGCTTACAGGGCTTTTTGGCTCGAGTTCACTTACAGTTTTCTTGGCAGCTCTGCTTATTTATGCATCTTTATTTCTCTCTCTTTCTCTTGCTCCTCACCCTCCCCACTGGAACAGAGCGATCACCGCACCGGCCCATCCTCCAAGCTGGCCTTCCAGCAAATGCCTCAGCTGTAGTCGGAGGCGATGTCGAGTTTGTCTGCAAAGTCTACAGTGATGCTCAACCCCACATTCAGTGGATAAAACACGTAGAGAAGAATGGCAGTAAATATGGACCAGATGGACTGCCTTACCTTCAGGTTTTAAAGGTGAGGCATTGCAGATGCTGCTACTGCTGGTGACAGCTTCTTTAAAAAATGTATTTGATGTAAATCCAAGGATTTTGAGATCGGAACTTCTTTTGAAATTGGAAGTGTTTGTTACAAATGAAAAGTTAGATAAACATTTGGTAGCCTGAATGCTAATTATGCAGCTTATAGATGCTTTTGATTTTTTTTTTTTTTAAACTTCCTTGAAGTCCTTTATCTCTGAACATTTCAGGCACGGCTCGTTCAGAAAAGAACGAAAACCCTCTTAAATAACTTCACTGATGTTCCCTCACCCTGTTTGTTTCAAAGACTGTTTAGACACATGACACCTGTTGCCAAAAGTTTGTCGGAGGGTTGGGTTTTCTGGATGCTGAGCCTGTGAGGATGTCCATTTGTTCCCAGTGTGATGTGGCATATCGGTGGCACCGGGTTGTTCTGCACCGTGGAGTTTTCCAAGCTGGTTGGCGATGCTTCGGATTAAAAAAAAACAAGCAAACAAAACTCAGATCCTAAATGTTTTGCCCATGATGCTTGCATGAAGTGGAAATCGTATTCGTGTGAGGTGTTGGTGGTGGGACCTTAGACAGATTTGTGTCCTTTTTGGACAGCAGTTACATTGTTCTCCTGTGTTATTGGTCTATTCTAGCATTCGGGGATAAATAGTTCCAATGCTGAAGTGCTGACACTGTACAATGTGACAGAGGCGGACGCTGGAGAATATATTTGTAAGGTCTCCAATTATATAGGGGAGGCCAACCAGTCTGCCTGGCTCTCTGTTCTGCCGAGTTTACAAGGTAACAATGTTTTTTAAAGAAAGCTGGATGTAGAAGCTGGAAAAAAAAAATAATGGTGCTTTGGGAGACTGCAGGCAGCTTGTAGGATAACTCCTTGGCCTTGTGGTATATTTGTAATCCTCCTTTGGTGTTGCAACTGGTATTACACCAGCAGCCATGGAAAAATTCCCACAATATTCTGTGTGCTATATTCAGTGGTTTCTGACGTTGGTCTTTATTCTCTCTTGTGTCTGGTGTCTGTGTGTTCATTTATGTTCAGTTCTGTTATTAATCCTGCGTACTTTGCAGTTCTCATCTAAGGTACTTGATGGATGGTGTAATTACAGTCTAATTGGTGTATCACATGCACACACATACACATGTGTGCATGCACTTATGAAATGTTCACATAAGTGCCCATTGAAGCACTTATGGCCTCCATTCATCCATTCCTGGTGGGGTAATAACCCATCATGAGCAATAAAGATTGGCAACAGTGTGACTGCAACTCACAACTAAATTTACTCAGAAATGGTCTTGTAAAAATACTTTTATTCTATCATCACATACTTCAAAGTAATGTTTTTGGGTGGAATACAAATAACAAACAACAACCGTCTCTATTTAAAATGATTTCTCTAAATCTCGAGAACAGAAGCTTTGGCATGGATTCTTGATGTACTCATCTTGGGACATCTAGAGAGTTCCATGTCTAAGAGTCTCTGGGTTTTGGATTCTGTCTATTTGTAAAAGATTGGAGAAGCACTGAATCCCTGATAGGTTTGGTGCATAATGACCTAACAGTGCTTCTTGATTTAACTTCACTGCAGCAGATGATGCAGGGACCATCGGCTGTGTGAGACTTCTGCCAAGTGGTGTCATTTGGAGCAGAATTTACCCTCTTTTGACTTTTTAATAAATATATACATATATATTTGTAAACTAATTCTTCTGATGCGGGTAACTACATATAAAGGATACCACATTCTGTCTGTTTTCTCTTTGCTTTTCTTTCAACACTCTTTTATTGAAAACAAGGAGAAGGAAAAAAACAAAACAAAACAAAACATTTGTGGGTTAATTTTTCCATGTCATATGATTGCATGCATGTCTAGGTGGTGAGTTTTGGTCTGGTGAAGGGTGTTGATTACTTTCTGAGGTGAGCTGGGACCTGTTGGTAAACGCCTTTTGGAAGAGGGATTGTGGATGGGGAAGGAGCTTTGCATCTCTCTACCTCTGCCTTTCCGAAGCGCAAAGCCCTGTGGCTCCATCTCCCTATCCACAAGAGTTCTCTCAGTGTCTAGCTTTTTCTCTTGCTTCCCTCTTTTTTTTTTTCTAGGCTGCCGGTGTTAACACTACGGACAAAGAAATTGAGGTTCTCTATATACGGAATGTAACTTTTGAGGATGCTGGGGAGTATACATGCTTGGCGGGTAATTCTATTGGGATATCCTTTCACACTGCATGGTTGACAGTTCTGCCAGGTATACACTGCTTTCTTTCAGTGGTTTTTCCTCTTTTTTTTCCCCCTTGTTGAGTGCTGCAGAATTAGCACAGCTTCTGTCTCAGAAAATGACTTTGGGCTTCCTCAACATTTTTATGGTGATTATACAATGATTGTATGTGCAGTCACACTTGTCGCAAGCCAGTGGATTGTCTTGTGACACATTCTAGTCTACAAGTCCAAATCCCTTTAAAAAAAAACAAACAAACCAAAATCCAGGCAACTTCTGTTGCACTTAAATTATGTTTACATCTGTTAGAAGTTCATCAGAAATGTTGAGGAACTGCATTTCTTTCTCACTTCAGTGGGATAACTGAAAATCAGCACATAAATCCTTGTAAACTTCAAGAGGAGGAAATTCAAAGTTATCCTAAGAAACTTGGGGACTGATTTGGCCATAATCATCTAATGGTTCATCTGAATACACAAGCTATTCAGGATGCTTAATTCACTGTTACTTATCATCCAAACCTTTTATGAAAATTCTGATTTTGATGCCCATGGATTGTGTACAGAAGCAGTGCCCTTCATCTCTTGGGAATCAGCTCCATGCATCTTTGAACATCGCATGCTCTAAGAAAACGAGTAGTCATTTGCTTTTACTGCAAAGCATGTCTTGCTGTTCTGGGGTTGATGATGTTTCTGTCCTGAAGAGAAACAAACATCAACGTGCTTTATTGCCTGAAAATTGTTATCAGCTGTTAGAAGATGTAACCATAGTTGGTTTTGACGTTAGTCAAATGTTCTTGTTTATAGCTGTTGGCAGCTGCCTTAGGAGTTCCTTTGAAAAAATGTGAACCACCTGAGGTTTGCTGGGTCATCTTGTGCTTACCATTTATTAATTGTTAATCCTTAGTAAGAGGTACAAAGCCTGCATGTACATAATGCTGAGATTCATGGTACACGAGTGAAATTTTCTACAGATATTAACCATTATCAAAATGTATTGAATGGCGCAATGTTATTACATGTCATTCTGACATGCACACCAAGCCTGCGTGGTCTGCCACCAAGCAGACAGGCAGTGCCTGTGTAAATCTTGCTTCTGCTAGCAGTGTTTGCATTTTGCAAGTGCTTGAACAGCGTATTTTAAGCGATTTTCTTGAATGAAATATTTTGTTGGCCTAGAACAAGGCACAAGAAAATTTTGGCTTGAACGTGCATTGCTTGTGGAGTGACTGCTGATTGCTGTGGAATGCTGCCTGCCTGGGGGATGAACCCCAGATAAGGGATTAGGGACTGTGTTTGTACATATAAGTATCCTGAAGATGGTTTCAAAGTTGTTTGTCAGGGTAACATCTAGGTAGAACCACTCCCTCTGCAACCAATCTCATAGACTAGCAACCACATTCCTTAAATATGCAGCTTTAGTGTGGCTGACAAAGGAGGACTCACAAAGGCATATTGCTAGCAGTTCGATTGAATTTGAAAGTATGGTGAGGGACCAATTTATCCTTCTGTATTATAAGAGCCCAGTGAGAATTTTGGATAAACAAGCAATGCAGACTCAAGCTCCATCTTCTATTTGCACGTTGTGATAAAATACTTTTAGACTAGCAAATTCTTTTCTTTTTTGTGTCTTTAAATATGCCCTTATGTGGTTAAAAGGAAGTACAGGGCTTTTGAAGGTTGACTTGAGCAATACAATGAACATGTACCTAGTTTGAGCACTCAATTCCTTCTGCTCCCCTAAAATAATAGGGGATAATTTGATATTTTGGTGAATGTGTCTCCTCAGCAGGCAGACACAAGTGTATGCCTATATAGGTCTATTTACGAGCACACACACTGTGGCTGAGATGTTAAAATGGTGATCTTTAGAGAGGAACAGCCCTCAGATTTCAAGATGGCCTAACTATCCACAGCGATCTATATGTCGCAAAGTCACTGCTAGAACTGCTGATGTTTGAACTGTTTCATGTTGTTCCATGTGCTGAGCTGTGCTTGTACTGTGTGCTAACTCTGCGGCATGATTATTCCCTCCCGAAATCCTGCAATCCAGCTCCTGAAAAGGAAAAGGAATATCCAACATCTCCAGACTACCTGGAAATAGCAATTTACTGCATAGGGGTCTTCCTGATTGCCTGCATGGTGCTGACGGTCATCCTGTGCCGCATGAAGAACACCACCAAGAAGCCTGACTTCAGCAGCCAGCCCGCTGTCCACAAGCTGACAAAGCGAATCCCTCTGCGCAGACAGGTAACAGAAAGTAGATAAAGAGTTTGAAGAACTTTTATCAATACCCAAAGCCAGCACATCCTTTAGTAGGAACGTTGGAAGGAGGAATAAGGGCGCGTGAAAGGAAATTGTAATGAGGGTCGGATTTGGCACCAAGGAGACTGGCATGGGAAGAAAGTGCATCTTGCTGCAGCAATCTCAAAGGCAAGAAAGTCAGGGATGTTGGAGCAAAATGTGAAAGATGGAATATATTCTGTATTAGCAGTCCTATAGATGGAAAAAAAATGTATTGCAAGTAATTTGGGGCCTGACCCCACAGCTTGTTGAAGTCAATGGAAAATTTTTTGCTGACTTTGGAACAGAATCCTGTTTAATTGTGTATTTATGATGTTTCTAAGGTGACTTCTATTGTAGTAACTAGGTATCAGATACAGAGAGGTATTTTTCAGGAAGAGGAGGAAATTTCATAGCCAAGCACCCAGGGAACACCTCAAAATGGAAAAGCTGCAATAAAGTAAAAACAGGGGCAATATTAAATCAGATCTCAGGCAGCTGATTAAGCTGCTGATGTTTCTGAGTGAGAAACAAAAGTGAAAGTCAGATGTGAAATGCACACAACACAATTGCACAAAGCATAATTTGCAATTGCTTGTTGCTGGCGGTGAGCATTGCTGGAGAGGGCAACACCGTGAGCAGCAACCCAGCTGAGCAGGTAACATGCCTTTGGCTTTGTCATAGGCCATCACCTGCCTGAACAGCCTCTATTCTACAAAGTATGGCCTCCTAAAGACTTTGGATCCAGGTCTGGCCAGGGCAGCGTGGATCTGAGGGTTTAGTTCAGGTCCATCTGCAACCTCATGGGTTGGGTTGAATTTCTGCATGTGGTTCTTGCAGCCAACCTGGGATGTTTTCACTATCATAACAATATCCCTTCCCTCCTCACTGTAGGTGTTTGATAGTTTGGATGCACACTTGGGGGATCTTGGACTTGGGATTTCAAATGCACGGCTAGAAACATGGCAGTGAAATCCCTATGTTAAAGTGTTGAAGATTGTCCCTTATGTTGCGGTGTCTAACAAAGTCTTGGTGTGAGGGACGTGACTGTTATCCAATCTGAAAAATATTTGGTTTGTTTTATAAGCAAAAATGATCATTCTTATTTTCTCTGGCTGGCTTTGCCACTTTAAAAAAAAAAAAAAAAAAAAAAAAAAAAAAAAAAGTTTTAGTCATTTGCTTGAAAATCACCAGAGAAGAGAGGTACGTTGGCCTGTGAGTATATCCCAGAGAGATGAGAAGCCTCAATTTATGCTCAATTTATGCCTCTGTAGCTAAAACTCAGTGTAGTTTTGTGGATAATGAGGGCTTTTCAGAAGCTGTACACTTAACTAGGCAGAGAATGATAAATATCAGCTGCTTAGAGAAAAGACATTTATTAGACTTCTGCTTGAATATAAGAGTATCATAATAACCCAGAGATGAATGGATGGCATAAAAACTGCTTGAGGTTTGGTGTGAGCTCAGTTGTGTCAGTTGCAAATGGTTCCTCGATGGGAGAGTGTTATTTCACTGTGTGACACCGGTGCCAATCACTGCCCTCAGCTTTGCTGTTTATCATTAAATGATGCAATATGGAACTTCTCCAAAGCTATTGTTCTCACAGAGGACAACATCCTTGTCATAAAACATGCTTGTCAAGTCTGTCATTTCACTTGCTTTTCCTCAGCCATAGCAAAAAATGGCATTTTGCTTTTAAAAGTGGGAGAATATATTTGAAGAACAGTTCGTTTGAAAGTGGGAACCCCTAAGCAAACCCTCTGCAGAAATTCCTCCGCTCTCAATTCTCCGGATTACTCCCTCACTAAGAGGATCTTCTCATTCAAGGGCTCTTCTGCAAGCACATCTTCACAGAGGAAAAGAGCTACTGTAAATGTTGAGAAGAAATCTGCATCTTTGTTCTGATGGTTTCACTGATCAGCTCACTAATTGTATCAGGTTAAGGGAGCAGGATAAGGGGAGCAGTCCCTGGTGGCTTGCTTGTCTGCCATGAATATTCCTCAGACATGGGTGCAGCAGGCTTTCATTTGTCTGTGTGCTGTGCTCTGCAGGAGAGGGACAGAGGAATGGCCAAAAAGCTGAGAGGATAAGTGTGAGTGAGCAGGGGGAAGTGCTTGTGACAGGTAGGTGGTGTGAGCGCAGCAGAGAGCCTGGCCACTGGATGATTTGGTGGGATTCCAGGGAAATGAGGCCATGGTTTGGGGAATTCATGATATTGTCTTGGAAGCTCTCTGCTGTGAGGTCAGGCTCCCCAAGGATGTGGGTATGAAAAGAATACTGGTTCAAGAGGAGGCATTTGCTTGGCTGTGATGCCATCTCGTTTAGGAGTCTTGCTTGCTAACATGTGGTTTGATTTGCAGGCCTGGATTCTCATACATTGGCTATTTAGTCTGAGCTACTATGGGATTTTATCACTTCTTACATGCAGGCATTCTTTTCCTGCCAAAACACGATTCTCTTCACATTCATAGGAAGGATCATGATGAAGTTGGGAATTATCGGTTCCCTCCCCCTGCAGTCCTACCCCTCACTCAGCTCTGGTTCTTGCTTTTCAAGATAGAAACTGCTCACAGGGAAACGTAGCAAGCAGTTGCAGAGAGCTGCAGTGCTCCACTGGTATTGGCCGTGTTTGCTTGGGAGTGCCAGCTCACCAGGCAGTGGGAAGAAGCACTGCAGGACTGAGCTCACACACCAATCTGCAGCAGAGGCTGCAGCTGATAGATTCCCTGAACTGATGGGCAAAGTGCAGGCATTGGTAGGAGGTGCAGTTATTTTGTAAAGCTTTTGGACCTCTCAGTTTTGTGCTTGTGTGTGTGCGTGCCTTAGGAGGAAGAACGATTTTTTTTACTGTATCTTAATTACGTTAATGTTAATTTACACGTGCAGGGGTTGGTGGTTCTAATCCTGTATAAAGGTATGGTGCATACATTTGTGATGAGCAAAGGCTGATCGAGAGCAAGACTTCAGCTCACCAGGCAAAATGGCTGTGTTCAAAATGATGTTGGCAGCTGGAGCCAAAGAGAAATCTGGATCAAGTAAAGTAACACAGTATTGCATGTAAGATTGAGCTGTGGAAGTTTAATTCACTTCATGGAATGGACTCTGAAATGCAAAGATAGATACGTAACTTGTAGTAAGATACGTTCCAAGGAATTTACTGCCTTACATTCTTTAGTTTCTTGCTTTATCCTTTGGTTTCTCTATATGGAAACTATTGCCTACTTGTATCCTTTGTTAGTTTGTTGCTGTGTGTTTTGAAATCTGTTCCTGAAGGAGTTGTGCTATGCCAGTGCTTACCTTAGGAATCCTCAGGCGCCTGTAGCAAATTTACCTTATTTTGCTAGATCCAGGCACTCAGATGGACTAGTTTTAACTGCACTACTTACCAATTATATACGTGTATGCAGATGACTTCAAATTAACTTCTACAGCAGAGCCTTCAAAAAAGACTGACGATTATAGGAAGTCTCTGCATGGCTGCTAAAATCTCACAGTGTGAGTGCCAGAGCTGACAGATACAGGCTTCAGGATATAGCATAAATCATCAGTGGAGGAAAACACCCTTCATAATCAATTACAGACAATTACACACTGCTCTGCAGCTGATTTTTCCACATAGCATCTGAAGATTCATTTAAGTTTTAAATGCTGCTCTGCTTAAAAATGCTTGTGAAGTATTTATCTCAAAGCTGATTAAATGCAGCATGTTGGCTGAGAGACAAATATTTAGTTAAAATGGGGATATAATAATGCTAAGTACGAGGTTTGGAGACAGTGGGCTTTTCTCCTTCTGAAGTGCAGGAATGGGATTTGAGATGTGTCTGAGGCTGATATTCTGCTTGGTTCTGTCCTCCTAAGAGCAGAAGGCACACAGGAAACATGTTATGGTGGAGGACTGCCTTCCTCTTGAGATTAACATATAGCACAGTAGTCCTTCCAGTGTTCTGCTTGAGTCGAGTGGACTTCTGCCTTCCTTTCTTTAATCAAGCACCCAAATAACTCTTCAGGGTAACGTAACCACTTAAAACAGGCACTATAAATGTGGTGAGTAGGCATTGGAGATGTCTCATTCACCTCTATCAAGTGCCCCTTGCTTCATTCCTCCTGACCAGCGATGTGCTAAGAGAGAAACACCTCTTTGTGGGCTGGGTGGTTGGCCAAGAAGGTTGAGCATTTTGGACAGATGTCTGCCTTCTGCTTTGCAGCACCCAGTGGACCCAGATGTGGCTTTGGGTCTGTACCCAAATATAATTGCAAGCTTGTTGGGAAAACTGAACATGGCCTATGATACCCCTTTGTTGCTTTGAATTGTTGCATAACTGAAAGCAAAAAGAGTACATGGAACTAAGGAGAAAGCAGCTCTGCACCCTGAGGTGTGTGGATCGTGGCAGGAACACCAGTGGTTCTCTAACCTGTGTGAACGGGGGAAGCAGCAGGCTGGAAAAAGGCTTCCTGCATCCTCTTACTTAAGCATACCCACGTAGACTAAAATTGACCATGCCTACTGAGCTTCGAGTATGTAAGACTTTCCTCATTGTTTTATAGTGCACTCTGAAGCAGTGAGATGCTAAGAGATGTGTTCGAAGGTTAATTACTTACTATTGTGTAAAAGGGAAAAGACTGTTTTAAAACAGAAAATCTCTTTTAACTGAAGCCTAGGTTGGCTGAGCTTTTTCTGGAGCAGGCTTTTATAGCCCTTCAGCTCCTATAATTCTTGGTGTGCTCCAGCCCAGTCAATCAGAAGGACGTTCCCTGGGAGTGCAGTCCATTTTTCTCCCAAACACTTGAAGGGTTCCTCTGGATTTCTCATCATTCCAAGTGAGTGTACTTTGTTTATCTACAGCATCTCCAGTCAATCTTTTATTTATTGTGCAAAGTAAACATGTTCAGCTTTGTTGAATGGGAAATCGACTGTCATTCATCTATTTTTCTATAGTATTATTGTTATTATTTAATGTCTGTGTTTGAAATGTCTCACCAGGGTATTTCAGTTTATTGCAAGTTTACATTTCCCAGTTTTTACTACTGTAAGGCTGCTGAATTGTGAGTTTTAGAGTTAGAGAAAAGACGGAGCTTTTGCAGAGATCTAAACAGTGTCAGTAAAAAATACTCTATTATGAGGAAAATGACCCTGGAGCATTTTTGGCCAATTTCTGATGCACAAGGGCACCATCTAAATTTGCCTTTATGTTGTCCCATGGAAAGATGTTGGATATATATAAATGTCAGGACTTGAATAAATATAATGGTAGAATGGCCGGAGAACAGGGGGTGGATTTTGAAAGTATGGAGGGAAGTGGTCATAGGGAATTTAGTAGTAGGTTTCCAGTGAGAGAGATGAAAAGATGAACGAAATGGGAGAAAACTGAAGTGCAGGTGAAGACCTGCTGTTGATGGAGATTCGCACATTTCTTAGTGCTGAGCTGATTCATTCCGTGGAGCATCACTTTTAAACTGTAGTGAAATCAAGAAAATAAGTAGGAGTCTATTTCTGGTGCTGGTTCTCCGGCTGACTTGCCATGCAGATCTGAATGAGCAGTTCAGCTTCAGCAGGTTCCTGCTGTGGGCTGGGCATGGCAGCATCCCTCTCCAAGGGCACTGTTCAGTATTCATTTACTGATTTATTTACAGCTCCGCAGTCCACATTAATAGCAGTTTTCTGTTTGGATCCCAAGTGGTCACTGTATTTATTATTGTAGAGGAATGTGCCAGGTACTTTTATTTGCTGAGAATAAATACTAAGGCTAACGTTGGTGGGATGGATGGGGGGAGGAGGTCCACCTTCCCTGGCTGAATGGCAGCTTTATTTGTGCAGCTGTACTTCTTGTTCCTGGGCGTATCTCAGGAGTAGAAGCTGGAGTTTCTGATCTCATGGAAGGTTCTATCAGTCAGCTTCAAAACCAGTTACCAAAGTTAATCTTTTGAAAGCAGCCCTTAATGCTTTCTTCCTTATGAAACCCTTTTCCAGGCTTAGTGTTTGATCTGTGACAAAAACTTGTCAAGAGCCCAAACCTGTTTGATGGGATGGTCTTGAAGTTGCCTACCTGCAAAAAGGCATCTAAACCAAAAAATGTAACAAGGTCATCATGAGAAATTTGAGAGCTTTAACCTTGTCTTGTCAAAATACGTTGTGCAAGAGTGTGTCATGGTCACAGAAGCCTTTCAGCTGTGCTCTAAGGAGCTTGAGTCATTCAGTGGGCAGTGACTGTAATTGTTAGTTGGACTTAATATAATTGAGCACTTATCAGGTGTCATTGAAACAAGAGGATTTTGTGTTCGTATCACTGTGTATCGCTGACAGGATCTGTTTGCTTATAAGAGCTTTTTTATCTAGCTATAAGACCTCTGGCACAAAACTGTGGCCCAGTGACGTTTTACATAAGCAAACCTGGTGCTAGAGTTGATTCCAGATGATAAGGAGAAAGGCCAAGAGCGATGGTTGTAGCTCTGAGCTGCCACCGATGATGCTGCCCAAGATGTGTCTTCTACCACCTGATGTGAGGATGGGTGCCAGAGATGGCATTGCAACACAGTCTTCGCCATGGTTGCCAGCTTTGGGCTTGGCCTGAAGAGAGGTGGAGGATTCATGTTTCAAGGAGAGGACAGAGCGGTTATGCAAGCAATTTTGGATGTATTTCTGCCATTTTTAAGACAGCGGGTTGTTTGCTGGTGTAAGGGAAGATGCACCTTATGGAAGATGTGCCATTTTCACCAACACAATTTTTGTTACGTGGATGGAGCAGCTGGTGCCTCCATTTTTAGAGTACTTTACAATTAAGTGGTGCTCTGAGAAAAATGTGGGCTTTTTTGAGGCCAATGATGAATTCCAAAGTGAATTGTATTTTGAAGCATTGGACGTGAAATGTTTTGTTTTTTAACGAATTCTTTTCTGCCTTGGCTGCGGAATCTTTACTTCAGTTTTAAATGAACTAAAATTCTTAAGTACCCCCTTACCATTGTGATAGCTTTTTGATAGTTTCAATATTCAACATTTAGGAAACATACGAGAGGAGCCTACATTTCTTACACATGCCTGTGACCTTGGTCATTGATGCTAGTGGATTAAATAGGGGAACATTTTTGAAAATGCCATTTGCCAATTAAAAAATGAAAATTTTGGTTTAATAGCAACACCTAGAAATACTAGATTGTGTACTGATCTCAGAAAACAAGTGGTGACAAGGGAAACAAGAAGTGAATGGAAGATACTGATTGGTAATTTCTGCTCACGGTATAGGCTGCCACCTAGATACCTAAGGTTGGTGATTTAAATACTCACTTGATTAAAAAAAAATAATAATCCAGTAAATTGGGAGAAATATTTATACAAATTCCCTTCTGAATGAATGCTTTTAGAACTCTGCATCTGTGGGTTTGAAACTCTGAGACAGACCTATATTTGGGGCAGCAATTGGAGTCAGTGCTGTGCTAACGTGTGAGGATTAATGTAGGATAGTGCTTTACACATGAGTTCAGATTCAGCCACTCTTCACCCTAGCACCACTGTTCTTAGCTGGCTTGGTTCTTATATGTCACTGCTTTTCAGATATTGGGCCAAGATTACATCTCTGCCTTTCTGTTTTTTGCATCTTGCATTGCAATAACAGGTGTCGGCTGACTCGAGCTCCTCCATGAACTCCAACACGCCTCTGGTGAGGATAACTACTCGCCTCTCCTCCACTGCTGATGCCCCAATGCTGGCAGGGGTCTCGGAATATGAACTACCAGAGGACCCAAAATGGGAGTTTCCAAGAGATAAGTAAGTAGCCCTTTTTCCTTACCACCACCTAACGTGCATCCGTAAAACATGACATGGTATGAGAGGAAGCCTCTTGCTGAATGTGTATCATGGTTGCTTTTGTTAAAAGAAAGTCTCGATTACTTGAACCTTCCCTGAAGATCAAGATGTATTCAATTTTCTGCGTTTTAATTTTTCAATAGAAATGGAATTTTCTCTGCATGTTGTTTGGGTTTGTTTTCACTGCAAACGAGCAGTTGAGAGAAGCCCAAGCAATACCTCTGTGTGCTAAACCATATTTCTCAGTAGTTTAGTGCATAATTGATCAATGTTTATTAAAGATGTGATACGGTATAAAACAGGAGATGGGAAAGTCTAGAAAATGGTGTTAGACAAACAAAATGAGCTGCTGAATGAGCAGAGGCATAACCACATTTCTTAACGTGAAATGGACATGTAAAAGAGATGGTATTAACACAGGTGAGGGCCATGATGTTATACTGAAGTTGATACTAACTTTAAGAAGTTTTCAGGAGGCTTTGAGAAACTGACATCTTCTGCCCTAGTGTTCTTTGAAAGTTCAGTGCTATGCCTTTTGGATAGTAGAGCTGCAATTTTGAACCTTCTGACAACTGTTCTGGAAATTACTTTTAATTATGCAGCTGAAAACTAGTGGAAAACACAGTAATTGCCACCTGCAGTATTCTAGTCAACAGGGGGGCCTGTATACATACTCCATACCCTTGGGGGATACACTAAATGCGGAAAATTTTAGTGTGCTAAACATTTAAAACTGGCATTCAGCACAAGTGTAGGTGGAGCGGATTTCCAATGAAAGGAAGCTATTTAGAGGCAGTTTATTAAGTTGGGGGGCAGCAGGCACACAATGAGGGGTTTGTTACATTAGTCCTAGCAGGGCAATAGCACATAAATTAATCAGTTTCCAATGCAAATGTTTGTTCTCTGCCAAGATCCTAAATTCAAATTCAGTTCTGGATAAAGTGCAGGATGACCTCAGCATAGCATTTGCTGCCCTTCAGTCTTTGCACCTTTTTAAGCCAGCGTTTGCTTTAGAAACCAATCCAAAACAGATTGAGGAGTTCTCACCACGGCTAAGATTGTACTTGACACAGTGTCCACGGATTGCTCTGGGGAGAAAGTGCCCTTCACCTCTCCTTTATGCCTGAGCAGATAAGCAAGTGGGGTTTGCAAGCCACTTGCCCCAGTCTAAGAGCCTTCTGTTGGTGCATGGCAGTGTGGGAAAATATAAGGCCATGATTTTCACAACCAGCTTTACCTACATTATATCTGTGAGTCCTGCTTGTGGCCATGGAAAGCCACAACTATAGCAGCTTGGTTATGAAAATGTTTGCCAAAAGCTGGCCAACGCATTGGATAATGCTGACTACTACAAGTTCATCAAACATCCTTCATGACATCTGCTGCAGCGTTGCTCTGCAGTTCAACAGCATTATCTGTGGGTAAAGAAGACAGAATCTGGCCCATGAGCTCTGTGCTGGAACCCAAAAGATTTGGCTCAGAGGCTTTGAAGTTTGTTGTATTTTATTTTTTTATCCACCTCAAGTTGAGATGGAAGCCTCTGTGCCTATTACAGCTGAGCTGGTTTAGCATCCATTACAGAGTGGCATATGCAGCTGATCCAGATAGCGATGGCTCTTCTCACAGGGTTCTTTACACTGCTGCTGTGATGTGAATGGAGCTTCAGTTTCCTCAGTCTCTGCTTCCCACTCTGAGCTCAGCATGGATGCTGCAGGAAGAGAGGCATCTTTTGCTGTCCTCATTCATGACATCTGTGGCAGCAGCAAGCCTGTAGCCAAAAACCAGCCTGTGGCTGGTCCCGTCTCACCCCTTCAAAGGATCAAAGCACTGGGGGAATGTGTGAAGATGTAAGAAGAGTGATCTTGCTGTGGACAGGAGGTTGTGGAGAGAGCGGCGTGCAGGGTGCACCAAGCCCTGCCAAGTGCTTTGTCCTGAAGAAGGTGCTGCCTTTTGTTGCTGGTCGTGTGGCTGGGGAATCGAGGCCCTGGGGCAGTGGAACTGCAGAGCAGAGCTGGCAGTGGCTCAAGGCACACGAGCATCCCCCTGGTTCCCCCATATCTTTGTCCTCCCGCCCCTTTCCTTGCAAGAAGACGGCTGTCTGGCTGCTTCCTCAGCTGCAGGGAGGAGGACAGGGGTGATAACGGGGCTGATAACCACCCACAGCTGAGCTCAAGCACAGCCTCTGCTGCGCTGTTCTCTGTCCTGGCTGATCCCTTAGGTGCAAGAGATCATTAGGCAAACATTCATGACCCACATCCACAGGCAGAAAGCAAAAAATAGGAATTCTGAGCAAAAGTTAGGCTGACTGTATGTTTGACTGCTCCCTCTCTATGCTGGTATATCTCAGGGTTAGTGATCCTGAAAACACCCACGTGGTTTTGATACCACCCTTAACTACACAAGGCATCAGCTGCCTGAGGTTGAACAAATGATGACGTGCACAAAGAACCCTTTCTTCCATCTCCTCACAGTCTGCATGAAGAAGCAGAAGACGTGCCACACCAACCACCACAAGAAGCCAGACTGTGCCTTTCATTCCTGCACTCTGAACTTCAGTTGCACCCAGATGCTCTGCAAGTTCAGCCCATGCACCATGCAATGCAGCCTCTCCTGTTAGAGGCAGAAGGGCAGCTTAAAAGCTGGGTTTAGCAACTGATCTGCTGGTATTAGATGTTCACTATGGTGTCACTGAGAAAACAAACCGTGGTGTGCATGAAAACCAACACATGCCGTGCATTTCATTAGTTCCATATGATAATTGCTTAGTGCTGCAGTAAGTTGTTGAAAGCCTTTTATATTTAGTTCTGGAATTGTGCTGGCTGTGCCCCTGCCCCAGATGCTGTGTGTTAATCCCCTGTTTAACACCTCCAGGCTGACGCTGGGTAAACCCCTGGGGGAAGGTTGCTTTGGGCAAGTGG
Organism: Lagopus muta; assembly: GCF_023343835.1. Classification (NCBI taxonomy): domain Eukaryota; kingdom Metazoa; phylum Chordata; class Aves; order Galliformes; family Phasianidae; genus Lagopus; species Lagopus muta. The sequence continues at coordinate 61,367,271 of NC_064437.1, read as the reverse complement.
TGATGGCCGAAGCGGTGGGGATTGACAAAGACCGGCCCAAAGAAGCAGTGACTGTGGCAGTGAAGATGCTGAAAGGTAAGAAGATGGGCTGAACAAGGTTTCAGCCTGCTTTCAGCCATGAAAAGTTTCCCTTGCAGTGTCTGAGCTCTGTCGTTGTGGGGGGGTCAGAGTGCACATAGCTGACCTCAGCCTTCGGTGGTTTGTGGTGTAAATCTGGGCTCTTGACAGCCTGTTTATCTTCAGCCACAAGTATTTGGACGTGTTGGTGTTGTGCGAGTTCATAGCAGCAGCTGTCTGCATGCAGATCCTAGCCCAGGTGGTTAGTGACTGTTCGTTTTGAATTTTATTATGAAGTCAACTTTTAGGAAAGACATGGTTTTTAAAGGCTGATAGTTAAGGACAGGATTTTAATGCTTTGTATTGGTTAACGTATGATTGAAGAAGCAGTCAGTCTGTCAAAGAGGCTGAGACTAATCTTTATTAGGACATAACACATGGCTTTGCACAGTGCACAATGTGCAGCGTATGCGAGAAAACCAACCCCATGTTCTACATTTCAAACCACATGCTGGTGAGTCATAGAGATGCTCAAGCTGGCACAGCAGAAAGTAGGAACTGAACTTGTGTCTTGTGCAGATGATGCTACAGAAAAGGATCTATCCGACCTGGTGTCAGAGATGGAGATGATGAAGATGATTGGGAAACATAAAAATATCATCAATCTTCTTGGAGCCTGTACCCAGGATGGTGAGTAGAGAAAAGAAACTAAGCCAGGACTTTCACACGGGTCTCCAGAACTCTCATTAATCATCGTTTTTCAAGAGTTTTTAAGGAAACTGTCATGCTGTGATGGGATTTCTAGATATTTCCTTAGCTTAGCAGCAATATTTTAACTCCTGTGTCTCATTATATTTGCAGCTTTAATATGAGAAAGGGCACTATATCATGTGAAAAATCGAATCCCTAGCCATAAGGAAAAATGACATTTTATAGTGACTTTACTCACATCTGTCATTCTGAATGGTCAGTCTTGTTTTAGCAAAATTTGTGCCCTTTGAATTTGAAATGAGCAGCTTTATTATTTAAAGACAACAATGTTTTTTTAAAGATAATTATATATTAAAAGTTACGCAGAAAGACATACAAATTCTGGAAATTAGAAAATCTATCAAACACAGCAAAAGCATTTCTTTAGATCTTGTGACATTTTGGGTCTGAAAATGTCTGTGTTTCAGTACATGGCATGGTCTGGAAGGAATAGGATTTAGGTACTTTCAGTTGCTAATGCAGCTCTGCCACTATCCTTCTAAAGCAGCCTTGGCCAGCCACTTAGAGAAGCCCAGTCCTCCTTTTTGTTCAAGTTGTGCTTAGTGGATTCACAGTTAAACATTTATTAATCCAGTTTGTTTATTGTAGAGCACCCGAAGGTTCTCTACAGAAAATCATTTTACCTTTTGACTTTACTCCAGTTTTGACACACTTCTGTTTATCCCAAGGTCCACTGTATGTGATTGTAGAATATGCTTCCAAAGGAAACCTGCGTGAGTATCTGCGAGCACGCCGGCCTCCTGGGATGGAGTACTCCTTTGATATTAACAGGGTCCCAGAGGAACAGATGACATTCAAGGACTTGGTATCTTGCACGTACCAGTTGGCAAGAGGCATGGAGTACTTGGCTTCACAAAAAGTAGGTAGAACTCAGCAAATGCAACACAAAGCGTTTGGTACATATTTGGTTGTAGGTTAAGTTTGGTTCTTGTGTTATTTATGGTCAATAATGAGCTGGGAGAATGAATTTTCTGCACACCTATCTGTACTTTGAGTAAGCACAGGTGATCACGTGATTATACAAGTCTCATTATTTCACCCACGAGACAGCAAGTCATCGTTTGCCTTCTGTTTCTAGTCAGTCTTACCAAAATTGGTTCAGATATTGGATATTAGGGAGAATTTCTTCTCAGAAGGAGTGGTTAGGCATTGGAACAGGTTGCGCAGGAAAGTGATGGAGTCACTGTCCCTGTAGGTGTTTATGGAAAGAGTAGATGCACTTAGGGATATGGTTTAGTGGACACTATTGGTGGTAGATGGATGGTTGAACTAAATGATCTTAGAGGTCATTTCCAACCTTAATGATTCTGTGACAGTGATGTAAAATAAATGAATTCAGTTACTGAAAGGGTAGTGTGGAGAACATCACAAGGGCAGAAATTGTGAACAAAAGAGTTAAAGGTAAATGGAGTTCACTAGTCATTGTAAATTAAGTACTGTGCTTGAAACTTGCCTTTGGTAGACCAACAAGCTTGTTGAAATTAGTTATGCATCATGGGATGTCTCTAGACTCTTATTTCTTCAGCTTTTCTTTGGACAGATTTTCTCAGGTTGTACCTCAGTTAAATTACAGTTATGGAACCTTAACTAGCCCTGTATAGTGGACTCTGTAAACATGTTGTGCCTTAATATGAAGGCAATCATGGGTATTCTGGGCACTGTTTGGACCCAGTGTCTAAACCAGAGCACCAGATACTGATGCTAAGTACCCCCAGGAAAGCATGGAGTGCTTAGTGGGATTTATACCAATTTCCAGTTCAGACCACTCCCAACTATGGAGCTGGTTTTAACCAAAGTTTAGAGCTGAGTTTGAACCTCCAGTCCTATTGTATGGAGTTACGGGATTTTATTGCTTCTCTGCAATTGTAGAGAGAGGGGAGGGGAGCAGGAATTGAAGTCTAATTTTGCATTTATTCTTTTGTTTGAAAATAGTAATTCTTAGTTCAGTAGAGTAGACAGGGAGACACGCATGACAGTAGGACGAAATCTATAGAGTGAGCATGAGTATTGTATTAGGTAAAGCACCTTAGAATATCCCTTTTGTAAGATTAATGAAACATTTGCCTGGCAATGAGCCACAGCCCAAGAAAAAGAAGGACCATTGTGAAAGGAAAAAAATAAATCTTTTGGTTGGCAAATCTTGAAAAGCTCTGATACGCTGCTGCAGGATACTGCAAGAAAGTGTGCGCTCACACAGATGTACACAGCAGCATCATTTCTTCTGTGGTCCAGTTCCTTTGCAAAAACACTTATCAGTGCTGTGCTGAACTTGACTGAATGCAAAGCATTGCATGAGGCACAGGGAAGAAGAAAAACAAAGTCAGCACATAGTAAAAACTGTACATTCCCATTCTTCAGACATCCCACCATTTCTGTTTGTATTTCTCCAATTCTTTTCCCCTGTGGGATCCTTTTACTGAGCTAGAATAATAAGAGATCTAGTCTTCTCATGGTATTTTCACCATGCAGGCGCTGTGAGAGAGCCAGTATTCTTGTTATTTCAGTCTAATAAATGGCTCACAGAGACTTCATGGAATATATATAGAATATGATTTTAATAAGTAAAGAAGGTACTCAGGTGTCAATTCCAGTTTTTGCCTTACAAGCAATTGTACGTTGGTTCCAAGCTGGATAAATACTTTTAAGAATTCTGTTGATGTGTCCTCTCTCTGATGTGCCAGTATCGCACAAGAGCTGCAGGGGGTAGCCCCAGTCACTTCAAAGAGACAGCAAATCACTGGGGCCAGAGAGCTGGCTGTGAAGCCTGGCAGACATGGCTGTGAGTCATGGCACCACTTTGAAACAGCAAAATTGCAGGGTATGAGAGAGCAGAAAAGCCCTGAGAGAAGGTAGTGGGATTTTATTCACTTGCTGGATTCTCCTGGAGGTGCTGCCTGCTGTTTGAAATGTTCTGCCCACTGGCTTGCTGTTCTAGAATGGCAGAAACATCTGCTTTAGGTCTTATGCCACACTCATTAAGGCACCTTGCCTTATCAGTGGGCATTAGCGATGTGTACTTGGGCAAGTGCCTTGAGTTCTGTTTCATCACAGCAGGTTCTTGTAGGGTTCGAGGACAAGGGCAGGGTGGGAAGGCTGCCTATGTTATTTCTGCTACTGTGGCCTTGCTGATGCTGAGTTAGAAGCCTGATTTGACTATGAAGGTGTACTCTTGTCTAGTCTCATCTGCGTGAAGGCACTGCTGGTGCAGTTTTTCCTTGCAGCTCCCCATAGTTGACCCAGTGAGGAGCAAAAACTTCGTAGACTCATTTTGCACGTGCAGGATGAGAGATCTCAGAAAACCGCTGGGACAAATTATAATGCAAGAAAAGATGTGGGCCCTTACTAATTGTTTTGTAGTGGTTCTGTCCAGCATGTCCATGCACAGGCTGAAATAAGGTAGACAACACAGAGTAAACTGAAATTGAGCAGAAGAAGAAGAAACACAACTATTTGACTTAAGAAGTAGTTGAATATCCTGGGAGGACTCTAAATGCAACACTGAATACCATGACCCTACTGCCACTCTGTATAAACCCCAAAAATGTTCCTTAAATGTAGGAATAATATCCAGAGCTGCCACAACTTCCTTTCAGTGTCAGGAATATCAACTCCAAGTTTTCAGGATAATGCTGCGTGAAGAAAGAAAAAGTCTGAGGAAATACTGGTTGGGGTTTCAGTATCAGAGCTGTTTGAAAAGCAAACAGCCGAGCCCAAATTGCCTTTATTTTTTTTCCAAAGTGAAATTGCTGTAGTCTCATGGTTGAAGTAAACATACACACCCTAGACATCTGGCTAAAAATGATTTACTAGAGATACATCTCTTAAGAAGATCTTTTGTACTAAAGACTGTCAGGTCTGTAGTCTGTACCGGACAGTCTGGTTTTAGTCCAGTTGATCCAACTTAATGTAAGAGAAGCAACACAGTGACACTCGTTAACAGACATTTGCAATGAAAATGCGGTGTTACCTGTATCTGGGGTTTGTGTCACAAAGAGTGGGTCACAAACATCTTAGAATGTTTGAGTTCTCATCCTTGGCAAAATACAAGGCTTCAAAGGGAGGCTTTTCAAAGGGACTTTTGGGCAGCTGTTCAACCTGGAAGCACCTGGCTGGACCTAAATAGGTTGCAACAGGGTAACTACAGCAGTCTTACTGCATGGACTTGGAGTAAACCTGTGGCTTTACAACCTAAGGATTCGGGTTAAAGTCTTTAAAGGAGGCTTAAGCATGGTTAGAAATAATTCCATTTTTTTGCAATGGTGTATTTCAGTGGGTGTTTTTGTCTTGTCTTTCTCTCCAGTGTATCCACCGAGACCTAGCTGCAAGAAATGTTTTGGTAACTGAAAATAATGTCATGAAAATAGCAGACTTCGGTTTAGCCAGAGACATCAACAATATAGATTATTATAAAAAGACTACTAATGTAAGTGGATGGTTTTCTTATCTGTGGAAGCAAGTGTTTCTTTCAATGTTTCACTTCAAAACTATGGTTATAATCTTAACGGGCTTCTTGTCCAGGAGACTCGCTTTTAATCAGACAGAAAACAGACATCAAGGACATAAGCAATTCTTTCCCCCTCTTACACTGACGTTTAGCTTAAAAAGATAAACAAATAGGCTCTATTTTTTTATGATTTATTATAACTGCTACAATATAACTATCCATGTTGTGTGTCCTTGACTGCAATCATTTGAAATAGATGGAAACTTGATTCTAGCTCGTTTTGAACCAGTACTAAGATCTCAAAAAACACTGCATAAACAGTGATAGCAGTAACCATAATAAAAATCCTGTTTGTGAGGTAGTGCCACAATACAGGATTATGCATTTTGCCTTTGCTTGGATGTAAATAACTGTAGTATTGAAGTTAGATCGAGCTTGAGAAAATGGATTTTCTGTACCTGTTGTTGTTTTGCTATTAAAGCTGTCCTGAATCAAGATGGGAACTTTGCAGAATTCTTTCAGTTCTTCAGACTCTGTTAATACTAAATAGATTCATACAAAATATTAATTAATCACACCGCCTGGCTCATTTACAAACATAAAGCACTGAGTGATGAATGGCATTTGAACAGTAATTATCAGAGTTCTGCATAGTTCCAAAAGGCAGAGCAGCCAGGTGGGGATTTGTTGGCACTGGAGGGGATCTGAACACATTTCATATCAAATTTGGTACAACTCCTTGGCTCGAGCAAAGCAGAGCTTTTGTGTAAAGCTACAGGCAGTTGTGGCTGCAAGCTCTGGGGAAAGGAAAACAAAATTCCTGTCAGTGATGAACTCTGTGCAAGCAGACCCGATTTTAAGAAGTTTTTTTGTTTCTTATTTCTACTCTTTAAAAACCTGTAGTGAAATAATCTTTTTCCACTTAGATTTGCTTACCCTACGTGTACTTACAAGCAGCATTTTTTTTTGGAGCCCTACACATTTTAAATTTTATCTTCAGTGTTCGTATCTATTTTTTCTTAATAACCTTCCTCCTTTCATCCATTTTATTAATATTTTTTTTAATGAAAGTTTTCAAAATAAACTACGTGTTTGCATTATAGGACTGATCTCTGAGATTTATTTGAAGCAAAAGTCAGTATTCAAATCATCCAGCCAATGTCTTCCATTTTCATTTCTCTTTCCTTCCCCCCCAAATATACAGGGACGGCTTCCAGTAAAGTGGATGGCTCCAGAAGCTCTGTTTGACAGAGTTTACACACACCAAAGCGACGTGTAAGTGACTTTATCTCTGTGTAATCTGGAAACTGGTTCACCTTCCTTAAAGTTTGGGATACTTTGAAATGTATTTCCCTGCTGTCCTTTCCCTTTAAGCGTTTTCAGTTTGTTTCACGTATTAATAGATGGAACAGGACTTGCCCTTAGAAAGTGAGGATTTTATGGTAGACTGCTAACCAGCGCTCTGTTACTAATCTGCCTGGCTTCAAAGCACATGAAAGGTGGAAAATGCTAACCTCCTTCTGTCAGTGCGGAAGTTTCCCCCCTTGAACTTATTTACGGATGTGCAGCTACAAAGAGTCTATCTAATGTGCTTGGCTTTCCACATACTCTGCACTTCCTTCAGGTTTAAAAAAAAAACAGCAGTGAAAAGAAAGAAGGAAAGAAGAAGAATGAAAAAAAAAGAGAACCTTGTCAAAGTTTGTGCTGTGGTCGTGTACAATAAAATATAGCCTGGATATACCAGAGGTGTTTTCCCTGATTTTAGAGATATTGTTGCTTCCCAGCAGTGTTTCACATACAGAAGGAAATCATTGGACTCTGGCACTTGAGGATCTTGTAATGTGCGTGGTGTAGCTGGCTGATGCAACAGCTCCCATAATTCTGCTTCCTATTAAAGTTCCCTGTGTAAAGATCCTCAGCGCTCGCATGCATTGAGCTCGAAGTAGATGTGTATTTTTTACTCAGTGCAGATGGAGATCTTATGTTTTTTATTTCTCCAAGAGAAGATGTTAGCCTTAAAAGGCTGGATGCTTCCCAGCACAGGTGTAAAAGCTTACGCATGACAGTGCAGAGTTAAAATAGAAAGGAGCAGGGTGGAGAAAATAAGAGGTGCCTCCTCCTTTAACTTGGATGCTCACCCCAAGTTGTTCTCCCCGTAAGAAAAGCATTTACTGAGGCCTTTCCTGCCATCTTTACGTTATTTATGAAGGAAATTATATACACAGGTTAAGGGTGGAGCCAACTTTTGCTTTAAAATAACATCTTGACAAAATATTTAAGTGAATGTGAAGTAAATGGCTTGGCTGGTTTAGAGCTGGAAGTCATTGTGAGCTCCCGACAAGCACAGAGCACAGGCATTTCAGTGTTGGAACTGGGAGGCTTTTTGGCCCCGTGGTGCCTTTGGATAATATTATTATAAGTTTGTGCAAACAGTTTACTAAAATACATTGCTGCAAAGCTAGCAGAACTGCAGAGCAGCTCGGGGCCAGGGCAGGCTTTGTGCTGTTGCTCACCTGGCAGAGCAGCCTGGCAGTGGGCCTGTGGCTGCCAGCGGGATGTGGCGAGGCAGCTCTGGAAGTGGGGAGCAGGCAGGAAAACTGGCTGAAGTTTTCCCTCCTTCATTTCCTTACAAAAAAAATAATAATTAAAAAAAAAGATATTAAAAGGAGCAGAATGATGCAAACTATTTTTGTTCTGAACAGCCTTTCTATCTTCCAAAATATCCCCCCATATACTTGCAAGCCAGCTCAGTGGTGTGGATGTTCTGTAAATAACTAAACTGTGAAGATGCAGGTTTTATTTTGTAATGGCTCTGGTGTGCATCCACTGCAAAAACATATCTGTTCACAGCAGTAAGGCAATTTTACTAATGCGGCTTTCTCTTTGTTTTGCAGATGGTCGTTTGGTGTGCTAATGTGGGAGATCTTCACCTTAGGAGGATCTCCCTACCCAGGAATCCCAGTGGAGGAACTTTTTAAGCTGCTTAAAGAAGGGCACCGAATGGATAAACCTGCCAACTGCACCAATGAACTGTAAGGACCGAGGGCTGCAAACTGCATTGGAATCATAGAATATCCCAACTTGGAAGGGGCCCATCACATGGTTAATGCTACCCCAGCAGAATGTAGCATTTGCAGAATTGTTGGCTCTAAAGTAGTGGATGTGTGTGCATATAGATGTGTATGGAAACGCTATGGAAAGGTCTCCAGGAAATGTTTGGTGGAGGACACTTTACACACCCTGCTGTGATCCCTTTGAAAATGGATGAGATCATCTGTAGACCAGTCTTTGTCAGTGCTTTTACACCCTTATTTTCTCAGTTTTGGTCCATTAAACATGAAAATTCATAAATGGCACACATAGCCATACCACACACAGGCTCTTATCCTGTATAAGCTACACCCAGCTGGTTTTGTACACAAAAAAGTGTATTTGGGAACTTTTGCATTAACACAGCATTATCTACCAGTGATAGTGGAAGAGTGCTTTCCTTTTCTGATGCTTCAGTATTGCTCTTGATAGTTTTTTGCTTTTATCCCCATTTTAATTTCTTCACAAAGGCTGCAGTCCCTTACATGATAAAATGTTTAAGCACATGTAATTTAATACAGCTGAAATGCCACAGAAGAATGCAGACTCGGGTCCACAAAGAGGAAATTTAGATGCTGGGCAAGCAGAGATACAGAAATAGAAATGAACCTTTGAGGGAAGTGACAGCATTGTATGGTCTGGGCAACAACATTGGTCCACATATAAAGCTTTGGAGTGCTCACTGCTTTATTTATGATGAAGAATATTGGCTGTGTATGAAAAGGCTTATCAGAAGGATGTGTGATTTTAATTAACCCAGGAAAATGTGCATTTCTTACAGCTATATGATGATGAGAGATTGCTGGCAGGCTGTGCCTTCACAAAGACCAACTTTTAAACAGTTGGTAGAAGACTTGGATCGGATCCTTATTCTCACAACTAATGAGGTAGGTAGATTGTTTCCTTCCATAAGCTACCAATCAGGATGAATGGTTCAGGAAGCAGATGGAAATTATACAGTTATGAAATCCTATTCAAGTTCTCATTCTGTTTGTCACCATCCTCTGAAGTTAGAAGCAGCTTAACTATGTATCCTATGAAATCCTCGGTTTCTTGTCATTATGTCTTGGTTTATGTAACAAAACAAACACATTTTTAAAATGTTTTTGTTAATTTCCCTTCGTATTTTTTTTATGTTTTTAGCATAGTGTTACTGAGAAAATACACATGGCAAACTGAGAGGCAATGTTTATATTTCAGCATGAGTTTCGTGTAGAGGAGTGTAGGAGAGTTCATGATGTTTTTCATTTATCAGCTCAGTTTGATTCCCAGCCATGATATCTAGGTCAGAAAAGGAGAAATTGTCAATAGTAGGTTTCAGATTGTGTCTGAGAGTGAATTAGGTTCACTGAAGTAGCTCTCAGTGGAGGGAAGAAGGGCCCACTGGGAGCACATGAGCAGCCATCCAATTATCCAAAGGTCCTGCCTACCACTGCTTCAGGTTGGGCTATATGAATGCAAAAGGGTTTCATTTGAACAGCATTCTTTCAGAGGACTGAAATATGATTAGTTCTAGCAAGAAACACACTGATTAGTGTATCCACACAGGAATCAGTTCTTACTTATCACATGTACTTTAGAGGAAGATCATGAGTAATGGAAATATTGATTCTTTTGGTGGAAACTTTGAGAGAAAATGTAGAAAAAAGGCTTGGATCATGTTATATGTGTCACCATTACTTTCTAATTTTTCAGAATTCTCAGATTTATTTTTCTTAAGCAAGATATGCTATTTTTTTTACGGACACCATTTGTCTAATAGAGTAGGTTTACATTTCCAGTTGAGAAGATTCTTTGGCTTCAGTAGCAGCTATAAATTTATCTGAATTACTCTTCTCCAAAACATGGCACCTTCAGGAATGGTTTGAGAATGGGGCAGGAATATGTGCTCCCAACTAAGCCAGCAGCATAGCTCTGTGTACCATTACAGTTTCCCCCCCATCCAACACTAACTGAATCCTTTTGTGCATCATTTACACACGATTTCACAAGGGTGGTTGGCGGCGGGCTGGCTGCCATCACAGAGTGCTTGGTGGCTTGGATTGCATCTGCATTTGCAAAGTCTAGAGGGAAACTCTGGGCTGTAATTCTAAGCCTGGAAGAGGATATTTCTTTCTCTTCTTGTATGTTTAAGCATCTTGCCTTCCAGTTGTGTAGCGCTCATGGGCCTGGAAGGATCTCAAAGGTAACCTGAAAAGGCCTTTAGGGTTATGTAAATGATTTCAGGCTCAAATTGTAAGGAAAAAAGCCTGGAAAAACCTCAGGAACACATCCAGTCAATCTGATCAGCCTGCAGCAGGATCTACTGTACATTTATCATGCCTGATGTGTTTGTGTAACTTTGTCCTTGAAGGTCACCACTGCTGCATTTCTGCATTGCCCCACAGCAACCCATTGCTCTGTTTTGTTACCTTTAGCTCTTGAAGGCTTTTCCTAATATCTAAACCTTCAGCTTAATCCAGGGCAAAAGCAGTATCTTAAGAAAGCAAGTTACTTCTCTTGTCTATGAGGTCATGTGTCCCATCTTCTGCCACTGCATGTGGTTTCAAGACCTGATTTCAAGTAAGCTGTGCAGTTTTGCTGAAGCACAGCTCCTCCATGCTTCAGTCTGACCGTACTTTTGCTCATCCATTCCACCCTGGTATCTTGGCTTTCCCACACATGCAACTGTTGATAAAGGGTCAACCTGCTTTGCCCAGCAGCTCCAAAATTGACCAGCCAACAATATGTTCTGCATTTGTGTAAGTGATTATTTTTGCCTAAGCCACCCTCTTTTTTTTTTATTCATTGAAATCCCAGTGCTGGAGACTTTATGCCCCTACATGACTGTGGCCCTTTATGCTGAGCAAAGAGACTGGAGAGGAGATAAGAATCCCACCTTCAGTTCTGAGCTCATAGCTGAATTATATCAAGCTTTCAATATGACAAGCTGCATCTGCAATTCCACAAGAAAGCTTCAAATGCTGGAAGACTTTTCTCATTTGTATAGAAAGTGCTCAATTGTTTCTGGTCACGTAGGGCTGCATTGCTTATACATAAATTACATGCCAGGATTGTCCTTGTGGATCTTCTGAACACCTAGGGAGCAAGATAGGAAGTAATCATTGATCCAAACTGCATCCCCTTGCTGCCTATTACATTTGTCAGCATTTAAAAGCTTATATTTTCCTCCTTTTTAAAATGGTGACCATTTTTTAAGCAATAACATGGCAACAATCAGATTTCTGGCTTAGGGAAAAAAAAAAAAAAGTCAACCAAAGAATGAAATTACCCCAACCCAAAGCACAGCAGCATAAAGCACTGACTGAGGTGGAGGACTCGTCTTGTCAGTGTGATCATAACTTGTGGTTTAGCAAATGAAGAGATTGCATTTAAATGAATGCAGCTGCCTTTAGAAGTTGAAAGAGAAGGAACATTTCAAGGGAGAAAATAACTTTCTTCTCCTGCCAAAACTGTTGTTTCTAGCAAAAGAGCCTTAACCCAAAACTTGGATTCAGCAGATATTATTTCCTTTTTTAATGACTGCTTTGGTCATGGCTACTCTGGGGCATGCAGGCATGAGCACAGACACACAGAGAAGAAAATGTAGTATAAAGAACCCAATCAAGTGAATTTAATTTTCTTTCAGTTGTTTTTTTGCACGTATGTCTGCCACTGCATGTTTAAACACAAAGTTAATATCACAGAATATAAAACAGACATCTAAATTGACCGAAGGAATACAAAGTTGGAAGTATCTTTCCCTCTCCAAATCATTACCACGTGCTGAAGAAAAATGGTTCTATTTAGGATGAAATTTCATTTTTATCATTGTAAGTGAAAAGTCCTCTTTTGATGTGGTTGGCATGTTTATTTCCACTGACGCGGCTAATGTGGATGCTGTTGGACTTCACAAAAGTACTGTGTTATTGGCTTGGCTTTCCTTTCTTTATTCAGGCTCCTTGTTTTATGAGATATTTGAGCTACAGGCAGTTTAGAATGCAATTGCATTAGGGAAATGAGTGTTGTTTTTAAACTGTTCTTTTACCCACGGCATGATTGAGCCAAATCAGAGCAGTTGGAACATGCTATTGCCAGTTTTACTCGCTGGTTAAAAACTCAGTCTATTTCTTTTGTCACAGGAGTATCTGGACCTCAGCGGACCTCTGGAGCAGTATTCACCTAGCTACCCTGACACCAGGAGTTCGTGTTCTTCAGGTGATGACTCTGTTTTTTCTCCTGATCCAATGCCTTATGAACCTTGTCTTCCCAAGTACCAACACATGAATGGAAGCGTTAAAACATGAAAAGAAGCAAGAACATCAAGCTACCTACAGCATACAAAACAACATGGTTTCTCCAGGACCCTAAAGATTCTGCTTGTACATATGAAATATGGGAGGAAAAAAAAAAAAAAAGAGGAAAAAAAAAAAAGAAAACTTGGAGGAAAGCAGTCAGGTCGTACATTAAAGATCTCATAATGTGCAACTTTTATTAAATTTTCCAACGAAGAAGAATGTTTATGAGCTGTGTCCAGATACCCATCACTATCAGTTTTCTGGCTTACCCTCAGCTGCGACAGACTTTGTTTGTACAATGGACCAGTTGGACTTGAGGCAAACTCTGGGTCTGCCTTTCTTGTTTATTTTGTAATATTTGGAGAAAATATATGTTGGCACACACTTACAGAGCACAAATGCAGTATATAGGTGCTGGATGTATGTAAATATATTCAAAATATGTATAAATATATATTATATATATTTACAATGAATTATTTTTTGTATTGATTTTAAAAATGGATGTCCCAATCCACCTAGCAAATTAGTCTCTTTTTTAACAGCTATTTGCTAAATGCTGTTCTTACACAGAATTTCTTAATTTTCACCATCCACGGGTGGAAAATACTTTGCTTTCAGGGAAAATGGTATATCATTAATTTATTAACTAATTGGTAATGTACAAAACAATTAATCGTTTATAGGGTTGTTGTGTTTTTGTAATTTAAATGGCATTTCTATGCAGGCAGCACAGAGAACTAGTAGATATATTGCTCAGACTTTACTAGTTTTCAGATCTTTTTTTTAAAAAAAGAAATATTTACAGTATATAACTAATTTGGGGGAATTAAACTTTTGATTTATTTGTGTTTGAAAACTGCAGTGTCAGATGATTATTCTTACCGAAACCAAATCCTTTAACAAGAATGCCTTTTATTCTCAATACTTGTCACTTGAACAACTGAACTCTTGAGGCAATGTTTCCCATGGTGGAAAACCAATCATTCCACCAAGAAAGAAAGAAAGAAAGAAAAAATTAGAATGGATTCCTAAAGTAAGGCAAGTCATTACCTTGTCTCTAACCATAGCAGGACATACTGCTCTAAAAGGAGCTGAGCTTCTACCCCGGGTTGCACATGCAACAGATTAAATAGATTTCTCTTCACTGGGTTGGGTAATAGGTTCCAGATCTTTTGGCCTGGATCTTTTGCCTTTCAGACTATCCCTCTATTGTAACTTAAGTTTAAAAACAGAGAGGTTGTTTATAATGACAGTTTGCCATAGGAATATCAGCATCTTTTTAAAGGATTAATTCATGCTGACTCCAGTATTTCCTTCTGATTCATTCCATAACAGTAGGTATAGCACTGGCCTCTGCTAAAATATCACTGTTGTTTGTATCTTTGTACGGAAGTCTCGTGTTTGTACTTTCAGAACCCTCACACTGATACGGCCATGCAATATGAATGCAAATTACACTGTTCTATGTGTGTGTGTTTTTTTTTTTAAATTGGGTAAAAGAAGTATTAAAATCTGTTAACTTTTGTACTGACAATAAAATGTTTCTACAGATATTAATGTTAAAATTACAAAATAAATGTCATGCAGCTTATTTTTCCTAATCCTTTGTGTCATACAAAATGGTTTCCTGAACATCAAGTGATGGAATGCATCCAGAAGCACTTCCTTCTGCCCTTATCACAGAATACTACATCCCCAAGCAGTTCCTTCAGGAATAGTATTTTTGCTTCTGCCTTGTAGAATATTGGCTCATGAATAATGTGGCTCATTTGAGTAGATACACAAACAACCTCTGCTGTTTGTGGGATGAGATGCTATGCTGGAAAATGGTTTGAAGTGTCCGTAGTGTAGGCAAAATATATTCCTTTTTTTCATTTATTCAGTCTGTATCTTTTATCTAGTGAGTCATTCATATGGGAGAGTTTGGTGGATGATTTCTGTGGGAGATTTAAACAAAAAAAGTAACAACTGATGGAAAGACAGTCCTCGTGGAAAGAATATATATATATTTTTTCCTTTCTTTTTTTTCTTGAAAATGAATAAAAGGAAGATTGACTAAAGTAGCTCATGCCACTTGAGTGAGGGAACATTCCGGTCATGCTACTCTTGCAGCTTACTCAGAGAAGGGTCTTTTCCACATACTACAGAAGTGTGTCAAGCCTGATCAATATAATGGAAAGGAGTCATTTAAGAATGTAGCATTGTGTATTTAATATGTTTTTGTTCTAGGTTGTTGTGGTTTTTTGGCCATTTCTGTGTTCATTTATCTCTTTTAACTCACAAAGGTAAAGATCTGGATGTTGGAGATGGAGCACAACTTTACAGACTGAAATATATTGTGCCACTTTCCTTTTCCCGGTTTTATAGTGTGCCTCCTGGATTAAGGTTTTATTATTTTCTGTTGTCTGAAGATTTTCTTTTCTTCGAGTATACTGTTTATATAGAGTAGGACACAGAAGCACTCCGTTTTTGGTGGAAAGGCAGAAAAGTGCATGTGGAATTGCAAGAGGAGACTAGAGAGCAGGAAATAAAGCCTAGAATTTGTCCAAAGACAGCATGTCCTTTATTGACACAGTACCTTGGGCTCTTGAAGGAGGGGTTAGGAATTTAAATTGCTATGTCATCTGAGAATAAAATCACCATTGATAAAGTAGGAGCAATAATGAAGAGTAGCCCTATGCCAGAAAACGAATTTATATTGATGCGGGTAATGAGATTTATGCTCTGTGTATAATCACTGTTTCCTGCAGCATCTGATTGTCTTGTCTCCCATTGAAGTATTGATTCAAATCAACTCTGCAGTGTGTGAGAAAACACGGATGTAGAAGCCAGGTTACTGTGGCTGAAATACATGAATAAGATGTTGCATATTTTGTTTTTCAAAATTTAATGTAATTCAGCAAGTAGTGTGGGCTTTATACAGCAGACAAGAAGATAACTTTTGTCATTTTATCTGTTGATGTCATTTGGTATCTGTTCTGTTATGCTTTTACAAAATGGAAGCATTGAATTGCGTTGTGCATTTCAAAGTTGTCCAAGGATGAGTAGGTTTACTAATCTTATTTCAGCAATAACGTGAGCAAAACTGTAGAAAGTATTTTCTGTGTCTGTTGAAAGGATTTCCAGAAAAGAGCACCAGAATAAGGATGAGAGCCATCAGTTGTTTCAGGGAATTTCTATCTGCATAGAAAAAAAACAACAAATGATTGACAGTGAGAGCAACATGACATTAGGATAAGCTGCCTGGAGAAACACTGGAGTCTGTCTCACTGTAGATAGTTAAGACTTGGCTTGGCAGTGTTTGGTATCCTCATCTGAGGCCCTACTTCAACACCAGGCTGGCCAAGATCATCTCCAGGGTCCTTTCCAGCTGACAATTTCTATGATCCTGCAAATCTGCATTATTGGCCAAAGGGAAGCTGGCTCATGTTAAATTTGTCAGTGGGATGTATTGTTCAGTAAATTCAGTTCAGTGATGCATTTAACGAGACAGATTCCTCTCTATTAAGACATTTGGATTTTAAGAACCAGGTCCTGGCTTGCCTCTGATTATTATGGCTGCCAAAGCCTTTCTGACTTTGAATAATTATGCAATGAAAAGCCCTGCTTTGTCAAAAAACTCTAAAGCACGAGTGCCTTGCAGAAGATAAAGTATTTTGACCTTATCAGAGTGGCGTGACCCTATCAGAGTTATCTTGTCAGAAGGAAATGAAGTCATTTTATGTTGAGTTTATTTCATAGTGGGAGATAATATATAAAGTCAAAATGGAATACGTTGATTTTTGTCCAAACAGAACGATTAGCCTAACTCAAAGCAACACAAAGTCCTGCAAGCTCAAAAGTCCTGCAAATAGTTTCACTTTTAAAATGTTTTCTTTTCAGTTCAGATTGAAAATCAGGTTTGGTTTTGTTTGTTTGTTTGATTTTCCAAGAATTTCTTGATGAAATTTCTGATGAACCAGATGTGGCACAAAGCCCACTGCCCCTGCCCAGGCTGCTGTGAGTGAAGGCAGGGCTGGTGACTGGGATTGTGAGGAGTCTGACAGAGCTAAAGGATGGGACAAACTGTTCCAAAGCCTCGCAGGATTGCAAAGGAGGACTAATATTTGCCAGTGGCAGTGGAGGAACTCATCTCCTCTGCTATGGTATCATGCCTTAGTATTGTCTGAGGCAACAAGGAGAGACTGAAGGCACAGGACAGTGAATGAAAGCCCTGGTGCTTTACAGAGAAATCTCTGATTTGATATACTGGAACCCAAATGAATTAAAATTTATGGAAAATAGAACAGTCCCTGGCAGTCCCTGATTTGTTAAAAATCCCTGATTTTTAACACATCTCAAAGAAGAAATTAGCCAAGGTGCAGTGTTGTGCCAAGGCACGTTTCCCTGGCACAGCTATAATTTTAAGTCTATTCAGTAGCATACATCCCTTTCTTTTCCAAAAGCTTGCTGCCACAGTGACTCACAAACTGAAAGCTCAATACTGCTAAATTCAGTATATGAGGGATCTGAGATGGGAGCAGTGCTGGAGAGCGTGCAGAACAGCAGGCTGTGTCCTGGTCTGTAAGAGCAGCTGTGGCACGGCTGGAGAAAATGGCATTGCATCTTCTTGCATTATTTCTGATGATCCTTCAGAAGGAGCCCAGGTGTGATGTGCTAAGGCTCAAGTACCAGCTGTGCTTGGGAGCAGCTTGTTGCTTCAGAGTCCCCATACCCATGCACCTGGGGAAGCCCTGGCCAAGGCCTGTGGCCTGCAGTGGGGTTTTCTGGCGAGCCACCAAGCGTGGTAGCATGAGCACATTGTTGTTCCTTGCTCTCCTTGACAGTGGACAGAACTTCACACATAATGCATTCATTGACTTCTAGTAAAGTTGTTCCATCTAAGCTTTCTGTAGCAGCTTTCTCCATTACAGCCGCCTGCTCCTCCCACCACTTATGAGGAGTACTGCCAGTTTTGCAGAGGACAGGACAAGGCTTGCAGTGTGCAAGGTCCACCTGTGCACAGCTAGTTCACAGATGAGGGATTTTGGGGGCTGCCTTCCTGCTGGTGGTGCAGAAGATTCATACAGAGGGCTTCAGCTGAATGGAGAGTGAAGATTCAAGCAATAAATTGGAGGGGAGGATCCTTCCCAGCTGGTACTGGCTCTTAATTCAAAGCGTTTCCTTGGGAAACTGCTCATTTTCTCCTCACCAGCTCCAGGAAGCCACCAGCTTCTGAAGACGTGTGTGTGCTCATCTCCTCAGGAGCTGCCAATAGGCTTGGAATAAAACAGCCGTCATGCAACATGCCTGCTGCATCCAGCTTTTCTGAAGCATTTTCCTTCATGAACACTCCCTCTCCTTACCAGCTTCCTTAGCTATTTTTATTTACTTTCATTAAGATATTTGAAGAAGAATTTGCATTTTTCAGATCACAGATTTTAGGGAAATAAACAAAGTATAGTGCTAGGGAGTTGTAAATAAATAAAAAAAATTCTAAATGTAAACTTCTTTCTATCATTTAAAATTTCCACAGTTCTTATTCCTGACAGCTTTTGTGCCAAATGATGGGCTTCTTCAGCTGATGTAATCCAAGACGCAATTCACAGGAGAGGAGATGTAATATTCTACTTATTAGCAGTCAGTGAATTATGATCCACTGGTTTGTTAATGCTCAGTAGCCTTTTGGGGTGATTTTTCAGTAAAAATAAAATGTTTATCTCTCATTATCTGTAAAGATTGGATCTGTACAAGAATTCTTGTAGGTCCGGCCCTACGAATTGCTAAATCCTGAGGCTAATGTCATATAAATGTTCAGTAGTCATATAATAGATGTAGTCATGACAGAGTTTTGGAAGATTCAATAAAACTGTTACAAACCAGAAGAAATTCTAAGGGAGAAATGTTTTTATTATGTAAGTAAAAAGCAGTTTTTCCCTCAGTATTTGGCAGTGCTTGCTCGCTCCTCTCATTTGACTTTTTGCTTCATTGTTCACAAATACTCTGCAGATTCTCATCTGGTTCAGCAATTGGGAAACAACAATCACATCCAGGGTGGTTCCAGCAAGTCTTAAAATCACCCCAAGAATTTCATGCCCAGTCTGCCTTTCTGACCCAACTGTCCCAAAGATGAAGGATCCAACTTGGATCCAAACTTGAAGAAATCATCAGTTTCTGGGCCCATCTAAAGCCTACAATCCTTATTTTTCTGCTGTCTCTGCAGTTTCGTGATAGGACAATAAACAAGAAGACAGAATCTATTCTGGGTTTCCTTATGCCTTCTTTCCCTGGTTGCAGGCAGACGAGAAATGAGAGCTGCTTTCCATGGCCTGGCTCCACTGCTGCTCCTGCTGAAGCTTCCCACATCTCCTGCCCTCACACCCATGGCCTGGAGCACACGTCACATCTCTGGTTAGACAGCATACGGCCTCAAAGATGTGCACGTTTGTTCCGATTTCTTTGTAACTCAGCTGAGGACAGCCATTGCTCCATTAATCAACCCCCTCTGTTTGACAGTCGGTAGATTTATGACATCAAGTTTATGAAACCAAAATGCAATTAAACGCAATCACTCAGTTCAGCTGGAGTTGCCAGATACTGCTAGTGAAATCTTTTGCAAACATCACTCGAGCTGAGGCTTCGACAAGCATGGAGTGAGAACAAAGGATGAAAGGTTTTCCTGATTCTTTTTAAGTCGCTTTAAAAAAGCCACCAAATGTTCTGAAAGCATTTTTTTAAGCAGTAAGGACCTGGGAGTCCCTTTGCCATTTCAGACTTAGGGCTTTGCTTTCACTCATGGGGCAGAAGTGGGAGCAAAAGGAACACTGAATGACAGAGTGGGAAGTCAGAGGGTCTTTTTTGGTTTCTGCAGGCACGATGTCTGCTTTCAGTCCGAGTGGAGCAGCAGGCATGAATGACATGTTCCTATTGGGGGGAACATTCCCACTTAGTTAATTCATAGCAAAGATATGATCCCAACATAGCCAAGCTGCATGCTGAATTTGTAAACACTTTCTTAAATAGCTTTGGGTTTCTTCTTCTCCACGTTGTTTCTCAGCACACCCATACCCCAGCAACTGACTTCCAGAAAAATAGCAAGCAGTATAAGTAACTATTATTACTACTGAATGCAATTGTTTTTCCTCAAATTGAGGGCAATAGCTGTGTAATGAGTCCCAGACATTTTGAGGTTTTCCTCTTCCATCCATTTTATATCTTTTGAGAAAGAAACGCTTGGTATTCCTTGAGGTTAGGCGCATTAACAAATGCAGTGGCAATAATGTTGTTGCTATATCTGTTGCTGCTAGAAGCATGTATGATTAAAATGTGCTCCTCATTTAGTTGCAAAACGGAAAGATGCTGAAATATTAGTGCCTGTGCTCCTTATGCTGGCTACATATTGAGTTGATTCTCATTTGGGGATCAAGAGTATATTCCTGCACTCAGTGGAGGAGGATGTCCCAGCATATTTTAACCCAGTGGAAATAACCCAACACTTTTCTGACGATGAAAGATGAGACTCAACTTCCAAAGAGATAAAGAAGTTAAACAAACAAGAAAAAACCCACAGGTTTCTCTTTTTGCTGTGTCCATGTGTTAAGTCACTTAAATCTTTTGGTGTTTCTGGCACCTACGTGTCCTAGTTCTGTGGTTAATAGTTATGAAAGGGCAGTAATAATTGTCATAAATTTATTATAAATTATACTGCTATCTTTATCTGAACTTCCATTGTGACTCCACTATGGAGCCAGCAACTAAGGCTCAACTTTGAGTAGTAACAAGGGTCCTCAGCAAAGTCTTGGTGCGTTTGCTGCCACTGAGAACCATCCTTTTGCTACTAATGTTGTGGTTAAGTTTCTCATGGTGTCAGAGCAGTGCAGTGAGGAAGCTGCCTCCTTCTATAAATCCCTGCTCTGAGCTGTTGTTTAAGAGGCAAATACTGAAAGGTGCAATGCTTGTTTTTAGCATACCATTTTGAGAAACATGCATCACTGACTAGTAAGCTTCTGCTGAAGAATGGCTGTCCGTGTATGTCTAAATACATGCCAGCATTTTGAATGCTGAGGCCATCAGTTGGATTTTGTGTTGAGGGACATGGTTTAGCGAGTACTGTTGGTGACAGGTGGATGATTGGACTGGATGATCTTGAAGGCCTTTTCCAACCTTGGTGATTCTGTGATTCTGTGATCAATCTGAAGGGAACTACTACTGTGTACTTACTGTCCATGTACTTGGCCATTTCATTACAATAATTTGCTAGAGAGAAGCTTCACATAAAAGGAATGTATTTACTTCTTCTAAACCACCAGCCAGCCATACAGAACCACAGCTGCATGGCAGATACTCTGGCAGGTGTGCTATTTCCTATCTCATGTGGCCATGGGCCTGGCAGTCAGCAGTTACCAACTGGAGCTGCCTTGCCGCAGTGATCATTGCTTCCCAGATCCAACAGAAAAATGTTGGTTTCCCCCCAGAATCTTGTGGAAGCTGGGAAGAAATGGTGAGCATGTCTGCTGCCTCTCCACTGAAGGGCTGCTGAGAGGCTTTGGAGAAAAGGCACTGTAAGTCCAAAACTAAGTCCCTGAGAAGAATGCTGTATGAGAGTCACCTTCTCTACTCTCCAGGCTGCTCTTCCTACAACAGCACTATCAGAAGAAGCAGCAGCATATGGGGTAAAAGTGCATTCTTCCCCGTTTGCTTTCTTCCCTAGAAGGGCCCCCCATCTTTGCTGAAGCTGTGCAGGTCACGTGTACCTGATCCACGTCAACACTGCTGGCTGCAGGAGCAAGCAGCTTTCATCCTGGCTGCGTTGGCTGCCACTTGACCTCCTTAAAAATGAATCTCAATTTTGCTTTAGAACAAATAACCACCTTCCAGAGCTTCTGCAATATGATCTCCTAGAGACAGCTACTGCACTGACTGTATAACCTGGACACTGCACTCTAGATTTTGGATGTGTTTTGATTTTGCCAATTATTAATTTTATAATGCGTCCCTCAGGTCCCGTATTAATGGACAGCTTACAGAGGAGGTCTGGGTTACTGTTTATCACAGCCCTCAATACTTTGGCATCCCTTGAGTCAAATTTAGCTCTCTGGATTCTGCTTGCCAAGTTAAAGCCTTTAGCATTTTTATAATCTCCAAACACACGTTTCTTCATCTCTCAGATTCAGCCTTGGTGATTCAGTACACGTTCGCTGCTTGAAATCAAACCATGATGAAATCTCTTAATAGTCACTCTACGAAAATATTTTGTTTAAAAAACACTCAAAACTTAATTGGAATGAAAACACCAGCAGATGGATTGTAGTTTGAAGCCCTAAGTCTGAGACGCAGCTGGAACAGCAGGAATCAGAGAGACACTTCTAAATCTTCCTCTTCCTACAGGAACGTTTCAAGGCTGCTGCGTTTTGGCAGGCAATGCAAAGCACCCACTTGGGTTCAGCCTTCTTTGACCAATATCGTATGCTGCTGTCACATCTGTCACTTAGATTTGCAGATAGCCAGAGAGCGCAAATAAAGGGCTGTATCTTTTCCTAAGCTCCACAAAGGGTGCTCATGAACATGTGCCAAAACATCGCTACTGCCAGCTCTGAATAATGACTTTAGTAAAGTAGTTAATTTCTTCTCAGCACCTCTAATGAGACTTACTAGAAGATATGATGTAAAAAAAAGATTATGGATAACTTGTTAATTGGAGGAGTTGTATTTATCCTTTATCTGCATTGTCTGGCTCTTAGTTTTGTCCTAAAACTGAGATCTAATTAAATTAATATAAACATTCATGAACTTCCTAGACAATTTGTGCTGTGTTTTATTTACATTAGGTCAGTTATCCAAACGGTTTCAAATCCTGTATATTCACAGTGATATTCCTGCTATGAGTTCAACTGGCAAAATGCTGTAAGTTTTCAGAACCAGTTCCCTGTTCAATTTCTGCTAGATAAAATTCCTTCCACCTCAAGAACAAATTGATAAGGATGGAATTAAATGCCTGGAGGCATTGCCATTGCCCAGGAGAGTGAATATTTACATGCCGCATAGCAGCATCTTGTTTATAATTGGAAACACTGGCTCTTCAATTTGATCATTTTGGTTCAGATAAAGAGGAGAACAAATTTATGAAAAATGTAGTTTCAACACTGATGCTGTAGGAGGGACATATGGGAAAAAAGAATATCCTTAAATTAATGCAAATGCATCAGAGCAGCTTTTGGATAAATTCTTCAATTTGGATGTTTGCTTTTAGGTTACAACAAGCAAGCTATTGGGACGTGTATGGCATTTTCCAAAATTACAGATACAAAGATACAAACTTAGCTCATCACGCAGCGAGAATATCAGCAGCCTCACGGGTCAGAAAGGAGGCAGTCCCTGCTTCTGGAGGAGGGCCCATCCCTACCAGCAGCAATGCAGCAAATCTACTGAGCGCTTTGGAAGTTTAAAAAGGCATCAAAAGGCATTTAGCCATGACTGCAATCTTAATGCTGCTGACAGGTCTTTTGTTTTATTTTGGTTTTTGATAACGTGGCATGAAAACTGAGATCAGGTGGTCCTAACCAGCTGACTGTGATTGCAAAGCAGTGTAAATGGTTAAGGATATAAAGCAGACTTTCAGCTTGAAGGAATTGTCCTTGCTTGAACTACTACAGAACCACATAATTATTTTAAGACAATTACGGCTATGAGAATAAGGAGAATTGGAGGCAGAATGTTTTAAAGCAGAAGGGGAAAGGATATCTCCTGTCACTCTGGACCACTACACCTTTACAATGCCATAAATAGTTTATTAGAGTATAACTCATGCTCTCTTTATACGTATTGCTTTTGCTTATTCTTTACCAATGGTATTATTGCAGTGTTTTCTGTGTGAGATGGAGATGACCTGTGGGGAAGGGGTTTTAGGTGTCTTTACTGCTTCATGTCAAGCAAGATCAGCTCACGGTGACAAAGCAGCTGTCCCCTCACAGACAGGAGCGTGTCTGGTGCAAGTAGGACATCCCAGAACTCTGCACTGCCTACCACTGATCACCTTTGCTAGGGCCAAAGTTGCCAGAGGAGGAGAAACTCCATAGCAAATATAAACAAGTCCATTTTAATAGCTGGCAACTATTAACTTTTTTTTTTTTCTTTTTTTTTTTTCCACAGAATCACAGAATTGTAGGGGTTGGAAGGGACCTCTAGAGATCATCGAGTCCAACCCCCCCTGCCAAAGCAGGTTCATCCAGATTCAAAACTCTGTATTGTGAAGTTGCCTTTCTGGACAGTGCTGAGGACAGCAGGAGTCTCTCATTCATTTGGCCGTATGAGAGGGTCACAAATCAAATGTAGATATGAACTGGGCTGTAGAGATTCTGGCAAGTATTTGCCAAAATATTTGAATATTTGTTTGGATTTTGAACAGAATTCACTTTGGCCTCATTCTCTCTTCTTTGGTGTTCTCACATGATGAGTCCTGAATTCTTACTATCTCTGGACATTTAGAAAAACAACCTTTAAAATCATTGGCTTCAGCAGAAGCTACATTCTGTGTTTTCTTTGTTTGCATCAGAGGTGCTTGCCCAGGTGGATGGTAACTGCTGAGCCTGAACCACTGATTGAGCATCTGGGGAAAGGACCTGGTCAGCCCTGGGAGCACAGGTGAGGGCAATTCAGCTGTGTGACCAGAAGGGCTGGAGCCTGGCTGCACCTCTCTTAGACCCCATTTAAGGGCTGACTGCCACTGGGGAAGGTTCTCTTCCTGGAGATCCCTCCTCGGTGAAGCTTTCTCATGTGAACCTAGAATCTTCTGGTACAGGTGAGCAATCACCTTCCCTTCCTTTATAGTACTTTTTTATTGTGCCAGGCTTCTTGTCATCACATCTCTGTTGTAATGCTTTTCCCATCATATTAATCTGTCCAAATGCTACACCAGGTCTCTGAAAGGAACAGAGGGGAAAAAGCAAGTGCAGTGCTTCTGGCTGACTGTAGCAGTGTTAATGACTAAAGAGTTAATATTGATAATTCTATCTCATAAGCATAGTGTAAGATTAATTTTAGGAAGAAAAAAGGTATAGGGAAATATAGTTGGTCTTCCTTTTGCTGAATGTGAAGTTTTGGTCTGAATGGGGCAAAAGATCTGGTAGCAGGATGGAAATACCCTTGGGGAAGTGGGGTGAGGAGCAGCTGTGCATTTGTTAATAGGTGTCAGATGATGTGGCTTTAGCACAGGGCATTCAGCAGTTCTCTGAGCAGTTGAATGGTGAA
Source organism: Lagopus muta (assembly GCF_023343835.1). NCBI lineage: Eukaryota > Metazoa > Chordata > Aves > Galliformes > Phasianidae > Lagopus > Lagopus muta. The sequence goes on along the minus strand of NC_064437.1, from coordinate 61,342,404 downwards.
TGAAGGGGAGAAAGGAGAATGTCAGGACAGAAGTCCTGGCCTGTGTTTAATAACAGCAGCATCTAGTTGGGATGTAATCTGTCTGTGGATTCTCTGCATTCAGCTGAACTAGATCTGTCAAATGTTATATCAAATGTTAGTTAGGGCAATCAGGGAGTTTATTCAAATCCTGAATAAGCACACAAAGCAACAGACAGACACTGTTTTGAAATCTAGTTAACTGTCAAATTGTTGAAAGGTGAGCTCCCAATGAAGTCTGGTAAACCTGCTTTCCTTTATCCTTCTGGAGTAGCCAGATTCACAGTCCCAGATATGGTTTATCTTCCCCAGGACAGAAATTGGGGAAAAAAATATTTTACCACATATATCTTAAGGCTAATGAACAAACTGTTTTTGGGATTCAGGTGCCATGTCATCATTGGGTTGATCAGCCATGATATGTTCAAGGCACAGAGTTTTTTCTTGAGGTTGTATTAAATGTTAGAGTAAGGACTCTCAGAGTAGCTGGGGTTGGAAGGGGCCTCAGAAGGACCTGATCAAGTAATGTGTTTGTATTGGCAAGGTAAATGCGAGTATCAGCAAGTGTCAATGAACATAGTAATATAAGCTAATAGCGAGGATGTTTGCATCCATACACACACAGAGAGTCTGTGAACTGGACTTCATTCTGTACCAGTGGAACCTTCCTACATTGTGTTTCTAAAGCAGGATTAAGTTGCTGTTATGGTTTCTGGTTGTGGCTATTTGATTACAAACTAACTCTGTTCTAACAAAAGCAGTCTTTAACACAAATGGTGTATTTGGTGTTCAAAGCTTTCCTCTGTTGTGAAGGCATCAAGTAATCAGTAAACCTCCATTTCATCATTCTGAGTATAGCCTTTAGCATAACAGGTTCTAAAATCTGCTCTAATGGCTGTTGGAAGACAGCATAGGAGGGGGCATGTATGTTATGCAATAGCTCAGGAGAGGCAAGATTATTGCTTTTAGAGCTATTTTTAAATTAACTTTTGAAAGTGTGGTGTTTGAGGAACTGCTCAACACCTACCAGTTCTGGGCTACATGTGAAGTCTTCCTGGCATCTATGATTATGTGAGCAAAATGATGTTAATGTCTTTCCTGGATATGTCTAATTAGGAATAAAAAAGCTAAAAGTGCCAATCTACTGATGTCTTCTAGGAGGTATTACAGGTTTCAAGTGCCAGTTTGAGTCAATATTCTCCGAAGCAATACTGTGAACTCAAGGGCTATAGCAGTAGTCATTGAGTTTATGGTATGCTGTAGCAGTTGATAATATTTCCTACAAGCATTAAACCACTGTTACAAATGATTCTGTGACCTCCTTGCCATACCCCTTTATTTATCCTTGTTATTAGATCTTTCTCCCATTTGCATGTCTTTCCCATGCTAAAAGTGTTATCTTAATTACTGTAAGTCAGATGAGAAACACCTGCTCAGTATACTGCTCTAAAGCAACATAAACACCAAAAGTATTTGATGGAAGTAGGATTAGGTGGATTTTAGGGTGGATGTGTGTGCTTAGTGTCTTTAGTAGAGTCTCTTGTGTAATTATCGCTGTTTAGGGGTTGGTAAGTTCTTTTTTTGAGTAGAAATACTTTCCTGTGAGGAACTTGAAATGCCAGAGAACAACAGAGAAATCTGCTTTTACTTCGTTTCTTATTCAGAGGGAGCATTTCCTTTGCTGTTTTCTTAACAATCATAAGATGAAGACAAAGGATGTTTAAAACATCTCATTTAACAGTTACAGAAGTTAGTGCGGCTCTATAAGAACTAACAGTTGATCTCACACTCCTTTTAACTTTATGGTCATCCCAATTCTATGATATTTCCCAATGATAGTGAGATTTCCAAAGCAATACTCCGAAGGCTGAAATGCTTATGGAATCTGGGAGTTATGAAGAACCCCTGCAGAAAGCAGCCACCTCTTGCTATGCACTTTGGTGATCAGGTTCAGCAGGTGCAAGGAGTTGAGTGGTTTGGTGATTGTAGAGGGGCTGCAGCTGGGTTGCTGATGGCTCAGGGTGCCTCCCTGGTGGGATTACTTCACTATGGTGTGGGAATACACCAAGTAAAATGTAGTTGCAGCATTTCTGGGGAGTATTGGTGAGTGTGAGATGCGTCTTCAGCTGAAGCTGTGTGAGGTTTCCAGAGATGCAGCCTAGCAAAGGAGCAGGTAAGGCTGCACCCAGGCCCACACCAGGAAGGGCTTCTGTTGAATTGTTTGCCTGGAGAAATGCTATGAGGAAGAGTAGGAAAACCTCCGTTTTCCTGGAGCAGCTGGCTCTTCTTTTTTTGGTTGCAGTTCTGCTTTTCTGCCTGCTCGTGGCTGTGTGAACCTACAGTGTGAGAAGTGCATCAGGAGCAGCTGTGTAAGCTGGGTGTACATCCCCATGGGCTGGAAGGTGTGCATGGCTGTGTTCCTCACTCTGAGGATGATGCTGCAGTATGTGCTAGGATGCTGCAATATATATTAGGCTACTGCAACTGCACTGCGATGTGGTGAAGAAGGAAAGGGGCTGAGCAACGGGTATGTGCTGTGGCAGTGCATGTAGCATGGGCTGTGGCTGTTGGCCCATGCTAACAGCAAGGGCCTCCATTTCCTGCAGTCACTCCAGCCTTGTTCTTTCTCCATGAGCTGATTTGTCTCTGTTGCCATTTTTGTTGTTATTATTATCTCTTCTCTTTAACAGAGGAACAGACTTGCCCTTGTGGTCTGGAAGGTCAGGCACGTGCTGGCTGCCTGTTGATGGGGATGGGAGCAGAGCAGCAGGCTGGAGGAGCTGCTTCACACTGTGCCACGTCCACCTGCCTTGAGGTGAGTGCCCACGGCTCCACGGACCCCTGTGTGAACGTGCTGTGAGTCTCTGCATTGTCGGGGCAGTGCTTCAGCTCTTGAGAGCTTGGTCAGTGTTTGCATAGGGTGCTCCTTGTGCTGGCTGCCAGCCCAGCGCTGTGATGTTTTTTTATCCCATGTTGCTCTGTTGGCACCAGGCAGGCGCTGGCAGTGGCTGTGTTTGGGGCACCGTGCAGCTGGGTTTCATGGCGCCTGTTGGGAAGGACCTTTGAAGTGTTGTGCAGAAGTGTTTGTTTCTGTGAAGTGCGAGATAGTGCTGAGGCCCTGGGCTGTGGATGGTAAAAATATGTGCTTTGAGCTGTGGACGGTAAAAATTGTAACATCTGATAACTTCTTCTAATGGTGAAGTGACTGAACCCTCTCCTGCCAGTTCTTTCTCTGTGATGAAAACTTATGTATGATTTTCTTATGAAAGCTATATAAATATAGATCTTCTGTTGCAATGCAGTAGAGTTGCATTTCTAAGTGTGTATCGGTTTGTTCCTTTAAGTTAAGCTGATGAAAAACTGAGGGCTGGGCACTGTGGCAGCTGTGTGCTCCTGCAGTGTCACCAAAGTGTTCTGGCTCCCTACAGGACAGTTCATTTGATCTGTTTCTGAGGAATGGACCTGTGGATGTTAATATTGCTGCATCTCTCCAGCTAGTTAGCGCTCACAAGTTAGGAGGCATTGGTTGGACTTGTTTGCTGAGTCAGATTTCTACCAGTCTCTTTAATTTATGCTGCATTCTGTTATAAGCTTATGACTATTTCTGTGATGAGCTTTCTAAGAATACATACAAATACTTGTTTTCACAGGTCAGAGCATCCAGACACAAGTGCCATGCATGTGTAAAAAGAGTCATGTTAGACTTTATTTCTGTTGTATATGTGTTCTGCCAGCCTGATCCTGACTTTACTGTTGCTTTCCAATTGTGTTCCTATTCCAGCTCCTGTGCTGGATTGGCTAGAAAAAAGAGGTACAAGGGGCAGGGAGGACTGGGGATGTATCTAGTACCTATCTGCAAACAGTGTTGGTGGAATACTGAGCAGGGCAGTGCTGCTACTCAGGCATGTGCAGGATGGCTTAATTGAGCCAGTTTTGCTTGTAGGTTGTGCTCAGAAGGCACAGGTCCTTGTCATGGAGGCAAGGGAGCAATGCTGCTCTCAGAGTTGTCCTCTTGTGAGGAGCTACAGGCCAACATATCGTTTGGCCCTGAGGGCTTTGCCAAAAGGAACTCACATAGGGCTTTGAAAGATCTTCTCTGACTACCCACAGAGCTTGTAGGTGATTTTAATTAAATGTAATAAGCACTGCTGCCACGTTGAAGGAAGATTAAGGGTGATCAAGCCATGCAAGAGCTGCCCCTGAGCTCCAGGGCTACTAGTGGGGCAGGTCCAAAATATGTCTGTAGTGCCTATGAGAGAGGTGCTTCTGCTGTCCCTGTGGGACGCTTTCTTCAGTTCACACTTTCTATGAGATACATCAGAACTAAGAATTTAGTTTCTTCCTGAAGAACCCTGGTTTTGATCCTGCCCTCTTTAATCTGTTTATTAATTGCATTTAAGTGCTGCTTTGTGAAATGCATCCTAAGTGAAGGAAGGCATGCTGTGAAATAGGGCCATAAACCCTAACTTGTTTTGTGATGGATCTTCCTCACAAATTATCTAAGTAAACATGGAGTTCAGAGAATTAAAATAATGACTCCTCTACACTCTGGTTGGTCCATGTAACTTTGAACTGCACTTGAAGGAGGCTGCGTTCACTTTTTGCAGTGACAAATGGATGTGAAAGCTGCAGAAACAAATTCATGTTCTCCTTAGGACCAGATGCTTTTCTAGCAGACAACAAGACCTGTGCAGTTGGTCATCTTGTCCCCTAAATCCATCCCTTAGATTGGAGGGATGCATACCATGCCACCATGTCAAGCTCATCTCTCAGCTTCTCATTGTATTGTGAAACTTGTGTGGTCCTATTAAACCTAATAGATCTGTTGCAATGCTCAACAAACAGTTATCAGTTATCTTATGTGCTTGGTTCACTGTGTAATTTGCTAATAGTATTTTCAATACCTTGCCAGGGAAGTGAGTGGGACTGTCTGACCTCACAGCTGTACTCAGTGAAATGTATAGTTCAATGATTTCTTTTATACAAACCTGTGTTTGGTTAATTTTTAAAATAATATTCTGAGTTTTCACAGGAATGAGTTGGAGACACAGTATGTTCCAAGTGGCAAGCTAGCAAGAAAGCTTTCTCAATTGAACTGCAAGAACTTCACTTTTGACAGGGCATAAATATTGTTTATGGCTCTCTGTCCTAATCAATGTGAACCTGGTTAAATATGTCATTTTTAACTAAGCTTTGCTGTCGTTCTTTGAGTAATATCCCATGAAATATAATAATACCCCATGAAATAGAGTTTCAGTATGTTGTAGTCTAATGTTCATTCTCAAATATTGCAAGGCTGAGAGGGTTGGGTGATCTATTCTGAAATGAAAGTTCTTACGCTGTAATGAGGCATTGGGTCTGCTGACAAATGGCTCCTTTTGCATTTGAGTAATGCAGAATCGCCTCTGTCCTGTTGGGGTTCTCTGAGAATTCCATTCTACTGAAAACTCTATACAATACTTCCACCTTTTTCTTGTTTGTAACTTATCACTGAGAAGCACAGCTGATAGTTTATATCATATGTTGCTGCAGCAGTGTAAGTGATGAGCAGTGAACAGGAGTGTAGGGAAGGTTTGTGTGTGTTGAATCCTTTTGAAAGGGCTTTGATCTTTGCAGATACCTGGGGACCAAGACCTCAGTCTTAAGCAATATTAGGCAATGTCTTGGTCAGGTCCCCTGCCTATCTAGTCTGCAAGGTGAATGCCATGGCAACTGGGCAAAACACAGGTTACTTCTGGGGCTCGGGAGAAATAAGGAATAAACCAACATCCCTTTTCATATCTAGTATTGTCATATGCTTGACGTGTTTCTTTATACAGTACCTAGTAAAATGAGACTTTACAAATTGTATGGGTACAAAAATTAGCATTACATAGTCAATAAATCATGCAAGAAATTTGGTATCTGTATACTTAATCTAAATTTGTTAACACTGGCAAGATAGAAGTCATTTTGACTCTATGCCGACACTTGAATCTGGAACACAGCTCAGAAATTTGAGGTTTCTTCATCCAGCTGTGTACATGTGCCTTGTTATCTAATACTTTAATTGCTAACTAAACAGTGGGTAGTAGAGAATATACTGTTCTATGTCAATATTTAAGCAGGACTTTACTTATGGCTTAAGTTTATTCACCTTGCAGAGAGAATTTTTGCTTCGCTTCAATAATTGGGCAAAGAAAAAGCAGGGTTTCAACTTGCTCCTGTGGTCTGTAGTTAGTGTAGGCAAATAAAGTATGTGAGCTATTTCTGTAATCCATGTCTTTCACATCCAGTGTTTTTGGAAAGCTCAGGAGCTGTTGAGACCTCTGAAACATCTGGGACCTTTCCCCTTTTGCTTTCCCTTCCCAATGGATGAGGCAAATTAAACTGTCAGACTTGTTGGGACAAATATTTGTTAGAAACTCCTAAAATTCTTCTACAGTGGAAATTTGGAAGTGTCATTCTCTCTAATTCACTTTGTGAAAAGCTGAAAATGTGAATAGGGACTTCTGTCACTGTGAGCCATAAAAAATTATTGCAATGACAACTAAGGAGAGGCTTTAAAGATTTGAGGCCTGCTATGTGCAGAGGCTCAGTTGAGGTAGTTTTGCCTGGAATCTGTTCACATGTTAAAAAGAGTGAGTTATGTCCTTTTAATACCTTGCATTCACAAACATGTGGTAGGATTAACAAACCAAATCTTGAAGAAGTTGCATACTTTGATCATTTTCTTGTGCTTCCTGAGAGCATCACCTGAGCCAATCTTGCTTCCAGCTTCCCTTTACATACGTGGGTTCAAATTGCAATATCTTCTTTTCAACAGTTCATGTTATGTTGGGATGTGAAATAAATAGTGAAAAGAAACCCATAGATTAAGGAAAAAAAAAAAAAAAAGGATACTAAGCTCTTAGTGCTTTTGTTCTAGGAAATAAGACAACGCTGTAAACCAAATGTAGCATACTTATAGCTGTACTTTGCATTGCAGGACCATAGATACCAGGAATCAAGATGTCACATTCTAATACAGGTCTCATTATTAGATGAGTAGCTTACAGCCATACAGATACAAAGTGGAAGAATCAAGCAAAGAACACATATGCCATAACTCAAAGCGACTCAAAGGCAATTGAGGAGAGGAAGAAGAGGCAGCAAGCTTTGAGCAAAGCATTTTTTTCTGTGCAGAAGAGTTGCACACATGCCATGCCTTTATAATCTCTGCTGAATCAGGCCAGGGTTGTTCAGGAAGCTGACTGGAACTTGTCTGTAGATCTCCTGGATGATGCAAGACCCTAACTAACTCTGCTGAAGGGAAATGGGAATTACTGTTACCCAGTGCTGTCTGGGGTCTGCATTGCTGTTTCTGTTGCAGGAAAATATAAAGGGAAGTAGAGTGAGCATTTGGGCTGTGCTTAGTAAGCGGGCCAACAGTTTTACTCAGTTGGATCTCAGTTTTCTTTCAAGGTGAGTTTTGGAAACATTTTAGTTAGTTTCAAGCTGTGGCAAATCCCATCCTGGCTGCTGTTCGTGAAATACTTTTCCTTCCATATCCGGTTTCTAATCCAGATTTTCCAGTAGCTCAGAGCAATTATTATTGACAAGTCCAATGCCAAAACACTACATTTAAATACCTAATTGTTTTACAGTCAGTTCAGTTCTGTGTTTCCAGTAGGGGTACTTATGAAAGGGCAATATTTATTTTGCCACGACACGACGTTGTGGCATTATGTGCAAGGCAGTCATGTTATTTGCTCTGACGATCAAAATGAGTCCTGTAGTTCACTGCTGTAGTTCAACCTGAGTATATAAAACGTTTGTTCCATCTTCCCTGTCTCTATATTTAGTTATGTGCTAGACACACTAAAGTCTGAGATCCTTTTTATTATACTTGAAAACTGCATTTGGGATCTTTACAATGTGTGTTTTTCTGAAGCTTTTTGGAAGAGCATGCAGCAGAAAACTACCTTCTAAGATAGGCTAATGTTCTTTTATGATCACTCTAAATTCTGGGGAAGAAAATACCAAACATGGATTAGAATGAGGAGTATGAGATGTCACCTAAAAGGATGAAGTTAGAAACAATATTTCCAGATGTGAAAGAATGAAATTCATTGGGTTATAGAAAGCTTGAAACCCGACCAAATCCAGCCATGTTCTGTACCATGTCATATTCATATAACATTAATTCTGAATGTTTTTTTTTCTCCCAGTTTTGAGTATCAGCAGGCTGCAAAGAACCAAATATTACCCCGTGTCAGTTGTTCTCATTCATTCTTGTGATAATATGATCCCTGTAATATGGTCAAAATAGAGTCTACATGCAATGTATGAATATTTACGTGACATATTCTCCTACGTATCCTCTTAGCAAAGTTCTAAGAGTCTTTCTAGCACTGCAAGGTATCTTGCTTTTCTCAAGTAGCAAATCTGAATGTAGTCTTAATAGGTGCAGAATCCTGTGTTACAAACAATTCTTAGGCAATTTATTCCAGATAATGGAATTTAAAACAAATGGTTTAACTAGCAAAAGTCTATCACTTAGGGTCAAAGTCATACCAAAATTTGTGTTCCTTTGGGGCTTTAATCAGCCACTTTGGCATTTAATTGTTATTTTGGCAGACTCAAGGAAGGAAATTGGGATTTTTAAAATTTCATATCAAAGTGAACTGAAAACAATTTGAGAATGAAAGTTCTTTTTGGCACAGAGCATCTCTGAGTTACAACTGTCAAGCCTTTGAAAATGCCAGAGGTTTTTACTTATTTTTATAGCTTGTTAGGCTCCTTTATGATTTCAATGGCAGGCTCCCAGTTAGACTGCATCCTGCCTAGCATCTCATCTACCAACTGTTCCATCCCAATGGACCTGCTTCATGGATGGCTTTGTGGGGCTTTGAAAAGTAACATACCCAGTGTCCCCTTTGCCAAGCTAAATGTTCCTGTATGTCCCTGTCCTGGGTCGCATTTCCTACAGCAGCCGTGCATTACAGTCTCACTGACTTTGACCTCTCTGCTTAGTATCATAAGTACAGCCTTGGCCAAATGTATTGTTATCAAATATCTGTCCTCTGCTGATTCATCCACTAAAAAGCAATGGTATGGTTCTCAGTCTAGAAGGTGGCTGTTTGTCATCAATATCCACTCTACTTTAAACATTTTTAAGTGTTGGAAACCTCAGAAGCCACTATTCCAGTTGCTTATAATGTGTTCTTTGTTTTCTGCTTGGCTTATCTTTAGGCACAATACAATCTTAAGGAAGCACACCCACTCCCTAATGTTTTCTTTGGGAGCCAGAAATGTGTGCTGCAGTGTATTTGTGCAAGTCAAAGAGAAGTGTATGTTATGAAAGCAGGAGGTGTGGGGGATGGTAGTGGTGGGATGCAGGAAATTATATGTGGACTAAAAACATTTGAGACGTTCGGATTCAAAAGCGTGCACCTGAAGTACAAAATCTCAACTAGCAAATGCAAAAATGCTGAGCTTCCCTTGTTTAATGGATGGCTTTTTAAGGCTGGTACACCTTGTGTTAGTACAGCCAGTCTGCTAAAATGATCAGCATTATAATCAGCAGCTAAAATGAAACTAACCATTGTTCAAATACTTTTGTAATGAGAGTATCTTGTTTACTTTAATGGTTTTCCTTCCTAATAGGCATGCTGTGTGTTCCAACCCTCAACAATTCTCCTTCCTTTTCTAACATTTCTAAAAGTGACTATTTCTGTTTCCTCAAATACTTGTTTTCTTTGAGATTGTTTTGAGAAGAATGGTTTAACTCCTAGATTTTATTGTAGCTAATGCTAAAAGACTGTGTGTAGAAGGCTTCATACGCAGCTGGGAGATTAGTAGTCCGGATATATATGTGTGCATGTGTGTGAGGAATAAAACTGTAAAAGCAAAGTACGATGTCTGATGATGCTGCAGGTATGAGACACAGCATCACTGTGCATCATGTCAATCACAGCTACATGTGGCAAATACGGGGTACTGTGGCCAAAACCCAATCTGAATGTGAATTCAAACTTGTACATATATGTGACCTCCAATGGTTCATCTGTGACAGGACAGCAACCTATTATGGTGTTATCACTGGGGGTGTTCCCCCTCCCAGCTCTGAGGTGCTTACTGTTTGCTCTGAACATCTCACTGCTCTTCAAAGCTACACGGGGCCAAGGTGGTGATGAAAGTGATTGAAAATGCATGAACTTGAAGTCATGCCGTTGTTTTACATCCCTCCTTAATACACATGACAGCAGAAACCAAACTGAATTTTAGAGTCACCAAGCAAGAAGCCTCAGTTCAGAATCCCATCAAATGTCACTGTGATTTAATCTTAATGCTGTTACAGTGAAATAGCTTGTGATTTTTGTCGATGCTTGAAGGCAAACTTTCTTGGAGCTCTATTCAGATGCTGCTAAAAATGCAATTGAAAAGCTGATTTTTGAAAGACCTCTGGTTTAACAGATATTATATAAATGGTGTAAGGAGTTTTTCCTCCAAATAAAGCTCATAAACTTTGATTTACACTTAAATTTCGTAAAGCTGAATGCTGTGTATGAACAACTGCTGATGTCCTGCTCCATATAAAGTGAAGCAAATTAGGGTCAAGGCTGTTTCTCTACTGAGTAAATAGACATCAATATTTTACTGATAGTTTTCAACTGGAAAGGTTGGCCCCACTGTTCCTAAAGCAGCAGCATATGTATCTGAAATGTAAATAATTGATATTAACAGCAACAACTGTGGTGGAGTCGAGCATTTGTTACAATGGATGGAGGAATAAACAAGTAGATCCCCTGAGATCTCTGTCCCATTTAGATCTGCAAGGAATATTCATTGACTAAATTAATCCATTTGATTGTTATGGTAATGCTATTCTTCTATAGAGATTATATTTTTCTGAGAGGTAGCTTGTAGCCAAGGAGTACTTGGATTTAAGTAAAACAGAAAAAACACTCCATACTCTCTAATTGAGAGATTAAGCGTTAAAAATAGCTTTATTAAATATCATTTTTTATGCTAATTTAATATTTCCCTTTTTGTTCTAGCTTAAAAATCTTACGGGAAAAATGTGGCTTTCCTTGTATTTCTGATTTCTCATTTTCCCTCATCCTTACTGGACAGGGGAAGAAGTAGGAAAGAGGGAAAACCATAACCAGAAGAATAATAGGGAATAATAACATTGTTCAGTTCTTAGAAGCTGAGCTGAAATATTTTGAGCAGAAATTGAAGTGTTTCGTTAAGTGAAAATGAAGGAAAAACTCCCCCAAGTAGATCTCTAGGTGTTGGTCAATCTCTTCCTTCTGCAACTCTGTATGCTATGAGTACAGCAGCTCTTCCTTATTTTCTTTCTGTCCTGGCACAGAAAAACACTTCGCAAGACATAGAACTTCCATTTGACCATCTCTTTTTTTTTTTTTTTTTGAGCATATTCCTTTACTATTATAACTCTCACACATACATATTTCTGAAAGTGGAAATGTGAAAGACTGTGGGCTGCCCCTGTCTGTGCACTATCATGTATATCTGTGAAGAGTTTTGGACTGGGGCTACCACTACTTTGATGCTGTTTCCTGACAATTGGGTGGGCTAAGTAACTAAAATAAATCTATATTGATAAAAGTTGAAAGTAGTACTTTATTTCATTGCACTTAAAAAAAAAAAAAAAAAAACTTGGCTTGTAGATGTTTCCCCTACTCATGGACTTCTATCATTGCAGCTACAGCTTTAATATTCAGTTTCCAGGTTTTCTTTTGTATGGCAGAGGAGGAAGACGCTTTCTTTTCCCCTTCCAACTCTTATTGCTAAGTATTATCTTGACTGATTTCTTTTTTTGAAGTATTAGGAAAGATAAGGTGTGTAGTGGGTGGTGTTAAATATTGGTCCCACTCCTTTGCTTGGTTCTGTGTGATCCAGTAGAGCTGCTGGTGTCTGTTGGTCTCCATGGCAGTGCTCACTGCAGAAGGTTGCCATTGTGACAGTCTATACCTGCTGGTGTTCATGCACACTGTAGGTCTGCCTTTTAGGTGGCTGTTAGTGTTCTCTTTTTATGCCTTTTTCCCTGAAAGTAACAGCTGTGTCTCCTTTGATGCTGCCTTCTACTCAGGCCAGCACAGAAGTGGGTTTTTTTCCTGTATTATTCACTAAATGAGCGATTATAGAAATGTTACAAGATTTTTTTAACTTAAATCTCATTACTGAAAGCAGTGAACTTCTGTTCTTGACATTTTGTACCTCCTTGATAGAAGAAGGGGAAATGGTTTCAAATGTAAAGAAAGGGGGTATAGACTGCATATAAGAAAAAGGTGGTTTGTTCTTTTTCTTTACAGTAGAGGTGGTGAAGTACTAGTGCAGCCTACCTACAGAAGGTAAGGTGAGCAGAGATGAGCTCGCCCAAAGATTAGCAACAGCTCAGCATCAGCTATGTGCTTTGCTAGAGTAGCATCCGTCACAGACAGTGGGGATACAGCAGCGTGGTTTGCCTTATCTTCTCTTTCCCGGCAGTTGTGTGTTCTCATACCTAGACGATTGGCTCATTAAAATGAGTGTGTTACTGCTGAGCTCAAAAAAAAAAAAAAGACAGCCTTTTTTTAAGACTTGAATTTATAGCTCTGTGTTGTAATCGGGTACCACAAATTCTTTCACAAGCCACCATAAAACAAGTTTTCTCATGAGAGGAGGGGGAGGGGAGTAAAAAGGCGAGTATGCTCTCGTACATTAAACAATTGTGAATTTCTAGTTTAATGCAAGCTGAAGGGAAAATGGGGACCTAGCAGTAAATCATCTGTGCAGCTCTCAGCCATAAAGTTTCTTGAGCAGTCAAAAGTGCCAAGACTTGTTTGGATGACTTATTCTTAGGCAGAGGGGGATGGAAGAAAGTTTATAATACAGCTGCAAACTTTTGCTGTCTCTGGTGTCATTGTTGTTTATATTACGTGATAATGTGCTACAGAAACCTCCTCTCATTTCAGAGGTGACATTTTCTTTTCTGACCTTGTGCTGAGATAATTTCAACCAGCCCACAGAGCAGAAAGCTGTAATTGTCCAGCACTGGTACGTGTCGGTGGGGTTGTTACAGAGAAGGAGGGAGTTGGTAAGTGTCACAGCAGCAAAGCCTGTCAAGCATAGTTGGAGTGAGGAGAGAGGACTGTGAGTCTGCTTGGTCTGGATCAGGCCCTGAAGTACTCTGATGATGGCAGAGGTGGTGTGGGTTGGTATCCAAGTGAGAGGACTGGATTATGGCAATGCTCGGTGCTGAGGTTGGTAGGGACAAGAGTGCCAGTTGGCTTGGGAGGCCCATAGCCCTTGTGTAACCTGCTGCTCTGGAAAGGCTGCCAGCCTTAATCATTAGATCCTTCCTGCTGATGCTAATGTTTTTCTTGCTCATCTTAATTGAGAAAATATGATAAAAGAGCTCTGGCACTGTAAAATATTTCAAATTTTACTCACTGGAAACTGTGTACAGTAGTAGGAGGGTTTCAGTAGGAAGAAATGCTTCAGTGAAGTAGTGTTGCATCTGATATCAGGATGCCTTGGGGAGCAGATCACTGTAACATATGCACGCATTGATCTGCTTATGCAGATGGCCACTGCCTGAGCTATGTGAGCTGATGTGTAAGAAAAATACTACTGCAGAGCAGCACAAATTGCCCCAGTACAACATCACATAGGCACATGAACGTAACTACTTGTCTCTCATAAATCTGAACTTGGGTAACAGTTCTTCCCTCTGGAGAGAGTCAAGGAAGAAAAGGGCCTTTCTTCTGCAGAGGACTAGCACAGAACATTAACGCAAACTGCACCATCACTGCCTTTCCCCAAGAGCCAGAATTGAGATGTGCTGTTTAAGTCAGGAGGGCTTTCCAGAGTACAGATATTTCAAGTAAATGCTTCCTCAGTGTGTCTTGTCTGTTGACATAAGTCAACTGGCAAGTTAGGGGAGGTTAAATGTGTCTCAACTGTGTGTTTTGGATGAGCAACCTGTGAATTTGATTATTAATTTACAGTTTGAGGGGGAGCTGGGAGGTAATTGGAAGAAACCGGGCCTTAATAGGGACTGTATTCCTTGTGCTTCTCCTGGTTGTTTTTTTCCCCCCTCGCTTTCCTGTGTGCAGTTACAAGAAAGGCACACAGTACCCTGAGACTTCTGACTGAGACTTAACAGATGAGTATCTTTTAAATTAAATAAAACTCAGCCTGACCTGGCTCTGTCTTAAATTTCTTAATGGTATGAAATCTACCCTTCAAATGATTTTAGCCCTGTGGTTCTCCCTTCTCCCCTTATTCTAAGGCATGATTAGTGCTTAATGGACCCTGAAAAGCCCCTTTTTTATAATTGCCACAGGTTGCTCTTGTCTAGATATTATCTCCAGTTTTTTTTCTTGCAACAAAACCCAAAATAATGGGCCACATACTTTGTTATGATGCTCATATATGCTACTATTTATTTTTACAACCTCTTTATATATATGTATACACACATACACACGCTTTCTTTATGCCAAAAACAATGGACCTCTTTATGCTGAGCAGGGCTGATAACAAGATATCCATTACACAGACACCCAAGGGTTTCAGGTGGCAAGAAGCACATTTCATGGAAGAGGACATCTGAGTCCAGGGCACTTACTCTGCACATGTGGAGGTGCAGAGGGAGCAAGAGATAACATTCTTGTGCTCACTATGTTTTGCTACACAAAAAGCTCAGAAATGATCAAAATATCAGCCTCTATGAGAGTCAGAGCTAGTTATCTGCCTTGCATTACTTGCTGAAATGCAAGGATAGAAGTCCTTAAGCCCAGGGCTTTAAGAAAAGCAGCCCAGCAACCAAACCAAAGTCTGATTTCTGCAGCGTTTCCTCTATTGAAATAAAGACTAGTGAGTCAGACTTCAGATTTAAAGAGAGAAATCTGCACCAGTGATATCTGTGCATATGGCTGAGTACAGTTACAAACATTTATTAAGCTAACTTCCAAGTCACATCCACTCTCTCAGAACTCTCCTAAGTCAGTGCAGACTAGCAAACAATGTGAAGTTTTTGAAGCTAGTAGATCTTGTGTGGCAAAATAGTAATTACTTTTCCTAATGATGTTGAATCCCTCTGATATGCTAATCATGAAGTATCAGCATGCACTTCAGTCTACCTAATTAAATTCCTTGGGAATGGATTAGTGTGAAGCTTTTTTTCCACAATGGCATCAAATCCTACTACAAACTGTTCAAAGTTCAGATACTCGTATGTTGTTGGTATAGCTGAGGCTCATTTCTGTTCTATCAACAATAATGTTATGGCAATATTAGTGTTCCAGCTAAGATGGGCTGCATCATCCTCTGTAGTGCCTGGCATATTAAGCAAACTAAGGAACAAAAAGTGTCTGTGTTAGATCTGGAATGAGCAGTAATGCTCTCCTGAGTTCCTGCTGAATTACTTAATCAGACAATAATCTTTTTCAATGTATTGTTTATTATTTTGAATAATGTTCAATCTTTAATGTACAGTAAACATTCACCTCCATTATATCATTTTCAGCTATGCTGATTTTCCAGTAACTAGAACCCCAAGGGCTGGATACCATCTGATTTACAGTTCCAAACATCCTAATGTTTAAGGACAGATTTAAGGAAAGCTTTAAAGGGATTTAAGTGCCTATAAAACATTGATTTTCATGCTCATCTTGCTATTTAGACCGTGATGGCTTTTGTTGTTGTGAAAGAGGTTCAAAAAATAACCCCCCAAAAAACCAAAGGAGCTAGTGTGCTGTCCTTTTCTGCCTGATCTGTGCCAAATCATGAAAGGTGACTCAATCTGTTGATTGAGAGTCCATCATTATTCTCTAAGCTTCAGTACATGACTCAACAGATAAATATTCAAAAACAAAGCAATTTCTCAATGTGTTTTCACTGGGTTGTTTAAATGGGCTGATGAGGCCAGGGAAGTTTTGAGTTCAGATCAAAGTAGAACGTATGGTGAGGCAGTGCAGTGTGAAGGTGGTGCTGAGAAATTGCTGCCTGGTTATACAACACATCCACCATTTAATGGAGTATATTTGGACTCTTCATAACTGAAACATTTCAGAAATGTTTTCTTTTTTAGTTATACAGATAATTAGTGCTGTTCTTGAGTGCACTAATGCTGCATGGTTTAGTGTATAGAGCAAATACAGTAGTAAGTGAAAATTGTGTAGAAGAGTAAAGCAAGGAAAAACATAATTTGCTATGAATGGCGGAAAATATACTCACATTTCATATCTCCTGAGTAGCAGTCTGGAGAGACTTAAGGAATCTAGAAGTCGAGGAATTAATGATCATAATAGACTGTAAAGATGAAATAATAAATGAGGGCAACAAATAGTGAGATGTATTGTGCAAAGTCATGAGAAATAAGGCTTTTTTAATGTAGTTTCATTCTTCCATTCCTAGAGCATCTCATCTTTGATTCTCTCCAATAGTACTTCCTGATTATTCCCTTTTCTAAACGCTCTCCTTAATCACTGCAAAGCATTCAGAGAATAATCATACTTTTTTACTTTGCATTTGGAATAACATCAGCACAGTACTGTATCACAGAGGCAGTGTACTTCCTTCTTTAGAAGGGAAGGTTGTGCAGGTGTGACTTTTACTGGTTGCACTGTTGGATGCTTCACAAGCAGCAGAAAATCCCAGTAACCTTTTAATAAGCTCTACTGAAGAGATGAAAGCTAGAAGCCTGCTGCAGGCATATGACAGCGATGCCCAAGTGGGAGCCTTGTCAGGTCAGGATCAGGGAGTGGAACCCAAAAAGGTGAGCATACAAGGTTCTGGAAGTCTTCACTGCAGGAAATGGGGCAGTGAAGTGTCTGCAGTGGCTCCTCTTCTAATGATATCCTCTCAATATCTGAAGAAAAGTGCCCAGCAACCCACTGACTTGATGTTTACACGTGTATATTTGTATATAGGTATTTGTATTTCAGCTTGTATAATAAAGATGTTTGGTTCTTTTTATTACTAGCTGCAGATATTTGAAGTATTTGAAGTATTCTCTGCACTGCCATTTTTAGAGTAATGCTCATTGTTTACGCATAAATTACTGATAAGGCCAAGGATCTTATTCTCACTGCTTGCTGAGAAATGTGAAAAATGTGAATCCTTTAGACCTACTTGCATTATCTGGTGGGAAATTAAAAAGCAAACAAATCTGCTCCCATCCTCCCCATACAAGAAATGGACCTGGTATGCTGTGATACTTTTTGCCAACCTGTGGTCGGAGGATTGAAGGAGTGGGTGCTATTTCCATACTTGATCCTGACTGCAATCACTTTTGTTTTTATTATTTGTAGGAAAATTTGATGCAATGAGATCTCAACTGGAGCAGAGTTTTAATGTTGATAATACTGGACTGTGCAAAAAATTCTAGTGCAAGTAGCTTAATTCCCCAGGTAGGACAGAGCTGAAGCAGAACAAATCCTGCGTGCTGCTCACCAGAACAGAGAAGGGGTACTTAAAGAGGATCTGCCCCTGGATACCCAATGCTTTTCCTCAGACAGGACAGCAGAGTTGCAGCAGGTGTGTTAGAAATGCTCAGCCTGGGTTGCTTTGCCCCTTTAAGAAGAAAATCCAGTTCTGAAGGAGTCACAGCTAGGGTGCAGGGTAGGAAGGTTGGAGAAGTTTTGCTGTCGTCATCTTTGTTTTTATGCCCAAAGTCTGTACCAAATAAATCAGAAATTTGTCTGCTGCACTCATAACTTTTGGGCTAGAGACCGTGCTCAGCACAGGTTGCAGACAGAAATGCTTGTGGTGGGGTTGCTGAGAATCAAAAGCATGATTTGTAATTGGGGTAGGACCCTTTCACGTTAACCACCTGGATATCATGTATATTGTGTATCTCTTATTGATTCATATTTACAGAATTTAGTTTCTTTATTTTGCTTTTTGATTCTTGAAATACCATCACTCCTTGAACTCTCTTTGTGACCACAGCAGCTTACACAGGAGGCAGAGCGCTCCTTTTAAAGGGTGAAATCTTCACGGGCCTCTCCTGGAGAGCAGAGTTGCAGCCACTTAAGTACCTTGGATTTAGCGACTTGAAACTGTCAGTTATTTGATATTTATTGTGGCAGTGATTGTATGACCATAGAAATACTTTCTGTTGTGCATCAGTGGTGAGTTAACATGGCCCAGCGTGAGCTAGGAGAGAGGCACCTCACGTGGTGCTCTATTTTGCAAAGTATTTATGGAGTAAAGCAGGAATGACGTCATACTTTGTAATTTCGTGTTTTATCTGGTGCTGGTTGCTTCCACAAATTCATATTAAAACAGAATACTGTTGATGCTAATTGTTGTTTTAGAGCTGGCTAGCACTTAGTATGCAGCAGCCTGTAGCTCTACCACCATCCTTTTGCTGGTCAGACCAGTTGCCCTCAGCAAATTATTATTGCTGAGTTTGTAAATAATTCAGCAATCCCATGCAAGGTTGTAGAGGCTGGGGCACCTTAAGTGGGTGCTTTACCTATGAGGCATCAATGTTAGTGCAGTGCTGTGCTGACTAATTGCTGCTCTGACAGTGGGAAGAGGTCATGTGTATTTCCAACACATAATCTGCCAGTGAGAGATTACAGAGGTCAGAAGAAGCAATTGCTTCATTTCTGCTTTGCCCCTCATTGAGGAAACAATTTTACTTCTTTTAAAAAGCACTAAGCATCTATTGTAAACCTGCATTAATCTTTTGGTGGCTCTGGCACAGGCAGAGTACAGGATGGCAGCGGAGCCCATCTGGTGCTGAGAGCAGAGATCTCAGAGCAGGGCAGAGGAAAACCCTGCAAACCAAACGTTAGCGTGGGGTGGTGGAAGAGCTCAATTTTTATTTTGTTTTCACACATTAGGTTTTGTTTAGAGCAGACAAGTACCAGGGAGAGCGTTCTGAAAAGGGGCTTTGTATAGGAGCCGGGGCTCTATCCATCAGATTTGTCATTTCAGGAATGCAGCCAGATGTATTGACTTACTAGCAATTGCATTGGTGCCATCTGGCCTGCTGGAGGCTGTATTAAAGATGGAAAAAACGTAGCAGAAAGAAGTGAAATTTGTTCATCATGCCATTACCCTAGCTGCTTGTTTAAAGAGGGGGAAAAAATGTAACTACTTGGCAGGGGGCACGCTGTTTGAAAATAAAATGTAAGGTTTTCAGGACCACGAACTTCAAAACCAAGTGCTGGTGTTTGTAAGTTGACTTGAAAGTTGGGCCTCTCTGTTGTCATTTTCTGTTTTTTGGAGTGGAAAAATACTCTCAAATCTTACTGTTCTGAGTCAGAGCAAAGGACAGCCCAAGCTCCTGCCTGGACCACTGTGGCATTTATACTCAGCTATCCACAGTAGTAGATCTGCTGTCTGAATGCTGGGCTTCTCCCAGGAACTGAGGTTTGGATGTGCTGCGTTGTTATTGCCACACTCTGCCTTTGTAACCTTTGAATCATTTTTTTCCCAACTTACATCTTCTATGCATTCTAAATAGAAAACTTGTTCCTAGTTGCTAATAAAATCACATCGCTACTTTTTATGCTTACCCTCATAAATGCTCTTATTTTAAGAAACAAACACAAGATCTTTGGGATTTCCATACTCTTCATCCATCAAATTGCTGTTCTTAATATTAGTTTGAAAACAGCTGTTGTTATTTATTTGCATTCTTAGTCTTGATAAGAGCAAAACCCTTTCAGCCTAGCAGTGCACTGGGGCTGTATGGCACTCCCAGCTTTTTTTTTTTTTTACTTTTATGCCCATGTTCATTTCCAGTTCTACAGTCAGTCTTTCTGAGTCGAAAGCTGGGGCTGCTGTCTTTCTGGGCAGCAGTTCCATTTGTATCATAAGAGAGCTGTGGGGCTGAGCTCTCCCACTGAAGATGATGAGGAAAGTCAAAGTTGGACCTTCTCCTGTAAGAGAAGTTATTCAGTGCTTTCATAGTTGTGCTAGATAATTTACTGTCATAATAAAAGTTGTTTACAACTACTGACAAAAATGGAACAATGGAAGTTTCCTTTTTTCTATTTTTAATATTTTTTTTCTGCTCTGCTCTTTTTACTTCTATTGGTTTTGTAATTTAAGATAGAAAACCCCTGAGGGCAGGGAAGTAGAACTCAGTAAAAAGCTGAACTACTTGTGGGTGAAGTCAGTGTTTTAGCACTCCCAAGCACATATTTTAGAGGAACACACAATAGTCTTAGGATTCTGACAACCATGAAACCTCCTTTCTAGCACCGCCTGGGTCTTCTCTGTGTGTTTTTAATTTTTCCAATGAGATGAGAAATGCTGGCACTAATATCGGAAAAGTCAACAGTGACTGAATACACTTAAAGGAAGATGTAATGTTCTTACTCATAGCAAGTCATCAAGCTATAGGTGAAAAAAAGACCCACTTCAACCCTCACGAAAGAAGAAAGACCAAGCTGCACCTAGCTGGCATGGTCATGGGAAACATCCCCTGTGTGTGATGTGCTTCATCTCCTGAATGTGGGGGGGGTGCTTACCATGTGCTTATTGTAACTCCCTATATCAGGATGGAAAGATGCACCTTAGTTATTAAAGTTAGGGTTGGCCTGAGCAGCTGCTGCTTCAACACCCATAGCAATGTCAGTGCCTTGAAGAGCACCAGGAGGTTCATAGAATCAATGGCTTGGGTTGGAAGGGACTTCAAGCTTCATGGGGTTTTGTAGCTACTCAGCTTTTAGCTATTGGAAATATTCAGGAAAGTTAAATGTTTTGTTTTTTCCTAAATAAAAATGGTATCTCTCTTCAAAGGATTAATTAAAAGACCTTATCTCTGTGGCTTTTGTTTTGTAAATTCTGAATGTTGACATTATTTTTAACACTAATGTCATGATTAGTAGGAAAACAGCTCAAGCTTATGCCGCATGGGAGAAAATCTCTCTGGGCCAGGAACCACACACTGAGCACAACGGTAGGGTAAAAAAAACTCTGGGAAAGGAGAAATGTTGACATTTCTCTGCAGGGGATCTGTGCCCATGCAGAAGTTGCCACCAGATATTGGTATTTCTGTCAGGAACAGAAACTTTTCTGAAACCCTGTGGGTACGTTTTAAGGGAAAGTCAAATATCCACGGGCCTTAAAGAAGAAATGAAGTGACAGGAGGAGTTGTTGGATTTACAAGAATAGGTTGCACAATTGGTTTGAGGAAAAATAATTTTCTTCCCTGCGTTTCTCACTCTTCTACTGGTACAGTAGGAAGTAGTGCAACTGGCTTGAAATTGAGAGTATCTTCAGAAGTGTTGTTTTCCTTTTTAATCTGTCAGATTGCACAAGTACGAAGTGCATCGAAGCTCATGCACTGCATGTGTGTATTTATCAGTTTCAGGTGCAGGTTATGTGTATGATTGGTATTCCAGTGTTAAAGCTTATTGTGTAAGAGAAGCTACTCACTGCTTCACTCAGTAATGTCGATGCACGTAACAGAAGTCCATAAGAAGAATAAATTAAGAAACAATTCTAAACAAAAGCAAGTAATTAAGTCTATTAACTAGAAAATGTAAAGTGATGTCCTCCTTTTTTTAATCATTCGTTAGCATGAACGTTAATGGTGTGTTACACACAGGTGTATTAAACCTGCACGTAACTTTTAGGAGCTTTTATTTTTTTTTTAGGTAATATGGCATTTATAAAGAAAAGCAAAGTCAGGGAGAAGGCAGGAAAGGTTTTTCTTGTTGTCTAGAGTGATTTCTTTGCTTTCCATTTTACTGCACTTCTAGCACCTAGTAACAGCATCTGACGTTTTCTGATGCTCAGAAGGCACAGATACCACTTCATTTAGTGAGTTAGATGGGATTTTAGTAAGTGCTGGGAAAATGCCTTTGTACACCAGGAATTTTAAGAGAAGACCATGTGGGGGAAAAACTCCTTTGAGAAGATTCTAACAACCTGTGGCAGCACAGCACTTGTATGTTAATAGTTAAGCCAACAGCACTGTAGCAGCCAGGGACAACTGTGAAATCAGTAGATGTTTTCTCCATGAATCTGAGAACAGTATTGTGTCAGTCTGTTTTATATTAACACAAGCAGGTTAGTGGCAGTGACATAGGTAGTGACATGAGGTGTACTTATGATAAAGAATGGACTGCCAAAGGGGAGAACTGTGCAAAGGACAACTTTCATCTGTTCTTTCTGGTGATGCATGACCTACTCTCACTCTACACACCTTTTATCATTCTTACATGAAAGAAACATGTTTGAGCCAAGTTCATGTGGACTTGATAGCTCTATCTTTGTAGCCTTTTATGTAGCACTCCCCAGTGGGCTGGTAATAATGTGTAGTCATCCACCTTTAGGGCATTGCTGGGTCAAATCAGACAAAATATGCTGCTTTCCAGTACTTCAAGAACTTTGTATAGCTGACAGGAGAAATGAAAGCAAATATACATCCAGGCAAAATAGCTGAAGGTAATGAGGAATTGCAGTGGCAATCTGTGGGGCAGTCTGAATGGATTGAATGCCTCTTTCAGGTAGGGTTTCCACCAGGACTTGTTGACAGCTGCCACTTTATGTTCTTGTTGTTGCCTTTCTGCATGCTGAGTCCTGCTGCCCATGGAGATCAGTACAGTCAGATAGTCTAAAACGTGGTATCTAAGAAGAGTGGAAGAAACTTTGCTTGTTTTATTCTGGAACTCTAGAGGTGAATACTATGTGGAATTTAATCATGACTCCAGCTGCACCAACTCTTCACCCCTTCCTGAATGAATGAAGCTGCAGTTCTTAAACAACACAAACCATCAGTTTTGTGTACTAGGCTTGCAGTTAAGATGTTACAGTCTAACAAGGAGTGTATTCTTTTACACTGCCAAAAGCAGATACTGAAACAGCAGTGGTAGCAGTCCTTGCTGAAGCTCAGATTCCTATGTTGTTAAATGGCATATTGTGCTTAGGTGTTGGAATACATTTTACTGTTATTATTGTTGTTTAATTGAAATTAAAATAGTCCCTTTAATTCACTACTTTTTAAAGTGTATATACAAATCCCTGCCAGCATACCTTGAGTGTCAGGAGACCTAGCTGCCCTTATTCTTGCACTGCTCTTTGTCCAGTGATAGCTCCAGTATCCCTGTATTTAGCAGAAAGACATCCTTAGTTTTGAAATAAGAAAAAGTAATTTGATGATACACACACAGACCAATGGGGCATGTGTGCGTGCATGCAAACACAGCAGTATCACATGGAAGCTCTTAATGAAATCCATATGATACGAATAATACTCAAGTTACAAGTGTTACAGCTTATCTACTGCGTGTGGTAGGTGGTAATAACTCTGCAATTCAATCAAAGTAGGAAAGCAATTATAGTAAACGTAATATCTGATGGCAATTTTCAGGTTAATTCCTGAGTTCTAATGTGTAGTAGTCTCCAAAACCATCAGGTTATTTTCCAAATCCAATTTCCAGTTGGTGTTGGTGGTTTTTAATCATTAGTACCACTTTGCCCACCAGTTCAAATCCTTGTTTCTTCATGTTCTAAGTGTGCTGTATTGATAAGGTTATAATTTTCTGAGCAAGCTGTCAGAGTGTACCTCATACTGGAAACTGAAATGTGATGTGGGAATCTGGAATATGATAACAGATTGACCTATATGTATTTGAAGCAGAAGCCTGAAGACATAGCAGGTCTGTCTGCAGAACTCCACATGTAATATTTGCTATGTCTTACTGTAGGGGATCTTAGGGATGTCCAAGACCATTGTGCCTAGTGGGTTTACAACAGATATGGCAATGAACTTCACAGGTATGAAAGGTATTGTAAAGCCAAATACATTCAGGATATCAAAAACAACTGGCAATTCTTTGCCTCTCCGGGCACTGAAGTTTGTTAAGTCTATTTGGTTGCAGTCCCTGGTGCAGAAGATGCATCAGCTATTGGCTGATGAGGTGAGGAGAAACCCTCTCCTCACTTTCCTGTTAGCCAACATCCCTGGCTATTGATTCAGATTAAATAAGCTTCAATGGACTGAAAGCCTTCAAGGCTTTTCTTCATCACAAGAGAGCTACTGAAGACATGAATAGGTTGGTTTTGAGTTCAGTCTCTGGCCACTCCTCCTTGGCTTTTCCTATTAAAAAGTAAAGCTCACTAGATAATGGAGAAATTTCATCCCTCTTAAGAACTATTCTGCAAGTTTCCCTGCACTGATGGCAGAGTTGCCTCCTCCAAAGGTTGGTATGTGGTTGAAGAGAAGAATCGCACCCCTACACCTCTTTATTCTCCTCTCTCTTTCTGTGCTATTTGCCTGCAGATGGGGAATGATGGTCCTTAATGCCTGCGGAGGATGGGGAATGCTGCTCCTCCCCTCCCTTAAGTACCCACAGGGACAATCCAGCTTTTCACTATTGCAGTCACTGAATCAGGCACTCAGCAACAGAATAGTATCAATGTCATTTGAAAAGACACATTTTTATTATCTTGACATAAAGGCCTTAGTCTATGAAAATTCTTCTTTAACCATGCCAGGGAAATAATTGGAAGCATATTTAGATGTATGTATGTAGAAACT